>NC_133412.1:172930000-173575000 GCF_049350105.2 Macaca mulatta
AGTGGCTCATGTTTGTAATCCCAACACTCTGGGAGGCCAAGGCAGGTGAACTGCTTGAGCCCAGGTGTTCAAGACCGGCCTGGGCAACATAGTGAGTTCCCGTCTCTACAAAAATTCAACAATTATCTGGGCATGGTAGCACATGCCTGTCATCCCGGCAGCTTCAAGAGGCCAAGGCAAGAGCATTACTTGAGCCCAGGAGGTTGGGGTTGCAGCGAGCCATGGTAGTGCCATTGCACTGTAGCCTGGGTGACCAGTGAGACCCTGTCTCAAAATAAATAAATGCATAAATACATAAATAAACAAACAAATAAAGCAGCCAAGGAGAAAAGCCTATTTGCATGTACATACACAATACACAGGCCCGCCAGGCCAGCCTCAGCCAGGGCTGCCTTGCATACAGATGGGCTACCTCCCACCTCAACCACTAGAGTCCTCCTAGGGTACCCAGCAGGGCTGCAACTGCCACCAGCTCCCCAGAAAGGAGAGCAGGGTCACTGTCCTCACTAGCTCATCAGCAAGCGTGGCCACACAAGAGGCTCAGACACAAACATTCAGGTGAGCTGTCTAAGCAGCAAGCACTTTTGAAGAGGAAAATGAGGTGTGCTGGGAGAGCCCCAAGGACTCTAACAACAGGAGAAACCTACTGTGTGTAGATCCTGACCTCATTCAACCTTGTGTGGATAATGGGGTACTCTGGGTTCTGTCCACCTTACAGAAGAGGACCACAGAGAGGCTTGGCCAGTTAATAACTTGCCCAATATACATGGAGGAGCTGAGATTCAAACTCAAGACACCCTGAGCCTCTGGGTAATGGGGTTATCAGCCATCTGCTCAGTGGTCACTGATAAGGAAGTGACACTTCCCAGCACGGGACAAAGAGGGCAAACCTGGGTCAGGAATCAAGAATAGGGAGTCACCAGTGTCCCCTCATTAATAGTAACAGCAAACATGACAACAGGCCAAGGGCACAACAGATTCAGACCCACGGCCTGAACAGGAGATGATCATGGCAGCAAACCCACCCGGGACAGGTACTTCCAATGTCAGCCACCTTCCCAGACAAGGCTAGGAACCCCTCTAAGCCTCCACTTGCTTGTCTGTAAAATGGGGATAATACTGCTTCCCCAAGGTTCCTTTGAGGAGAAGCAAAGACCAAGCACATGAGGCGCAAGCCTGGTGTCTGACCCCACTTTTGACACCACCCAGAGAGAAATTCATCATCTCCCTCAGCTCAGGCCCAATCTTTGTTCAATTTAAAGCTACAAGTCCCAGAACAGAAAAACCCAGTTTCACCAGGAGAGGTGGCTCACACCTCTAATCACAGCTACTTGGGAGGCTGAGCTGGGAGGATCACTTAAGCCTGGGAGGTTGAGGCTGTAGTGAGCCATGAGTGTTCCACTGCACTCCAGCCTGGGTGACAGAGTGACACCCTGTCTTGAAAAAAGGGTTGGGTGGGGGTGGGGGGGAAGAAAGAAAGAAAAACTCAGTTTCTAAGAGAAGGGCCTTTCCTGGTTTCCAAGCATTCCGTTTATATTAGTGGGACAACACCCCAAGGCCACATGTGTCTTTAAGAGACAAAACTTAATAATAATAATTTCAACTGTAACTGAAATTTGTAATAATAATGCTGAATTTTCATTTCACCCCAGAGCAAAGGTTTGCTGCCACAACATTTGCAGCAGTCCTGTGCTAAGTGGACTTGGGGGAGGATGGGTTCTGTGGGAAACCCTATACTTCAACCCCCCACTGGTCCCCAGTGGGGTGGAAAACTCCGTCTAGCCTAGTCCTCCACTCCTGTATTATTCACTCTCGCAGCTGACACGCTGAGCCAGACTGGGGCCGCATCTCTTTGCCCAAAACATGACAGAGACTTTCCTGCAAGTATGCTCTAAACACTCCAGCCCTCCAGTGTCCTGCAGAGAGGCACTCTCGCCAAGTGTCATTGATGACGCAGCTGAAAACCAGAAACATTTCATTTTCCAGCCACGAGACTGCAGCAGTCTGCTCCTTTGTACTGCCCTTGGGGAAACCGAGGCCCAGATAACTGACCCTTCAAAAGCCCCCCAGGACCGCGAAGTCAAAGGGGTTGAGGTACTCTAAACAGCCCCAAAATGAATTAAATCACCTAACTTCGCACTACTCTCACTGCCCTCAAGCAGCCTGTGGTGGGAGGTGGGGGGTGGATACAGTGTTACAAAGAGAAACCTGAGTTGTAGCCATAGATTGCTAATCAGTAACAAAATATCCCTCTAAACCCAGTCAGTCCTACCTTGAACCCACAGGCTCAGGATGGTAAATAAAGGAAAAATATGCTGCACTGCCCCCGCCCCACCTCCATGGATATGTCTCCCACCCCAGCCCCCACCCCATCACGCCTGCAGAGGCCACTTGGCCACCAAACCAAGGAGAAAACGTCCCTCCACACCTCAGGCTGAGGGGTCCTGGGGAGGGCAGTGATTTCAGGCCTAGACACACTTTCTCTGAATTAGGAAAGGCTTTAAAGGCAACCAGAAAGGGCTGTTCATTCTCCACCTTCAGGCAAAAAGTTCAGGCAGTTGTAACTACCAGCAGAACTGGAAGCCAAGCAACCAAAAAACGTGTATGAACAGGGAGGCCCTGGATCCACCGGCAGGGACGAGAAAGCCGGCAGGGAGCAGAAGGGCTGAGCAGGAGGCTGGGAGAGGGAGCAGCCTGCAGGCTCCCACAGCCCCAAGCTGGGGCCACCCTCTGCACTGGGCGCAGCAGTAATATGGGCGTGGAAGACAGGCGCTGACAGAGGCCAAAGGTCCACCCACCCACACCCTGGTCACGGATGACCATGGCACTTCCTATAAGGCGACCAACAGTTTATAAATCCCTTCAGACAGTTTATCTCCACCTCAAATCCACGAGGCAGAGGTCATCATCTCCATTTTACAGACAAAGAAACGGAGATAGAGGAGAAAAACTAGAATCCGTTCCAAATACATCTCCCTCGGGAAAGTCTTAGAGTCTCGGCTGAGAAAGGTCCCGGGACTAGAAGGGCGGAATTTATGGCAAACCAGAAAGGCTCTGAGCCCCAGGCCTCTTCCCAAGCTGCCCCTGGGTGTCAAGCAGCTGCCTGTGCACCCTTCCAATCCCCGCACCCTACTGCAGAACTCCAGCCACTGCACACACGTGGACACTGCTTGGCTTGGAGGACACCTGTTGCTGCAAGAGGGGAAATTCACCTGCGCTCAAAGAGGCCTTGTATTCTTTTCTGTTCAGAACTTCCCGCTACTAGGCAAGGATTTCCAAGGCTGGGATGAGGCGCCCACCGCCAGCCCAGCAGTGACAGACGCCAATTTTGGCAACTACACCCACTAGAAACTTTCCTGCGACCGGACCGGCAGCAGGTTCTGAGCTGAACAGAAAGACGCTCCACGACTGGACCGGCCCACAACCGCCCAAAGCCCTACTTCGGGTGAGTGCGGGATCCCCTGGTCCAGGATCCATGACAGCTGGAGGAGGAGTCTGGAGTGGCGGCCGCACGAGTGGGACCGCCAGGGACCACCTCCTCTCGCCGCAGCCTGGGTAAGGGGCTGCAGCCAGGGAGACCCGCGCTGCCCGGCCCGTGTAGTCCTTACCGTGCAGACCGTTGGGGATGCTGCGGTGGTGCGGCGGCGCCGACAGGTCGTCCAGGGACCGACGTGTTGCTCCTGCCTTGCCTTCGGGGGCCTTGTGCGGCCCAGGGGGCAGCAGCGGGGGTGGGACATGGTGGTGGTGGTCCGGGCTGCCGCCGCTGCCCGCGCTGGACGTACTGCTGCCGTCGCCCACGTCGCGGGCCCCCGCGCCGGGCGCGCCACCCGCCAGCGGCCCGCTCAGGCTGGCCTGGCTGTCGATGGAGCTGCGGGAGCCGGCGCCGCCCCCGCCGCCGCCGCCGCCGCCGCCGCCTGAGCCCCCCGTCGCCGCCAGTGCCGCGCGCTCCTCGTCCAGCAGCAGCACCAGCTCCTTGAGCTCCAGGTTCTCGCGCAGCAGGGCCTCCTGGCGCGCCTCGAGCTCGCGCAGTTTCTGCTGCGAGCGGGCCACCTCGTGCCACACGGCGCCGGCCGCGTGGCGCCCGAAGCGCTGCCACTCGCGCGCCAGCTTGCGCCCCTTCTGCCGGTCGTCGTCGAGGAAGCAGCAGAGCTCGCGCAGCTCCTGGTTGTCGTCCTGCAGTCGCTGGTTCACGTCCTTGAGGCCGCGGATCTCCAGCAGGTGCTGCTGCAGCCGCCGGTTCACGTCGCGCATCAGGCCGCCGTGCTCCAGCATGAGGCCCACCTTCTCGCCCTCCGCGCGCCGCAGCCGCCGCGCCAGCTCCTCCTTGCTCCAGCGGAGCAGCTCCTCGTCCGGCACCTGGCTCAGCTCCTCCGACGCCGCCGCCGCCGTCGCTGCGGGCTTCGCCATGGCGGGGCCGTCACCGCGGCATCGCCCTCGCCCGGCCGGCGCTTCCCCGCGCCGGGGCTCCGCTGGGCCGGTCCGCGCGCGGGCGGGGGGCGGCCGGGGGCGCGTGCGGCCCGCCCTGCAGCCTTGCGCGCCCTCTCGCCGCGCCCGCCGGGGCTGCCCGGGAGCCCGCGCGCCTCGGGGCTGACGAGCGGAGGCGGCTGCTGCGTCGGCGGCCGCGGAGCCGGGCGCTCTCAGGGCTCTGGCGAGGCAGGCGGAGGCCCGCCCCCGGCCCAGCTCCGGGAGCCCCCGCCGCCCCGCCCACCCCGGGCGGAGAGTGGGCGGGGCTCCGAGGCCCGGCCCCGCCCCCGAGGGCGACGGGGGAGCAGAGGCGCGGCCCCCGCCGTCCCCCTGCGCGGTGCGCCCGCCCGGCCGGTGCCCTCTCAGAGGCGCGTTCCGGCCGCGGTCCCGCCCTCCCGGCCGTGCGATTGGGCCGCTCCGGGGGTGTGCGGGAGGGGCGGGGCACGCGTGGGGGGAGCCGCGGGGGTGGTACGGTCCATCCGCGGGGTTTCCGACCCCCGCCCGCAGCCGGCTCCCGGCGGTTCAAGTTTCTGCGCCCAGAGGACGCGGCCTTGGCCAATCCCAGGGCTACAGGGCGCTTTTAAAATGCAGGTACGACTGCGGGGAGGGGGACGGTGGGAAAGGTAGGGCCGGGCTTCCCTTAAAGGCGACGCGCAGAAATAGCAGTCGAGCCCCCTCCCCGGCCCGCGTCCCCCGCCCTCCTCCCTCTCCCCAGATAAACAAATACCCACGATCTGGGCGACGGCGCCCCTTCTCCCTCCCGGGGGCACCAGAGTTCAGGGCAGTCGGAGACTCAGCGAACAATAGGACTGTGACATGGGGGTCGCTCTTCCCCACGGCAGGGCGGCTCTTTGTCCCCTTCCCTGCCCCCAGGCTCCTCCGCCCCCGTCCCCACCCGGGTCTCCTGCCGGAGCGCGCAGCAGGGCTGCGTCTCCACTCCTAGCCCGGGGCTGAGCTAAGCGCTGGCGTCCGCGCCCCGGCAGGGCCAGGGCCTTGCCAGCCGCGTCCCGCAGCGTGGTCGGTACTCTCTGCCCCGATGGGGCGAGAGCGCCGGGAACCTGCCCCCAGCCCGGAGTGGCGCTCGGAGCCACGCTCCCCCTCCGCCCACTCGACCGCTAAGTCCCTGGGATTCGGGAGATAATCTGCAATTCGCGGGGTGGAAACCACTGGGAAGGTGGGAAGGTCTCCCACAGGGTCCTGAACGCCGGGGTCCGGGGGCGCCGAGCCGGCCACAGAACTGCCCACCGGCGGCCCTCGCGGGACCCCCGTCCTTCCCACTGCCTGTAAGTCTGTCTCGTTATCCTCCGGTCTCCAAAGCGCATTTACGGCGCGTCTACCGCCGGCAGGCGGGGTGGAGGGGTGTCCCTCCCCCGGAACCTGCAACGAGATCAAACCCGCGCACGCGACAGTGAGCGGCCCACTGCCAGGAGCGCGCGCCCGCGCAGCAGCTGATGCCCCGTTTACAGTTGCTACGCCATTCATTCAGCTGTGTACTCAGCGCCTACTCGCCGCGGGGCCTGCTCCAGCCCCGGGGAATTCTGCAGGGCACCGGACTGCCCTCTGCGAGGGACTTGGCGTCCTGGGAGCAGGATGGGGAGAAGACACACGAGCTAGATCACAATAAAACTTGTCTTAAGTGCTATGCGGGGCATTAAGTCGAGCTGCTGTCATAGAAAGCATAATCAGTTACTTTAGATCTAGCGGTCAGGGAGGTCGGGAGGCACATCTAAGCTGAAGTCTGATTGACAAGGTACAAAGATAAGGGGAAGGGCATTCCAGGCAGCTGGAACAGCCAGTGCCAAGGCCCTAGGGCTGGCCTGTTAGGGGCCTGTTCCAAGGCCAGTGGGGCTGGGGGTTGGCCAGGGAAGAGGCGTGAGAGCTGAGGTCAGAGGTCAGAGATTAGAGGGGCCAGATCATGTATGATTCCAAGGCAGCTGGGGAGGCAGTGGGGGTTTTAGCAGGGAAGCAACATGACCTCGTTTACCTTTTTAAGAGGCTCACCCTGACCCACATGTGGAGAAGAGATGGAGGGGAGTACACAGAGCGGTCCAGATTCAATATCTCGTCTCCCACCCGTTCACCAGTCTCTCCAGACAGATGGTCAGGAGAGGGTGGTGGGGAGAGGATGGGCTGAGCACAGCTTCCAAGGTTAAACACAGGGATGCTGAGGGTCTCCCAGGATCTGCCCAAGTGAGCCAGCTCCTGGGGGGAGGGGATATCCTTCCCTCCGAGGCACTGCTCTGCTGGCCCAGCACAGCTCAGTTTGAGTTTAGAGAGGGAGGGGCTTTCAGCTTCTGCCTGGGGGAGCTGCAGGTCTGTCTTAACCCCCAGGAAGCCAGATTAACTTCAAGGAGCTCCTTGCAGGCTCCCTGCAGAATGAAGCCCGTGCAGAGTTGCTCCTGGGAGATTGAAGTGTAAACGTTGGATACACCATAGGAAAAACCCACCAGCTCACCAGGGAAGTTGCTGAGATAGCACTGTGCTTTGTGAGAACCCCCTCCCCATTCGTGCGCGGCTCCAGGTGGTTCCTCGGGCCTGTTATCTCTGCCCCCTGATCCTCCAGAGCTAGCAGCTTCCGCTGAACTTCCAAGAAAAAAGAGAAGCCTCTATCTAGATGGGGTTTATTTGCGTCTTCTACAGGCTGTGTGGACCAAGGACCAAGAGTTCCTCTGTGGAGTCTTGATAGCTTTGCTCACGTCCTCCGGGTAGAACACAGACAAAGTGCTAGCGGTGGTGGTACTGGGTGGCTTGAGGGAAGATCTCTCTGCTCCCCACGTAAGGGCTGGGAATGCTTGGGCAAAACAGGATAGGACCAGAGGAGGTGAGAGGGCCCAGGGCTGAAACAGGGTCCTGAAGGAAAAGGGACTTCCAGGGCACAGCCACCTCCCGGAGGGCCCATATAATAGGGTCCAGGAGTAGGTGCCATGCCCCCGGAGTACTCACAGCCCAACAGAACCAGGATCCCAAAATGTCACGTGAACGTGACTTTGCTTTTTTTTTTTTTTTTTGTCTGAGACAGGGTCTCACTCTGTCTCCCAAGCTGGAGTGCACTGGCACTATCTTGGCTCAGTGCAACCTCAACCTCCAGGCTCAAGAGATCCTCCCACCTCAGCCTCCTAAGTAGCTGGGACCATAGGCACTACCATGCCTGGTTATTTTCTTTTTTCTTCTTCTTTTTTTTTTTTTTCCATAGAGACAGGGTCTCACTCTGTTTGCCAGGCTGGTCTCAAACTCCTGCGCTCAAGCAATCCAATCCTTCTGCCTCAATAACTTTGCTTCTTAAGCCCCTTGGTCATGACAATTCTGCTTTGTTACAAAAACAGTAAAACTGGCCGGGCGCGGTGGTTCACTCCTGTAATCCCAGCACTTTGGGAGGCTGAAGCGGGCAGATCACGAGGTCAGGAGATCAAGACCATCCTGGCTAACACGGTGAAACCCCGTCTCTACTAAAAATACAAAAAAATTAGCCGGGTGTGGTGGCAGGAACCTGTAGTCCCAGCTACTCGGGAGGCTGAGGCAGGAGAATGGCGTGAACCCGGGAGGCAGAGCTTGCAGGGAGCCGAGATCGCGCTACTGTGCTCCAGCCTCGCCACAGAGCGAAACTCCATCTCAAAAAAAAAAAAAAAAAAAAAAAGAAAAGAAAACAGTAAAACCAAATCATGGTGCACTAACACAATCACACTCTAGGTGCCCAAGAAAAGTAGTTGTGAGTCTTTTAAAGGTGCCCCACCAAACATTCTACCCCCGTTTTTTAAAAGACTCTCTCAGGATATGTGTGTTCATTTGTGAGAGCCAGCAGGGGCTGAGAACCGGTACACTAACACGTGATAGACGCTAACACGTGGTCGACAAAATACTCCAAAACCTAGGGCCTGTGGGGGGAGTGCTGGTACAAGCTGGTGACAAGCAGAGTGTACCCCTCACTTTCAGGGGGAATGGGCTTTCTTACTCTTTTCCATGGTTGGGGCTCTGAGCTCCAACCCCAGAGGCGGTACCATTTGGTGTTTGCTGAGTGAATGTCAAACCTCTCAGTGCATGACAGACTGAGTCTGAGGCCTTCATTTTGAAGGGGGGGATAAACAGAGCCCCAGAAGGGAGATGCCTTTCCCAAGGTCACTTTCATTTTTTAGCTCAGTCAACATAGAGGAAATCTATGAGTATATATGCATTTATGCACAAACACATTTAAATGGGCATGTATATACACATTGCAATGCATTGTGGTAAGTACCGCCAACGAGAATGGGCAGAACACATCATTATAGGAGCGTGCTCAGGCACTGGGAATGGCTTCCTAGAGGAGTTGAATCTTGAAGGAGTTTGTCGTCTTGTGGAGTGGGGAGGAGGCTCCAGGTGGAGGAAGCAGCACAAGCAAAGGCCCAAAGGTGAGCAGGCGAGGGGTGTGGAGAGACACTATTACACCTTGCAGCTGGGGTGTACAGGAGGGAACAGCAGGGTGGGGAAAGTCAGGAAGAGGTTGAGCGATGGAGCTGGGCAGAGGAGGGTTTTGTAAGCCTCAGAAGGAAGCTGGGCCCTTTCCCTGGGGCCTCTGATATCTAATAATAGCAATGACAACGATAATAACCAACAGCACCTGCCACTGATCCTGGACTCGGTATATGCCAATGATTCTAACCTGCCATCTTTTGAGGGTTATAATAAACCTATGAGAAGGTGTCATTAGCCCTTCAAGGATTGAACATGGGTTCTTGTTGGCTTGGTTGTTTGCCTCCAAGAAGCTCAGATCATTGGGCGTGAACTTACAGGCAGTGTTCAGAGGCTTGTGGACACCCAAGGACTCTGGTATGGCCAACAGAGTGTGTGGTGGCAGCTGAATCTTTTTCAGGACAGTGAGGCAATGGTGGCTGACCAGGTCTGGGCCAGACTATGAGGTATCATCCTGAAAGGCTGCCAGCAGCAAGTCAGGGTCCACTGAAAAGTGGCTAAGTGTCACTAATATGGACAATGTTGACTGGGCACTTTCTAGGTACCCAGCACTGTGCTAGAGTTAGATTGTCTCACTGACTCCTCACTGATGTGGTAAGAACCCTCTGTTCCCATTTTATAGAGTAAGAAACTGAGGCTCACACAGGTTAAGTCACTTGCCCAGGGTCACGTGACTAGCAAGTGGCTGAATCAGGATTCGAACCCAGGACCATCTGAGCTCTGGAGTGTATCTGACCCCACAGACTACTGTCTCCCACACCTCAGTTTCCCTTCTCAAGGAGGAGGAATGGGGGGGATGCTCTGCGGTGTCTCTTCCGCTGTGACTCTGGTTCTGTGATGCTGGGTGTCGGCAAGGTGCCTGGACCCATGTTCACCACCCACTTCCTCCTGCTTCAGACTTTTCCACATTGTGACCAAGGCTCTGTGACTCTGATGCCTCTGAATGGCAACTGTGGTCAGAGCTCTCCAGCTATTTCTACTGATAGATCACTACATGTCATTGTCATTAGCTCAGTCTCCCAGCAACTCCATCACTGTCTGGCTGGGTGACCCTAGACTAGTCCCTTGTCCTCTCAGAGCCCCAGTATTCTCATCCAAGCCCTCCCTGACAGAGCTAGTGTCAAGCACTTGGCAGAGCTGTTGCAAAGCTCTGGGGAGGGGAGCCATGCTTCCTTTCCCATCCTCTGCACCAGGACTGTCTTCCCATTTTCCAGAGGCAAACACTGAGGTCCAGTGAAACAAGGATTGTCCAGGAAACCCCATGCTTGTCCCTGGCAGACTGTGCTACAAAGGATTCTGGGTATGGCCCTGGACTGCCAACTTCTTCCTTTTGGGGTGGGTCCAGCCCAGAATATGAAGATCCTCAAGAACACAGAGTTCAGAGGTCATGTGTCTCAACTCCCACATTTATAGGTGGGAAAACTGCATGAAGCTGGGACTACCAGTTTCCCTACATGCTGGACCCCCAGGGGCAGCAGTGAGAGGTCTAGGGCAGGATGGGCTCCTTCATCCCCACTGTTAACCAGTGTGCCAGGCAACTTTCTGGAGCTCAGGAAGTCCACACTGCACAGGACGGCTGAGGACGGCTGCCTAGAACCGCTGATATCACAGGGCAAGGGTGAAACTGAAGCCCTAAGGGCCTCATGTGTTGGCAAAAAGCCTCAAGTATCATCTGATGGCAGTGGGGAGCCACAGAAAGGCTTAGAGCAGAGGAGAGATCTGGCCAGACTTGCATGTGATTAGAAAGCACTCAACAGGAGGTTTGAGGGGAGATCCACTGAGACTAGCAGACAGTTAGAGAGGGCTTTAAGGCCAGGCAGGCCAGAGCCAGAGCCAAGTGGGAATGGAAGTAAAGAGATCGATGGGGACTCTCAGCATCTGAACCCCTCCCTTTCCATGACTTCCCAACCAGAGCCATGGAAATTCTCCCCCTGCCCCTTTAGCTGCTGACATCTCCTCACACCATCGCCTGATGGAGCAAGACAAGAGGGAGGCTCAACATACTGGGGCTGGGGATAGCAGAGCTGGCTATCGCCTCAATGCACTTAACATTATTCTTATGATGAACTGGTTCATATTAACAGAGAACACTGAGAAGCATATGCCTGGGAGCCCACCACCCAGACTAAATTATCACTACTTCTGCTTCTGATGCTCCTGCAGCCCCTCCTGGTCACAGGTCCCAGCCTTCCCCGACCCAAGGGTATCTAGGAATCTCAGTGTTGTGTTGGTTATTCCTGTGCTTTCAGCTTACCATATTTCTCCCTTATAAGATCGTATTTAGACCAGGCACTGTGGCTCACACCTGTAATCCCAGCACTTTGGGAAGCCAAGGCAGGCGGATCACTCGAGGTCAGGAGTTCGAGACCAGCCTGGCCAACGTGGCAAAGCCCCCATCTCCACCGAAAATACAAAAATTAGCCAGGTGTGGTGGCAGGTGACTGTAATCCCAGCTATTCAGGAGGCTGAGGCAGGAGAAGCGCTTGAACCCAGGAGGCAGAGGTTGCAGTGAGCAGAGATGACACCACTGTACTCCAGCCTGGACAACAGAGCAAGACTCCATCACACACACACACACAGAAAGAGACAGTGTTTGATTTTGCATGCTTTTGAACTCTGTCTTCATGGTATAGTACTTCATGTGTTCATTTGCAGTGTGCTTCTGTGCTCATTATGTTGGCACATGTAGCTATAGTTCATTCATTTTCATAGCCATATAGCGAGGTTGCTCAACCTCAGCATGTTTGTGAGGGTCTATTCTGTGCATTGTAGGACATTCACCAGCAGCCCTGGCCTCCACCCATTTGATGGAAGTAATACCCCTGTCCCCAGTTTTAAAAACTAAAAATATTTTTATACATTGCCGAATTGCCCTTGGCTAAAAACCACTGCTATCTTAGATCCACTGCATGCATATATTACCTTTACTTTTCTCCTGTTGAAGGACATTTGTTTCTAGTTTTGTTTGTTTGTACGTTTGAGACTCTGTCACCCAGGCCAGAGTGCAATGGTTCAATCATGACTGACTGCAGCCTCAACCTCCTAGACTCACTCAAGTGATCCTCCTGCCTCAGCCTCCTGAGTAGCTTGTACTACAGGCTCTTACCATCTGAAATTTTTTTTTTTTTTTTTTGAGATAGAGTCTCACTCTGTCACCCAGGCTAGAGTGCAATGGCACTATCTCGGCTCACTGCAACCTCCGCCTCCAGGGTTCAAGTGATTCCCCTGCCTCAGCCTTCTGAGTAGCTGAGATTATACGCGTCCACCACAACACCCAGCTAATTTTTAGTAAAGACAGGGTTTCACCATGTTGGTCAGGTTGGTCTCGAACTCCTGACCTCAGGTGATCCACCCACCTCGGCCTCCCAAAGTCCTGGGATTACAAATGTGAGCCACGATGGCTGGCCTTTTTTAAAGAAAGATTGGTTCTATGTTGCCCAGGCTGATCTTGAACTTCTGGCCTCAAGTGATCCTCCTGCCTCAGCCTCCCAAAATGTTGGGATTTCAGGTGGGAGCCACCATGCACAGCCTAGTTTTTGGGGGTTTTTTTGTTTTGTTTTTTTGGTTTTTTTTTTTTTTTTGCTCCTACAAGCAATGCCCTGTGGACCCTCTTATACGTGTCCCAACACACATGAGTATGAACTTTGCTCACATCTATACCAAGACAGAGAATGGCCGGGTCACACAGTACACACAGGTTGGCTAGACAGTGCCAAAGTGCTTTCCAAAGAGCTGGGGCTAATTCACACTCCTGCCAGAAGGATATGGGGTGTGCTTTGCCCATCCTTGGTGATGTCTGGGGTTGTCACTCTGGTGGAAAGTCATGCTTGTACTTTCCCTAACCTGCTTTGTCTTTCTTGAGGCTCTGTATTAATTCATTCTCACCTGCTATGAAGAAATACCCAACACTGGGTAATTTACAAAGGAAAGAAGCTTGATTGACTCACAGTTCCGCATGGCTGGGGAAGCCTCAGGAAACTTACCAATCACGGTGGCAGGAGAGAGAATGAGAGCCGAGCGATGGGGAGAGCCCCTTATAAAACCATCAGATCTCGTGAGAACTCACTGACTATGAGGGAAACCGCCCCTATGATTCAACTATCTCCACCTGGTCCCACCCCTGACACGTGAGGATTATTACAGTTCAAGGTGAGATGTGGGTGGGGACACAGAGCCAAGCCTTATCAGGCTCTCAGAGCACAAGAGAGGCCCAGGCCAAATTTCATACTGGAGGTGCCCCATGTATTAGGAAGGCAACCCAGAAGAAGAAGAGGAAACAGCACAGCAGGTTTACTCACTTGGGATTTAATTGAAGTGTCTGTATTAATCAAATTGATGCTTTCACAGGTACACAAATACAATGTAACACGATTTATGCTACTTATAAGATAATTACAGGGTTTACATCAAGTGACAAATTCCAGGCCCCAGACACATGGTCTTTCTTGGAGTCCAGCTGTGCACTTCTGTAACTGTTGCACCACTTTGCTGGGAGTGGTGAGGCCCAGGCCCACCCATGATATGGGGGTGTTTCTGCCTCCTCCCCAGCTGTGCCCTCCTGGAGGATTAAGCCTTATTTTTCTCTGGGACCCTCAGTGCCTGGCCCCGGGGGTGCCCTAGGGGAGTCTGCAGCTGCACCCTCTGGGTCAGGTACCTCCAGCCCCCACAGCCTCTGGATGGCACACGTGCCAGGCCTTGGGTGCTGCCCTCGGCCTGAGGTCTACAACCCCACAAAGCCGCCCCACCTGGCCCTGCCCTGGCCTGCCCGCTGCAGAGATCTGAGACCAATCTCCTCCGGTGCCTGAATATTTCATGCAGTGAGGGTGGAATGAAAGTCGCAAAGTCCTTAATTGTTAATGTGGGTTCTGCTGGCTGCAGGCCCAGCCCTCCCAGCCCCTCCTGTTTGATACAACAACAGCAGTAACAGTAATTCCTCCTGCACCCCAGGCCTTGTCGTGACCTGCCCCGGGTGAGGCTGGACTGAAATGAAGTTATCTGAGGAGCCCCAGCTGGCCAGAGAGAAGTGGCGACACAAGTAACCATAACAACCAGACCAGGAGGCCCACTGTTCCCCAATGACAAACTTCTTTTTGTTTTTTATTTATTTATTTTGCTTTTTTAAAATAAGCCTTATAATTTTATTTTTGAAACTCCATGCATGTGTTTTTTTTTTAATTAATTTTTTTTAGACAGAGTCTCACTCTGTCGCCCAGGCTGGAGTGCAGTGGTGCCATCTCGGCACACCACAGCCTCGACCTCCTGGGTTCAAGCAATTCTCCCACCTCGACCTCCTGAATATCTGGGACTACAGCTGCATACCCACACGCCGCTAGTTTTTATATTGTTTGTAGAGGCTGGTCTGGAACTCCCGGGCTCGAGCGATCTGCCACTCAGCCTCCCCAAGTGCTGGAATTATAGGTGTGAGCCACGTCACCAGGCCTGAATGTGTTTTTAAATTTAAAGTTCCGGGCCGGGCACAGTGGCTCACTCCTGTAATGCCAGCACTTTGGGAGGCTGAGGTGAGCAGATCACTTGAGGTCAGGAGTTCGAGATCAGCCTGGCTAACATGGTGAAATCCCATCTCGACTAAAAGTACAAAAAAAATTAGCCGGGCGCAGTGGTGCACGCCTGTAATCCCAGCTACTCAGGAGACTGAGGCAGGAGAATCACTTGAATCCAAGAAGGGGAGGTTGCAGTGAGCTGAGATCATGCCATTGCACTACAGCCTGGGCGACAGAGTGAGATTCCGTCTCAAAAATAAATAAATAAAATAAAAATAAACTTAAAATTCCTAGCATAGAGCCTGGGAACTCAGTAAATGTTTGTTGAATGACTGAATGATAAAGGAGGAAGCTGAGTTAAGTAGAAAAACCCTGGATGTAGAGTCTGTGTCTCTGGCCTGACCCTTACCAGCAAGGTGGCCCTGGGCAAAGCTGCACCTCCTCTCTGAGCCTCTGGATCAGGACCTAAAAACAGGACCATTTCATCCTCCTTGCAGGATGAGGAGATAGTCAAGTGACAAGAAAAGGAGGTGTGAACCCCAGGCCACACGGTGGGGTGGGAGGGGATGCTCTCCTCGGGAAAGGGTTGAGTCCTGTGGGTGCCCCGGAGCCCATAGTCTTCTGAGTGTTTGAAAACCGCACTGAAGAGCCAAGCCTTCTCTCAAGAGTAGCTCGCCCAGCTCAGTCCCAACACCAGGACACAGAACTCTGCAATGAGGATCTCAGCACCCTGAACTCACAGAGCCCCTGTGAGCAAACCAGAGCCCAAGAGGCAGCTAGCCGGTCAGGCTCTCGGAGCAAGGGCAGCAGGTCAGCCCTAGGACTCAGCCCCAACCACCCTTAGAATCACCGGAAAGCATGTGAAATGCAGATGCTCAGGTCCCGCCCCAGACCAAGTCCATCAGAATCTTGGGAGACAGTGATTTAGCAGCCCAAGCTGCTCTGGGCTACAGGAGGCACTTGTTTGTTGGCATCAGGCTGAGCTAGAAGGAGACACCCCCATTGCTGTGGGGTACCCCCCTCCCCAAGCATCTGACCTTAGAGATCTTTCTCTAAGGTTATCCAGACTCCCCAAACAATCCTCAAATGTGCTACTTCGAATGCATATGCCTAGTGACGCGGGAAGGGACGAGGGTTTCCAGAGGTCAGGATAGCGTTCACTTAATGCCCTGATTTTTTGTCCCGTATCTCATGAGATAAAATGAAAGGAAAGAAAGTAATAAAGATATGAAATTTAAAAAAAAAATCTGAGACTCATGGACACAAGTCTCCCCATAAAAAGGGCCAGCAGAGAAGTGGAAAAAAGACCATATTGGGCACATTATTGTAAAACTTCACAACACCAGGGTTGAGAAAATCCTCAAACCATGTTCGGTAGAGTGCAGAGAAAAGGAATCAGAATAATGTTGACATTCTCAACAGCAAGTCCAGAAACTAGAAGGTCGTGAAGTGATGTCTCAACATCCTGAAGGAAAACTATTTCAGTACCGATGCAGTCCAGTGGGAGGGTAGAGTGAGACATTTTCCAATTAAAAAAAGAAAAATTATTTCCCAGACACTCTTTCTCTAAAATTAGGAATTAAACCAAGAAATAAAACATGAAGGCCAGGCACGGTGGCTCACGCCTGTAATCCCAGCACTTTGGGAGGCCAAAGGGGGTGGATTGCTTGAGCCCAGGAGTTCAAGACCAGCCTGGGCAACATGGGGAAACCCTATCTCTAAAGAAAATGTAAAAATATGGGCTTGGTGGTGCATGACTGTGCTGCCAGCCACTCAGGAGGCTGAGGTGAGAGGGTTACTTGACCCAGGAGGCTGAAACTGCAGTGAGCTGCGATTGTGCCACTGCACTCCAGCCTCAGTGGCAGAGTGAGACCCTGTGTCAGAAAGAAAGAAAAGAAAGGAAGGCAGTTAAAAGAAAAGAAGAAAGAAAGAGGGAGAGAGGAAAGGCAGAGAGGAAAGGAAGGAAGAAAGAAAGGAAGAAAGAGAAAAAAAAGAGGCCGGGCGCGGTGGCTCAAGCCTGTAATCCCAGCACTTTGGGAGGCCGAGACGGCTGGATCACGAGGTCAGGAGATCGAGACCATCCTGGCTAACACGGTGAAAACCCGTCTCTATTTAAAAAAATACAAAAAACTAGCCCAGCGAGGTGGCGGGCGCCTGTAGTCCCAGCTACTCGGGAGGCTGAGGCAGGAGAATGGCGTGAACCCAGGAGGCGGAGCTTGCAGTGAGCCGAGATGGCGCCACTGCACTCCAGCCTGGGTGACATAGCGAGACTCCGTCTCCAAAAAAAAAAAAAAGAGAGAAAAAAAAAGAGAGAGAAAGGAAAGAAAAAGAAAGAAAGAAAGAAAAAGAAAGAGAGAGAGAGAGAAAGAAAGGAAGGAAGGAAGGAAGGAAGGAAGGAAGGAAGGAAGGAAGGAAGGAAGGAAGGAAGGAAACGAAACAAGACATGCGATTCAGACAACAGAAAGGGACGCCCAGAGTGAGGGCTTTGCAGACAGAAGCAATCAGCGCAGATTAGAAAAGGAGGCTCCCAAGCTCATGGATTCCCTTGCTGGGGGTGCTTGGCTGTTTGGAGAGGAATATTAGAGCTCTGTCAAAGTTTGGTGAAAAGCCCAGAAAAAAAACAAGCAAGTCAAAACAAGGAGGCAATTATTAATCCCCAGGGAAACCCAGAAGTTGCACAAGGAAGGAAATCCAATCAGGCCATACCATGGCTCGGCTGGCCATAATGTTTATATAGAGTCACGTGCTGCTTCGTCACATTTTGGTCAGGGTCACACACACCATGGTGGTCCCGTCAGATAATATTGTGTTCTTACTGTACCTTTTCTATGTTTAGACACACACATTCTTGCCATTGTGTTACAGTTCCTACAACATTCAGTACAGGCACATGCTGTACAGATTTGTAGCCTAGCGGCAATAGGCTAGACCATCTGGCCTGGGCGTGTAGTGGGCTATCCCATCTAGCATTGTATGCTCCATGACAATGATGACAGCACCTAATGACGCATTTCCCAAATCATATCCTTGTCGTTAAGTGATACGTGACTGTCGCATAGCGTAATATGTAAACAATACTAATTTGACCAGAAATTATGGGGTAGCAATCTTGGGAGGATGGGGGAGGGGATTGGCCTGTGTGGGGAGGGGTTGGGACGTAAGTGGCCTGAAGCCTCCTCCTCCGTAAGAGAAAGGTAAGTGAGAGTGTCACAAGCTGGAGGGTCAGTAAGGAACAGTACAAGTGTGTTGTTTCCAAATCTAGAGAAAAGTTGCAGAATCAAATATAGAGAAAAGTTGCCTCTGGGAACTAGGAATTGGGTAGAGAGAGATAACGCAGGGACTTTTTTTTTTTTTTAAATAAGCTTTATAGTTTTATGTTTGAAACTCTGTGCATGTGTTTTTAAATTTAAAATAATAATAATAATAAGCCTATCATTGGACCTCTCCTTGCAACAATGGAAGCTAGAAGACCGCAGAACGATCAGTTGCCTTTAAAATCTGGGGGAAAAGGATTTCCTGCCTGGATTTTATGCCCACAGGAAGGCTCAACCTTGTAAACCTTGCAAAAATGCAAGGCCTCAAAATAAAATTTAAGTTTAAATAGAATATAACGACTGTGCACCTTCTAGGAAGCTTTGGTTGCACATGCTCCCATAGGAGCTGAGAACAACCAGGGAGTGTGTGATCACCCAGGAAGGAGGATCCTTCCCAGGGGACAGAGAAGTGGCCCCAGAGCAGAAGATGCGGAGCTTAGGGCAAAACAGAGTAGATCACAGACTGTCAGAGCATTTGACAACACCAGCACTCAGTTTAGAGTAGATCAGATGAAAAATTAAGAAGAGACACATAATACCTTGCAAGTTATAAATAAATGCATTCACTCCAGGGCACACACAAACAAAACTGTACAAGAAACCGTCATTGACCACTTCCTGACTTTCATGGAATAATATTTACGCAATCATCATCATAAAACCCTTAACCAGCTATTAACTAAGAAATGCATAAAGCCCTCTAAAGAGGCTGAGGGAGGGGAGGCGGGAGTGGGAGGGTTTCAGAGAGCTGAAGCCTCATCTGTCACCATGAGAAAGCAACAGAAATGTCTAGAATTGAAAAATCAAGAAATAGCAACGTAAACATCTTATGAGAAATGTGGAGACTGCAAAGCCAGAAAGAACAACTAAATGTGGAAACTGGTTGCTCTGGGGAGTGGGGAAAGGGAGGGGAGGTGGGGAACCATCTCATTTCCTTGCAAGCATCTTAGTGTTCCATGATTGTTTTTACCCTAAGTGCGTGCATTATTTTATTTAAATATCAATATAATTTATTTAAATAGTGATAAAACCTAGCTCTGGGCTGTGGCATGTGAAACAAGTAAGGAGGGCGAGGAATATTGCCTGATGGAAGCTCGCAGACCAGACCATCACCAGCAACACCCCAGGCCCGGGCCTGCCTGCTGGAGAAGGAAGCCTGGTCAGCCCCTCAGTTTCCCCAGTCATTTCCAGTTTGCAAAGCTCGCTCTGGGCTGTTTCCTCCTCCCATCCTCCCAACAAGGCTGCAAGGTGGGCGGGGATGACTGTACCCATTTTACCTGCAGAAACTGGAACTATTGGGCATGAGTTTGGGGGTCCATAGAGATTTCTCCCATGGCAGGTGTGCCAGCGAAGGCAGGCGGAGGACCCACCCAACAGCAAGGGACAGGCAGTCCCAGCTGGAATTTCAGAGCAGGGAGGCACCTTGCCTGGTCCAGGGGCTCCCAGCGGGGCAGCTACAAACCCTTCCCTTCACCGTACAACCTGTTCTTAGTCACACATCCCACCCTCAGTGTCTGTCAGAGGGAGCCCTTCACCAAGCAGGTGGGGGTTGCCCTAGAGAGGGGACACTGCCAGCTAACAAAGAGGAAGGGCTGGCACCAACCGGGGCTGCACAAGACTTGGTATCCTGGGAATCTCAGAGCTTTGTCCTGGAAGCCCGTGGGATAGCTGGTCTGGGAAGTGGCCGGGCTGCCTGGCGGACCCGTGGAAGGTCCACCCGGGCCTGAGGAGCACTCGACTGGTTTGATCCTAGAGGACGCTTGGAGATACCGAGCCCCGTTAGGAGGGACTCACCCAAGGAGTGAAACGCCCAGCTCCCTGCTGGGCTCCACATTTAGGGCTTCTCTTTGCCTCATGGTTGCCAGGAGATGCATGAGCTTCAGCTTCCAACTCCCCCTTGTAGCCTGATGTCCCTAAAGCCTACCTCTCCAGCCCTGACCTGTGCATACAGCCACTACCTGAGGTTCACTCTGGCCTCACCCAGCCAGCTGAAAACCTAACAGCACTGGCAAGGCCTCTGCCTGGCTTTTCCTTCTCTCAAAGATTCTCTGGAACTCAGCTCAGCTGTTTCCTTCGGGTGCCTCCTCTCCATGGGGCCCCTCCCAATGCCTAGGCCGGTGTGGGCACAGACACCCCAGGAACACTGCTGGCTCTCAGGGACGCAGGTAGAAAAGGAAAGGGAGGGGTGCACATCTGGTGTGTGGGGCTGGCCAGTGCACCTTGGAGCTCACTCCTCTCTGCAGAGCCCGGAGCAGGGCCCGGCCGGGCAGGAGGAGCATGGAGAAGCCTTGCAAAAACATCATGCCAGGCCTGGGCACAGCTCTGGGCACTGGGATGTTCTCAAAGCAGCCTGTGTGGCCTGGGGACTGGGGAGGCTGAGAGGGAGACAGGAGCTGTGTAATTTGCAATGGGCTGTTCCTCACCAAGCCTCACCATAATCTCACTATCCCTCCCGGCACCCTGGGGACTGGCCCTGGTGCTGGTCCATTTTACAGATGCCACAACTAAGACTTACAGTTGGCTGGGCGCGGTGGCTCACGCCTATAATCCCAGCACCTTGGGAGGCTGAGGTGGGCAGATCACGAGGTCAGGAGTTCGAGACCAGCCTGGCCAACATAGTGAAACCCCGTCTCTACTAAAAATACAAAAATTAGCCGGGTGTGGTGGTGGGCACCTGTAATCCCAGCTACTTGGGAGGCTGAGGCAGGAGAATCGCTTGAACCTGGGAGGCAGAGGTTGCAGTGAGCCGAGATTGCATCATTGCACTCCAGCTGGGGCTACAGTGCAAGACTCCATCTAAAAATATACGTATACACACACACACACACACACACACACACCTATACATATACATATATATATATATATTTTTAGAGTTTAAATAAATGCATCCTTGAAGCTGCAATGTAAGCAGGGGATTCTTACACCTGCGTGATGATAAGACTCAGTGGGATACTTGCTAGGTCCCCTACCTGGAGATGGGAGTCACCACCTCTGAGTTCTGGAACTGGTGTATTTGCCAGTGTCAGGGTAGGGATCAGGCTGGGATGTCAAAGTTCAGGAACGCTTGAGTGCTAAGCCAGGACCTCTGAGCCCCCTGTCCCCCATCCTCCCCATTTGCCCTATTTCACAGCCGGGTGATATTTAGCCCAGCCGTGGTTTATGGCTGTTCCCGCTGCTGGGCGCTGGTTCTATTATACAGAACTCCTATGGGAACGTGTTTGTGCACAGCTTTGCTTTCCTGTTGGATTGTTTCCTTGGGGTAAGTTCCCAGAAGTGGGATTCCTGAGTGGAAGGAGGGATATTTTCCCACCCCTAATCCACATCCTTAACAGAGGCTGGCCCCAGGATGAGGATCCGGCCTTTCTCTGGCTTCAAGGAGGGGCAGCCGGCAATCCCCGCGTGGCACTTCCGGAGGAAAATGACAGACCTTTCCCTTTCCTGTAAGAGCTAATTACCAGCTGGATGATGCGTTCACGGCTGTCAGGGCAATGAGGACCCAGGTGACTCAATGCCGTCTTTCTTGGACCCGCCTGGATTGCTCAGCCAGCCGGTGATGGATTTTTCTCTGTGGAGGTCACAGGAAACAAGAAAAGCGTCCCTCAGCTCCCCAGGGAGTCAAGTCTGTCAGCAGCTTTGGGAGAGGGCAGCAAGGAGGCCTTGAAATCCAGTGGGCAGACAATCCCTCTGCCCTTCCAGACAACAAAGCGCTTCTGGCCCCTCCAACCTGCTGGACAGGAATGGCTGGCTGAGGGTCCGGAACCCCTGCCCTGACCTGGGCCTCTTGCATCCCAGCACCCCCACATCCAGGTCAGAGTCCCTGGCTAGATCCAGCCTCTGAGGGGCAAGAGAAGAGGGGTGTCCAGGCTCCTCCTTAAGGAAGCCCCTTCTTCCCCCAAGGGGGGCCGAGGGCAGGCATCAGCCCTTCCCAGCTGTCACCACTCAGGTGTGGGGGGGGTCAGGAGCAGTGAGGGAAAGGGGGACAGGGGCCGCTGTGGAGGGTCACTTGTGGGCAGTGGCCTACCAGCTTCCCACAGGAAGGAGGGGTCTCGGCTTCCCAGGGCTCTGGCCGGCTGCCTGAGCACAAGGGTCACTCTCCCTCTGCCTGCAGAACATAGGGAGGCCAGGCCTCTGGGCAGGGCCCATCTCCGGAGCTCTCTAGCCTGTTTCCCTCTGGGGACACCCTCTGAAAGAGCAGCAGGAGTCAGACCTGGAGGCTGGCCCCGCCCCTGCCGCCAGCTCACTTCCCCACCAGAGTGCGGATTCTCCGAAGGCAGGACTGGGGTCTGCCCTGTCCCAGGCTCAACGTAGTGAGTTCCCTGTCCCTAGAGGTGAACAAGCTAAGAGAGCATGGCCATCTTGCAGAGGTATAGAGGTAGTGCTTGCTGTGAGTACCCACCCTAGGTCACCACCTGACCACGACTTGCCCTACTCTTTATGTTACGCCCACTTTTCTTTTTTTGAGACAGGGTCTTGTTCTGTTGCTCAGACTGGAGTGCAGTGGTGCAATCTCAGTACACTGTAACCTCAACCTCCCTGGATCAAACCACCTCCCACCTCAGCCTCTCAAGTAGCTGGGACTACAGGCAGGTGCCACCATGCCTAGCTAATTTTTGTATTTTTTTGTACAGATGGAGTCTCACCATGTTGCCCAGGCTGGTCTTGAACTCCTGGGCTCAAGTGATAGTTCCTCGCAGGCACAGAAGGCCGCCCTCTGTCCTCACCACCCACCTCTGCTGTTCAGCTGGCGAAGGCCCTCTCTGATCTTGAGGCAACTGGGATGCCTGTTCCTGGGTGGGACTGGGGGATTTTATGTGGGTTACACCAACCCCAGCTGTTGTGAGTGGGCACTGGAGCCTCACAGGCTCTGCTGAGTTAGCCCCATCCTGGTGCAGGGGAACTGGCTGATTCCTCCCAAGGACTCGCCCAGGTCAGGACACCCATCCAGGACCCACTGACCACAGATGTTTTTAGAGAACTTCCTGTGGGCAGCCCCAGCAAACAGATCTCTCCATCTCAACCTCAGAGGATTCCCTTTTTTTGAGACACAGTCTTGCTCTGTCACCCAGGCTGGAGTACAGTGATGCGATCTTGGCTCACTGCAACCTCTGCCTCCCGGGTTCAAGCAATTCTCCTGCCTCAGCCTCCCAAGTAGCTGGGACCACAGGTGCCTGCCACCACGCCTGGCTAATTTTTTTGTATTTTTAGTAGAGACTGGGTTTCAACGTGTTAACCAGGATAGTCTCTATCTCCTGACCTTGTGATCTGCCCACCTTGGCCTCCCAAAGTGCTAGGATTACAGGCATAAGCCACCGCACCTGGCCAAAGATTCACTTTTTAAACACAATTCAGGAGGCAGGGGGAAAATAGGACCTTGCCATCAACTTGTCAGTTTGCGCAATTGACCTTTCGCACCTGAAAGCAGGCTATTCTTGTTCTCCCTGTTCAATTCCCTTCTGTTGGTTTCAGTCTCTGGTTCCACCTTCTGAGGTTTCTGGAAATGTAACGTTCTCATGGGACATTGCCTTTGGCACACCTGATAAGCTCTAATGGCTCCATCCAGACTCGATTGAAACAGGCAGGGATGAAGGCAGAGATCTGTGGCCCACCCTTAGAGACCCTCTAACTCTAGGTTGCACTGGTTTACAGAGTGTCACCCCTGGGGTGCTCTGTCCAGGGAGTCATGGCCTCTCCTCATTGCCCTGCTCTCCAGCCCACAATTTCCATCCTGCTCAAATGACAGCATGAAGAACTTGCTCCCCGACAACAGTCATCTGTCACATGGCTGTGTGACATGGTGCTGTCTTTGCCACCAATGCCCTATCCTTCTTCCTCACCTGACTGACTCATGCCAGGACACAGCTTTATGAAATTCTTTCCCATGATCCCCCCAAGCTGTCTGGCTCCCACCAAACCCCAGGGTTCCCAGTGTCCCCAGCAACATACTGTGCTGGCCCTGTCTGCCTACCTGCTCGGCCACCCTTTCCACCGAGGGGTCCTGAGATCCCCACAACCCAGCCCAGGGTGCAGCCCCTGCAGAGGCAGCACCGTGCTGTTGAAAGAGCCCAGGCCTGGGATCAGGCTTGGGCACATGGTTGAACCTCTCTGAGCCTCACTTTCCTCATTTGTAAAATGGGATGGTCGCCACATTAAAGAGTGCTAGTGAGAATCACAGGCCAAGAGCATAAAGCACTCAGCATGCTGTGAACTGAATGAATGAGCGCTTCCATCCCTGTCATCAATTTCATAGCCTACCTGGGAGTTAAGACGGAGGCAGTGCAAAGTGCTGTAAACAAGACCCATGTGCTAGGGAACTGCCAGGAAGGGCGGCAATTCTGAATGGGGAGCTGGGAAGGCGTCACTGCAGAGACGCGTGTGCTGAGCCTGAAAGGAGGCTCCCATTCCTGCAGGCGGCAGAGCTGGGGAAGAGCATCCTAGGAAGACAGCCATGCACACACGTGCATGCCAGCACGGGCTTTTATCCTTTTAATGGTGTATGTGATTTAATAGGGGTGTAACGGTGCCCGGGAGCTGCCTTAGCAGTTTTGAATGCCTATTATCCTTTAAGGCTGGCTCTGAGAGAGCCACAATTTCTTGAGGTATGAGTCCACGGAAATCACTCTCCATTAGCATGAGATTATGAAAAGAACTCAGCCCGGGAGAATTTTGGTGAGTTTTGGGAAGTGGTGCAGTTGAGATGACAATAGACACTTTTTTTTTTTTTTTTAGGCAGAGTCTCGCCCCAGGCTGGGGTGCAGTGGTACGATCACAGCTCACTGTAGCCTCAGCCTCCTGGGCTGTGATCCTCCCACTTCAGCCTCCCAAGTAGTTGGGACTACAAGAGTGCACCACCACACCTGGCTGATTTTTTTTGTTTTCTGAAGAGACAGGATATTGCTATGTTGCCCAGGCTGGTCTCTAAATCCTGGTCTCAAGCAGCCCTCCAGCCTCGGCCTCCCAAAGTGCTGGGATTACAAATGTGAACCACCACACCTGGCCCTGAAAGACTCTTGAAGGAAGAGGATGCAGAGGCTCCTGCCTGCAGCAGGCAGCACCGGACTCCCCTCCCGAGGCTGCTGTACCTGTGATTTGAGGAGCTCAGAGATCTTTTCCTAGCAGCCCCGCCAGTGCTGGCCCGACAAACTGCCTACAATTCCATCATCACTCATCCTAAAATGTAATATTTTGTCTAGGAGAGGGAACACTTTGCTTTATTATTGAGGGAAAAGGAAGATGGAAACTTACTTTACTTGAGTACCTACTATATGCCAAGCATGAAATGGGCACCTCTCACATTGCCTTTGAGCCCACAAGGCAGCCAGGCCAGACAGGGGAGCTACTCACCCCTTCAGGTGAGAGAATGGAAACTCAGAAGGGCCTGAGGCTTGCCAAGAGCTTGGCAGACCAGGATGGGAACCAGAGCTGACTCTCCACCCTCGCTTCGGCCACGGCACTCAGCCACTTCTCCTCTTCCCTGGCTGTGGCTCCCTGGAGCACGGGATGAGATAAAGCAGGGTTTGGGGGCACTCGGGCCTGGGTTCAGGGGCAGACCTGCTGCCAATCAGCTCTGTGGCCTGAGCAGTCGCATCTCGGGTGTGTCTTCATCTATGGATGGGCCAGCAGCAGCACTGACCCCACGGGGTTATGATGGGGACAGAAGGAGCTACAAAGTCCGTGACACAGCACCTGGGCCAGGGCTCAGGAAGGGGCAAGACCGTGTTGTCTTCTTACCAACTCCCACTTGGTCAGGCATTTACAGCCCCAGCTCCCAACCCAGGCACAGCCCACCCCTTCTCCGACCTTGACAGCAGCAGGAGTGGGATCCAGCTCCCTGTCCCCCACGTCTCCATCCTGGAGGATCTGAGGCAGAGCAGGCAGCGGCCCAAGCAGTTGGCCTGTGAGTGAGTGTGAGTTTGTTCTTGGGGCCGGGCAGCCTCTGCAGGCTTCTGCCTCCTCCCTGCACCACTCCCGGCAACCGTGATTCTCCACTCCACCCAGGAACCTACTTCAGGGAACCACAGAGGCCAAATTCAGAATCCCTACTTGAACCACTGACCTTTTGCCTTCTCCAAGGCCGGAAGCAAGCCCTTGCCTGCTGCACGCCTCAGTTGCCCCATCTGTAAAGTGGGCAGCCCATCAAATTCACATCTCCCTGGCTGAGAGTCATCTGGAGAAATAATGAGTACGTGACCTAATGAAAATTGCACGGTGCCTGCCAAGCGAAGTGGGTAAGCCATTGGCCCAGCACTGTCATTACAGGAGGTGAAGCAGCGTGTGGGCTGATGACCGGCAAGGGGTGCTGGAAGCTTTCATCATGG
This sequence comes from Macaca mulatta, assembly GCF_049350105.2. NCBI lineage: Eukaryota > Metazoa > Chordata > Mammalia > Primates > Cercopithecidae > Macaca > Macaca mulatta. Next base: position 172,956,044 of record NC_133412.1, read on the forward strand.
GTTCCCTTGGGAGGCCAGGTAGGTCAGCTTTGAAAACACACAGTGCTGCGGGGCCTGCCTTCCTGTGGCTTCCAGGCCAGGTTGTCCAGAATTCTGCCTGTGCAGCCCCGCCCCCTGCAAGCAGGAACCAATGCACCTGAGCAGCCTCCTCCCATCTGCAGAGGAGGAAGCTAAGGTGTAGGGAGGGTCAAGGTACTGGCCTAAGGTCCCACAGCCAAGGGGTGGCTGGGAGGTACAGCCAGGTCTGCCTGGCACAGAGTCTGGTCTCCTGACCACGATGCCAAGCTGGTTATTACCGTCACCACAATAGAACACTAATAATAGTTGTCATAATTATTATTATTGTGGAGGGCTGTTCTCCAGGCAGGCGGGTCTGGGTTGCTGCGTCACTGGGGACAGATGGCTGGCCAGTGCCCACAATGAGGCAGGGTCCTGTCCCAACCAGCACTAGGAAAATGCTGGAGACGGGAGGCTGAGCCCATCCTGCAGCCTGGGTCAGCAGCCTGGGGCCTCACCCCACCCTCCATCCAATGCTGGGTGCAGGCAGCCTCTCCAATGCCCCATCTGCCCTGGAGGGCTCTGGTGATGGATACAGTGGAGATTCGTTGAAATGAACATTAAACATTCAACCAGAGGCACTCACCACTTTTATAAAACAGAGTCCCCCGTGCCAGCCAAGAACCCTGAGTTTCAAAGGCTCCTGCTCTTGCTGGTGAAAGGCTCCTGCATGGACCCTGGGTCCAGGCTGCCAGAGCCCAAAGCCTAGTGCTTGTGCCCACTCCTCGTGTGACCTTGGGCAAGACTCCCCACAAGTTGCTCTGTTTCCCCATCTGCATGACGGTGCAAAATTCAAAGTCGTTGTGAGGATGAAGTGAGCTAGTCCTGTGTCTGGCCCACATCCATGCTCAATGAATGCCTGCATTGCTATCCTGTCAGGTGGGTGCAGCCAGAGAAGTGGTCGGCCTGATGCTGGAGGAGTCACTGAGAGATGACTGTAGACTGACTTTGACTCTATGAGAATGGGTGGCCTCTCATGTAGTCAATGTGTGGCTGCTGTGGCTGTGACATTCCCATGACCCCAGCAGGCATCTACTATGGGCTGGTGAAACCAGAGAGCTTGCTGGCCATGGGGATACAGGTGTGTGTGTGTGTGTGTGTGTGTGTGTGTGTGTGTGTGTCTATGCATGTGCGTTCTTCGGGGCTCTGAGACGGCAGGGAGCTTGCAAAACAGGTTCCCGGCTTCCCTGTTCCCATCAGGATTCCAGCTGGATCTTGTTCTGCTCTGTCTTGCCAGCCCCGACTGTGGGAAAGACGTGGAAACTGCTCCGGACCCATTCCTGGCCTGCAGGACGTGGCCCATCCAGCTACTCCAACCCCCACTCTGGGCTTGGAGGCCAAGGCCACAGCCTGGAGATCAGGTAGTCCAGTGCCTATGTCAGCCCCAAGCTGGCCCTGTGAGCTCCCAACAGGATGGGTGCCCAAACTGCAGTTTGCCTGAAAGGGATGGCTCCGTAGACACAGGCCTGAGAAGGGCTGGGGTAATTTCTTTCTGCTCTCTGAGGCAGTATTCTAGGTCCTGGGGATCTGGGTCATAACCAGGATTCCTCTCTCCCTGATGTCTGCCCTGCATACTCTATGCCTAGGTGACACAACGTAGGATTCAGGGGCTACAGTGCCCAGCTCAGGCCTTCTGAAAGCCGGGCCTGCAGGCTCCTCTGTGCTCCCCTCTCCTGGCTCCCTGAATCTGTTCCTCCTCCCTTGAAGCATCCCAGCCACCCTGCAGAGCCTGATGCAGGGCTTACCCCTGGGGGAATATTGGGGCAGTGAAGGAAGAGAGTGATACATCACTGAATGGCTGAGGATAGGGAACGCACCAGGGACTGTGTGTGACATGGAGTTAGTGCTCACCAGGACACTTGAACCTGAGTCTGTCAGAGCCCAGAACCAGAGCTCTCACTCACAATGTCACACCACCCCTTTCATCCATCCATCTGTCCAGCTATCCATCCATCCATCCATCTATCCATCCACACACCTACCCATCCATCCACCTATCTGCCCTTCTATCTATTCATCTACTCTTCCATCTTCCCATCCATCCATCCACCCACACATCCATCCATTCATCCATCCATCCAACCATCCACTCACCCACCTACCTACCTATGCATCCATCCACCTATCTGTCCCTCTAACCATTCATGTACTCTTCCATCTTCCCATCCATCCATCCACCCACACATCCATCCATTCATCCATCCATCCATCCATCTGTCCACTCACCCACCTACCTACCCATCCATCCATCCACATATCTGTCCCTCTATCCATCCATCTACTCTTCCATCTTCCCATCCATGTATCCACCCATCTGCCCATCCATCCATGTGCATCCATCCATCCATCCATCCATCCATCCATCCATCTGTCCATCCATCTGCCCATCTACCTGCCCATCCATCTGTCCATCTATCCATCCATCCTTGTTTACATTTCTTCATTCACTACCCATCTCCTAAGCCCCTAGTGGACGCCAGGTTCTGTGCCAGGTGCCAGGGTGCCAGAGATGAATGAGTAGAGGTTCTGATACTCAATCAGGCTGGAGAGACAAGTCTGGGCGTTGTTTCAGTGGAGCATGGGATACCAAACGCTCTGGAAGGTCAGCCCAGGAAGCTGGGGCAACTGCGAGAGGCAGAAAAGTGTTGCTGAAGTCCAGGTAAGCTGGGCTTGGTCAGAGAACACACTGAGTTGGGGAGAGCATTGGAACAGGCCTTGAGAGCTAGAAAGGAAGTCACCAGGCAAAAAAGGGGACTGTCCATGGCAGCCCAGACAGAGGCAGGCGCACACGCAAATGCAGGATGGGAAAGGTACATTTGGGGATTACAAATGGACAGAGCAGAGTCAGCACGGTCAGGATGGGCTGGGAGGAGAGGGCAGGAGAGGCCCCCAGGGAGGAAGGGCTGGAATGCCTGGCCAAGGGTCTGCACCTGATTCTTTATTTTTATTTTTATTTTAATGCTGAGATGAGTTAAGGCTTTGGGGGACTGTTGGGAGTCTGCACCTGATTCTTTAGGTAGTGGGAGGGGCGGCTGTTAGGCAGGGAAGATGCATGATCAGTTTGGCAGTCCTAGAGGGGGATGGATTGGAGGTGGCAGGCCATGAGGGACTGCTGTGATGGGCCAGACGACCAGTGCTGGTGGGAGCACCGAGGCCTGGAGAGAGGCAAGACCTGCCAAGGTCCTATTGTGAGTGCTCCCAGGCAGGCAGGAGCTCAGGGCCCCAGGTAGCATGGCAAAGGGCCCAGGTGCTGAGGCCATGGGACTGGATGGGGCAGGTGTGCCGTGGCTTTGTGTGGGGGCAGTCTCTTCCTTTCTGTCCTCTCTGAATGAAAACAACACCAATGGCCGGGGGTGGCAGCTCATACCTGTCATCCCAGCACTTTGGGAGGCCGAGGCGGGTGAATCACCTGAGGTCAGGAGTTGGAGATCAGCCTGGCCAACAGGGTGAAACCCCGTCTCTACTAAATATACAAAAAATTAGCCAGGCCTGGTGGCAGGCGTCTGTAATCCCAGCTACTCGGGAGGCTGAAGCAGGAGAATCGCTTGAATCGAGAGGCAGAGGTTGCAGTGAGTTGAGATCGTGTCATTGCACTCCAGCCTGGGCAACAAGAGTGAAACTCCAACTCAAAAAAAAAGAAGAAAAGAAAAGAAAACAACACCAACAAGGTTTGGTAAACATGTATTTTCTTTCCTTTTCTGGGGAGGTAATTGGGGGTCATAGGTGACCCCAGCTTCTTGTTCCCAAACTCCTGGAGCCCTCCCCGCCTGCATGCTGGAGGTTGCACTGTCCCGCGGGTCCCTTCTAGCTTGCTGTGTGGCCTCAGTTAGGTCTCTTCCCCTCTTGGCCTCAGTTTCTCCCTGGCTTCATAGAGCTAAGCCCGTACCTGCTCTGCCCACTGTGAAGGATGGCAGGAGAATGGAAGACGAGGTAGTGCTTCTGGAAATTCGAGATGCCAATTCCAAGCCTAGGTGCCTCCCTGCCTCCCAGGAGCCTCCCCTGTTGTCCTGGTCATCGCAGCGCTGTGCTGTGGCCACCAGCAAGACCGACGGCACCAAGGGGCCCCCTAGCGGCCCGAGGAGTTGCTGCAGCCACATGGGCCCAGGCACATCCTTCCCAGACACCAGCTGATGTAGGAACTTTCTTGGGGACCCAGACCACGTGCCAGGCACTGCGCTGGGTGCCAGGCCAGGGAAACATCATCTCCTGGCAGCCCTGTGAGGTGGGCCTTTCCCCATCTTATACCTGTGCACACCTCCAGGGGACTGTTCCATATCATCAGGTTGCTGGACAGCCACAGGCTGGACTATGCCACTGAAAATCAGTGAAATAAACAAGAGGCAGAACATAAATAAAAAATAACATGAATATGTATTTATCTTAAAAATAAAGACTGAGTATGCTGGCTCAGGCATGGGCTTTCTCTGGGAGATTACATAAGAGACTGGCATCACTCAGGGTTTTCTGGAAGGCTCCCTTGGAGGCGGGGGCAGGGGCGTGGGCATAGGGTAGGAGGGACCCATGTTCACTGAATTTCATTTTGAACTTTCTCATTTTTTTTTTTTTGAGATGTAATCTCAAATCTCCAGCCCAGGCTGGAGTGCAGTGGCACGATCTTGGCTTACTGCAACCTCCACCTCCTGGGTTCAAGTGATTCTCCTGCTTCAGCCTCCCAAGTAGCTGGGATTACAGGTGTGTGCCACCACACCTGGCTAATTTTTTTTTGGTATTTTTAGTACAGACAAGGTTTCACCATGTTGGCCAGGCTGGTCTCGAACTCTTGACCTCAAGTGATCTGCCCACCCCGGCCTCCCAAAGTGCTGGGATTACAGGCGTGAGCCACCACGCCTGACCCTTTCTGATTTTTGAACTATATAAATACACTAAAGATTTAAGAAGTCATAGACTCATAGGCTCAGGGTCAGAAAGGAGCGTAGCGGAAGTGTTCTCATTTTCCCCTCAGTTACAGCAGAACTGACAGGCGGCTGCTCAGCAACTATTTACTTGCCTGCCTCCAGTGATGGGGTGCTCATCCCTTAAGTGGCCAGCTCCCAGTGTAGAAAGACCCTCTCTCTATGAGTGGAGATGCATCGCCCTGGTTTCTACCCACTTCCTGAGATAGCCCTGTGGGAGTCTGTAGGATAGCTAGTATTGGCTGAGCCCCCACCGGATGCCAGTCGGTGGCTATGGATTCAGCCCCAGAGGAGCTCAGAATCTAATTTCTGGGATCTCAGCATTGGGCAGGGCACTGAGGCCATTTGGTAGAAGCTGCAGCCAATGCAGGACCTGCCCCACTGCACACCGGGCAGGCAACCTGGAAGAAGCCCCTGGTCCATCCGTGGTCCCTGTCATTCCACTGCATTTCATCATCTGACTCCGCCTCCTCTGTCAGCCTTTACAGAAAGGCCTTGGCCTCCATGGTGGGGTGCTCACACCCTTACACTGGGTGCTCACACCCTTACACTGGGTGCTCTCATTGGCTGCATCTGACTGGGTCTCAGCCAGCTTAGATTCCAGCTCAGCATCCCTGAGCCTCAGTTTTCTCATCTATAAGATGGGGGTTAATAATAGTACTCACCCAGGAAGTAGCCAGGAGGAGCAAGTGGGACGATAGTGATAGGCACTGTGGAGTGTGGAGGAAGCCCGAGAGATGACAGAGGAGAAGGGTCCACCACCCAAGGCTGCTGCCAGCATGTAGCATGTGGGTGTCAGGAACAGGACATGCGGCCTCCCCGTCACACAGACTCTGTGTTAGTTTGCTAGGGCTGCTGCGCCTGCAGACTTCGATTCCCTCGCTGTTCTGAAGGTTGGAAGTCCGAGATCGAGGTGTCAGCAGCAATGGTTCTTCCTTCTGAGGCTTCAGGGTCGATATTCTGTCCTCTGTCTCTCTCCCGGCCTCCGGGGGCTGCTGGCAATCCTGGTGTTCCTGGGCTTGTGGAAGCATCACTGGATCCTGCCTTCACCTGCACATGGCCTTCTCCCTGCACGCATGTCCTCTGTCCAAATGTCCTCTTCTGATAAGACCCCCAGTCCTACTGGATTAGGATGTACTCTAATGACCTCACCTTCACCAATTCCATCTGCAGTGGCTCCATTTTCTTTCTTCTCTTCTCTCTCCTTTCCTTCCTTCCTTCCTTCCTTCCTTCCTTCCTTCCTTTTCTTTCTTTCTTTCTTTCTTTCTTTCTTTCTTTCTTTCTTTCTTTCTTTCTTTCTTTCTTTCTTTCCTTCTTTCTTTCTTTCTTCTTTTTCTTTCTCTCTCTCTTTCTTTCTTTCTTTTTTTTTTTTTTTTTGACAGAGTCTTGCGGTGTCACCCAGGCTGCAGTGCAGTGGCACAATCTCGGCTCACTGCAACCTCCACCTCCTAGGTTCAAGCAATTATCCTACCTCAGCCTCCCAAGTAGCTGGGATTACAGGCATGTGCCACCATACCTGTCTAATTTTTGTATTTTGGCCAGGCTGGTCTTGAACTCCACCTCGGCCTCCCAAAGTGCTGGGATTACAGGCGTGAGTCACCACGCCCGGCTGAGTTCCATTTTCAAATACAGTCACCTTCTGGGGTACTGGAGTTAGGGCTTCCACATATGAACTTGGGGGAGACACAGTTAAGCTTGTAACTGACCTCTACCGTCCTGGGCCCAACACCACTCTGACATGGGAGTCACTTTTGCGCTCTGGGCCTCATTTCCATGTGGGGACACTGGGGACACGTGGGGTTGGACTAGCCATGATCTGAGGGTCTTTTCTGCTCAGAATTTGTAGGCACCTCTGTGACTTCTGGCTCCTGAGACGGAGTCTCGCTCTATCACCCCGGTTAAGGTACAATCTCTGCTCACTGCAACCTTTGCCTCCTGGATTCAAGCAATTCTCCTTCCTCAGCCTCCTAAGCAGCTGGGATTACAGGTGTGTGCCACCATGCTTGGCCTTCAACTCTGCCCTATCCCACCCTCCACTCTGCCCTCCCTATGGTCCTGCCGTGGGCCTTGACTGTCCTACTGGCTAAAGTGCCCTGGAGCCCCTCCTTTGGCTCTAAGCCCATGCCCCAGACATCCTGGGATGAGGGGTGGGCTCTAAAAGCAAGGCCAGACCAGGAGGATTCCCTCGGGATGGGGGCCTGGGACCGAGCCTGGGAGTGGACACGGGGCAGGGCCAGTGGGGGTGACACCAGCAACACCACCAGCATCTGGCCCATCTACCAGGCACAGCCTGATCTGTGTTTTGGGTCTTGCACTAGAGTCTCTGTCATTCATCTGCAGCTGCTGACCCCAGGTAGGGGCAGGGAGAAGGAACAGGAGTAGCTCTGCACACGCGTGGAGGTGCCTGTGTGTCTGAGAATCCCCAACTCTTGCATTGGGGTAGATCTTAAATATTATCCAGGCCCTAGCAGGAATCTGCACTCTCAGAGGTAACTTTGCAGCCTCTACTGACTTACCTCTGAGGACAGTGAGCTCACTACCTCTGGGGGAAACCCAATGCCCGTTCGTCAGACTGAACTGAAACCCTCTTTCTGTTGGCCCCAGCTCCACTCTCTGGGCTTCGCAGGGCAGGGCTGCTTCCTCCTTTCTGTTGAGAACCTCCAGTCCTCATCCCATCCCACATCTCCCCCCACCTCTAAATATGCTCCCATTTGACCTTATCACCAAGTGGTTCTGAGTAGCCAAGCTCTGGGCGGGCTATCACTTCCCTTTTTCTGAGTGTTAGATCTCTATTAATGCAGCCAGGACCACAGCGGCGTTTGGGTGACTCCATCACCCCCATCTCTACTTGGACTTGCTCACAGGTGTTGCCCCAAGACCTGCGTCCTGTGCTGTGCTATGCAGGCAAGCATTAAGACTGAAGTCCCTCCCCGTGTGTCTGCATGGCGGTGCGCTGGCCGCCACCTCAGCTCATCACATCCTTTAGAAGTCTGAGCCAGTCATGTGATTCCTTCTCTCGCCAGCCTCAGGCTATTTCAAACCCACATGATGAACAAATCGGGGTGTGTGTGTGTGTGTGTGTGAGAGAGAGAGAGAGAGAGAGAGAGAGACAGAGAGAGAGACAGACTATTTGCATGTATAGATGGGGGAGTGAGGATGGGGTAGAGGGAGGGTTCCATCTGAGGCCTCATGGAGCTGAGACTCAGACCCATCTGGGCGAGTCTGGCCAAGTGGTGAGTGGGTGGACTGGGTGGGTGGATTCGTGTGAGAGACAGAGGAGCCTCCCAGGGGCAGGAGAGACACACAGAAAGGAAAGAAGCCCAGCATACTGGGGAAGGCAGCTGCCATTCAAACTACTCCTCAATCAGCCCCAACTGAGACATGGCTGAAGCTAGGCTGGGGGAAAGGTGGATACTGACAGAGCTGCCCCAGGGAACTCCTGCAAGACCCTGCAGCCCAGAATGTCGCCCCCAGGGGAGGGTGCGCCAACCCCTGCACACCTTTGCCTTTCTACTTTGTGGTCTCAGCTGCAGCCTCGGGGAAGCCAGGCTGACAGGCACTGTGGGGACACCTAGGAGAGAGTCTGTGATGCCTGGCAGACCCCCCCAAAGGAACTAAGCAGAACTGTGTGTGAGACATGCCACTCTGGGGACCCCAGAGGCATGTCACAGCCCATGGAGTGTGGGTCCCTGTGGCTTGAGACCTGCAGAGTTGGGAGGGATGACCCAGGTCTGGGCCCAGCTAGGGGGTCCTGAAGCTGGGATGAGGGTGCAAATCACAATTGGATTTGCACTGCGGAGGGGTCCTGGGCAGGGCAGCCACAGGCTTAGATGAGACTGGAAAATGTTCCAAACTGGATTTAACTATCCTGCTTACTAAATCTAGGGCAATCAGTAGGAAGGACTCAGGACCCCGCCTTCCCTTGCAGGGGCCACCATCCTTGCTGGGGCCCGAGCAGGAGAGCAGGCAGCCTCCACCTTCCCCATCTGTAACATGGCAGGCTGTTTCCTAGCTCTGATGTCCAGATGCTAGGATTGTCCCTTGGAATTTTAAACCAAATCCCTGTTTTGGTTTAAAACAGGCATTCTAATAGCTTTCCGTTGGCATTGCCCTCTCTCCCCTGCGTCCAGGACAGGATCAGTAAGCCCCTGGTGTGTGAGAACAGCACTGAGTGTGAAGTCAGGGCCTGTCTCCATGCAGGGCTGTAGCCCAGGGACATGTGGAAGCCTGGCGGGGCAGGAGCAAAGCTGCTGTTCAGTCCTCACGGGACTCGGTGGTGAGGAAAGGGAGGCTGCGGAGGTGTTTTTGCAGAGGCGCTAGTGCCCACAGTTGGCACTGGAAAATCTCCCAGCCCAAGGTCCCCCTGGGGACGTGAGCTCAGAGTGTGTAGACGTGTCTCCCCAAGGGCTTCTGAGCAGCAAGACAGGGCACGTATATGTCTGTGCAAGCGTATGCACTTCTACTGAGGCTGGGGCTGGAGATGCCTGGGGCCTGGGGTGGCATCTGTCAGCCCCCACACTGGGGGGTCCTTTCCACTACATTTTCCATTTAACTCTTCTCCACCCAGGTGAGGGAAGCCCCCCAGTGACGGCTTTCATTTAGATGTAGGGCTGGAAGTGTTCACAGGTGTGCTGGGGAAAATAAGTCTCACTGGCGCAAATAAACGAACCGGGGTTTGGCTGCGGGACTTCTCAGAGCATGCAGAGTTGTCTCTTCAATCTCTAAGAGGGACTTAGAATGTGGCATTTCCCATACTTCTTTGACTACGACACCCTACGCAGCCCCAGCTCCTGGGAAGAGCACCGAGAAACCGTATTTCACAGGACAGAGCACGGGAAATGTTAGAACATTTGAAATCGGAATCTCCCAGAACGGCTAGGCCCACACAGTTGTGGTGCAGATAAGGAAACGGGGGCTCAGCAAGGGCTTTCTCTAAGGTCACGCGGTAAGTTAGAAAGATGGTGAATTTGGCCCCAGGACCATTAGCTGGGGGGTGGGGGGATGTGGTCAGGCAGCGATGGCAAGTCGAGGAGGAAGGCAGGCCGAGAGCCAGGCTGGCAGTCCACAGCGGGGGTGCTGTCGTTTTTCATTCGTTTCTTTTTGTTGATGAATTGATTTGCAAACTTCCTCTAACAGAAAACTTCAAACACACACAGACTGGAGGGCAGTGTAATGAGCCCCCATCTCCTTCACCCATGCCACCTGTCAGCAGCTTGAGGTTGCTCCTGTGTCCTGCTCCCACCCACTACCTCCCCTCCGAGGGGCAAGTTTGAAGCAATCCCCACTGGGGGTCTTCAGTGGTGACCCAGAAGGGATCTAGTGGGTTTGGGGTGGGGGCCGGGGAGGGACACTCAACGAGCTGGAGGTAGAGTTGGGGTCTGCGGGGTGGAGGTCCCAGGGAAGAAGCGTCCCAGAGGCCCCGATAGGAGAGCCCCAGGGAAATACTGGCTGCTGGACAGTTGGGACGTCCAGGGAACATGGAGAGCCAGGACCCTCCGCCTGCCGTCCTGAGTGGGACTTAGGGGCAAAGCAGGTGAAGAGTTCGGGCAGGTGGGGTGCTTCCCGGGAAATAATCTCACAGTGTAGCGAGCGCCCTGTCCCTGCCCCCGCTGTGAAGAATCTAGTGGCTTTGGACTGAGAAGCAGGGGAATCAGATGAGGGGTGGGGGTGGCCCCTGCCACCTTCCAGGAAAGGAAAGTGACCTCAGAGCATCCAGAGGAAAGTAAGGCTGAGCCTCTTCCTCCCTGGGCCTCAGTTTCCCTGCTTGGGCCGTCAGGGGTTAGACGTGGACTCTGGGGTCTCCTCCTCTGAGGGCATCATTAGTTATGTGGTTAGCAGGTTAGGCTCCCCTTTCACCCTCCCCAGTCGTTCCTGCAGTGGTGAGCCCACCTCATTCATTCATTCATTCATTCATTCATTTTCTACATTGCCAGAGGCTGCACGCAGGCCCAGAGACACAAGGCCTGCAGCTCAGGAGGGACACGGCGGGACAGAGAGAGCTACCTGCTAGGCTTGATCAGCATGACCAGCCTCCGGAGGCAGGGGAGAGCTGGGCTATGGCTTGGTGCTTCTCTTTCAAATTAATCACACATATATACATGCATTTTCGTGCAAAGTTATCTCGTGCCTTCAGCAAGGCTGAAACATGGAGCAGCAATCCTACCATGCATTGATCTCAGAGGGTCTCAGCCAGAGCATGCTCCTGGGTGTCTAGGAGCCCTGGGTTCTAGCCTTCCACTGCCACCAGCTCCACCTGTGGCTTCAGGAAGAGTCTCTGCCTCTGGAGCCACCGGGCACTGGGTTCAAATCCTGACCCCTCCACTCTGTGACCTGATCATGACTAGCTGTTGTCACCTCTCTGTGCATCAGCTTCTTCATGTGCACGTGGTGGGGAGTGACTGGTCCAGGTGGTGGGTGTGAGTGGGAAGGGATGTCATAGAGGCTTCAGAATACTTGCCCCCGAGTCTATGCATGGCCCCTGAGACTCAGAAATACCTAGTGGGGGTGGAGTTCCGTTGGCATATGGGTCGGAGTGGGGCAGCATTTGGGGAAAGATGACCTCCTGGTCCACGGGGTCCCACTGGGACCTGGTGCTGACATGAGGCCCGCGTGACGTGGCACAGGCAAAGCTCCTAGCACAGTTGTGGCTCTTTAATAAATGCCCATTTCTGTCTTCTGGTTTTTTTTTCCTTTTCCAAGTTTAAATTTTAAAATAGATGTTTTGAAGAGAGCCCAGCAGATTGTCAGGCAGGCAGGACTTCAGGGACAGTCTGAGCTGCTTTTTGGTGACTTGCAAGATCTGCAGACGGTGGCACTGCTTACAGAGTGGAGTTCTAGACAGCAGTTAAATGGAGTGAATTGCCCTTTAGTGTAGACGAATCTCCAACACCAAATGGAGGGGAAAGAAGGAAGTTACAAAAAGAGAAGTACAGGAAGAGGCCAGGCGTGGCAGTGCGTGCATATCAGCTCAGCACTTCGGGAGGCCCCGGGGGAGAAATGCTTGAGCCCAGGAGTTTGACAGCAGCCTGAACAACACAACATCCATCTCTATAAAAAAATAAAAAATGAGCTGGGCGTGGTGATGCATGCCTGTAGTCCCAGCTACTTGGGAGGCTGAGGCAGGATTGCCTGAGCCTGTAGTGAGCTGTGATTGCATCACTGCACTCCAGCCCGGGTGACAGAGAAAGATCCTTCTTAAAAACAAAAAAGAAAGAAAGAGAAAAGAAAAGTGTGGCAAAAGACTGGTGTGGTGGCTCATGCCTGTAATCCCAGCACTTTGGGAGGCCGAGGCAGGCAGATCACTTGAGGTCAGGAGTTTGAAATCAGCCTGGCCAACATGGTGAAACCCGGTCTCTACTAAAACAAAAAACAAAAAAATCAGCCGGGTGTGATGGTGGGTGCCTCCAATCCCAGCTACGAGGGAGGCTGAGGCAGGAGAATTGCTTGAACCCAAGAGGCAGAGGTTGCAGTGAGCCGAGAGTGTGCCCCTGCACTCCAGCCTGGGCACCAGAGCAAGACTCCATCTCAAAAAAGAAAAAAAGAAAAGAAAAGTGTGGCAAGAGACCATTTATACAAAGTTTAAGAACATGCCAGATGCTGTGCTGTGTTCTCTGTGGAATCTGCATACAGCCACCTTCAGGGAACATTCCCTGAGCAGAGGAAAAGGTTCTGAGGCTCACATGAGGCCGTGGTGTCGGAAGCCCACTGGGCCTGTAATAGCTCCTCTTCGTTGAGCATATACTACATGCCAGGCACTCTTCCAGTGGCCTCATTGATTAGCCCCATTTAACAGCTGAGTAAACCAAGGCCCAGAGAGGTCCAGTGCCCTGTCCAAGGCCACACAGTTAGTAAGTTACAGAGCCATAATCGAACCCACTGCTCTTCATGACCAACCCACATGGCCTCTCACACTGCGGCACACAGTGTTTTCAAAAGGATTTCAGACACCTAAAGGGAGCGTGGTCGAATATTAGCACGGGTGAAGTCTGGTGGTGTGTTTTTGGGTGTTCCTTCTTCTGTTCTTGGTAATTTTCCATAAGGATGTTTATGAAGGCCAGCTCTGGCCTGAGGTCTGTGCTGGCCCCTTGCCTGGCCGTGATCTATATCACACGGGTATCCCAGCTGCCAGGGTGGCAGAGCAATGACCCTGTCACTCCCCAGCACTCACAAGATGGGTCCTGGCACATTCTCCTGCTGCAGCTAAGAGTGGCAGAGGAGGCCTGGGCCCTGCGGACAACAGATTCACCAACACCTTGGCTGTTCTCCTCAAGACAGTGGGGACGGGAGGCCTGTCGGGCTGCCCCGAGGCCTTCCCAGTCTTTCTGAAGAAGGGACTCAAAACCATGGAATTAGCAGAGCCTGGTGTGTGGGAGCCGATGCGTAGGTGCCCACACCAACTCAGTCTGGTCAGAGAGGCGCTGGGTGTCCAGTGGCCTGTGTGCCCTGGTAGTGGCAGCCGATGGTGCCTGCTGGGCGCCTGGAAATGTGGGCAATGCTCCTGGACCCCACACCCTCATGCCCCAGAGGGGCCAGCAGAGGCCTGGTCTCACCTCTTCCCCACTCCCACTCAAGAGATAGGGAAACGGAGGTTGGGTTGAGGAAGAGTCCTTAATGGGAAATTTGAAGCAGGGCCAGGTGGCTCCCTTGTGCCAGGCAGCCTTTGTGGGCCCTGAATCATTTGCTGAAGAAAATTGGGAAACTTCTCAGCCCCAGGTCTGGCTTCCGAAGCTGTGTTTCCATTAGATGGAGCGTGAGGCACCTTTGGCCCAAAGGACTAGCTTTGTCTCTGTTGCTCTGGTGGTGCACACCCCATCGCCACACAAACAGCTCTGGCTCCAGATGGCATTTGGTGGAATTGTCCAGCTGTGGCAGGAGCTCGGGTTATAGAAATAGCCAAGTCAGAGCATTTGATCATTCATTCATTCCCTCATCCTTTCACTCATTCACTCCTTCATCCTTTTGTCCATTCATGTGCTGATTTGTTCTTACAAATAAGATGCCCAGCATGTGCCAGATATCATACCCTGTGGGCTCAACAGCGGGGCCCCTGCCTTCAGGGAGCTGCCTAACTGGTGGAGACTGGGCAACCAGCTTCTGGCTTCTCTATCACTACGGTTTGCTTTATCTGAAATGAATGTGGTGACTGCAGCTTTATTTTAATTCATGGTAGCATGGTGTATCTTTCTCCATCTCTTTATTTTTCAACTATCAGTCTTTATATTTAAAGTGGATTTCTTGTAGACAGAATATAGTTGGGCCCCTTGGTTGTTTATTTTTATTTTATTATTTTTATTATTATTATTATTATTTTGAGACAGGGTCTCACGCTGTCACCCAGACTGAAGTGCAGTGGTGCGATCATGGCTCACAGCAACCTCGACCTCCTGGGCTCAAGTAATCCTCCCACCTCAGCCTTGGGAGTAGCTGGGACTATAGGCACACACCATCATACCCAGCTAATGTTTTTGGATTTTTTGTAGCAACAGGGTTTTGCCACATTGCCCATCCTGGTCTTGAACTCCTGGGCTCAAGTGATCTGCCCACCTCAACCTCCCAAAGTGCTAAGATTACAGGCATGAGCCAACAGCCACCATGCCAGGTAGGCCTTGTTTTTTGTTTTTATTTTTGAGATGGAGTCTTGCTGCGTTGCCCAGGCTGGAGTGCAGTGGTGTGACCTCGGCTCACTGTAACCTCTGCCTCCTGGGTTCCAGTGATTCTTCTGCCTCAGTCTCTGGAGTAGCTGGGACTACAGGCACACGCTACCATGCCCGGCTAATTTTTGTTATTTTTAGTAGAGATGGGGTTTGACCATATTGGCCAGGCTGGTCTTGAACTCCTGACCTCGTGATCCTCCTGCATCCACCTCCCAAAGTGCTAGGATTACAGCTGTGAGCCACCGTGCCCGGCCTAGGCCTTATTTTTTAATTCACTCTGACAATCTATGTCTTTTAATTGATCTATTCCAATCATTCAGATTTAAAGTGATTGTTGATAGAGATGGATTACTATCTACAATATGTATAACTCTTTTCTATTGATTATACTTGTTCTTCGGTCCTACCTCCCTTCTTTTACCTGCTTTCTCTGGTTTTAAAAATTGAGCATTTATTAGTATGGTTTCATTTTACCTTCTTTTAAGGCATATCAATTATATTTCTTTTACAATTATTTTAATGGTTGGGCTAGAGTGTGCAATACATATTTTGTTTATGTGGTTTTTAAAACTTTAAAATTTTTATTTATTTATTTTCAAGATAGGGTCTTGCTCTGTCACCCAGGCTAGAGTGCAGTAGTGCAATCTTGTCTCACCACAGTCTCAACCTCCCAGATTCAATCGATCCTCCTACCTCAGCCTCCCAAGTAGCTGGGACTGCAGGTGCACACCACCACGCCAAGCTAAGTTTTGTATTTTTTTTGAGACAGGGCTTTGCCATGCTGTCCAAGCTGATCTCAAGCTCCTCGGCTCCAGCAATCTGCCTGCCTTGGCCTCCCAAAGTGCTGTAATATCAGGGGTGAGCCACTGCGCCCAGCTGGGTTTTTTTATTAATAGACTTTTTGAACAATTTTAGATTTGCAGAAAAATTTGAGCAGATACTATAGAGGAAATACATTTTTTCCCCTAATAAATGTCCACCTTCAAATAACACTATACCACTTCATGTGTAGTGTGATAACTTAGAACAGAATTTCCAGTTCCTTCCTCCCATCTCTTATGACGTTGCTGTCATCCATGTCACTCCTCCATTTGCCATAACCATCCACTATGTTGAATTTCTGACCTATATCATCTTTCTCCCTGAAGAACTTCTTTACTTTTTTTTTTTTTTTTTGAACTATAGTATCTCGGCCAGGCGCAGTGGTTCACACCTGTAATTCCAGCACTTTGGGAGGCCAAGGCGGGCGGATCACGAGGTCAGGAGATCGAGACCATCCTGGCTAACATGGTGAAACCCCGTCTCTACTAAAAATATAAAAAATTATCCAGGTGTGGTGGTGGGCGCCTGTAGTCCCAGCTACTTGGGAGGCTGAGGCAGGAGAATGGCTTGAACCCAGGAGGCAGAGCTTGCAGTGAGCCAAGATCGCGCCACTGCACTCCAGCCTGGGCGACAGAGTGAGACTCCGTCTCAGGAAAAAACAAAACAAAACAAAACAGAGTATCTCTCTCTCACCCAGGCTGGAGTTCAGTGGTGTGATCTCGGCTCACCGCAACCTCCGCCTCCCGGGTTCAAGCAATTCTTCTGCCTCAGCCTCCTGAGTAGCTGGGATTACAGGTGCCCACCACCACACCCAGCTACGTTTTATATTTTTAGTGGAGACAGGGTTTTACCATGTTGGTCAGGCTGGTCTCCAATTCCTGACCTCAGGTGATCCACCCACCTCGGCCTCCCAAAGTGTGGGGATTACAGGTGTGAGTCACTGCGTCTGGCCTGAAGAACTTCTTTTAATGCTTTTTTGTTTTTGTAGGGCGGATCTGCTGGTGATGAATTTCTCCCATTTTTGTTTTTCTGGGAAAGCCTTCATTTCTTTTTCACTCCTACAGGATAATTTCACTGGATCTAGACTTCTAGGTTGATGGAGTTTTTATTTTTATTTTTTTCTTCTACCACTTTAAATATTTCACTCTACTCTCTCTTGGTTGCCTGGTTTCTTTCTTTCTCTCTCTCTCTCTTTTTCTCTTTTTCTTTCTTTCTTTTTCTTTTGTTCTGTCACCTAGGCTGGAGAGCAATGGTGAGATCCCGGCTCACTGCAAATTCTGCCTCCCAGGTTCAAGCAATTTTCCTGCTTTAGCCTCCCAAGTAGCTGGGGTTAGAGGTGCCCACCACCATGCCTGGCTGATTTTTTGTATTTTTGTAGAGCGGGGGTTTCACAATGTTGGCCATGCTGGTCTTGACCTCTTGACCTCAGGTGATCCACCTGCCTCAACCTCCCAAAGTAGGTGTGAGCCACCACGCCCGGCTGGCTTGCCTGGTTTCTAATAATGTCTGCTGTAATTTTTCTCCTTGTTCTTCCATAGGTAAGGTATTTTTTCCCCTCTGGCTTCTCTCAAGGTTTTTCTTCATCTTTGGTTGTCTGTAGTTTGCATAGGATATGCCTCGCTATCGATTTTTTTGATATTTATCCTGCTTTATGCCTCTTAGATTCCTGGATCTGTTGTTTTGTATCTGTCATGAATTTCAGAAAATTCTTAGCCTTTTTTTTTTTTTTTTGAGACCGAGTCTCGCTCTGTGGCCCAGGCTAGAGTACAGTGGTGTGATCTGGGCTCACTGCAACCTCTGCTCCTGGGTTCAAGTGATTCTCCTGCCTCAGCCTCCCGAGTAGCTGGGATTACAGGCGCCCTTCACCATGCCTGGCTAATTTTTGTATTTTTAGTACAGACGGGGTTTGTCCATGTTAGCCAGGATGGTCTCGATCTCCTGACCTTGTGATCTACCTGCCTCAGCCTCCCAAAGTGCTGGGATTACAGGCATAACGCACTGCGCCCGACCTTAATTTTCTTTCTTAAGGTGGACCCCTCTCTGCTTCTATTACCCATTTGTCCTTGCAATGTCCTTGTCAATACTCAGAGACGTTTGGTCTTAATGTTGTCAACTTTTCCCACCAGAGCCCATAACATATTAGTCATAGTTATTTTAAATTCCACGTCTGGTAATTTCAGCATCTGTGTCATGTCCCAGCTGGCTCTGATGCTCCTTCTGACTGACTTTTCTTTCTTTTTTCTTTTTTTTTCTTTTTTGAGACAGAGTCTCGCTCTGTCAACCAGGCCGAGTGCAATGGCATGATCTCCGCTCACTGCAAACTCCGCCTCCTGGGTTCAAGCAATTCTCATGCCTCAGCCTCCCAGTAGCTGGGATTACAGGCGTGTACGACCACGCCTGGCTAATTTTTGTATTTTTAGTAGAGACGGGGTTTCACCATGTTGGCCAAGCTGGTTTCAAACTCCTGACCTTAGGTGATCCCCCTCGCCTCAGCCTCCCAAAGTGCTGGGATTACAGGTGTGAGCCACTGTGCCTGGCCCCTGACTGACTTTTCTTATCTTTTTTCATGCCTTGTTTTTCTGGAAAGCCAGTCAGGGTATACTAGATAACAGGAACTGAGATAAATAGGTCTTAGGGTGAGAATTTATGTTACTCTGGCTGGGGCTGGGCTGTGTTTGACATTTTCTGTGGCTGTAGGAGTCCAAACCTAATGGCTATGGCCCAGGCTCTGTGTCACTGCCGCCTCTGTACACCCGTTTGGAGCCCTGTGTTGATGTGTGACTATCACCCAGTTCTGAGTCCCAGCTGGGAAGTAGGGGCCATCGTAGATGCCCTCCCTGGGCCTGTGTGCCCTCCGACTCCATCCTGGCTCTGCCTGTGCCCTGCTCTCTATGCAGAGAGCCCCTGCAGTCGGCATTTCCCACCCTAGCAGCCCTCTGCTAGGTTCAGCCAATGAAAGTCACAGGTGAGAGTTGGAGGGGAGGTGGCAGGGCGAAGCCGGGGTATTTCTCCCGCTCTCTCTGCGCAGAATCTCTGACGGTGGCTATCTCCAGCTCTGGCCAGACAGGCCTTGTGAGGGTCCAGCTTTTACAAGGTGACCATAGCTCCTTGGCTCCGGTAACATTTGCTCTCCCTGCATCAAGGACCTGGGGACTGTTCCTACTGTTGCTGATCTCAAGGTTACTTCGCTGAGCCCTGTATGGCTTCTTAGCCTCTTTGACTTCAAGTCCCTGCATTACATATCCTGTGTTTCAAATACTCAGAGATGTTTGGTCTCGAGCAGAGACACTGACTCTTACATTGTACCTGTTCAGGCCAGAGCCACAGACCTCTGAGCGCTCCAGCCCTGCTGCATCTAATCCACCCCCAGCTCTGCCAGGAGCACGAGCCCAAAGGCAGAAACACGGTCCCCCAGGACAGTCCAAAGAGACCTGCAGAGGACGGATGTGTGCGTTGGGGCCATGAAGATGGAGTAGGAGCTCACTGGACAGAGAAGATGGGGAAGGACACTCTAGGGAGGAGCGAATGCTGAGGTCCACTTGAGAAAATGCCTGGGTGGTTTTGGTGCTGTGAGATTCTGGGGTAGGTGAGGCTGTGTGTGCGCGTCTGTATGTGTGTGTTGGGGGGTGGGGCAGGGTTGGGTCTGAATCTTCAGCAGGGGCAGCAGAACAAAGGGCTAGATGCCCACCCCAGGGGGTAGACTCATCAGTGCTCCCTATGCGAGAGTGGAAGTGGGAAGCCCCAGTGGGTCCTGGGCTGCAGGAGAATCCGTTGCCCCAGGAGCAGAGACTGGGAAGAAGCACACAGTAAGGGCAAAGAGTGGACTGCGGTAGCTGCTCCGTCCCCCCTCCCCACCCCTAGGCCAGGTTTCGCTTCTCCCTGAGAGTCCTGGGGCAACACCCCCTGTCCTTTCCCTCGCGCCCCCATTTTTAAACTTACGTGAGAGCTTTCGGGGACCGGCTGCGGGCATCCCTTCCCCTAGCCCAGTGGGTGGTGGAACCGGAGCCCAGGAGTCCAGCCCTCTGGCCCTGCGCCTCCCTGGCTAAATAGCGCCCTGTGGGGAGGAAGCAGGGCCCCAGGCGGAACCGGGAAAACACACCGGGACTTTCTACAAACCCGGCCACTCCCACTGAATTGGGAAAGCGGTTAAAAGAGGTCGTACCGCATTCTGCGCCGCGTCCCTCTTCCTTCAGTCCAGCCGCATGTCCCCGACCAGAGGTGGCCTCCTAGAAGGGGAGGTCCCCAAACTCGAGGCCCTGCGTGTAGGGGAGGGGAGCGCCCGCCCCTTCCCCGCCGCTGTGAGCGCCCCGGGAGGGAAGTCGGGCTGCCGTCCCTCCGCCTCTTCCCCCGCGGGGCGAAGCGATGGCTCGGGCCGGGGCCGGGGCGCTGCTGGCGCTTTGGGTGCTCGGGGTCGCAGCGCATCCGCAGTGCCTGGACTTCAGGCCGCCCTTCCGGCCGCCGCAGCTGCTGCGCCTCTGCGCGCAGTATTCGGACTTCGGCTGCTGCGATGAAGGGCGCGACGCCGAACTGACCCGCCGCTTCTGGGACCTGGCGAGCCGCGTGGACACCGCCGAGTGGGCCGCGTGCGCCGGCTACGCGAGGGACCTGCTGTGCCAGGTGAGCGGGCGCGCGGCCACTGGGAGGGGCGGGGCGCGGGCGGCCGGGTCCTGGAGCAGAGATCGGAACCCCGCGGGGGCGAAGGCCAAGAGTGGGCGGCGGACTCGGGAACTCTAGGCCGCAAAAGGGAGTCATTTGGCACGGGGCGGGGAGACCGCGCATCCCAGGGCGACTCTTGGCTTTGCCATTCATTCGTTTTGTGACTTGGGCCTTCTCGGGGCCTCAGTTTCCCCTCCTGAAGCAGGAGGGACGGACAGATGATGTCATCATTTCCTCAGAGGCTGGGGGCTCCTCTGCCCCGGTCCCCTTGAGTCGAGCCCCCAGCGTCCTACCCTGAGCAGCTGCACCCTTGTCGGGGTATCAAGGTGGAGAGGCATCTGTCCTGGTCAGTGCTCCTCTGTGTCTGTGTTGTCCCCGGGGCAGTGAAAGCAGGGGCCCTGCCGTGGGCGTGGTCAACGTGTGGCCAGGGGTTGTTGCGGCGGTTGGGGCCACAGCCCCCCACGAGAGTCCCACCCCCATCCTGATGCCCTTGCCACTTCCGCCATCACCTCTCTGGGTGCTGTGTCCTCTCCTGGGGATGGCGCCCTGGCCTGGCAGAAGCTCACTCAGGAATGAGCAACAGCTATGTGTTGAAGTTCCTGGGCCCCCCATCTTCCCTCTGAGGGTGGAGCCCCCGCTTCTGTGCACACCTGGCGGTGCCACCGCTGTTTGTTTTCCTCTTGTGGGAGTGTGAGGCCCCAGTGCCTGACCACACCCAGGTGGGCAAATGCTGCCTGGCTGAATACAGAAATGGGGCAGGACAAGGCATTCCTGCCCCAGCATCTGGCCAGTGAGAGGCCTGGGGTGGAGAGGCCCCAGTGGGCAGGGCTGTGTCCCAGCCTTCGGCCAGCAGGGGCAGTTGGTGTGGGGAAGGACAAGAGGGCTGACTTGGAGTTGGAGTTTGATCCTGGCTCTGTCACTTCCCCAGCTTCGTGACCTGGGCAGGTCACTGCTGCACCTCACAGTGTCTTTAAAATGAAGCTGGGTGCGGTGGCTGACGCCTGTAATCCCAGCCCTTTGGGAGGCCGAGGTGGGCAGATCACTTGAGGTCAGGAGTTCGAGACCAGCCTGGCCAACATGGAGAAACTCCATCTCTACAAAAATATATAAATTAACTGGGCATGTTGGGGAACGCCTGTAATCCCAGCTATTCGGGAGGCTGCGGCGGGAGAATCACTTGACTCTGGGAGGCAGAGGTTGCAGTGAGCCATGATCGAGCCATTGCACCCCAGCCTGGGCAACACAGCAAGACTCCATCTCAAAAATATAGTATAATATAATAATATAATATAATATAATATAAAAAATAAAACCTTAACCACCCCCCTGGGTTGCCATGCAGATTAAATGCCACATACTAGGGGCTCGGTAAATGTTTGCAGTTGGATTTCTCAAGGGTTTCCTTGGCCCTCACTGGCTGCCCAGCCCTGGGAAGGGTCCAGGTGAGGCTCGGAGCCCGATTCAAGGAAGACTCAGAGGGAGGCAGGGACTTGCCCAGTGGTCACACAGCTCAGCGGTGGTTGAGGTGGGGACATGGACCACACTCACTAATGTGAACACATATCTAGGTGGGAAGCAGTAGGCTCTGGGAGGATGAGGAGGGGGCCCTTGGGAGCTCCAGAATGCAACAAAGGGTGGGCTGGCCACCTTTAGGTGGGCTCTGCTGGATTCCCATGCTGTGCACCTCAAGGGCACGGGAATGGTCTGGCCAAGCATGTGCCTCCCTCAGCAGCCTGGGGGCTCCTCAGGACCAGGTCCTTTGGTCTCCCCACCCCCGTCACATAGCAGAGTTCCTGCATCCATGCCACATTTGTCTATGAGGCACTCGCTATGTGCCTGACTCAGCAGGGCAGTGAGGGGGGCAGGTGGATGGAGGAAGGGAAGGGTCGGTCCTGATGCTGTTCCCTGGCAGGGCACCTCTCTTGTCTTGGGAACCTTCCCAGGACAGCCTGGCCTTAAGCAACCAGCAGTGAAGTGACTGCTAACACTTCAGCCCAGGCGTCTCTGAGAGTGACCTCATGTCTGGAGTGAGCTCAGAGACAGCGGCTGAGGCTGGGTTACAGTTTCACTGACGGGGCCTCCTGGAGCACCCTGGTGGGAGGACCGTGCTCTCTGCTAGCCAAGGAGGAGTCTGCATTTGGCACCTCCTAATTTCCACACGGGGAGGTGATGGAGGTGCCTTATTTATAGATGTCTGTCAGTGTGGAGGCACTCAGGCCTTCACACCTGCTTTGGGGAGATGGGAGGCTCTTTCCTGGGGCTTTGCTTGTCCAGTAAGTGCCTGTGTCCTCTGGAGGAGAGAGGACAGCCATGGCGTGTGGCACCCCCAGTGCATCTGGTGTGAGCTTCCACATCAGTAACCACCCCTGTGACTGGGGTTGCCGCTCTAAGCCGCTGAAATCATCAAAGCATGGTTTCTGATGGAGATCTCTGTGAAATGTGCCCTACAGGCTCGTGTATTCAGCATGAGCCTGTTAGGAGTCAGCCCTGTGCTGGATGCTGGGCCCAAAAGCAGTTGGCAAGTCACAGGCCCAGTCTCAAAAGTCCCCTTCGTCACTTCAGGAGACTGACACACACAGGAAGGTGCCAGAGATTCCTCAAGGAGTGTAGGAACAAGGCCACATACCTCAGAGAAGGCTTCCTGAATGTTGGTTGCATGCTGATAGCTCATATTTACTGAACAAACACAGGCGTCTTCTCCATTTATTCCTCCCAACAATTCTAAGAGGTTGGAACTCCTTTCCCGTTCTATAGATGAGGACATAGGCACAGAGAGGTTAAGGAGCATTCCCCATGGGGAACGTATGCTCTGGCTCCAAAACCCTTCTCCTAACCGCTTCGCCACACTGCCTCCCTCCTTGAAGCCCCACTGTGTCCCACAGTCCGTAGAGTGGACAGACAAGCAAAGAGATAATGAAATCCTAGCCAAGCCGACTGACTGGAGCGCCCCTGGCGGTGGAGCAGTGACTGCTGTAGAGAACTCACCCTGTAAGCTACAAGATTCCATGGAGAGAGTGTCATGCCTGAGATATGGACAGAGTGCATTGGGAGCATCCGTAAGGGCCAGGGATGGGCCATTCAGGGCCCTAGGAGCATGGAGGACAAGAGGAGACCTTTGAGTCGGCCTTGAGTCATGAATAGCAGTTTGCAGAGGAGGAAGTAGGTGAGGAGCGAATATCTGATGGACAGGACACTGTGCGCAAAGGCTTGGTCTTTCAAAAAATGAATGGTGGACATAAGAAACCTTCAGGACCCAGAGCCATAAGTCACGAGTGTCAGTGACATGGGATGGCAAACTCTGGGCAAGATGGGGGCTCTCTGCCCTGCACTGAATGGCCCAGGCAGCTGTAGCCTGCGATACTGGGCTGGTTTGCTGTGGGCTTCCTGCCACCTGCCCCTAAACACACTGAGGCCAAGCTGCGGATCATCCTCTTGCCAGTAGCAATCACTCTTGTCGCTTCCTGGTTCTGGACTACCCTGGTCTGGGCACCATATTACATTGTGTGTAAGTAAGAGTACATAGGCCACGAGGAAGTGTCTGCTGTGTGATTAGGAGGCTTGGATGCCGAGGTCTTCGGCCTGGCTCCCTGGGGGAACTTTTGCTCCCTCTGTAGTTCTGGACTGAGCTTTGGTGAATGGAGGGCTCTTGTTGCCTTCCAGATGTCTATTCTGCCCCTTACTATGTCTCTGGAACCAAGATGTGCCTGCCACAATATCTGCTCAGTAAATTCTTGGTGAATGAAATGTTGCTGACTAATCTGGAAAGAACACCAGTCCAGGCATCATGAGGCTTGGGTGTGAGCCCAGGTTTGGCTACTTCTTGGCACGTGGCCTTCTTTAAGCCTCAGTTCCTCATCTGTAAAATAGGAGTCAAGCCATGTGCAGTGGCTCATGCCTGTAATCCCAGAATTTTGGCGGGATGAGGCAGGAGGATTGCTTGAGTCCAGGAGTTCAAGACAAGCCTGGGAAACATAGGGAGACCCTGTCTCTGCAAAAAATAAAAATGAAAGTTAGCCGGGTGTGGTGGAGCCCGTCTGTGGTTCCAGCGACTCTGGAGGCCAAGGTGGGGGTGATCGTTTGAGCGAAGGAGGTCAGGGCTACAGTGAACTAGGATTGTGCCACTGCACTCCAGCCCAGGAGACAGAGAGAGGCCCTGTCTCAAAAAATAAATAAACAAATAAAATAAAATAAAATA
This sequence comes from Macaca mulatta, assembly GCF_049350105.2. NCBI lineage: Eukaryota > Metazoa > Chordata > Mammalia > Primates > Cercopithecidae > Macaca > Macaca mulatta. The sequence continues at coordinate 172,980,340 of NC_133412.1, forward strand.
GTGACAATGACCCTACCTTGCAAAGATGAAAGAAGGCACGTGTGCACACAGCCCTTCCCTGGTCCGTGTGCAGCTGCCGGCTGACCCACAGGTGGTTCCCGGGGAACCAGGGGAGGGACAGCAGACACGGCGGCCCGAGGCCTGGCCATCTGGCCGGCTCATTGGCAGAGGGGAGCATGTAAGACATGGCACCCTGGTCTGTACCTGGGACAGTAACTGACCAGGACCTCAAGACATTCTGCCACGTGGCCTTTGGCCTGTCAGGTGAGACCTGGCCTCACAGCAGTAGAGGGGCCAGAAGGACAGGCTGTGGCATGAACAAAAGCCACAATCATGTCACAGGAGTGAGTGGGCCCTGGCCTGGGACTTGAGAACACACTGGGAGGCAGCCTGCCATCCCCCATGCCCAGTCCTCCCCCAGACATCCCAGAGGCCTCCTGCTGGAAGCCAGCCTGGTCCTCCCGTGAGGGGAGGGAGTACGTGACTGTCAGCACCTCCCCACTGCAGAAGGAGCATCCCCCGAAGCCTCTGGGGGGCCCAGAGCTGACTCAAACCCGGCCTTGGCCTGGCGGACTCACAGGTGGGGGAGGGTGTCAGCCACAGATAGAAAGAATGACCACGCCACAAGCCGGCGGCTCTAACAGGAAGGCCTGCAGACAGCCTGGAGCTGTGGCCTCTGCTTTGGGTAGGGATAGGGTGCAGAGAGGGTGCAGTGGTGTGGGGACACTTAACTGGCGTTTGGGGATGGGTAGCAGGGAGCTGGCAGGTCGAGCTGAGCAGACATGGCTCCAACCCCAGCCCATCAGCATGTGACATGATACCTTGGGCTAGTGGCTCCCTTCTGCTGTCTGCTTCCACCTCTGTGCAGTGGTAAGAAGAACAGGCCTCCCTCCTGTGGTTGCCTTGAGGAGGAAATGCAGATGCACGGGCTCACTGACCTGGTGCCTGGCCCACAATCTGCCCCAAACCCCAGGAACTGCTGTGATTGGTTAGCACTCTTTCTCCCATGGTCATGGTCATGATTTAAGAATAAAGAGAATTCTGCCTGCCAGAGAAGAGTAGGGGAAGGGCATACCTGCAAAGGGGACAGCCTGTGCTGAGGCTCAGAGGCATGAAATGGCAGGGAGTATGTATTAGTCTCTTATCTCATTGCTATAAAGAAATACGTGGGTGGGTGCAGTTGCTCACACCTGTAATCTCAGCACTATGGGAGGCTGAAGTGGGAAGATGGCTTGAGCTCAGGAGTTCGAGAGCAGCCTGGGCAACATGGCAAAACCTCATCCCTACAAAAAATAAAAAAATTAACTAGGTGTGGTGGCTCTCGCCTGTAGTCCCAGCTACTCAGGAGGCTGAGGCAGGAGCATCTCTTGAGCCCAGGAGGCAGAGGTTGCAGTGAGCTGAGATGGTGCCACTGTATTCCAGCCTTGGTGACAGAGAGAGAGAGAGAGACCCTGTCTTAAAAAAACAAATGAACAAACAAAACAAAACAAAACTGGGTAATTTATAAAGAAAAGAGTTTTAATTGGCTCACAGTTCTGCAGGATGTATAGGAAGTATAGTGGCCTCTGTTTTGGGGAGTTCTCAGGAAACTTACAATCATGATAGAAAGCAAAGGGCAAGCGGGCATGTCCCATGACGACAGCAGGAGCAAGAGAGAGATGGTGGTGGGGCGGGGGCACATTTTAAAAAACCAAATATCGTAAGAACTCGCTCACTCTATCGTACCAAGGGGGGATGGTGCTAAACTAAACCATGCGTGAGAACTCCGCCCCTGTGATCCAGTCACCTCCCACCAGGCTCCTCCTCCAACACTGGGGGTTACAATTCTACATGAGATTTGGGCGGGGACACAGATCCAAGCCATATCAGAATATCAGGAGATGGAAAGTAGACAGGAGGCTGGAGAGGTGGAGAGAGGCAGGAGCTGATGGTGGAGCTGTCCATGGGCAGAGCCAAGTCAGAGAGCACTTGGTATTTTACTGGTTTTCAACAGATAGAGGCCAGAAGGTACTAGAGGGTGTGGACAGGGTGGTCAGGGAGGATCGGGGGTGAGCCTTGGGCAGGAACCCAAGTTAAGTGCAGCAGTGGGCTGTGCTGGTGTAGGGGCGGAGGTGCACTGTTAACACAGAGAGGATGGGTGGCAGTGCCTCAGACTCTTCCTGGCATACGGCGGGTGCTCCAGAGTAGCTGCTGCTGTTGCTGCTGCTATTAATAGGAGTAGGAATAGTGTTGTTCTGTGTTCTAACAAAACAACACAAACATTAAGACCTAAGGTTTGCTACTGTCACTGAGGCTTATCATGGTAACAGACAGATGGCATTGTCTCCATTTTATGGATCAGCAGACTGAAGCTCTGCGAGATGGGGGACCCGCCCAAGGTTACACAGCTGGTAAGCACCTCCACGAAGCATCTCTGAGCCATCGCTGTCTCTGCAGGAATGCTCTCCGTATGCAGCCCACCTCTATGACGCTGAGGACCCGTTCACACCCCTGCGCACGGTGCCCGGGCTCTGCCAGGACTACTGCCTGGACATGTGGCATAAGTGCCGGGGGCTGTTCCGTCACCTATCAACCGACCAGGAGCTCCGGGCGCTGGAGGGCAACCGTGCCAGGTTCTGCCGCTACCTGTCCCTGGATGACACGGACTACTGCTTTCCTTACCTGCTGGTCAACAAGAACCTCAACTCAAACCTGGGCCATGTGGTGGCCGATGCCAAGGGCTGCCTGCAGCTGTGCCTGGAGGAGGTGGCCAACGGGCTGCGCAACCCCGTGGCCATGGTCCATGCCAGGGATGGCACCCACCGCTTCTTCGTGGCCGAGCAGGTGGGGCTGGTGTGGGCCTACCTGCCCGACCGCTCAAGGCTGGAGAAGCCTTTCCTGAACATCAGCTGGGCGGTGCTCACCTCGCCCTGGCAGGGTGACGAGCGTGGCTTCCTGGGCATTGCCTTTCACCCCCGCTTCCGGCACAACCGCAGGCTCTACGTCTACTACTCAGTGGGTATCCGCACCAGTGAGTGGATCCGCATCAGCGAGTTCAGGGTCTCTGAGGATGATGAGAACGCCGTGGACCACAGCTCTGAGAGGTGGCTTCCTTGGGGAACCCGGGCCTGGGTGGGGGCAGGTACCCATATGCACTGGTGTGACTGCACCAGTTGGTATCCTGTTCTCAAATACTGTGAATATTTAACACACCTGGTAGGGGTGCTGAATTTCATGCTTTGGGGCCTGGGGAAGGACAGTTTTGCAGAACAGACCTCACACGGGGACCATATCCAAACCCCTCCATCTGGCCTGCGAGGCCGGACATTTCTCCACCAGCTCTTTTGTTTCAGGCACTTCATTTCATTTGATTCTCCTAAAACCCACTGAGGCTAGTATTATTTTTCCGATTTTACAGATGAGAAAGTGGAGGCTTAGAGAGGTGAAGTGTTGGGTCACACGGGGAGGGAGCGTCAGAGCTGGGAGCCTGATCTGTTGTCTCCAAAGCCCACCCTCTGCCGTCTGCCTCAGCCTGCCTCGCTCTGGCCTGAAGGTGCCATTCTTTTTTTTTTTTTTTTTTTTTTTGAGACAGAGGCTCGCTCTGTTGCCCAGGCTGGAGTGCAGTGGTGCAATCTCTGCTCACTGCAACCTTCACCTCCCGGGTTCAAGCAATTCTCCTGCCTCAACCTCCCCAGTAACTGGGACTACAGGCATGTGCCACCATGCCTGGCTAATTTTTTCTATTTCAGTGGAGACGGAGTTTCACTGTGTTGCCCAGGCTGGTCTTGAACTCCTGAGCTCAGGCAATCTGCCCACCTTGGCCGAAGGTTCCATTCTTGAGCCCTACTGGCTCCTTTTTCCCACCCGAATCCGCTGCCCCAGAGAACTTGCTCTCCTTCCTGCCCCTAAATTCTCTGTTCCTCCTCCGGGCTTCTGCTCCCCTCAACAACGCCTGCAGAGCCTGTGCCCTGTGGAGGATTTATGCCCCAACTGTTTTCAAAATGGGTCTGACCTGACCTCGCACGTGGGGCACACATATCAGTCTGAGTTCAGTAGGAAATAAACCCTGTATCAGGTAACTCAGTAGGTAGAATTTGATCCTGGGAGTCAGTTACTTGGGTTTTAGAAATGATGAAAGGGCTCAGACGCGGTGGCTCACACCTGTAATTTCAGCACTTTGAGAGGCTGTGGTAGGCAGATCACTTGAGGTCAAGAGTTCAAGACCAGCCTGGCCAACATGGCGAAACCCCGTCTCTACTGAAAACACAAAAACTAGCTGGGTTTGGTAGTGTCTATCTGTAATCCCAGCTACCTGGGAGGCTGAGGCAGGAGAATTGCTTGAACCTGGGAGGCAGAGGTTGCAGTGAACCAAGATCCTGCCACTGCACTGCAGCCTGGATGACAGAGCAAGACTCTGTCTCAAAAAAAAAGCGGGGGGGCAACCTGGGGAAGGCAGCGACTCTGAGGTCAGCAATTGGAGGAAGTTGCTTCCACCCCTTGGACGGGGAAGACAAAGTGAGAAGATGGGGTTATTGGGACCCTGGAGCTGGGGATACCCGGTGGAAGCTGGAACCATAATTGGCCTGGGCAGGAGGAGGTGGAGCCAGGGAGGAGCAGCGGCTGCCAAGAAGCTGCTTAAAGCAGAGAAGTGCTCCTCCCTCTCTAGGCTCCTGCCAATGCTATCCACTGGCTGACCTCGCTGGAGGCCAGCTAGCTACGAAGCCTGGGAAATGTCGTTCACAGGAGCTGACCCCCTGCAGTAGAGAGAGAGGAGGTAGGGGGAGGGCCAGGACTGGGTCTGAGGGCAAATTAGCAAAGAACAGCACATAGGCCGGGCGCGGTGGCTCAAGCCTGTAATCCCAGCACTTTGGGAGGCCGAGGCGGGCGGATCACAAGGTCAGGAGATCGAGACCACAGTGAAACCCCGTCTCTACTAAAAATACAAAAAATTAGCCGGGCGCGGTGGCGGGCGCCTGTAGTCCCAGCTACTCAGGAGGCTGAGGCAGGAGAATGGCGTGAACCCAGGAGGCGGAGCTTGCAGTGAGCCGAGATCGCGCCACTGCACTCCAGCCTGGGCAACAGCGTGAGACTCCGTCTCAAAAAAAAAAAAAAAAAAAAAAAAAAAAAAAAAAAAAGAACAGCACATTGTGTGTTTGATAAAACTGTAAAATCTTGACACTGAATGTATAAAAAGGAGAAGAAATCAAATATGTTAGCTATGAAGGCTAATGTGAATCTTTATGATTCACAGCATTAGTTTTGACTATGAGCTTCCTGGCAGCCAGAGCAAAAGGAGGAAACATAATTCTCAGGATCTTACAGGAGCCTGTATAGCCAGTTCTCCAAGAGAGACCAAGTTTATCACAAGGACCTGACAGAGAGAAGATGGAGGGACAGAATGGATGTGTCTTCAGTGGTGAGACTTTTAAAAATGGATTCCTGATAAAGACTTGAGGTGGAACACAAAATATATAGATGAACATATTTCAGAGTGGGGCTCAGCAAAGGTCCTCTGGTGACCTCACAAAGTCAAGCCTAGAACTTGACTCACTCGTGGGGAGAGAGGTAGGCACAGCAGGCTTAGGGCAGCCAGGAATGAGTGGTTATCCTAGCCTGAGTCCGCTGTCCACTGTCAGTCTCTTCCCAGACCTGGGATCCCAATACCGGGTGGATGACTGAAAGCCTGAGCTGTTCTCTCCGTGGAGAACCTGGGCTTTGGAGCTCTGTATTGCTCACCAGATCATATGCACAGGCCTCAAAAGAAAAGGCCTCCAGTCTCGGCTCTGAAAAATCAAAGTCCTGGGTTCAAATTACTTGACCTTTCTGTATCTAATTTTTTCTTATTTGTATTGATAAGGGATTAATAGGCTGGGTGCAGTGACTCAAACCTCTAATCCCAGTACTTTGGGAGACCAAGCAGGGAGGATCGCTTGAGGACAGGAGTTCAAGATCAGCCTGAGCAACACAGTGAGAGCCCTCATCTCTACAAAAAATTAAAAAATTAGCCGGGCATGGTGGCATGCACCTGTAGTCTCAGCTACTCAGGAGGCTGGGGCAGGAAGATCTTTTGATCCCAGGAGTTCGAGGCTGCAGTGAGCTATGACCACATCACTGCACTCCAGCCTGGGTGATAGAGTCTCAAAAAAGAAAGAAAGAAAAAGAAGGGATTGAGAAAGTAGTGACCAATCCTGGAAAACCTAAACCACCCTGAGTATTTCAGTCAGGGGAAACTGAACACAAGGATGACTAAGGCATTGGGAGGGCTGGAGAAGGAGAGGAGGAAGGTTAAGTTACTTAACGACTGGTAACTGTAAGAAGCTGCTACCATTCTTGGGTTGGAGGAACGAAGGGAAAAAGTCCTTTGTGCTGTGGAGTTTGCTGCTCTTAGTACCAAGATGGCTGGGTGGAAACCCAGGGGTCCACGTTCACCAGCCAACGCTGCTGTCTCTACAGCCACCACTTCTGGAGGCAGGGTTAGAAGCCAAAGAAACTTGGCCTCTCCCTTCCACCCACCAACACGAACTGGAAGCCAGCTGGCTGGGAAGTGTGGTAGTAGGTTTCCTGTAATGGCAGTAAGGGAGGTTCCTGAGTACAGTGAGTGTGGTGCTGAGTGCACTGCACACCATCCTGCCCACTGTTAGAAGCTGCAAATGAGGGAGTACATAAGATGTGCTCAACATAAGTAATAAGTAAACTAGTGTGGGGGAAGCTATGATGAGGAAGAAACCAGCTGTGTCAGTGACTAGGTCAACAATTTCCCATAATCATAACAGGGCAGGTGCTAGCAGTGGAGAGCAGAAACAAACAAACAAACAAACAACAACAACCAAAAAAAACACTAGACCGGAACTAGAAGACTTGAGTTCTAATCCCAGCTCTGCTACTTATGGGCTGTGTGACCTTAGACAGGTTGCTCAACCTCTCTGAGCCTTTAGGTCCTCCTTGGCACTATAGAGTGCATTAATTTTGCTCGTTCTGCCTACTAGCTCCTCGTGGAAAATCACTTAATATAAAGGATATGAAAAGTCTTTTCCAGGCTGGGCATGGTGGCTCACGCCTGTAATCCCAGCACTTTGGGAGGCCGAAGTGGGCAGATCACTTGAGGTCAGGAGGTTGAGACCAACCTGGCCTACATGGTGAAGCCCCATCTCTACTAAAAACACAAAAATTAGCCAGGCGTGATGGCGGGCCCCTGTGATCCCAGCTACTCAGGAGGCTGAGCCTGGAGAATCGCTTGAACCTGGGAGGTGGAGGTTGCAGTGAGCCGAGCTGTGCTCCAGCCTGGGCAACAGAGCAAGACTCTGTAAAAAAAAAAAAAAAAAGAAAGAAAGAAAGAAAGAAAGAGAGAGAGAGAGAGAGAGAGAGAGAGAGAGAGAGAGAGAGAGAGAGAGAGAAAGAAAGAAAGAAAGAAAGAAAGAAAGAAAGAAAGAAAGAAAGAAAGAAAGAAAGAAAGAAAGAAAGAAAGAAAGAAAGAGTCTTTTCCATTGTGAAGAGAGACCGTGATCTTGTTTTGTGTTTTTGGCTCATGCGTGGAAGGCTGAGTTTTAGGGGCCCTTATCTTCCTTTAGGATACTCCTGGAGGTCAAAGAACCAGCTTCAAACCACAACGGGGGTCAGCTGCTGTTCGGGGATGACGGGTACCTCTACATCTTCACCGGAGATGGCGGGATGGCCGGAGACCCCTTTGGGACATTCGGAAATGCCCAAAACAAGTATGTTCAGCTTTTGGTTGGCTAGTGGGTTGGTCTACATAACCCTGGGCTTCTCATACTCTTCCAGAGGGCGAGTTCCTTCCTCAGCCAGGCAGTGTGGGGCAGGAGAAAAGGTTCTGGGTCCCAGCTCAGCCTGCATCTAGCTAGGCAGCCTAGGCAAGTCACTTGCCGTCAACAGAGGGGATAAAAGCCCACTCTGCGGGCAGGTTGTCACAAGGAGTAAAGGCAATTGTGGCTGCCCAGGGCCAGGCACAGGACCCTCTGGGCACAGGCGCCTGAGAGGTGACATTAGCGAGCCTCAGGGCACATGGGATTTTCTCTAAGGTCAGCCTGGCCCTGCTGGGGCCCTGCTGGAAGAAGGGAAGGGATGCTCCCCAGGCCGAATGGAAAGTGTGAGCTGGCTGGCGCAGGGTGGCACCAGCACGTGGAGCTCCTGTCCCAGGGTTCTTCAGGAAGACCCAGATGTTAACATGTAGTCTTGCTCTTTTACCCATTTCCTGGCTTGAGCAAATGAGCTCAAGATCTCATTCCATTACTTACTCACACACACACATACACAAATATGCATACACACACATATACACACATACATACACACACATGCACACACTACATATACACAACACACACATATACACACACGCATGCACACACATACATGCACATATGCACATACTACATACACACAATACACACACATATACACAAATACATCCACACGCGCACACACATATACACACATACATACATACACACACATACACACATCTACATACATACATTCACAACATACACACACACAGTCTTGTGAGTGTAACCAGGATGTCCAGGAGTCTCAAGTCAGCCTCCCCCATTCCCTTAGCCAAAATGATAAAACCTTCCTCCGCCCAGGAAGTAAAAATAGCAAGTACAAGTATGATGTTGATTACAGTAATTAAAGTGCTCACAATTTGTGAGTTGTCCTTTCCTATGTGACAGTGTAAGCATCATCTGAGCTTTCTCACGTTTGGGATGTGTTTAGAGATGAAGTTGAGAAAATAGAAATTAAGGATTAGTGGATAATTGGACAGAACTTAAAAACATTATTTTGCTGCTACGAGTTGTGCCCACTTAGATATCGAATTCTGGTGTGTGGTGCGTGGGCTCCCGGGTGTGATCTGGATGGTGTTCAGCAGGCTGGAGTGTATGAGAGGAATTTACGGGGGAAAGTGGAAGGCCAGCAACAGGGGCTTGATCACAAGGCATATATTGGGTGGGAGCATTTCACCACCATGAAAGAGGACACTTGTTTGCTGTCCCTACTGATAAGGGAAAGGTGTGGGGCTAATGCTATGTGAGGATGATGGAATACAGCTTCACAAACCCCGCTTTGAAAAGCAAACCAGAGGGAGGACACCAAAGTGCTAACAGCAAAGGAAACTGATGTATTAAGTTGGTGCATCAAAAACCGTAGATGAAAATGGTATGTTCTCTGCACTGTCTTTAAGCACATTACAGATTTTTCCCATCACGCGCCACTTTTGTCATGAGCTATCCCCCTAAGCTGCTTGGAGCTTAGGGCTGCACCCCTCTGCTCTCTCCCCCTCCCCTGGCAACCCGCACTCTGGTGCACTTGGCTTTGATTGCAATCTTTCATTCACTGACTCTGCAAACACTTAATGGTCATCTACTATGTGCCAGTCACAGTGCCAGGTACCAGAAGAAAACTGTAAATACAAGTCATTTTTCTAGTGGAATTTTCACCCTATACCGCAGTCCAGGAGGACTGAGTGGACTGAGCGGGACCACTCTACTATTACAGTGGAGGACACCCACATTCCACAGAGTGTGTGGTAAAGAGCTTGAGTTTCTGGGCTCAGGCCGTCTGGGCTGGATCCCAGTGGTGCGGCAACTGAGCAACGTTATTTGACCTTTCTGAGCTCCGCTGCCACATCTGTAAAGTGGGGATCATACTAGGAGCCGCCTACCTAAACCACTGCTGTGAGGACAAGACGAAATAGATGATGTGTTGTGTCCAACGCATGGGACAGACCTGGCGCGCAGAAAGGTGGAAGATGCATGTTGAGTGAATGAATGAGGTTAGCCGGCTGTAAGTAGCTAAGGAGGAACTGCATCCCAGGGTCTCTGATCCCACAGCCTAGGCTCACCCTGTACCTGGCTCAGCGGTCAGCCGGCGCCCCGGCACCTGCCCCGCGGAGCCCGTGCGCCCTGGCGCAGGGCGACCCCGAGCTGCGCCCTCTCCCGCTCCGCCCGCAGGTCGGCGCTGCTGGGCAAGGTGCTGCGCATCGACGTGGACCGTAAGGAGCGCGGCCTGCCCTATGGCATCCCGCCCGACAACCCGTTCGTGGGCGACCCCGCCGCGCAGCCCGAGGTCTATGCCCTGGGCGTGCGCAACATGTGGCGCTGCTCCTTCGACCGCGGCGACCCCGCGTCGGGCGCGGGCCGCGGGCGCCTCTTCTGCGGCGATGTGGGCCAGAACAAGTTCGAGGAGGTGGACCTGGTGGAGCGCGGCGGCAACTACGGCTGGCGCGCGCGCGAGGGGTTCGAGTGCTACGACCGCAGCCTGTGCGCCAACTCCTCCCTCAGTGAGTGCCCGCGCCCCAGGGACCCTGGCCCCGGATCCGCCCCCACCTCACCCCACCCCACCCCACGTGCTGTGCCGCATGGGCTCCCTCGGAGACCGCGCCCCGGAGATCCCTGACCCTGGATCTGTCCCCGGCCCCACTCTATGGGCTGTGCGGCAGGGCCTCACTCGGGGACCACCCGCACCCCAGGCACCCCCTGACCCTGGATTTGCCCCCACCCCAACTCCACGGGCTGTGAGCCAAAGCCTCCCTCGGTGACTGCCCTCGCCTCCACCAGGAGCCTCCCTGTGCCTTGGAGGCCTCCCAGCAGCGCTCTTGAGTTTCTCCTCGCCCCATCCCCATCTGGCACCCCTGCAGACACGCTTTCCACCACGCCAGTCCTGCTGTGGGCACGCCCCTCCCTCCGTGGTCGCCCCGCCCCCGCGGAATCCCTCCGGAATTCTCCTGACAGATGAACCTGGCCCCCGCGGGCTCACCGCAGCTTTTCGCCCTCCCACCCCGCAGATGATGTGCTGCCGATTTTCGCTTACCCTCACACGATTGGCAAGTCGGTCACAGGGGGCTACGTGTACCGGGGCTGCGAGTACCCCAATCTGAACGGCCTCTACATTTTTGGGGATTTCATGACCGGGTAAGTGACCTAGTGCCCTCAAGCCCCTGGCTGCTGCCACTGGCTCCTTGGGACTGGCTCCTTGGTAAAGAGGAGTGTATGTGTGTGCCTGTTCCTGCACATGTGCCTCCCTGCTCTGACGGGGCCCCCAGGTGTGGGCCGGACACCCACATCCACCCCCTTTGCTCCTGAGATGTATCGTGAGCCTTTGTTGCAGGCCTCAGTAACTCTGTGATAGACACACAACTCATGGCATGAAAGACTGAAGGCTTGCTTAAGTGCGGGTCCGGTGGTCCTCCTCTCCCTCCTGAGAACCATGGGCTCTGGGCCTGACAGCAGTTCTAATGGGCAGGAGGGCAGAATATGAATAATTTCCTGGACACTCAGGGCCACCCTGCTCCTGGGGAAGCCACAGCTTGTCACTGCAACAGCTGATGGGGGCCTGGAGCCCTACCCCATCCCACCCCAGCCAGGACTGCAGGGATCTCGCAAAGGTTGAGAAACTAAGACCCGAGAGGACGATGGCTGCGCACCGGCCTCCTAATGGGGAGAGGAGGAGGTGGGGCTTTTGTGGCCTTGGAGCCTTGCTGCCTTGTCCCCGTGCTCTAGGGCGGCAGTGCCACCCACTGAGACCCTGGTGTGGGAGGAGGATGAACCACATCCCAAATAGGTTTGATGGGGGAGGGAAACCTACATCACACCTTCCTGTGAGTCAGGCTCTGTCCCCAAGGGTGCTTGTGGAGCCTCATGACCACCTTGTTGTCCCATTGTACAGAGAAGAAAGCTGAGGACTAAAGAGGCCCAACGGCAGGCTGAGACAGCCTGGTCTGAACCCTGGCTCACTTACTGGCTGGGTGACCTTAAGCCAGTTACTTCACCTTTCCTTATCTTCAGCTACCTCATCTGCAAAATGGAGATGATCATAGTGCTTGCCCCCTAGGTTGTTTTAAGGACTGAATCAGTTAATACATAAATAGCACTTAGAATCTAGTGAAGAAAGAAAGAAAGAAAGAAAGAAAGAAAGAAAGAAAGAAAGAAAGAAAGAAAGAAAGAAAGAAAGAAAGAAAGAAAGAGAAAGAAAGAAAGAAAGAAAGAAAGAAAGAAAGAAAGAAAGAAAGAAAGGAAGGAAGGAAGGAAGGAAGGAGAAAGAAAGAAAGAAAAGAAAGAAAGAAAGAAAGAAAGAAAAGAAAGAAAGAAAGATGTTTAATATTTAGTGAATTTTTTTTTTTTTTTTTTTGAGACAGGGTCTCATTTTGTCGCCCAGGCTGGAATGAAGTGGCACAGTCTCAGCCACTGCAGCCTCCACTTCCCAGGCTCAAGCAATCCTCACACCTCAGCCTCCTGAGTAGCTGGGATTATAGGCATGTGCCACCACACCTGGCTAATTTTTGCATTTTTTGTAGAGATGAGGTTTTCCTCTATTGCCCAAGCTAATCTTGAACTCCTGGACTCAAGCGATCCTCCTGCCTCGGCCTCCCAAAGTGCTGGGATTACAGACTCAGGGCACGGTGCCCAGCCTGGTATTTCTTAATTATTTCCATGCAACCTCCTCTGACAGCAACTGAATAGGGTTCCTAAGGAGAGGGCATAAAGACATGAAGATGGCTGAAGCTGGTGGGAGAATTCTAACTTTTTGTCCAGTCTGCAGCGTGGAGCTGAGAGAGATACCTGACCTGGGCCCCTGGAAGTTGGATTCCTCTCCCAGATCCACCCCTTCACCTGGGACCCAGCTTTCTCATCTGGAAAATGGGTGTAGATGAAGCCTCTGTTTTTACCCCTGATTGTCCTTTCTCCCTTCTATCCTTCCCAGGAGGGCCTAAGTCTCCTGACCACAGAAATTGAACTAATTTTGCCAGTATTTCCCCAGCCCCTCTGCTGGGTTAGGCAAGAACCAGGATGACAGAGATGAAGAGGACCCCTAGTACCCGAGCCAGGGAGACAGACCCTTTCAGTCCACTGCACTGCAACCTCAGATCGCCTGTGCACAGTGTGGGGAGCTCAGCATGGGGGCCTTCAGGGAGGGCTTCACAGAGGAGGGGACATCTCTAAGCAGGACCTGGAAGTATCAATAGGTGATTGACAATCAGCGATGGGAGTAAGGAGCAAGGTTAGCATATTCCAAAGACGTTGAAGCTCCAGCGCTTGGCAGGTTCTGAAACCGGTGAACTCTTGAAAGCGCTGTTCCCTCTGCAGGATCCAGTGGGCTGGACTGCATTCAGGGGGCAGTAACCAGGCTGGTCCTGTTCATTCCTGTGGGTTTCTGGTAGGTGCTTGGTGAAGATTGCACGCAATGACAGCTTCATGGACGTACCACATGTGCAGTCACACAGGGCCCCATGCTCAGAAAGGTTCACGCTTGATCTCATGCTCTGAGGTCACCATCTTGAATTCTTAATATGTTTTGAACAAGTGGCCCTGCATGCTCATTCTGCACTGGGCTCTGTGAATTTTGTATGGTCCTTGCATGGATCAGTGGGTGAATGGATGAGTAGATGGATGGTGGAAGGATGGAGGGAAGGAGGGAGAGAGGGAGGGAGGGTGGGAGGGTGGGATGGATGGATGGATGGGTGGGTAGGTTCCCCTGGGTGCCATGCCAGGCATGGCCTCACAGTTCATCTTCCATTGCAGGCGTCTGATGTCCCTCCACGAGAACCCAGGGACAGGCCAGTGGCACTACAGTGAGATCTGCATGGGCCATGGCCAGACCTGTGAGTTCCCAGGCCTCATCAACAACTACTACCCGTACATCATCTCCTTCGGGGAGGATGAGGCCGGTGAGCACTCCTGAGACCTCTCCTTGCTGGTCGCTCATGCCTGGGACTGGTCCTCCATCCTGTGGTCCTTCTGGTCTCTGATGTAGGGGAAGGACCACACAGGCCTGAACTAGTTCCCACCTGGGAGGAAGATGTTCCCTGGGCTCCAGACTTTGCAGGTGCCTCTGTTATAGAAGAGGGGTCCCGATCTGGAGCCCAAGAGAGGGTTCTTGGATCTCACATAAGAAGGAATTGGGGGTAAGTCCATAGAGTAAAGTGAAAGTAAAGGAATAGAAGAATGGCTACTCCATAGACAGAGCAGCCCCAAGGGCTGCTGGTTGCCAACTTTTATGGTTATTTCTTGATGATATGCTAAACAAGGGGTGGATGATTCATGCCTCCCCTTTTTAGACCATATAGGGTCACTTCCTGATGTTGCCATGGCATTTGTAAACTGTCACGGTGCCCATGGGTGTGTAGCAGTGAGGACGACCATCTCGTGGCCGTCTTGGTCATGGTGGGTTTTAGCCGGCTTCTTTACTGCAGACTGTTTTATCAGCAAGGTCTGTGTTTTGCGCCGACCTCCTGTCTCATCCTGTGACAGAACGCCTTCACTGTCTGGGAATGCAGCCCAGTAGGTTTCAGCCTTATTTTACCCAGCTCTTATTTAAGATGGAGTTGCTCTGGTTCATATGCCTCTGACACCTCCTCGGGCGTCTTCACCTCTCTGAGCTCCCCTTTGTTCCTATGGAAAATGAAAGTAGTGGCCCCTTTCTTCCTCTTACCCCACCTCACCCTGGGTAAGGTTGCCGTGAGTTCTAGACTAATAACGCGGGTAAGCATCCATGCCGGTTAGCCGGCCAGGAAGGATCTGGAATGGTGGAAATGCAGGCAGATGGTGGAAGAGAGCCTCAGAGGCCTCCAGAGACCTCCAGAGAACCCCAGAGACCTGCCCTGGCCTGGAGTTCCTGATGGCAAATGGATTTGGGCCATTAAATGAAGCCGCATAATTATTTCAAAGCGGGTGGACACAGCCTTCTTGTCGGTTAGTGGATCCTGAATCTAGGCACTTGTGTTTTCAACACGAGGGACAGAGTGGGAGGGGAGAGGAAGAGGGGCCAGTGGAGACTGGATCCTGCTCTAGCCTCCTGCCTTTGTGCTTAGCCCGAGGATTGTTCCTGGACAAAAGCCCAGGGGCCCCCAGTGAGCCCTAATGGATGCTTATTGGGGTTGCTAGGCAACGCCCGCCCAGGGGCCTTTGGAGGGGTGTCCCCTGCCCGGCTCAGTGCCCAGAGCCCCGAGGGCTGAGTCTGGGAAACCTTTGTTGAACTGTCAGAATCTGAATTTCCAAAAAGGCAGCCCCCAGCCCCCACAGCCATTCCTAAGCCCTTTGGGCCCTTGAAAGCCCTTTCTTTTGGTCAGTAGGGGGTTAATGTGTTTTAGAAGCAGGGGTGCCCCTCCCCCACTGAGGCAGGGCCTGGAAGGAAGGTACAGTTTCCAAAAGGCCATTCCTCAGCCCTCTGACTGACACCCGAGTGTGGAAAACCAGAAGGAGGCACCGGTGAGACTGGCGGCCCAGGGACAGTTCTGGCAGCAGCCTCTGGACGGCATGGAGCCCGGAGCCCTGGGGTCCAACGCAAACCAACTTTCCCCTGCTCCCGGCTCCTGCTGCTGCTTCTCTAATTATTCCAACACTTGCAGATTACAAAATGAGTACCTCTGCTGGCCCAGTGTGCCCCAGGGACAGTTCACACCCCAGAGACCAGGAAGGTGGCTCAGTGTCCCACCAAGGGAAAACGTCGCCTTTGCCCTCTGAAAGTTCATGGAACTTCCCCCCCCCCCGCCCCACCCCCAAGACAGAGCTTCGCTCTTGTTGTCCAGGCTGGAGTGAAGTGGTGCAATCTCGGCTCACTGCAACCTGCAGCCTCCACCTCCCAGGTTCAAGCGATTCTCATACCTCAGCCTCCCGAGTAGCTGGGATTACTGGCGCGCGCCACCACACCTGGCTAATTTTTGTATTTTTTTAGTAGAGACGGAGTTTCACCATGTTGGCTAGCCTGGTCTCGAATTTCTGACCTCAGGTGACCCCAAAGTGCTGGGATTACTGGTGTGAGCCACCACACCCAGCCGAGAAATTGTCCATTTTTATGCTCAGGTGCAACAAAGTATGGGCAGCTGTGTAGAAATGTGATCGGACAAAAAGGGCCTGAGCTCATGCTGATTGAGTGGGAGAGCCAGCACAGCCTGTGTGTCTGGATTCTTGGCCTCTCTGCGCTTGCATTCCTTCCTTCTGGCTACGGGCTGTCTCTGGAGTGGGAGTCTGATGACCTGCAAATGGGTCAAACAGGTCAGATCATCTCCTCCTCCTTTATTTTAGAGGCAGAGTCTTGCTCTGTCATCCAGGCAGGAATGCGGTGGCGCCATCATGGCTCACTGCAGCCTCAGACTCCTGGGCAATCCTTCTGCCTCAGCCTCCCAAGTAGCTGGCACTACAGGCTCATGTAACTATGCCTGGCTATTTTTTAAATAGTCTGTAGAGATGGGGTCTTGCTGTGTTGCCTAGGCAGATGTGGAACTCCTGGGCTCAAGTGATCCCCTGCCTCGGCCTCAAAGTGCTGGGATTACAGGCATGAGCCACCATATCTGACCCAGATAATTTCTTTGTTGTTGCTGTTGTTGTTGTTGTGGGGGGTTTGTTTGTTTGTTTGTTTGTTTGTTTTTGAGACAGGGTCTCGATCTATCGCCTAGGCTGGAGTGCAGTGGTGTGATCTTGGTTCACTGCAGCCTCTGCCTCCCAGGTTCAAGCGATTCTCATACCTCAGCCTCCTGAGTAGCTAGGACTACAGGTGTGCACCACCATGCCTGGCTAATTTTTATATTTTTAGTAGAGATGGGGTTTCGGGCCATGTTGGCCAGGCTGTTGTTGAACTGCTGACCTCAAGTGATCTGCACGCCTTGGCCTTCCAAAGTGCTGGGATTACAGGCGTGAGCCACCATGCCTGGTCTCAGATAATTTCTTTATGGCCAGTTTTATACAGAAAGGTTGGGGGAGAGTTACAATAATATTTTTAGGTTCTATGACTGGCTTTGGGGGAAATGTGTGCTGGTTTCTATTATCTGCCGTGGGAAAGAGAGACTCTAGTTTCTATGGCACCTCAGGGGAGAATAGGACTGAGAGACAGGAGGACAGGAGAAGGTCAGAGAAAAACTTTTGCTTTGGAGGCAGTTCTGAGGCCTTCATTTTGAAGCATTGTTTTCTGAGTCTCAACAGCAGCCCTGGGCGGGCTTGGCAGCACCCGCGGGGGCTCCCTGTGTGTGCAGAGGGTTGGGGGCTACAGCTCCCAGCAGATCATGGCTGGAAAGGGCCTTGCAGTCTGCGTGGTCCAGCCTTGTCATTTTACCAATGGGGAAACTGTGGCTGACTATGAATGCCTGGTTATGGAGGAGGGGCACCATGCCCCACCTGGCCCCTGGACACCTCCCAGAGGGGGGCCTTAAGGTTGGTTGGCGAGATGAACCAGGGAGTTCCTCAGGGGGTTGGAACAGAGGAGACCAGGGCTGCTCCTGGTGGCTCACTCCAGAAAGAGGCCCAGAGGTAAGTGGACGGCCCAAGGCTGTCTGAACAATTTAGGGCTGTGGCCATGGACTTCCCAACAGGGACGTCTCACCCGGGGACTCCCACTGCTAAAGGCTGCATCATCACCATGTGGGCCTACAGCCCCTCTCCTGACCTCCCCAGTGGGGCTGGTGCCCCTGGGTTTGGGGGTCGGGGCCTTTGACCACTCAGTGTACTGCTTGCCTCATCCCCCAGCCCCATCACAGCTGGGTCTACCCAGGTGTCACAAGTTAACCCTCAAGTGCCTTCCCTTTGCATTTCCCGAGTTTCCTGTGCCTTGCTTCTCAGACCCCACCCCCATGCAGCCCTCCCTGACTGCACCTGTCCCCAGGGATATGCTTTTCTCCAACCTGTTACCAAGCTGTCTGTCTCAGCCTCTCTGCGGGGAAACCTCCCTCCCTACTCCCAGCCCAGCTGAGCTCTCTGCTATCCTTTTACAAGGACAGAGGTATTAGCATGGCTGAACCCTCAGGATGAGTCATGTGTGGCTTGTGTCTGGGCTCCCAGCCACCACGCATCCGATATTGGTGTGGGGCTGGAGCAGCAGACTTTCCTGAGTTCTGGTCCTGGCTTAACCATTCACTAGCTGTGTGACTTAGGACAAGTCACTTGACTTCTCTGAGCCTCTTTTTTTTTTTTTTTTTCTCCTCAGCTGTGATGTAGGAATAATGCAGCCTGTTTTCAGGACATAGATACCCCTGGCAGCAGGGGTTGGGAGGGAGGATTGGAGTGGGAGGAGCAGGGAGAACCTACATTCCCTGAGACAGTCCTCAGCACCAGGGACTCAGAACTCTAACGGTTACATTTTCAGCGCAGCTCTGAGACGGGGAGAAGTTGAGGCTCAGAATGGGGCCATCACACAGCTGCTGGAGATCACAGGGGGCCAAGCAGAGGGGCTAGGACCTACACTCCCAGCCATGTACTCTGCTCCTGCCTGGGAGGTCCTCGCTGTCAGTAGAGAGACACCCCGGCCTCGAGGACCTGGCAGGGCCCAAATCCCAGATGACGACCGCAATCATAGCTAGCTAATGCTGATTAGGCCCACGCTCTGCGCTCTTCAATCCTTATAACAGCCCAGTGAGGCCTGCCCATTTTAGAGATGAGGAAGCTGAGGCTCAGAGAGCCACACGTGCCTTCGGGTCCCCCAGAAGCAGTCAGGTGGGGAGCTGGGCTGTAGCCCCCTCGTGTGTGCCCCGAGATGTGTGGGTCTGGGCATGAAACCCAGGTAGGTGACAGGGGTGGTGCTGGGTCACCGGGAAAAGGCAAGAGTGGAGGTCTGAGCCTGGCTGGGTCCAGGCAGAGCGCCTGACACCCGGGAGACCAGGCTCCAGAGGCCCTTGGGTACAACCCAACGCCTCACCTAGCCTCAGTTTCCCTTTCTGAGGACTGGACAGCTAGACTGAGCTGGGATGCCTCACATGATGGCTAGCTGGGGTTGGGGTCGATTTCCAAGCCTGCGGGGGGAGCGGGGTAGTGAGGCAGGGCTGGCTGGGACAGTATTCCAGGTGGGGGTCTCACTGGTCACTTCGTTCTGTTCAAAGGGGAGCTGTACTTCATGTCGACAGGGGAGCCGAGTGCCACAGCTCCACGTGGGGTTGTCTACAAAATAATTGACCCATCCAGGTGAGTCCCGGCCTCCAGGACAGGGAGCTCCTGCTGTCTGTCAGGCCTCCTAGCTCCATTGGCTTGTCCCCTCCACCTTGCCCTCAGGTGGGCAGTATTAATCCCCATTTTCAGACAAGAACCCTGAGGCCCAGAGAGGGACATGATTCGCCTCAGTTCCTCCGGCAAGGGGCAGACCCAGGATTCAGACCCGGGTCTGCACGCCTCAAAGCACAGGTCTGTTAGGATAGGAGGGAGCTGGAGAGGCGACTGGGGCCGAGGGCGGAGGCTTCACTCGGCTTTCTTGCCTGGCCCTCCCTCCCTGCGTCTTCCTCCTGTCTAGCAGGCCCCTCATTCCTCATTTCCTGGGCTGCCCCTGCATTCCCACAACCCAGCCCCCAATTTGCCTCTGCGATGCCTCCCAGATGACACCCTGCTCCCTGTGTGTCCCCGCCCCATGCCTGCCCATCCTCCTGTTGTCTGTCTTCCACTGGGGAAAACACACTGGGGCTCCCTTCGCCGGCTCCATCTCCCCGGCTTCCCTTCTAGCTGTAAGGCCAGAAGTGCCATGCCAGGCCATGTCCCAACTCCTTCCGTGTGCAGCTTATGAAACTCTCAGCCGCTCATTTTACAGTGGTGGAAATGAGCACAAAGATACAAAGTCACGGGCCCGGGGCCCAGAGCCATGGTTGGGCCCAGGCCGCTGGCTCCAGAGTCCTGCCCTAACCCCTCGGCTGTGTGCCTTAACCTCACCCTCTTCAAGTACCTTCCCCAACCCACTTTGCCCTCCAGGCCCCTGTCCAGCCCTTCCTCAGCTCTCCTCACTCAGACTTGTAGTCTCTGGGCTACACGACTATCTCCCAGCTGCTCTGGGAGTCTCAGGGCCAAGCCTGTATCTCTTCACTCTGCAGAGGCCGCCCAGATACTGAAAATGGCATGGAGCAGGGACCCAGGAATGCTTGATGAATAAATGAGCGATCAGCTTTCTAAGCTGCTTCTCAGCCCTTAGATTTTCACATCTCTGCTGGTTTCCACAGGAGTCCGAACGTCCCTTCAACACCCGGTGCGGACATGGCTTGTGCTTATCTCTAACACAAGGCCTGAGGTTGCACTCCAAGAATCCACATATTTGGCAGACCCTAGGAATCCCCAGTGTGTTTACTTACCCTGAACTTTGAGACACGCCACGTTTGGGAAAATCCTGAAACAAGCTGGCGTGTTTCATGTTCTTGGGAGGCAGATGGGAGGAGCTCAAGTCCAGCCTGGGCAACAGAGGGAGACCTTGTCTCTAAAAAAATTAATTACTTTTACAAAAAGAAAAATTCTAAAACACTTATTGTGCTTAAAATATTTTGCACTGGGCTCAGTGTCTCACACCTGTAATCCCAGCACATTGCAACCTCCGCCTCCCGGGTTCAAGTGATTCTCCTGCCTCAGCCTCCCGAGTAGCTGGGACTACAGATGCCTGCCACCATGCCTGGCTAATTTTTGTATTTTTAGTAGAGATGGGGTTTCGCCATGTTGGCCAGGCTGGCCTTGAACTCCTGACCTCAAGTGATCGTCCCACCTCAGCCTCCCAAAGTGCTGGGATTACCGGTGTGAGCTCCCACACCTGGACTCCACACTCTTTTTCAAAGGATGTTTCTAGTTGTTCTCCAATGCCCTTTTCCTGTTCCAGGATCCCATGTTACCTTTAGTGGTTGCATCTCCTTAGCTTGCCCTGTTTGTGGCAGCTTCTCACTTTCCTTGTTTACAGACTTTTTTTTTTTTGCTTGTTTGTTTTAAAAGCACACATAAATTATTGACATGACTTTTTATCAAATAAAACATAATCACTTCCTCCTTCCATCCCTTCCTTCTCATTTCCATGAGGTCCTGACCATCGTTATCTATGCAGTGCCAGGATTTATATGGTGGTATTTGGATCACACGCAGACTTGGTTCTTTTTCCTTCATGTATGCCCATTTTGTCTAAATGTTGCAAACATCACCCTCAAAAAAACCATTTCTAATGGCTGTGTGATTTTCTGCTGAGTCACTATAACTTATTCCTCGGAATTTTAGGTTATTGCCAATTTTCAGAAAAGAATGCTTCTCTGAGGAAATGTTACATATACCAAACGAGTGCCTAATTCATGCCAGATGTTGCCTTAGATCCATCATCTTTGGTTTTTCCAACACCGTTTCCCTATTGGCTTGTCCCCATGTCATAAAGAGGGACCCAGCAAGACTTAGGGAGTTCTTTTGCTCCCAGTCTTGTGTTAGGAGCCAGAAGTGGGCGAGATTCCTCCCTCCTGCCCTGACCCTTCTCCTCCCTTCATTCTCCTGGCTTGGAATAACTGTTTCTTTGCACCCACACGTATTACACAGAGGTCCCATTATAGAACATTTGGAAAATGAAATAAATGGGGAGTGGAGGAGGTAGGGTCAGGTCATCTATTATTACCCACACATAACCACTGTGGCGTTTTGTGGTGGACATCCTACCCTTTTGCATAACAAAGACTTTTAATGCAATTTCCTTAAGGAACAAAAGCCCCACTGGGTCTGTCCAAAGTGTGTGGATGTTCTCTGGAGGTCAGAGCAAGAAAAAACCTCGCTTTTCCTGAGCTTTGAGAAGCGTGTGTGCCTGGTTGTGTTTCTGCAGCCTCTGGGGACAAAGACCCTTGTCCCTCTTTTGTGTCCCTCTTCGGCCAAGCCTGTCTGGAGGCCACTCCGTGTCACGTGGCTAATTCACCCCTTGGCCTTTCCACTGGAATCCTATTGAAGTCGTGGGCCCACGTGGGTCTGTCCTGGAATGGGGTCATTCCCAAAGAATCACAGATCGACGGCCAAAAACTAATTAAAACGGAATTCCATTTCCTACTGTGCCCTCAAAAATGTCAAAGGAGACCCAATTCCTAGCCCTGGCACTCTCCTCTGACTCTTTTGTCTCCCTGCTCTCTCAAACCCCACATGCCAAGGCCCCAAATCCCTCAGCTCTGCCTCCAGGCCCAAGGCTTGCTTTCCTCACCCCTGCCCCGTCCTTTAGATAGTTCCAGGCAGAGGAATCTCTCAGATTCTGCATCATCAGAAATCCAGGAACCAGAGGGTCTGAGAGAGACCCGCCTCAAAGGCTGTGGAGCTGGTGGGAGAGGGTGGCGGGCAGGAATCAGGCTGCATTTCAGGAATCTGATGGCAGGCTGGGGGAGGACAGAGACTGGCATTTGTTCACACCCTGAGGACAGAGTCCATGCTCTGGATTAGAAGTGTCTTGGGAAACGGTAAGCCTCCAGCCCCGGTGCTATTCTGGCAGAGGCTGAGCATGCAGCCAGTGGGCTGTTATAGGGGATTTATGCCCTGGAGCTCCTAGAATCCTGGGGGCATGGAGTGGGCAGGGATGCCACAGGCCACACAGTAGGTGCATGGTAAATGGCCGCCTGTTACTATCGTTGCTGTTCACGCCTGCCTCACTGCAGGGGAAAGGCAATGGCACGGGGCATCCTCAGGATGGGTTCCCAGGGTGAGACTGATAACCTCCTGTGTGTCATTGGCAGGCGGGCACCACCTGGCAAGTGTCAGATCCAGCCTGCTCAGGTGAAGATCAGAAGCCGCCTCATCCCCTTTGTGCCCAAAGAAAGTAAGTGCCTGCCAGAGGGACACTGAGGGTGGGGGGAGAGATCCTGCAGCCCACAACGGCTGCCTTTCCAGCCAGACACGGGTCTTACCAGCTGGACCTAGATGTCCCTCTTCAACCCCTGTGCCTAGCACTGTGCCTGGCACACATTAGACATGGTGGTAAGGTGGATGGGACTTTTACTGAACTGGGTCTTGCTTGATTGGTCACAATTCCTTAAACCAAGAGAGAAATAGCTAGTGCCAGGCAAGGTATGCTCTGAGTTCTTGGGAGGGACAGAGAAAGAGGATGTATCTGTGTGTAAGCGAGGGAGACTGGAAGAGTTAGTTGTGGGAGGGGTTGGCATGTGGGCTGGGCCTTCATAGATTGTTGACAAGCCTGATGAGGAGAGATGGCAGAGCAGGGCCACCACAAATGACTGCCCATGGGGCCTGGGGCTAGGGGGAAGGGGATGCCCCAAGTTGGGGCTGTTCCCCTGGGCCAACTTACGTGGGAACAAAGACCCCGTGTTGCCAGGTCTTCCAGTTCTTCAGAGAAGCAGAAAATCCCCCCATCCACTCATTCACCACAGACACGTGCCCTGCCCTGGGGATACAGCACATGGTGAGACACCGCAGTCCTCGCCTTCTAAGCCTGTTAGGTACAACCTCCCAATTCAAAGTGTTAGCAACTAGTTCAGAATTTTAAAAATCACTCTGTGGGCCAAGGAAAATATTTCAGCAGGCCAAGTGGGCTCAGCAGGCCACCCATTGGCAGACTGGGTGTGTGTGGGGGTGGGGAGGGCAAGGAGAGAGGGAGGCTAGGCACCTGGGCAGAAGAGGTACCGGGGTAGAAGGGGAAGGGTCTGAGCTCAGTGATTTTGGAAGTGAGTTCTGGTCACAGTTGGTTTCAGGGCTTGGTGAGTTTTCCATTTATTCATTCAGCAGTTTCTGGCACTTTTGTTAGTTACTGGCTCCACGCTGGATGCCGGAGCCACAGTGAGAAGTCAGACCAGGCCGTGTTCTGGCTGGGACAGACAGAGATGACATTTACTGTCCCAGGCCTTGTGATTGAAGTGTGTGCCAGGCACCGTGAGGGCCCACCCAGAACAGTGGAGACTGGGGTGGGGGGCAGGGGTTCCTGGAGTCTGAAAAGAAGAGGAGGGTGCGCCCATGGGGGGATGCACTGAGGGGGGTGGCACCGAGGGGGATGGCACCGAGGGGGGTGCAGGGTGGGGGATGCACCCGGGAGGGGGTTGCATGGGGGGGGTGCACCTGGGGGAGTGCACCGAGGGGGGTTGGCACCAAGAGGGAGGTTCACTCAGGGATGCACTGACGGGGGTGGCAGTGCAGGCAGAGGCAACAGCGAGAGCCACAGTGGGAGAGGTGAGGCAGCCTGAGGAGCAGGAGGTGTGGGCCAGGGGCCAGGGTGCAGGGACAGGGAGCACCTTGCCCATGTCACGGTGCTCCAGGCCCTGGCCTGTGCTTGGCCTTGTGCTGAGAAGCCCTTTCTCAGCTCCTCAGTGGTTTTCAAAGTGGGACTGGCTGAGGTGGGGCCGGATTAAAGAGGTCTGGCCCGGTGGTCCCAGGACCCTCCCCATGGTAACTGAACAGTCTTGGGCTGTCACACATGGCAGGGCCCAGTGCCTGGCACTGCACCGATGTGGAGTAGGGTTGGGCACAACAAAGTGGAGATTGAGGTCTATTCCTGTGGCTGACCTGGGCCAAGCGTGTCCCCACATTCTGCAGGGACAAAGGGAATCACCTGCTTCAGCTCCCTAGCACTGACTGCACGCAGGCTCTGTGGTGGGGTATAGGGGCTCTGCCTTGTTCCCCAGCCAGACAACCAGAGCACCCCCATCGTACCCGCTGTGACAGGTGCCAACCTTGGGAGTGAGGAGGAGAGATTTACCCTGACCCCAGGGATCCCTGTGTGCGTCCCATTCCCAGCCTGCTGGCCACTGGCCACCATAGACCTGCAGCAATTTTTACCCATCTGTGGGCCTCAGCTTCTTCACCCTCACAACCAAGGCCTGGAAGAAGAAACGGTGACTTGCTCTTAGAAGACTTCCCAGACACTCCTTCCTTTCCATTGCCTTCCTGAGTTCTGAAGTGCCAGGGGCTGGCTCCCCCGCCCAACCTGGGGACTCCTAGGAAGGCCGGGCTTGGGGTAGGGAGACACAGCAACAGCAGACTGGCACAAAGCAGTTACAAGTGTTTGCTGCATGACTGAAAAATCCCCTGGTGCTTGAGTCCAGGCTGGCATCTTGCTGGGTCCAGGTGACCTGGGAAGCACCACTGGGAGCACAGGCGGCATCCCATCTTCTGGGTGTGAGTGCAGGGCAGACCCAGGACATCCTTCCCTGAGTCCGCCCTCTCCGCACAGGTTGTAGGGCAGCAAAGGGTGGGCAGCAGGGCTGGACAGGGGCTCCTGGATCCCTCTGATGGCATACTCTTCCTCTGCGCAGAGTTCATCCCGAAGACACGGAGCACCGCGCGGCCTACAGCGCGGGCGCCCACCCGGGCGCCCCGCCGCAGGCGCCCCACGGTAGCTCCACCCCCTCCCACCCCGCGGCCAGCGCGGCCCACCCAGCAGCCAGGGAGCCGCAGGGGCGGCGGGCGCCGGCGGGGGCGGCTGAACTCGGCGAGCCGGGCGTTCCGGGATGGTGACGTGCGCCTGGTTCGGCCCGCGGGCCTGAGCTCCGGCAGCGGGCGCGTGGAGGTGTTCGTGGGCGGACGCTGGGGCACCGTGTGCGACGACTCCTGGAACATCAACGGCGCCGCCGTCGTGTGTCGCCAGCTGGGGTTTGCCTACGCCGTGCGCGCCGTCAAGAGCGCCGAGTTCGGCCAGGGCGGCTCGCTGCCCATTCTGCTGGACAATGTGCGTTGCGCGGGCTGGGAGCGCAACCTGCTGGAGTGCCAGCACAACGGCGTGGGCACCCATAACTGCGAGCACGACGAGGATGCGGGCGTCGTGTGCAGCCACCAGAACCCCGACCTGTAGGCAACACGCCGCTGCCCCCAGGCCATCCTGCCTGGCCGCTCCGCCCTGTGTGCCCGCGGCGGGTGCACACGCTTTCTAGGGTGAAGGGGGTGCGGGTGTGTGCTGTCCTGGGGACCTGTGTGAGGCGCTGCAGTGCATGTGTGTCCTCCGCAGACCCAAGGCAGGAGTGTGTGTTGGCGGGGGTGTGGGCTGTGGGAGTGCATGGTCCATCCTGGGCCGGAGGAGTTCCTTTCTTACCTCCAAGCATTCCAGACACCAGCAGGAACACAGCCTGCTATGGGACCCTGAGGAGGAAGGGCAGCCAGGCTTCGAGGATGGACATGGCCCCTGGCTTTGCTAACAGAGGCACAGCTGGCAGACTGAGGGCGGTGGGGGAAACCAGGCTTGTCCTGCCCACAGCTGGAATGGAAGGTGCCAGAACATCCGGAGGGTGGCCTGAGGAAGGTAGCCCAGAGAGTATGGCCTGGTGCCTGCCTCCGCCCCTTAACCCCCGCAGTCAGAGGCGCTGGAAAGAACCGGAAGGCACCCAGTGGGGAAGGGAAAGCCTTCTGGAGGCTGGGAGCAGGGTGAGCTGCAGGCCTGGGGCCCCACTGGAGGGGCAGGCTGCGTGGAGGAGCCAGCACCTGCTCAGGGAGGGTGGCTTCGGGAGGACTGGATGACCTCCAAGGCCGTGTGCTGGAGAAGCCACTCAGCAGCATACCCAGCCCTTGCGGGTGCTCCTGGGATGGCGCCAGCCTCCTCCAACCCTGAGGCCTGATTCTCTCTTGCTCTCGGGGCAGGAGCCACCCACACTAGCTGGGCAGAGCTTTCACCCTGACCCTCCAGTGAGTGGAGGGTCACTACTTTCACTACTTTCAAAGCTGTGTTTGGGCTCTGGGGCCACCTCTGTCCTTTCCATCCCCATCCCTGCTCAGTGTAAACCCAGGAGACCTGATTCCTCCAGCCCTACCTCGGGGCTGACCAGGCTGGGGATTCCGTGAGACTACTGACACTTTTTCACCCAGGGCTATGCCAACCATGTGGCTGTTTCCACACCACTCTCCTGCCTCCTCTCTGACCTGCGCCTGTGTGGGAGCCAGGGTGGGAACCGGGAGAAAGGGTGAGGCCTGCTGCCTCCCACCTGCATCACAGGTGGAAGCTCCTTTGCTCCAGGGATGCTCGGCCCTGGTTCTGTGCCAGGCCGCAGAGGGGCACTAAGTGTGACTATGCTCAGCCTCGGACAGGAGCATGGGTGGGGGTGGGTAAGCTGATGAGTCAGCAGGCAGCGAGGACAGGACGTGGCCCATGTCGGGGGTTGGAAGAGGTCTGGGTGGGGCACCCAAACCCAGCCGGGGGGGAAGGCTTTGGGGAGGTAGTGATGCTGTGCCAAGTTCTGGGAACCGGCACCAGGGGTGGCCGGGCAGGCACATGGGTCAGGCACGAGTCTGGCAGGGTCTCCTAGCTGCTAGTATAGGGTCTTCTAGCTGCTAGTATAGGGTCTCCTAGCTGCTAGTATAGGGTCTTCTAGCTGCTAGTATAGGATCCTGGGCTGCAGCAGAAAGCTTTAGGGTCACTCTCTTGTACTCCTCATACTCAGTGCTTTACAGAAGGGGAAACTGAGGCGCACAGCAGTTAGATATCTTAGTTAGGGCACCAAGCCAGGGAAGGGAGAAGCCAAGTTTGAATACAGCAGCTTAGTCTAGAGCCCCCGCACCCTGACCACTGCCCCAGCTCCACTATGCCTGCAGAGAGGGGTGTGCTGGGGCTCCTGCCTGGTGTGGGGGTGCCAGCCTGGCTGGGAAGCAGCTGTTGGGGATACCTGGGGGCTCCTCTTGCCTGGCATGTGGCCCTGCTGCTGGCCTCCTGCTCCTCTCAGGCCTCCAGCAGCCTAGGGGTGGTTGAGTGGGCGTCTTCCCGGGATGCAAGGGAGTTCTGAACTCTGATGCAGGGGTGTCAGGAGATAGCAGGCCATTAGTGGCCATCCCGGCTGAATTCCTCACTGTGCAGATGGGGAAGCGAGCTCAGGGAGGCTGAGTGTCCCAGGCCTGTTGCCAGATGAAGCCACGCTGAGACGAGGCCAGGGAAGGTGCAGCAAGCCTTGAGGCCAAGAATGTGGCCAAACCAGGGCCCTGCTCGCCTGGCTCCAGAAGCTGTTTTGCTCAGAGATGGATTAGGAGGGTTGGCAAAGGGAGCTCTGGGTATGGCCTCAGGCCCTCCAATACTTCTCTGGGCAGTTTGGGCCTTGGCCGTGAGTCCTCCAGTCCAGGTGCTCTCCCTCCCCAACCTCCAACTCATCACCTCTCAGGCCCCAAACTAGGCCTGGGCTAGGCTGTTGCCTGACTCCTGGGGACTGACTCCATGGTCCCCAGGTCAGTGGTCCCCAACCTTTTTGGCATCAGGGGCAGTTTTCATGTAAGACAATTTTTCCATGGATCGGGGTTGGGGGGATGGTTTCGGGATGAAATGTCCCACTTCAGATCATCAGGCATTAGATTCTCATAAGGAGTTCACAGCCTAGATCCCTCGCATGCACAGTTCACAGTATGTTCCTATGCGGATCTAATGCTGCTGCTGATCTGACAGGAGGCAGAGCTCAGGTGGGAATGCTCGCCCCCCACACTACCCTCCCCCACTGCCGCTCACCTCCTGCTGTGTGGCCTGGTTCCTAATAGGCTGCCCATCAGTACTGGTCCTTGGCCCAGGGTTTGGGGACTCCTGCCCTAAGTAGTAATAAGAGTGGACAGCTGTTATACGTAAATACTTGTTCCCAGTGCTGGAAAGAAATAGCACTAGAACATAAATTTAATTCTCTCAACAAGGCAATTTTACTTTCTGCAGAAAGAGTGCTCATCACAGATGGAACAATGGCAAAAGCACACCTGAACAAAGGAGGGAAGCAATGTTTAGCCTTTACGCAGTTTGTCCCTGCTACTGTGTCCTGTGTCCATTGGCTTGAGCCAGACCGCACAATCTAAACTAAAACCCGATTGGCTGTTTAAAACTTTTCTAAATAGGTAAAAGTAATGGAAGGATAAAGGAAAAGAGGAAGTTGCTTAAGAAAGGACTTAGGAAAGTAATAATATTCCCAAATAAGGAAGGGACCTAGGGTGCGAGCTGGGACATGCCTGCAAGCACGTCTATCACAGATATTTTGATTAAAATACAAGGATGTAGAATGTACTATGTGCCTGTGAGCATGTCTAACAGTTACATAGGATAGGGCTTAACAAAGAGTTATTAGCATAAAGCAAGGAGGCTTGAAGGAAGTTCGTCTTTAAAATAAACTATTATTTCTTTTTTTTTCTTTTTTATTATACTTTAAGTTCTAGGGTACATGTGCACAACGTGCAGGTTTGTTACATATGTATACATATGCCACGTTGGTGTGCTGCACCCATTAACTCGTCATTTACATTAGATATATCTCCTAATGCTATCCCTCTCCCATCCCCCCACCCCAAAACAGGCCTGGGTGTGTGATGTTCCCCTTCCTGTGTCCAAGTGTTCTCATTGTTCAATTTCCACCTATGAGTGAGGACATGTGGTGTTTGGTTTTCTGTTCTTAGAAACTATTATTTCTAATGCTTATGATTTATTCTTTAACAAGAAGGGAAACTTGGAAGAGGAACTTTTACTTTCTACAACAGCTGACCTCTGCTGAGCGCTTACTGCATGCCACGCACTGCTCTGAAAGTTTAACATACCATTCACTCATGTAATCCTCATATTAATGCACGTTTACTCACATGGAAGCCAAGTCTCAGGGCATTTGTCACTTACCAAATATCACACAGCCAAAATTTGAATTTGAGCCCAGGCAGTCCAGCTCTGGGACCCTGCTGTGGGCCTTCCTGCTGGGCATTGAAAGTCACCCCCACCCCACTGGGACACAAGTTCAGAGAAGGGCAGAGCTGGCTCCCTGTCCAGTGCTTCTTTCACTCCACCACCTACAGCTGGCCACTGAGGGAACATTCAGAAGTGACTCTGTCCCCAGGGACTCCGATCTTGCCTTAAAGTCCTCTAGGGCCTCTGGGGATGGGGGCTGGTCTGGGCACAGCCTTCACCCTTACCCCCTCTAATCCAACCTCTAGTCAATAGCCAGGGTCAGATTCCCAGAGAGGGGCTGCCCTGCCCAGTGCCACACAGCTTAATTCTGGAGCTTCAGGGTCAATGCTGCAGGGGTGGCCCAGTGTCCAGGACTGTGTTCAAGGCATCAGCCAGAGGTTACAACACCCCAGGCCCTAGACTGAGCCTAGGGGTCCCCATGTTTATACCTTAGACATGTTTGGGAGGTTCAAGGAAGCTGGAAACCGGGTTCCAGTCCTGGCTCTGTGCCTGAGTCTCATTGCAAAACAGAGGTCACCAGAAGGATTATTGGATGAAAAATGAGGTAGCATTGCAGATGTGCGTGGCATGTACACTCCAGGTTGCTTCCTGGACAGAAAGCTCAATCCGAGGCTGGTGGCATCCATGCTGGCAGTAGCCAACTGTCTACAACAGAGTGAGGAGGGACATGCCACGTGAAGGACCAGCATCAGAATGACCTGGGAAGAAACACAATAGCAGGAGAAAGAGCTCTTTCAGCCTAACATGTAGAACCCAAGTCTTCTTGTGCGGCATCTGTCCCCTCTCCCCTCCTCCCCCACTGAGAACTAGCTTTTACTGAGCACTTATTACACGCCAGCTACGTCAGGTGTGTCAGCTCATTTAATCTTGACAACAGCTCCATGAGACACCCTCAATATCACTGCCCCTGTTTTCCAGATGAAGGGACAGATTCCTAGGGCATTATGTAAGTGGTCCCCAGGACTTTAGAGGCAGGTTTGCACCAAGGCCCATTCTCCCAGAGCCAGATCCTTCTCCTTCCCTGGGATACTGCACCTCCACCCTGCCAGGCCACCCACGTAAAGGCAGTCAATTCAGAGCCACCTCTTATGCCTGCATCTCTCCCAACAATTCCTGCTGGGAAACCACTCCCCGTATGGTGTCATCTACACTGGTGGTTTTCAAGCTTGAGAAGAATCAAGTTCTACAGGGCTGCTTAAAACACAGGTTGCTGGGTCCTGTCTCTCAGTTTTTGACTCAGTCTTGGTTGACAACTTGCCGTTCTAGAAGCTCCTGGGTAATGCTAATGCTCCTGTTCTAGGGGCCATAGTCATTGTCCATACTGGTGCTATTCAATAGAAACATAATGTGAGCCAAACAGGTAATTTAAAATCTGCTAGTAGCCATGTTAAAAAAGTAAAACAGGTAAAATTAATTTTAATAATGTATTTTATTTAACTCAACATATTCAAAATATTATCATTTTAATAGGTGACCCATAGATCAATGACTTTTTTTTTTTGGGACAGGGTCTGGCTCTGTCACCCAGGCTGGAGTGCAGTGGTCCCATCACTGCTCACTGAAGCCTCAAACTCCCAGGCTCAAGTGATCCCTCCACCTCAGCCTCCTGAGTAGCTGAGACCACAGGCATACGCCACCATGTCGAGCCAGTTTTTTTTTTTTTTCATTTTTTTAGAGAAGGGGGTCTCCCTATGTTGCCCAGGCTGGTCTTGAACTACTGTTCTCAAGAGATCTATTGCCTCCACCTCTCAAAGTGTTGGGATTACAGTTGTGAGCCACTGTGCCCGGTGACCTTTTTTTCCATTTTTTTTTGTATTAATCTATGAGATCTGGTGTGTATCTTACACATAGCACATCTCAATTGGACTAGCCACATTTCAAGTACCGGATAGCCACATGTGGCCAATGGCTGCCACACTGAATAGCTTACTCTAGACCCTCCAGTGAAGGAGCAGGTGGTTGGCCACGTCTTCCAGGCAGCACCTCCTGCTGGTGGCTGGCAGGGCTGCCCACCCAGGAAAAGGGCCTTCAGCCATGGGACCTGAAGCCTTGGTGTGCAGCCTGTGTTCCCTTACCTGATCACAGGATAGCTGGGAGCATCAAATGAGGTGGTGATGGGACAGCTGTGTGCTTGGTGCCTATGGAGAGGGGAGACTGATGGCTCACAGGTGGGGACACAGACTGCTCTGGAAGTGCTACTCCTGGGGTAAGCCATGGTCATGTTGAGCCAGAGCTCAGTGGTGCTGCCTGATGTGTCAGAGAACATGTATGCCCACTCCTCTCCTTAGCTGTATTTGGAGAGGTTCACCCTGACCACTGCTCCCTGATGCTGCTCTACACCTGCTTTCTGTGGGCTTCCAGGCTGGCCTGGAGCTGTTCAGGACCAGGCTCTTCCATGAAGGAACTGTGACAGTAGGTAGTCAGGCAGACATGAGCAAGGCAGGAGAGGGCCCTCCTCCAACCAGGAATGTCAAGTGACCATCAGGTGATGGTCAGGCAGTTGATAAACTGCTTCTGTAAAATAATTGGTCGCAGCCAGTGCCAGGAAGAGGCAATCTCCCAACAGATAGAAACACCTGAAGCTGGTGATCGGCCTCCTGATATCTCAGGAGCTGGGCGAGTGGGCTCAAGCATGCACACTAAGGCAAAAGGGCAGCGATAAACTGGTAGATGACCTTCCTCTAGGAACACCGGTAAGGGAAAAACACCTCAAATGAGCGTGCGCATAACTTCAGTAAACACAACTGTGCATTCGGCCCCTCCCAGGTGCTGACAGGCCACCGCGCACGCAGACAGCCCGCCCCAAGGGAGGAATCAGGGGAGAAGAGAGATGCAACCCCCCCGAAGCATGCCAATCTACAAAACCCCGAGTCAAAGGTCAAGCCACGCACTTGACTCTCTCAAGTCACCTGCTTGGCCCTCTTCTAAGTATACTTTACTTCCTTTCATTTCTGCTCTAAAACTTTTAAATAAATTTTCACTCCTGCTCTAAAACTTGCCTCTCACTCTACTTTATGCCCCTCAGTAGAATTCTTTCTTCTGAGGAGGCAAGAACTTAGGCTGCTGCAGACCCATATGGATTCGCTGCTGCTAACAGAATCAGTGTTCCAGGGGTCCAGAGAGACAAGGCAAGAGAAATTCCTCCCCAGACAGTGCGATGCATTGTGTAATCTCAGGGAGCCGTTCCACAAACTGGATACTAAATGTGGTGCGGTCACATTTCTTTTCTAGCTAACCACCCCAACCCACCTTCCAGCGCGCAGGAAATCCACACCCTCCTTCTTGCAGCCTCATCCTCCCTCCAAACTGCCCCCAAGCCCTGGAGCTTTCACAGCCGACAGGGGACTTGGTGGCCCCATTCCACACCTCACTCCAGCAGGGCCAGCCTGAGTTACCCGGTGCGCCTGCGGCTGCTTGTCACCGCCGCCACACGGGGGCGCCGTGGCAAGCCAACTTCCCCGAGTCCAACCGGGAGGACGGGCCAGGCGTCGGGGGGATGGACGCCCTGCTGCCCACCTGTCCAGGCTGCAGTAGCCCCGGGGGGCAGAAATCCCGCCTCCTCCGTGCTGGGCACGGCTCTTAAGGCTTGGCCCTCTCCGTCGTCCCTCAGCCCACACACCCCTAACAGCCATGTCCCATGTCCCTGGCGGGGACTGTCCCTGGCTGTACCTGGGAAAGCGGTACGAAGGTCCCCTTAGTTTTCCAACCCCCAACCTCTCCAGGACTGGCTCAAGCGTGGGGCAGGGGCATTGCCTCTTCTCAGAAACCCAGCACCAGCTACACTCCCTGGGCACCTCCCTCCAGCCCGGGGACCTTTACCTGGGCTAGGAGTGGGGCACACCTGGCCGTCCCCAGTCACGGCTTTCACGCTGGGTGGCCCCTCGGGATAGGAATTGGGAACTAAAACGCCCAGAGTTGGCCTCATCATCATACGGGATGAGTAAGGAGACTTGCGTTACGACAGAGGGGGAAGCCCTGATCATTATTTCGAAAATACCTTCTCCTCCGCTACCCTCGCCTCCCCGGCACACTTCCCGCTTTCCCTGGAGGGCGGACCCAGATTTTCATCCCTCCAACACCTTTGGACCTGAGCCAGCCCCTCAGGTGGGGCTTCGCCTGGTCTGGGAAGGTCCGTAGGCGCATGAGTCTCTGGGAGAGCAGCCTCCGGCCACGCCGTGCGCACAGGCGTCCTTCGGTCCCGCTGGATGCTGCCACCAGCCCGTGGGCCCCGCTGGCGGACCACGGGCGCTAGATGCGGACTATCCGGGCGGAAGAGGCGCCCCGGGACAACTGGAGAACAACTTTGGGGTTCTGGGGTTCCAAGGAGAAGTTTGGCAACAGTCGGCGTCATGCGGACTTCTGCAAGCTGGGATGGGGCTTCCGGGCAGGTTTTGGGGAGAAAGGAAGGGGCCTAAGACAGCGCGCGGAAAGATGCCGTTATTTGGCGGCGCCGAAGTGGGCGGAGCCAGCCAGCAGGACTTCGCGCCGCCGCCGGGCCAGAGCGAGGGGGATCGGCGTTGCCAGGGACAACGCGTTCTGGGCGGAGCTGCTGCTGGGGCGGACCTGAGTCTGAGGAGGTGGGGGCGGAGCCTGGGGGGCTGAGCCAGAAGCGGAGTTGTGATTGGTGAAGACTACATGCTCGGGGCGGGGCCCGGGCTGGGGCCGTGTGGAGGTTGGGGCGGAGCTTTGGGGGGCGGGGCGGGGCGGGGGAGGGCCCCGAGCTCCGGAGCCGGAGGCGGAGACGTGGTTGGCGGGGACGGTGCGCCCTGGGAGGGGTCGGAGTCGGCGGGGGCGGAGCCGAGCGGGCGGGGAGGGTGCTGGGTCGCGCCGGGCCTGGGGCCGAGGCGGCGCGCGGCGCTGACAGCTGAGTCGGCTCGCGGCCTCCCGGCCCCCTCGGCGCCCGGCCCGACCCTGGCCTGGCTTGCCCCGGAGCCATGAGCCCCGGGCTGCTGCTGCTCGGCAGCGCCGTCCTACTCGCCTTCGGCCTCTGCTGCACCTTCGTGCACCGCGCTCGCAGCCGCTACGAGCACATCCCCGGGCCGCCGCGGCCCAGGTGAGCGGGGCTGGGGGCGGGGCCTGGCTGGGGCGCTGGAACTGGGGACCGGGGGACCGCGTCTAAGCCGGCGTCCAGGCCGGGGGTCCGGCCTCGCCTTGTGCGCGCGGCCCCTGCGAGACGGCGGCCCGGAGAGGGGCGCTAACTATTCTTAGTAACAAATTACTCACAGCCGCAGCAGCTGCTGGGCGCCCACCGCGCACAGCTGGGCCCCACAAACGTGATGTCAGCGACAGCCCTCTCAGGTAGGCGCTATGGTTACCCCATCGTTCAGACGAGGAGACTGAGGCGCGCAGAGGCGAAGTCACCTGCCCAAGGTCACACGGTTGGTAAGCCTAGATTTAAGCCCAGGTCAGCCTGCCTCCAAAGTGGGCGCTGTTAACTTTGAGACTTGGAAAGGGTCAGCCTGGATTGGAGCACGCTGTACTTCAGTCATGTTTCCTTTTGTTTGTATTTCTGTTCTGGGACACCCCATTTGTCTTCTCCTTAGTACTTACAATTCCATTCTTGGTCCCCACCCCCACGCAACTTACACCCCCCGCAACTTGCCACCCCCCCCCCAGCTTAGCTTTGTGAAGCTTAAATTAAATGTGTCATTTCCCTGCTCCAAGGGCTTCCTATCACTTGACAACTAAATGCAGTTCTAAATTAAGTCGGCTGCATGGCCCGCGAGGCCCCTGCCGAGCTCTCCGAACCCACCCTCCTCCTTGCTCTTCCCTCTTGCTTTCTCACTACTG
Organism: Macaca mulatta; assembly: GCF_049350105.2. Taxonomy (NCBI): domain Eukaryota; kingdom Metazoa; phylum Chordata; class Mammalia; order Primates; family Cercopithecidae; genus Macaca; species Macaca mulatta. The sequence continues at coordinate 173,015,410 of NC_133412.1, forward strand.
CCCCCAGCCTTTCTCCTCCCAACCTCCCCTTCCCCCCCCCCCCCCCCCCCGCAGCTTGCCTCCCTCAGGGTCCTTTTCTCAAGCCTGGGCCTGGCGGGCTTCTTCCTCTGCTCCTCTCAAACAGGCCTCGCCGAGCACCTTGTGTAAAGACCACCCAGCCCCAGACTTCTCAGGGGCCATCACCTCTGAAGTTACCTTCTTTCCACCTGTTGACTGTCTGTTCACTTGTTGACTGTCTGTCTCCCACTCTAGAATGTGAGCCCCGGGAGGACAGGGACACTCGGTGTTCGCTTGTGTATCCCCAGTGCCTGGCATGTTACAGAAGCTCAATAAATATTTGTTGAATGAATGAATAAACAATGGTATTAGACACACTTTAAAATCTCAGGACATGAACGTTCTGGAAGGCACCCTTCTCCAGCACAAGCCAGATGTATTGGCATTAGAAGCCTGAATCTCTGCTTGACGGGTTCAGGAAAGATCTCTGTGGCTGGTGACATAGGGAGACAACTGTTCTCCCTGCTGGCTCTTTGCCCTTCTGGTGCTTTCTCTCTTCTTGCTTAGCTCCTCTGCCTTCTACTTTACCTGGATGGTTCTTCTCCCCAGCCTTCCAGGTTTGGCTTCAATGCTAACTCCTCAGGGAGGTTCCTCCTGCTCCCCCCAAAATATTATGTTCATTTTATAAACCCTGAAGTCACTGTAATTTTCCTTTACAGCATAATGTTAATTGGGTAATTATTTGTGCAAGCTCTTGTTAAGTGTCTGTCTTTTCCATGGGCCCCTGTCTGTCTCAGTCACTACTGCGTCCCCGACATGTAGCAGCACACGGTACATGCATAGTAGACACTTGATCAATAGCGATTCAAGGTTGAATGGTGGAAATTTCCCATAAGTTCTGTGATGTACACTATCACCCTCGCAAGTTTTCAGATCAGCCATCAGCACTTAGAATTGAATGAGTTTGGTGCTTATTCTGATAAGTTTCATCGTTACTTGGTCTTCTCATAAACTCAGATGACCTGTTCTGGTCTCTGTGTCTTGAGAAAGCAGAACTTAAATCATCTTTTAAAAATTGAAATGTAACTTGCATTCCATAAAATTTATTCTTAAATGTATGATTCAGTGGTTTTTAGTATATTCACAGCACTGTGCAGCCATCGCCATCAATTTCAGAACTGTTTTGTCACCCCAGAAAGAAACCCTGTACCCATTAGGCATCACTCCTCATTTTCCCCCACCCCTCACAGCCCTACAATCATTAATCTGCTTTCTATCTCTATGGATTTGCCTATTCAGGACATTTCATATAAATGGAATCACACAATATGTGGCCTTTTGTGTCTGGCATCTTTCACTTAGTATAATGTTTCAGAAGTTCATTCATGTGGTAGCATGTGTCCTTACTGCTTTCCTTTTTATGGCTAAATTCTTCCCAAATCTTATACCACAAAGCCTACATGTGACCTGAGTGTGTGGGGTGCGGAGGGAGGAGTGGGAGGAAGATGAATATAATCATGATTGGGCTCTGTATTGTAAGGAGGTGAACTGAACAATGCATATATAAAAAGATTTTGGATTAAAAATTGGTTAGTGGTCAAATATAAAACTGCACTAAATGAAAGTTCTGGAACCTCTTCTAGCAGAAACCTGATGCCTTGGCATTAAAAGGCTAGATCTTTAAACTATGGTTGGCGACACTGTGGTTGACTAGAGATCTGTGTGTTGAGTCCCCAGTAGTGGCATTTGTGCCTGGGAACCCTATGACTTTGCCAGCTGGCAGGCAAGGAACCCTCTCGCTGCAACTCTTCATCCTCCTCATTCTGCAGGAGGCCCTCCCTGAGTGCTCCTCCTCTGTGCTTTTCTTACCACATCCTACTGCATGGATCCGTGTAACAGCTGAAAACTCAGACCCCCCACACTCAGATCCCACACAAACACTTGTAGCTTCTTTATTTCTCTGTCACTGTTCTAACTTTCCTCATCAGCCCCTACTCTCCTGGTAATGTGGGAGTGGATGTAAACTTGACAATGAAAGGTCTCTCTCTCCCAATTTTTATTTATTTGGGGATAAATTGACTCCTGGACAGTGCTGGTTCTACTCCTACTTGCCCAGTTGCTGGGGTGAGGCTGTTCAACAAGGAGCAGGGTGGCCAGCCATGGGGGAGCCCCACAGCTGGCTCTGGCAGGTGCTGCATCTGATGGGCTTTGGGTGCCCAACTGAGCACTCACCACCCTGCCCCTCTGGCATGAGCCACAATCATGGCCCCTCACCCTCACACTCTTCCACTACTGCAGCATTCCCTTCATCCCTCTGGGTGACTTCACCGTGGGCTCTCCAGATGGCCTCTGCTCTTTTCACTGGCCAAGGCTTTCTCTGCCCACAGGAGAGCTTGGGTCCCCACTCAGCCAATCATGGTGTTGCTGGAAACTGGATGTGCTGGAGAGGTGTGGGGGGGGGGTGGGCGGTGGGGGGTTGCCTCTCCTCTCTCCCAGGGCTGCTCTGCCATGTCCAGTCTATCACCAGGGACATGCCAAGTGGGCTTGGCATGCCTGCCAAGATGCTGAGCAACAAGTCCCCATGTCTGGCCATGGTGTCAGCCTTACCTGCTTGTTTCTAACACCTGGGTCTTCCTGCTCTGTTGTTGCCTCCCCAGCGCCCCCTGCAGGTGTCAGAAGGAATGGGTTTTTGTTCCCTTTCTTGCTGGGCCATGGGGACCCCACCCCTCTCTGTGCCCTCTGTCTTCCTGAGATGGCACTCACCTTCCTTCCCATGTGGCACGGAACCCCAGGGGTTAGGGTGGAAGCTCTGGGCTCAGACTCTGTCCTCACTTAAGTGACTAAAAACTGAGAACATTCCCCCAGAATGTGAGCTTTGGGAAGTGAGAGCGAGGACACTAGATTACTCTGGAAATACATCCAGGCATGTGTGATGTCCACAGCCCATCTTCCGGTAAGTTCAAGGCCACTCACCTGGCGTGAGCCTCCACTGCAGGCAGGCGGCCACCCTGCACTTCCTTCCCCAGGGCGTTTATTCGCCTACTCTCCCTGCTTCAGTCCCCATCACCTCCCCCTCCATCCGCACTCTCAGCTTTTATTCTTGCCTCCTACTTCCCTGAGCAAAGGGAGCAGCCGGTGAGTTTCCTTCCTGGGCTCCACTGAGCAGCTGCCCACCTCTCGCCCCAGGCCCACGCGTACCTTCCAGCTGTTCCGGGAGGGTAGCCCAGGCCAACCTGCCCCCTCTGCTCAGCAACCCTGTCCCAGGAGCACCCCCCTCCGCTCCCCCCCACCATCAGCGCTCTTCCTCCTCTTCTACATCATCCCCATTTTTATATAATGTGCAAAAATTCAAAGCTTGGAACAAAACCCTTTCCTTCACCCTCACGTTCCCCTGCAGCTGCCGCCCCCTATGGTAACCCACCTGGCTGACTGCCTGTCTTTGGGCCTCTCCTTTCTCCCCTCTGGTTCTTTCTGCCCCATACCTCTCCACCAAACTTGCTGGGGGCCAGGTTCCCGGTGATCTCCATGTTGTCGAACCCAGCCATCAGCCCTGGATCCTCGTCTGACCTGGCCCCCAGCAGCCTGGGCAGAGCCGATTTCCCCTCCGCCTTGTCCCGCATCCTCCCCTGACTTCTCACCCACTCTCCTGGCTCTCCTCCCTCCTCCCTAGCGCTCCCGCTCAGGGCACTTGGCTGGCTGTCCCTATGCTCCCAACTTCTCAGTGATGGCTCAGTTCTTGGTCCTCTTCTCTGTCTGTATCCATTCCCTTGTGGCCTCATCCAGTCACTGGGCTGGAAATGCCACTTTTCTGCTGTGGGCTCTCAAATTTATGTCTCTGGCCTACAGCCCTTCCCCGGGTTCCAGATCTGAGTGTCTAACTTCCTGCTCAAGAGTCCACCACAAACTTTACTGGTCCCAAGCCAAGCTCCTAATTTCATCTGCTTATCTGAGATTGAGATGATCCTGAGATAAGAAATGAAGTGTAAGTAGTTTAGGAGGTGGGGGATGATCCCAGGTTGAGCAGTAGGAGGGGAGTGGATAAAGAAGATAAACAAACCAATAAAACAAGTTACCTCTTGGGAAAACTGAGGTGCAATTCCCTGGGAACCCTGGGGACTTGTGTACAGTGCATGCCCAAAGCTACCAAGCTACCCCGGAAGTGGAGGGGCTGAGGTCATTGGTGGAGGGCTTCTCGAAGTGGGTTCATCTCCTGTGGGCAGAGCCAGAGACAGCCCTGGCAAATTGCAGGGGATGGGCACAGTGGCTCTGCCACCCCAACCAGCTCCTCCTCATCTTGGTAGATGTCGGCTCCATCCATTCTTCCAGCAGCCCAGGCCAGAAGCCCAGAGTCATCCTCATACCCCCATAGCCAAACGGCACGTTTCAGTGCTCAGCCTCACAGTGCATTCAGAATCTGATCCCTTCTTGTTGTTGCCTCTGCTGCCCTGCTCTGTTCTGAGCCCTCGTCACCTCTCCTAGTCCCTCCCTGTCACTGGTGTCCCTGCTTCCTCCCCTACCCTGGTTGCTCTCTGCAGTCCTGCAAAACAATCCATTCAAACCCAAGTCAGAGCCCATCTCTGCTCTGCTCAAAACCCTCCGGTGGACCCCAGCTCACCAAAGTCAAGGCAAAAATCTGGACCACAGCCCACAAGGCTCTACGTGACCTGCCCCCAGTCTTGGTGACCCCACCTTGTACTCTGTTTCCCTCAAGTACTCTGCCTGAGCCACACTGTCCAAGCACACTCTGACCTCAGGACCTTGGCACCTGCTGTTCACATTGCCTGGAAGGCTCTTCTCCCGCTTCTTGCAGGTCTCATCTCACAAACCACCCTCTTAGAGGGATATTCCTTGCCCTGCCTGTGTTAACCCATTTATTCCTGAGGTTACAGTTTTTTTGAATTTGAAAAATCAGACCTTGGCGATGACCTTGAGCAGCAGGACATACATAACTTCCACAAGCTTAGCATTCCAATAATGGAACACCAGGCATAAATGGGTTTTACACGGACACCCGCACACTCATTCCCCAGCACTTCCTCTTCCCCATACTCTGTTCTCTTTTTCTCCTATCACCCTTGGACGTTGTCTTTATTTGTTTATTTACTCTCCGTCTCTCCCTGGGAGAATGTGATTTTGTTGTCACCCATTGGGGATGCTGCAGTGAGCTCGGTAGGAATAAAGTCATACAGGAGACTTGGTAGGAATAAAGTCATTCCAGGAGTCATGGGCCCCCTGGAATGAGCTTCAGGATGACACTGCATTGGCTTGTTTACAAGTTGGTGAACACAGCAGATTTATATGACCAAACCATCCCTTGCTGAGAAGGGCTTTGGGGAGCCCTGGTACCAGCTGTGCAATTGTGGGTAAATGACTTCACCCTTCCATCTTGGCTGTCCTATGTCCTATACAATATGGTTAATAACAGATTGATCAGCCATATGGGGAGGTTGGAGGGGTGAAGCCTAGCATGGTGCCCAGTGTGGTTAGTATTGGGGAATATCTGAGGTGATTCCACACAATATTATTGAGTCCTTTCTATCTGCCAGCCCCCAACTTCTGTGCCAGGGAGACAGGAAAAGAAACCTGTTTCTTCTCCAGGAGGGTCTTTGGAGCTGGTCAGACCTGGGTTTGCATCCTGTCTTTATTCTTACGGCCTGGTGTCCCTGAGCCAGTGCTGTAACCTCCCCATGCCTCGGTCCTCCTGTCTGTGAAGTGGGCCTCGTAATAAGATCTTGTGGGGAAGGGACCGTTCTTTCCTGTTGAATGCTGGTAAGCCTAATGTTTCCCATTTCTTCTAGTTTCCTTCTAGGACACCTCCCCTGCTTTTGGAAAAAGGATGAGGTTGGTGGCCGTGTGCTCCAAGATGTGTTTTTGGATTGGTGGGTTCTCATTTGTCACTTGTTGCCCTTACTCCAGGTTCCCTTGGGGCAGCTCCCCCAACCCAATCCAGCACACAGACTCCCAGCCTCACCTTTCCCTAGACCAGGTTACTCCCAGCCTCAGCAGTTCCTCCCCTGAGTGGAGGCAGGTGAGACTGGCTTGGAAGCCATGCTCTGCCATTCACCCACTGCAGGACCTTAGACCAACCGTCAGAAGCTCTCTGAGCCTCAGTTTCCTCATCTGTAAAGTGGTTGGGGGGTGTGACTAGGTAAGAGTCGTTGTTTGGTGTGACACTTTTTTACATTGTTCAAAGCACTTTCAAAGATGCAAATAATTCGATTCCCAGGACAACCTTTTGGGACGATCAAAGAAGGGATGTTTCCAACCCTATTCCATGGCTGTGGAAACTGAGGCCTGGTGGGGGATGTGACTTGGCAAGTGAGCAACAGGGCAGAACCTTGCCCCCAGGGCTCCTGGGCCCCAGCACAGCACTCTTCTGGTAGCCCTCATTGAGCACCTTCTGGGACGGGACACATCTGTTTCGCTGCTGGGCGGGGTTGGTGATAGTCATACCTCAGTTGGTTGACAGTTTCCTTCGGGTCACTTTGGTTTCCAGGGCTAAGAAGTATGGACCTGTTGTGCGGGTCAACGTCTTCCACAAAACCTCAGTCATCATCACGAGTCCCGAGTCGGTTAAGGTAGGAGGCAGAGTGGTTTCCATGAGGGAGTTCCCTGCCTTTTCTTGGGTTGGGGGAGTGAAGCCAGGTCCCAGAGACTTTGGAGGAATGTTCCAGAGCCAGGCACATTTTGGCTGGTTTCCCAAAGATCCAGAAGGGAATGGCATCTTTCCCTCTAAGCACCCACTGCTTGGGGACTCTTGCAAGCATTGCTGTTTGATGTGGGGAGTAGATGGAGACCTTGCTGTCCCCATTTGGGTTGGAAGTTTTGCCCAACTGGTGCACACATGTTTAGTTTGCCTCTCTTTGCCTCAGTTCCTTCATCTGTGAGATGGGAATTATAACCCTAACTCCAGGGCTATGATGAGTTAAAAATTGATCAATTTATTTAACAAATAAAATGTCAAAACATCCTTAAATAGTGCTTACTATGTACTTTTTTATGCACTTCACAATTAGTGACTCATTTAATCCTCATAGGAGTAGGGACTCTTATTAGTCCTTTGGCCAACATGGTGAAACCCTGTCTCTACTAAAAATACAAAAATTAGCTGGGCATGGTGGCAGGTGCCTGTAATCCCAGCTACTCGGGAGACTGAGGCAGGAGAATTAGTTGAACCCAGGAGGTGGAGGTTGCAGTGAGCAGAGATCGCACCATGGCACTCCAGCCTGGGTGACAAAAGTGAAACTCCATCTCAAAAACAAAGGGCCAAGCACAGTGGCTCACGCCTGTAATCCCATCACTTTGGGAGGCCGAGGCAGGTGGATCACCTGAGGTCAGGAGTTCGAGACCAGCCTGGCCAACATGATGAAACCCCATCTCTACTAAAAATACAAAAATTAGCCGGGCGTCATGATGCATGCCTGTAATCCCAGCTACTTGGGAGGCTGAGGCAGGAGACTCGCTTGAACCCGGGAGGTGGATGTTGCAGTGAGCCAAGACTGCACCACTGCACTCCAGCCTGGGCAACAAGAGTGAAACTCTATCTCAAAAAAAAATTGATATAATACTCAAAAAAAAAAAAAAAAGACAGCTTAACATTCCTAGCTACTTGGGAGGCTGAGGCAGGAGAATCACTTGAACCCGAGAGGCGTTCCCACAGCACTCCTGCCTGGGTGGCAGAGTGAGACTCCATCTCCAAAAAAGAGGAAAAAAAAAAAAAAATGAAATGAGGAAACCAAGGCAGGTGATACTATCTATCATGTCTGCCATGAAGGTTCTAAGAATGGGCTTCTGCTACAGAGTTAGCAGAAGTGGGCTCAACTCTGGGCTCTGCCACCAACTGGCTGTGGGACCTTGGACATGTTGCTTCATCATTCTGGGCCTCCGTTTCCTCATCTGTGAAATAGGGATGGTGCCTCTGTTACAGGATGGTTGTAATAATAGAACTAAAATAATATAAATGAGCCATCTAGCCCCTGCCTGGCACACAGCGATTGCTCAATAAACAATGATGCATTTTTTTCTTACTGTGGGTGCGCAGCAGACGTGTGGGGCAATTCTCTGCAACGGAGGGTGGCTGTAGTGACTCTGAGAGGGATAAAATACAACTTAGGTTCAAGACCAGGAGACAGGTTGAATGAATAACCAGGAATCTCTAGTAGAATGTTAAAAATGATTTTTCATAAAAAATTTAATTTCAAACATAGACACAGTTTAAGACTTGCTAAAGCATGCTACCAAAAAGCATGCACGAAGACTTTTGTGATGCTTAATGAGAAAAGAAGTTTAAAGATATATATTGATATAGTGAATTATACTGATTGATATTCAAATGTTAAACCAACCTTGCATTCCTGGTCATGATAAATTATCTTTTAATTACTGTTAGATTCAATTTACTAATATTTTGTTAAGAGTTTTTGTTTCTATGTTTATTTGATTCTTGTAATGTCTTTGACTAGTTTTGATATCAGGTTAATACTGACCTCATAGGATAAGTTGGGAAGTGATAACTTCCTCCTCTATTTTTTGTAAAAGTTTGTATGGGAGTGATGTTATTTCTTCTTTTAATATTTGATAGAATTCACCAGTGAAGTCGTGTGGGCCTGGAGTTTTCTTCGAGGGAAATTTTAATTTTTTTTAAGTTACAAATTTAATTTTTTTACATTGTATGTTTTAAAGTTTAAATTGTGATAAAATGTACATAACAAAATTTACCGTTTTTAGGTGTAGAGTTCAGCAGCATTAAAGACATTCACATTGTTGTGCATCCATCACTGCCATCCATCTCCAGAACTTTTTCTTTTTCTTTTTCTTTTTTTTTTTTTTTGAGACGGAGTTTCACTCTTGTTGCCCAGGCTGGAGTGCAATGGTGCGATCTCGGCTCACCTCCACCTCCACCTCCTGGGTTCAAGTGATTCTTCTGCCTCAGCCTCCCAAGTAGCTGGGAATACAGGCATGAGCCACCACCCTGGCTAATTTTGTATTTTTAGTAGACACAGGGTTTCTCCATATTGGTCAGGCTGGTCTTGAACTCCCGACCTCAGGTGACCCACCCACCTCAGCCTCCCAAAGTGCTGGGATTACAAGCATGAGCCACCGTGCCTGGCCATCTCCAGAACTTTTTCATCTTCCCTAACTGAAACTCTGTATCCATTAAACAATAACTCCCCATTTCCCTCCCCTCAGACCCTGGAAACCACTATTCTGCCTTCTGTCTCTGTGAATTGGACTACTCTATGTGCTTCATACAGGTGTAATCATATGGCATTTGTCCTTTTGCATCTGACTTATTTCATTTAGCTTAATGTTTTCAAAGTTAATTAATCTTGTAGCATGTTTCAGGATTTCCTTCTCTAGTTGACATATGGCATTCAGATTTTGTGTTTTCTTGAGTTTGATAATTCATGTATTTCAGGAGGTTTGCTCACTTCACATAATTGCTTAAATTATTGGCATAAAGTTCTTTATAAGATTTTCTTCTTTTTTTTTTTGTCTGTAGGATCTGTGATATGTTCCCTCTCTCATTCCTGAGGTAGTGATTTGGGTTTTCTTTTTTTTTTTGATCAGTTCACCAAAAGGTTTATCAATTTTATTCATTTTTCCAAAAAAGTAGATTTTGGTTTTATTGGTTTTCTTCATTGTTTGTCTATCTTCTATTTCATTGATTTCTCCTCCTCTTTTTTTTTTTTTTTTTTTTTGTTGTTGTTGTTGTTGAGATGGAGTCTTGCTGTCGCCCAGGCTGGAGTGCAGTGGCGTGATGTCAGCTTACTACAACCTCTGCCTCCCAGGTTCAAGTGATTCACCTACCTCAGCCTCCCGACTAGCTGGGATTACAGGTGCCCACCACTGCACCCAGCTAATTTTTATTTTTTTAGTAGAGATGGGGTTTCACCATGTTGGCCAGGCTGGTCTCAAACTCCTGGCCTCAAGTGATTCACCTGCCTCAGCCTCCTAAAGTGTTGGGATTACAGGCGTGAGCCACCACCCCCAGCCAATTTCTCCTTTTTCTTATTTCCTTTCTGTATTCACTTTGGGTTTAATTTGTTCTTGTTCTGATTTTTAGGATGGAGTTTAAACAATTGATTTCTGTTCTGTTTAAACATTTTTTCTATTCTAATGTAAGCATTCAGAGCTATACATTTCCTTCTAAGCACTGCTTTAGCACAAATTTACCACAAATTTTGATGTTTTATTTTCATTTGGTTCAAAATATTTTCTAATTTCCCTTGTGATTTATTCTTTGAACCATGGATTATTTGGATATATGTTATTTAATTTTTAAATATTAGGAAATATTCTAGATATCTTTCTGTTATTGATTTCTAATTTAATTCTGTAAAGTCAGAGAGAATACTCATCATCATGATTTCAGTCCTTTTAAATTAATTGAAATTTGTTTTATGGCCCAGCATATGGTTCATCAAAGTGAATGTTAACGAACCCTTAAAAAGAGTGTGTATTGTGTTACTGTTGAATAAAGGGTTTTAGAAATGTCGATTAGGTCGATTAGGTCAATTTGGTCAATAGTGTTATTCAAATCTTTTAAATCCTTTCTAATTTTCTGTCTACTTGTTCTAGTGGCAGGGCAAGGAATGTTGAACCCTTCAGAATCATAGATTTATTTATTTCTACTTTCAGTTCTATTAATTTTGCTTCCTGTATTTTGAAGTTATGTTATCAGGTGTGTACACGTTTAGGATGGATTTGACATTTGATCACGTTTATGATGAATTGACTCTTTTATCCTTAGAAATGTTCGTCTTTATTCTTAATAACATTCTTTACTCTAAGTATATTTTGTATACTTTAAGCCATTCCAGCTTTATTATTATTATTCTTCTTTTGAGAAGGAGTTTTGCTCCTGTTGCCCAGGCTGGAGTGCAATGGCGTGATCTTGGCTCACTGCAACGTCCGCCTCCCAGGTTCAAGCAATTCTCCTGCCTCAGCCTCCCAACTAGCTAGGACTACAGGTGCCCACCACCATACCCAGCTAATTTTTGTATTTTTAGTAGAGATGGAGTTTCACCATGTTGGCCAGTCTGGTCTTGAATTCCTGACCTCAAGGGATCTGCCCACCTCAGCCTTTCAACGTGCTGGGATTGCAGGCATGAGCCACTGTGCCCAGCCTCCATTCCAGCTTTCTTATGCTTAGTGTTCCATGGTATATCTTTTTCTATTATATTACTTTTAACCTATCTGCATTTTTATATTTAAAGTGGGTTTCTTATAGATAGCACATAGTTGATTCTTGCTGTTTTATACAGTCTGACAATCTCTGCCTTTAATTAGAGTGCTTAGGTCATTTACATTCACTGTAATTATTGATATGACTGTGTTTAAATCTACCATGTTACTGTTTGTCCCACCTGTTGTTTGTTCCCTATTCCTCCTTTCCTGCCTTCTTTTGGATTAAGTATGCTTTAGTATTCTGTTTCATCTCTACTATTGTCTTGTTGATTGATTGATTGAGACAGGATCTCACTCTGTTCCCCAGGTTTCATAGCTCATCACAGCCTCAAACTCCTGGGCTTGAGCAATCCTCCCACCTCAGCCTCCTGAGTAACTGGGACTACCACCATGCCCAGCTAACCACTGTTATCTTATTGGTTCCTTTTCTCTCTTCCTTAGTGGTTTTCATAGGGTTTATAATTTCATCTTTAACTTATATAAATATATCTTCAAATAATATTATACCACTTCATCTCTGTCTACTGTTAAGATTTTTCTCTTTATCACTGATATCAGTAATTGATTATGATCTGCCTTGGTGTACTTTATTTGCTGTACTTTTCTTTGTGTTAATTCTATTTGGGATCCTTTGAATTTCTTAGATATGTGGGTTCCATGATCATATTAGTAATAGATGTTTTATAGTTCTTATCTACTAGTTCTATCATTCCATTATCTGGGCCTAGGTATAGGTCATAATATCCTGCTTTGTGGCATGTCTAATGATTTTTTATTGGATACTGGACATTGTGAATTTTACACTTTTGGGCACTAGATTTTGTTATATTCCTTTAAAGATTGTTTGACTTCATTCTGAGAGATGATAAAGTTACTTGCAGATCAGTTTGATCCTTTCCAGGCTTGCTTTAAGGCTTTTATAAGGGTGGGTCTAGAGTAGACTTTTACTTGAGAGCTAGTTTAGCCCCACTGCTAAGGAGTGACCATTCTGGGGCCTCTACTGAAGGTCTTGTGTCTGAGGTTTGTCTATTCTGGGTAGTGGAAACTTGAATAATTATTGGCCCCGTGTAAGCTCTGAGAATTCTTCAGTCTGTAGTCACCCAGTAATTCTTCTTTCCCCAGCAGTTGCTTTGGCCGGTCTTCTGAAGTTCCACCCTACATTTGCATAGATTGCATACATCCGAAGACCCAAGGGACCCCATGCAGATTGCTGCATAGGAGCTCCTTCTATGCATAGCTTCTCCCTGGTACTTTCCTACTAATTTTGGCCTCCTTTGGTCTGCCTAGCCTCTGATCTCTGTCTATTCAACTTGGCACGTCTGCCGGACTGCATTTAGGTCTTTTCTCTTTGTGCTGCTGTCCTGGAATTGCCTCTGGGTAGAAAGCTGGGTAATCGTAGGTCATAGGTCTCACATTTTCCCCCTCCTTCTCTTGAGGTTCACAATCGTGCACTGCCTGTTGTCCAGTGTCTGAAAGCAGACATTTCATACATTTCCCAGGTTTTCTGATTGTTTATGGCACAAGGGCAAGTCCTTAGCAGTTTCTCCTTCCTGGGTGGAAGTGTGCCATCAGCGTGTGTGTGACCAGAGGAAGCAGCAAGGCACTGGGGGTTCCCTGTGCATCCCTCACATCCCGCAATTTATGTCACCAGACCATCACAGGATCCCCAGCCTCTGGAACAGCAGGCCATGGGAGTGCCTGGTTGTGAGGGGTCACCTGGTCAGACCCTGACTAAGGCTACTCTGCCTTAATGGTAGGGATCTTCAGTTCAATCTAAGAATGACTCACTTAGACCTCAGCTGACTCTAGGGTATTTGAGAGGGGCCTGTAAAGTGGGCATTTACTGTCACAGTCTTCCTCTTGGTGGGACAGAACTTGGGTTACAAATGACAGTGTTTGGGGTACATTTGAGGTCCCTGGAATGTGGTTCATGACACAAAGTCAGCCACTTCTGGGGCTTCCTTTCAGCTGAAAAATCGATGTTAGACTCCCAGGAGCTAATCTCAGAGAAGCTAGCAGCACCCGGGTTGACTGATATTTGAGTCATCCTCTTACTGCTTCCCAGCACCCACAGGATAAAGTAGTAGCTCAGAGAGCAGGCCTCTGGGCTCTGGGCCCTGCAACCCCTGCAGCCCCTTCCCACTCATGCACCTCTGCCTGAATGTTCCAGGGGACCTGTGCTCCCTTGGTCTGGATCATAGCCATTTCTCCCCTCTCTCCACAGCAAATTGCCTGGATTCAAATCCTGTGTCTACCATTTACTATGTGTGTAACCTTGGGTCAATTTTAAACCTCAGTTTCTCCATGTTTGTGTAAGATAAGCATAAAAACAACACCTGCAGCCAGGCGTGGTGGCTCATGCCTGTAATCTCAGCAACTTGGGTTGACTGGGCATTGAGTGGATTGCAGGGTGCAGCTGTGCACCTGGCATTTATTGAGCACCTGCTGTGTGCCAGGCACCATTCTTAGCACTTCTCATGTAGAACTGACACTCTTCACAACAAACTTGCCAGGAGGAACTCTTCTTATATCCATCTAAGATGAGGAAACTGAGGGGCAGAGGAGGTGAGTAACTCATCCAGGGTCCCAGAGTTAGCACGTGATACAGCAGGGATGCTGAGCCCAGATCCAAATTGAAGCTGGCTGACTACACAGCCCATACTGTTAACCACTGGGCAATCCTGCCTCAAGAGCTGTTGGCTAATGTTACTATTGTTACCATCCAGCTCTCGGTGAGGTAAGTTGAGTTTTCCTCCAGGGAGTCTTCATTGACTGCCCGGGTGGAGTGCATGCTAGCAATATGAAATTTGTGCCGAGTGTCCTTCCTATGTCCCAGAAGCCCTTCCTCTCCCAGAAGGGCTTCTCCCTTCTCACTCTGGTTTCAGAGCAGCATTTGCCTTTTCCTGTTTTGCTGCTCTGGAAGGTGACATGGTACGGGGTTCCAAGTGTGACATTGGAGTGAGCAAGCCCTCCCCACACTCCCTGACTGTACGTCCATAGGAAAATCACTTCGCCCCTCTGTGCTGCATTTTCACCATCCCCACACAGCTGATGTTACCTGAAGATAGGGAGGATTGTGTGGGATCATGCATGGGAAGTGGGCACACTGCGGCTGGGACTCAGTCAGTGGTGATTATTCTGGGCATGTCTCAGAAGAGCATTTTGCAGCTACTCACGGGTGCGTGAGACTATGTTGGTTTCTTGGGGATATTTAGAAGTTCCTGATGTCAACCAAGTACAACAAGGACTCCAAGATGTACCGTGCGCTCCAGACTGTGTTTGGTGAGAGGTAAGGAGGCGTGGTGGAAGGCCCGGGTGGGAGGTCAGGAGAGCCCTGCTGTGAGCGAGGGCCAGTGTGGTCCAGAATGTGGGGTGTAGAATTGAGCCTGAGGCCCTGGCTGCCAGGCATGTGATGAGTGCCCCGTAAACAGTGGCCCCACTCTTGTCACAAGCACTTTCCTCCTTCTCCCCCAACCTCCAGATGGCAGGGAATGTAGAGGCCACTGAGGTTGGCCTCACAATCATCCTGTTCCTTTTTAAGTTGTTTTTAAAATTCCAGTAAAACTGACATAACATTCACCATTTTTCCCGCCTTAGAGGGTACAGTCTAGTGGAATTCAGTACATTCACAATGTGGCGCAACCATTGCCACCACCTGGCCCCAAAACCATTTCCTCATCCCAAAATGTGACCCCAAGCCTATCACGCAGTCACTCCCCACCCCCCACCCCCCACCCTCTTTCCTGCATCAAGTGTGTGTCTCCTGCAGACTCTTCGGCCAAGGCTTGGTGTCCGAATGCAACTATGAGCGTTGGCACAAGCAGCGGCGAGTCATAGACCTGGCCTTCAGCCGGAGGTGAGTGTGGCCGGAGGCTCCGTGGCTCCTGCCTGTCTAGAGGCGGTGGGGACTGTTGAAGCGTACGTGGGCCTTGGGGAGGGAAGTGTCCACCTAAGGGGGCCTCACTCAGCTGAAGGGAGAGAAGGAAAAGGGGAAAGACAGAGTGTTAACAGTCAAAAGGGAGAGAGAGAGACAGGCTGGCCCAGTGGGGATGAATGAGGCTCCCATGCAGTTTGGGAACATCAAGGGCTGAGTGCCCATGATGGCCAGAAGCATGGGGGTTCCTGTTCTCCAAGAGCTCCCCCCATCAGACCTCATCACTCCTCGTCAGGGCTTCTTCTTTTATTCATTTTAGTTTTTGTGTTTTGGTGATATAGTTGTGCTTTGTATAATAATGTTTCAGTCGATGACGGAATGCATATGTGACAGTGGTCCCATAAAATTATAATGGAGCTGAAAATTGCTATTGCCTAGTGATGCTGTAGCCATGGTAATGTCGAAATGCAACGCGTTACTCGCATGTTTGTGGTGGTGCTGGTGTAAACAAACCTACTGCACTGCCAGTCATACCAAAGTCTAGCAGATGCAATTATGGACAGTACATAATATAGATAATGATAATAATTGACTATGTTACTGATTTATGTATTTACTACAATTTTAACCATTCTTTTAGAGTAGGTTCCTTCTATTTATATATTTTTTTAAAAGTTTACTGTACAACAGCCTCAGGCAGGTCCTTCAGGAGGCATCCACAAGAAGGCATTGTTATCATAGGAGATGACAGCTCCATGCCTGTTATTGCCCCTGAAGATTTTCCAGTGAGGCAAGATGCGGAGGTGGAAGGCAGTGATATTGATGATCCTGACCCTGCGTAGGCCTAGGCTAATGTGTGTGTTTGTGTCTTAGTTTTTCACAAAAAAAGTTTTAAAAATAAAAAATAATAATAAAGCATATAGAATAAGGATACAAAGAAGATAATATTTTTGTACAATTGAACAGTGTTTGTGTTTTAAGCTAAGTGTTACTACAGGAGTCAAAAATATTAAAAAATTGAGAAGTTTATAAAGTAAAAAGTTCTAGTAAGCTAAGGCTAATTTATTATTGAAGAAAGAAAAAATTTTTTTTTTTTTTTTTTTTTTTGAGACGGAGTCTTGCTCTGTCGCCCAGGCTGGGGTGCAGTGGCCGGATCTCAGCTCACTGCAAGCTCCACCTCCCGGGTTTACGCCATTCTCCTGCCTCAGCCTCCTGAGTAGCTGGGACTACAGGCACCCGCCACCTCGCCCGGCTAGTTTTTTGTATTTTTTAGTAGAGATGGGGTTTCACCGTGTTAGCCAGGATGGTCTCGATCTCCTGACCTCGTGATCCACCCGTCTCGGCCTCCCAAAGTGCTGGGATTACAGGCTTGAGCCACCGCGCCCGGCCAGAAAAAAATTTTTAAACTCAGTGTAGCCTGTGTCTAGCTTTTATAAGTCTACAGTAGTGTGCAGTAATGTCCTAGGCCTTCACACTCACCATTCACTCACTGACTCACCCAGAGCAACTTCAGTCCTGCAAGCTCCATTCATGGTAAGTGCCTTATACAGGTGGACCATTTAAAAAAATCTTTTAGACTGTGTTTTTACTGTGCCTCTTCTATGTTCAGATATACAAATACATTGTGTTTCAGTAACCTGTTGCAGAGGTGTACAGCCTAGGAGCAATAGTCTAGACCATATGGCCTAGGCGTGGGGTAGGCTATACTGTCTAGCATTGTGTAAGTATACTCTGTGCTGTTCACACAATGAAGACATTCCCTAACGACACATTTCTCAGAATGTATCCTTGTCGTTAAGTAACACATGACTGTATTTTACTTTTTAAATAACTTTTATGGAGGTATAGTTCACATACCATACAGCTCACCCATTTAAAGTGTAAAATTCAATGGTGTTAGTTTATTCATAGAATTGTATAACCATCAACACAGTATATTTTAGAACATTTTCATCACCCTCAAAAGCAGTCATTCAGCTGGGCGTGGTGGCTCACGCCTGTAATCCCAGCACTTTGGGAGGCCAAGGTGGGCGGATCACCTGAGGTCAGGAGTTCATGACCAGCCTGGCCAACATGGAGAAACCATATCTTTACTAAAGATACAAAAATTAGCTGGGTGTGGTGGCACATGCCTGTAATCCCAGCTACTTGGGAGGCTAAGGTAGGAGAATCACTTGAACCCGGGAGCTGGAGGTTGCAGTGAGCTGAGATCATGCCACTGCACTCTAGCCTGGGTGACAGAGCAAAACTCCATCTCAAAAAAAAAAAAAAAAAGCAGTCACTCCCCATTTCTTCCCAATTCCCCTATCTGCTGCTGGCAACCACTAATTACTTTCTGTGTCTATGGATTTTTGCATTGTAGACATTTCATATAAATAGAATCATGCAATACAAGGTCCTTTATGCCTGGCTTCTTTCATTAGCATCATGTTTCTAAGGCTCATCCGTGGTGTCATCTATATTAATGCCTCGTTCCTTTTTATTGCCAAATAATATTTCATTGTATGGATATACCACATATTGTTTATCCATTCATCAGTTAATGGACTTTTGGGTTGTTTCCACTTTTTGGCTGTTATGAAAAATGCTGCTATGAGCATTTTTGTACAAGTGTTTGTATGGACGTATGTTTTCATTTCTCTTGGATAGTTACCTAGTGGAATTTCTGAGTCATATTGGTAACTCTATTTTAACATTGTAAAGAAGGTAATCTTTTACTTTGATATAATTTTGAATTTATAGAAAAATCGCCAGAATAGTGTAAGGGACTCTTGTATCTCTTTTACCCAGATTCACTTATTGTTTATTATTTAAATCACCATTTGCTTTATAATTTCTTCTCTTTATGAGTGTATATGTAAATGTATTTATCATTGTGTGTGTATACATATATTTTTTATATACTACATATTTTATAAAACCATTTAAGAGTAAGTTAGAGACATTGCACTCTCCACCTTTAAATACTTCCATGTGTATTTCCTAAGAACAATGACTACAAACTATAGTTTATCAAAATGAGAAAATTAATGATATTAATCTAATACTGTTATCTAATTCACAGTTCATATTCAAAATTTGTCATTTGTGCAGTTGTAGCTGTTTTATTTGTCTAAAACCTAATCCATGTTCATGTGTTTCATTTAATTCCCCTGTCACTTTAGCCCCCTTTATTCTAGAACAGTTCTCAGCCTTTCTTTGGCTTTCTTTACCTTAACATTTTTTAAGATGACAGGACAGTTTTGTAGATGGTCCTTCAGTTTGAATTTGTCAGCTGTCTCTCTGCACTGTTAGACTCAGGCTATCCCTCTTTAGTGGTAATGCTACAGAGTGATGCTGTGTCCTCCTTGGGGCATTGTATCAGGAGGCACATGCTACTGATCTGTCCCATTGCTGGCCATGTTAAGTTTGCTCAGTGGTTGAGGTGGTGCCTTCCAGGTTTCTCCACTGTGAAGCTACTCTTGACTATCTAATCTGTGGAGGACTGCATAAACATTCTTGCTGGAACTCTTGCTACAGCCTCCTTGTTGGCTACTCCTGTTTCCCACCTCCAATATATCCACTCACCACCCTGGAGAGATCTTGTTAAAACAGATATGACCATGCCACTCCCCTGTTCTGAAGCCATCAATGGTTTCCTATCAGCTGAGAGATGAAGATCAGACCCCATTCACCCTCAGTCTGCCCCTAAACCCCTCCAACCTTTGCATCCCCTCTCCCCAGCCTTTCTGGATACCACTATGCTCTTTCTGGCATCTCTGCTGTTCCCATTGCCTCAATGTGAACCTCTGGGGAATTCCTGTTCCTCCTTTGATACCCAGCTAAGATGTCACCTACTGAGGCTGAGTTCATGCCTCCATCAAGGCACCTGTCACACCCAATGCAGTGCTTCCATTCATGTCCACCTCCCTCACTAGACCACGGATCCCTGAAGGCAGAAGACGCACCCTGTCCCTGACTCCTGCGCCCAGCACCAGGCACCCCACAAGCCCTCCAGGAATGCCCATAGAGTGAATGAATGCGTAAGTGAATCAATGAATTGGAATAGCCTCAGTCTTACTGGAAAGTTGTCAGAAGTGAAAATGGGAAGGAATAGACTGGAAAGAGACATTTATTTAAAAAAATACTTATTGTGCTGAGAGCCAGGGTTACAAAGGCCAGCCAAGCAAACTTCAGGAAGCTTTGAGGTTATGGGAGACATCAATTCTAACCAGATGATGGCCCACATGATCATGACATAACCATATCATTGTCTTGATGAAGCATCTCAGCACATAGAACCTCGTGAACAGTGCTTTATAGTTTATGAAGTGCTTTCACAGACATTTTCATTTTTTAACTTTTTATACACATAGCATAAAGTTTACCATCTTAACCATTTTTAGGTGTGCAGTTCAGTGGTATTAAATTCATTCACATTATTACACAGCATCACCAGATATTTTTATTTTTTAATCTCACAATAAGGTGTCATCTTAGAGATGACTGTTTTATTGTAAATGCCAAATTTACAAGGCTTTATGAAAGAAACTTTAGAAAATGCCTATAAGTGTTTATGAAAGTATTCTTGAGCCTTGATGAATCCTAATTCACTAATGAAGAAAAAATAGGAACCACTGATGAGTTTCATCTCCAACCATTACCCACACAGAATATCCTTTCGTACTTTTAATAAAATTGTGAGAGTAAATTGCTAGTTTCTACTTTTCTAGATTTTGGTTTTATGGGAAGACCTTGGTCTGAGTCCACCAAGGGAGTCAGGATTTTATTGTTCACCTAACACTGTAGCCCAGTTTTGTTTCTACAATAGCTGTAAGAGATTCAGTGTTTCTGCAATAACTGGCCACATACTATCTGGATAATCAACTTAAATGTGATTAAAAAAACAACAACAACAAATAATCTTGCAAATTTTACTTACCAACCATGTAATGGTTATGAGAAAAAGTCAAGGGTGTTGTGGGAGCATATATGGCACTTACCTGGGGCTCAAGAGTTATTGCCTGAGGAAGTGGCCTTTGAGTGTCCATCTGGAAAAGGGAGGCATTCAGGTAGTGATGGTTGTAGGGGATGGAGGGTGAGTGCTCCAGGAGAGGGGATGTGTGTGCACCAGCCCCAAGGTGGGCAGGAACATTGTATTTGGAGGAGCTAAAAGGCCCTTGGAACAGGAAGGCAACGTTACAGGTAGAGGTCAGCAAGAAGTGGACTCCAGCTCTTAAGCTCAGATGAAGATTTTCATCCCCCTCCTAAGAGCAACAGCATGCTTCAAAGTGTTTTATGTTGCAAAGGGACCAGATGAGAGTGGAGAACCCCAGGCTCGCCTGCTGCCAGGCGTGTGCATGGGCTAGATGGGCAATGAAGAGCTGGTTACTACTTTAGTTTTTCTTCTCCCATTCTCTCTCTCTCTCTTTCTCTTTTTTAGAGACAGGGTCTCGCTCTTTCACCCAGACTGGAGTGCAGTGGTGTGACCATAGCTTACTCTAACCTAGGCCTCCTGGGCTCAAGTGATCCTCCTCCCTCGGCCTTTCAAGCAGCTGGGGCTACAGGAGTGTGCCACCACGCCCAGCTATTTTTTTTTTTTTTTTTTGGTAGAGACAGAGTCTTGCTGTGTTGTCCAGGCTGGTCTGGAACTCCTGGCCACAAGCAATCCTCCTGCTTTCGCCTTCCAAAGTGTTGGGATTTTAGGCATGAGCCCCTGGCCCTGGCCCCATTTTCTCTTTTTAAAAACTTTCTATTTGGAAATAATTTCAATTTTTCAGATATGTTTCAAGAATAAGAATAGGACAAAGAATACACATGTACTCTGTACTCAGATTAATATTAAAAGATTAACATTTCTAGAGCCGGGCACGGTGGCTCACGCCTGTAATCCCAGCACTTTGGGAGGCCAAGGTGGGCAGATCATGAGGTCAGGAGTTTGAGACTAGCCTGGCCAACATGGTGAAACCCCGTCTCTACTAAAGCTACAAAAATTAGCCAGCCATGCTGGCGCGTACCTGTAATCCCAGCTACTCAGGAGCCTGAAACAGGAGAATTGCTTGAACCCAGGAGGCAGAGGTTGCAGTGAGCCAAGATTGCACTACTGCACTCCAACCTGCATGATAGGGCAAGACTCCGTCTAGGAAAAACAAACAAACAAACAAACAAATAAATAAATAAATAGAACATTTCTTTGAATGATAAAAGCAGCATTTTCTCTTAGCAAAATTTCAGAGACATGTAATGTACAAAGTGGCAGTCCCCTCCTTCCAACTCCCTTGGGGTTGCCATTTTTGTGAGTTTAGAGTGCATTCTTCTGTATGTCTTTCTAAGCTCTGTGCCTGGGAGGGAGCCATGTGGGTTGGGAGCTCTGGGGTGCAAATGGTATCTGAGGACTCATTTCCACATAGAGATGGACACCATGATTGCTCAAGGACAGGCAGTGAAGTGGGAAAACAAAATGCTGCAGCTGGTGCCCAGGGCAGGGCAGGTAAGGAGAGCAGGCAATGGGAGTAGAGGGGCAGGAGGGGAACCGGGGCTGCCCTCTCATGGACTCTAGGAGGCCCAGAGTTTCTACACTGTCATGCCCCTTTGAGATCAGGGCTGAGGGGCCACAGTGACCAACAGAGGACCTGTGGAACTGTTAGGACAAGAGCAACAGAACAGCATTCATCCTGAGTGGAGGAGAATGGTGAAACCCCAGGGTTTAGTTCAGTTACTACAACTCCAACCTGCAATCTGGGTCTCAAGGGGAGGCCAGAAAGACGGGAGGGACCACCCACCTTCACTCTGCACAGTATCCTCTCTGCGGAGAGGGAGGGCACGTGGCAGTCCACTATATTGGGCTGGCCCGTGGCCGTTGATGCCTGTGCTGTTTCTCCAGCTCCTTGGTTAGCTTAATGGAAACATTCAACGAGAAGGCTGAGCAGCTGGTGGAGATTCTAGAAGCCAAGGCAGATGGGCAGACCCCAGTGTCCATGCAGGACATGCTGACCTACACCGCCATGGACATCCTGGCCAAGGTGATGGGTGACAGTCGGGCATGGGGGCCAGGAGGGCCACATGGGGTAGAGGGGTCTCTTCTCTCCCTCTTCCCTTTCCTTTTCTCTTCCCCTCCCTCCTGTCCTCTAACATACCAGCAACTCCTGTGTGCTTCATATATTCTGCATACATTCTGTCTCCTTGAATATTCAAAGCAACCTAGTGTGAGTTTAGGGCTACTAACTCATTCTTGATCATGGGACAGGTGCAGGGCCTGGCCTGGAGCTGGTCAATGGCAGAAGCAAGATTTGATCTCAGGTCTGCCTGACTCTCAGCCCAAAGGCTGCCTTCACTCTGCACTCCCTATAGGGTATGACTTGGCTCTTCACCCCAGTAGACTCAGCAGTGGCCCCAGTAACCCCAAACCCCACTTTATGTGGGGGTGGGGCAGGTCAGGGAACTGCAGTGTGGGGACAGTGACTGGATTCCTCTTATCACATTGCTATTCCTTTATCATTTTTGCTATTCATTCACTTCACTGTGAAGCAAGTATAGAATGAACACTTAAGGAAGGTTGCATTTCAGGGGAAATGCATCTTGTCAAGGAAGAAAGCTAAGTTTATTGAATAGCTACTATGAGCTACTTCATCCTCACAGCATTCCATGGGGATCAAATTATCATGGGTTCTCGTAAGCAGCTGATGATATGATGCATATAAACCCTTAACTCAGAGTCCAGGTGTCTAGCAGAATGATGCCAGGCTTTGCCCTGGATCTGCTGCCCTTCTGTGCCCCAGGGATGACCTTGCCTTTCTCTCTCCCCCAGGCAGCTTTTGGGATGGAGACCAGTATGCTGCTGGGTGCCCAGAAGCCTCTGTCCCAGGCAGTGAAACTGATGTTGGAGGGAATCACCGCATCCCGCAACACTCTGGCAAAGGTACTGCCTCAGCACCCCCTCTGGTGACCAGCCACCAGAGCTGTTGTCTTCACTTGCTGAAGAACCTCCTTCAGTGATTTTTTTTTTTTTCAGAATGTGTTTTGAGTTCTGGTATGTCTGAAGTGACTTCTGAATCAGGATTTGCATGCGTTGCCTAAAGTAAAGGCTTAAAATCAAATTGGCTTAAAGTGAATTAGGAGTTAATCTTTCTCTCATTTGAAATGATCCCCAAAGCAGGCAATCTAGGATGACTATGATGGCTCCACGGTGTCAGATTTTCCGGATCCTTCTGTCTTTCTGTTTCACTGTCTCAGCACATCACCTCATTGTCATAAGATGGCTGCTGCGAAAGGTGTAGCACCCTGCCTGCCACTGCCTATGCCCACATGGGGCCTGGGAACCAATCTGCCCCATCCACTGCAGCCACCATCACCTGCACGCACTGTCCAGGGACCAGACATGCCCCACCCACTGCTAGCACCCATGTGCATTGTCTAGGGGCCCGAGGAATGGTCTACCATGACTGCTGCAACCAGCGCCTGCCATTGAGAGGGCCTGAGGAGAGGCCTGCCCCACTTGCTGACACTGGCCCCCACATGCATCATCCAGGGGCCTGAGGACAAGCCTGCCCAGCCCACGACCCACTGTTGCCTGCACTCAAGCATGCCATCTGGAGGCCTGGGGATTGGCCTGCTCTGCCTAACGTAGGTAGTGCCTGTGTGCAATATTGGAGGACACCTGAGGATAGGCCCATCCCTCCTGCTACTGCTGGTGCCCACATATGCCATCCAAGGGCCTGAGCACAGGCCCATCCTAACCACTGTTGCCACCAGTGGTGCTCAAGGACTGGCCTGCCTGGCATCTCCATCCCCAGCAAAGCCTCAGCATGGCCTCCACTAACAATGACAGTCTAAGTCACTGAGAAACTCAGAGATACCACTGACACTGATTACAGCTGAAGAAATTAAACAGAAACTATGCTACTGTGCCAATCCATAATCAAATCCAAAGCACCCTACCCACCCAACACTATGGACGCATCTATAGAAAAGTATTTCCCTATGAAAGCCAATCCATAAAATTGGAAGAAGTAACTGTTACACCAGATGCACATAAGGGCAAAAGAAACATGGAAAAAACAGGGAAACGCTACACTTTCCAAGAAACAATAATTCTCCAGCAACAGATTCCAAAGAAAATAAAATTTATTATATGTCTGAAAAAGAATTCAAAATAATGACATTAAACTCAGTGAGACACAAGAGAACACAGATAAAAATGCAAAGAAATCAGGAAAATAATTCATGACCTGAATGAGAAATTCAACAGAGAGATAGATATCATAAAAGAGAAACAAACAGAAATCTTAAAACTGAGGAATTCAGTGAATGGAATAAAAATATAATTGAAAGCTTCAACAATAGACTAGATTAAGCAGAAGAAAGAATTCCTGAACTTGAAGAGAGGTATTTTTTGAAATAACCCAATCAGACCAAAAAAAGAAAAGAAAAGAAAAGATTGAAGAAAGTCTTTGTGACATATGGGACAGCAGTAAGTGACCAAATATTCCAGTTCCGGGAATTTCAGGAGACGAGATGGGCATAGGCATATGAAACCTATTTAATGAAATAATAGCTGAAAACTTCTCAAGTCTTGCAAAAGATATAGACATCCAGGTACAGGAGATATAGAGATCCAGGTATAGTTGTGCTTTGTATAATGATGGAAGCTCAAAAATCTCCAAGTAGATTCAACCCAAAAAGGTCTGCCTTCTCCAAGGCACATTATAGTCAAACTGTCAAGAGCCAAAGACACAGAGAGAATTTTAAAAACAGCAAGAGATAAGCATGAATTCACATATAAAGGAATCAGACTAACAGTAGATTGCTCAGTGAAAATCTCACAGGCCAGGAGAGAATGGGATAATATATTCAAAGTGCTGGAAATTTAAAACTGTCAGTCAAGATTATAGTACCCAGTAATGCTATACTTCAAAACTGAAAGAGAAATAAAGTCTTTCCCAGACAAGCAAAAACCGAGGTAAGTCATCACTACTAGACTGGCCCTACAAGAAATGTTTAAGGGAGTTCTGCATCTGGAAGTGAAAGGATAATCTCTATCATCGTGAAAGCACATGAAAGTATAAAACACACTGATCGAGCAGATCAGCAAATGAGAAAGAGAAAGGAGTTAAATATTACTATTACAGAATGTTTACCAAATTGCAATGATAAACAGTAAGAGAGGAAGACAGGCATAAAATATATACAGAACAACCAGAAAACAATTAACCAAATGACTAGAATAAGTCCTTACATATCAATAATAATCTTGAATGTAACCAGATTAAATTCCCCCACTTAAAAGATATAGATTGGCTGAATGGATAAAAAAAAATTACCCAACTATATGCTGCCTACAAGAAACTCACTTCACCTGTAAAGACACATGCAGTCTGAAAGTAAAGGAATGGAAAAAGATATCCACACAAACACAAGCCAAAGCTGTCAGGAGTAGCTATAATTATATCAAATAAAACAGACTTTAAGTCAAAGACTGTAAAAAGAGACCAGGTCATTATATAATGATAAAGGGATCAATTCTACAAGAAGATAAAATACTTCTAAATATATTTGCACCCAATACCAGAGCACCCAGAGATAGAAAGCAAAGATCTAAAGGAAAAGATAGCCTCTAATACAATAATAGCTGGGGACTTCAACACTCCACTCTCAGCATTGTACAGATCATCTAGACAGAAAATCATCACAGAAACATTGGATTTAACTACACTTTAGACCATATAGACCGAATAGACATTTGCATAACTTTTCATCTAATAGCTGCAGAATATACATTCTTCTCATCAGCACATGAAAGATTATCCAGGATAGATCATATGTTAGGCCACAAAAGAAATTTCAACAAATTTTAAGAAATTGAAATCATATCAAGTATCTTCTCAGCACAATGGAATAAAACTAGAAATCAATAACAAGAGAAACTTTGGAAATGGTACACATACATGGGAATTAAACAGTATACCCCTGGATGACCATTGGGTCAATGAAGAAATTAAGCAGGAAACAAAAAAAATTCTTGAAACAAATGAAAAGGGGAACACAACATACCAAAACCTATGTGATATACAGCAAAAGCAGTGCTAATAGGGATATTTATAACAGTAAACACATCAAAAAAAAAAAAGGAAGATTTCAAATAAACAGCCAAATGATGTATCTCAAGGAATTAGAAAAGTAAGAACAAATCAAACCCAAAATTAGTAGAAGGAAATAAATAATAAATATCATAGCAGAATTAAAGGAAGTAAGGACTAAAAAAAGTACAAAGGATCAATGAAGTGCAAGGTTGATTTTTGGAAAAGATAAAATCAATAAACCAATAAATAGACTATCCAAGAAAAAAAAGACCCATATAAATAAAAGCAGAAACTAAAAAGGAGACATTACAACTGATACCACAGGAATACAAATGATCATTACAGATTTTTATGAACAACTCTACACTAAACAATTGGAAAACTTAGAAGAAATGGAATTCCTGGACACATACACCCTGCCAAGATGATTGAACAAGGAAGAAATAGAAAACCTGAACAGACCAATGGTGAGTAATGAGTTTGAAATACTGATAAAAAGTCTTGCACATTTATGCAGCCAACAGACACATGAAAAAATGCTCATCATCACTGGCCATCAGAGAAATGCAAATCAAAACCATGATGAGATATTGTCTAACACCAGTTAGAATGGTGATCATTAAAAAGTCAGGAAGCAACAGGTGCTGGAGAGGATGCGGAGAAATAGGAACACTTTTACACTGTTGGCGGAACTGTAAACTAGTTCAACCATTGTGGAAGACAGTGTGGTGATTCCTCAAGGATCTAGAACTAGAAATACCATTTGACCCAGCCATCCCATTACTGGGTATATACCCAAAGGATTATAAATCATGCTGCTATAAAGACACATGCACACGTATGTTTTTTTTGCGGCACTATTCACAATAGCAAAGACTTGGAACCAACCCAAATGTCCATCAATGATAGACAGGATTAAGAAAATGTGGCACATATACACCATGGAATACTATGCAGCCATAAAAAAGGATGAGTTCATGTCCTTTGTAGGGACATGGATGAAGCTGGAAACCATCATTCTCAGTAAACTATTGCAAGGAAAAAAAACCAAACACCACATGTTCTCACTCATAGGTGAGAACTGAACAATGAGAACACTTGGACACAGGAAGGGGAACATCACACACCGGTGCCTGTTGTCGGGTGGGGGGAGGGGAGAAGGATAGCATTAGGAGATATACCTAATGTAAATGACGAGTTAATGGGTGCAGCACACCAACATGGCACATGTATACATATGTAACCTGCACATTGTGCACATGTACCCTAGAACTTAAAGTATAATAATAATTTTAAAAAGTCTTCCAACAAAGAAAAGCCCATGACCAGATGTCTTTACTGCCGAATTCTACCAAACCTATAAAGAAGAACACCAATTTTTCTCAAACTATTCAAAAAAATTGAAGAAGAGGAAATTCTTCTTAACTTATTCTATGAGGCCAGCACTACCCTGATACCACAAACAGACAAGGAAACAATAAAAAAAAAAAAAAAAAAGAAAACTACATGCCAACGTCCCTGATGAACACAGATGCAAAAATCTTCAACAAAATACTAGCAAACAAACCTAACACAACAACACATCAAAAAAGTAATTCACCATGATTAAGTGGGATTTATCCCAGGGATGCAAGGATGGTTCAACATATGCAAGTCAATAAATGTTATACATCATATTAGCAGGATGAAGGAAAAAAACATATGATCATCTCAGTAGTTGCAGAAAAAGCACTTGATACAATTTAACACCCCTTCATTATTAAAAACTCTCAACAAATTATGAATAGAAGGAACATGGCTCAACATAATGAAGGCTGTATATGATACACCCACAGCTAACATCATACTTAGTGGGGAAAAGCTAAAAGTCTTTCCTTTAAAAACTGGAACAAGATAAGGATGCTTACTTCATCACTCTTATTCAACGTAGTACTATTAATAGAAGTGCTAGCCAGAGCAGTCAGGCAAGAGAAAGAAATAAAAGACATCCAAATTGGAAAAGAAGAAGTCAAAGTGTCCCTCTTTGCAGAAGACATGATCTTATATTTAGAAATTCCTAAAGACTCCACCAAAAAACTCTTAGAACTGATGAATGAATTCAGTAAAGTTGCAGGGTAAAAAATCAGCATACAAAAATCAGTAGTAATTCTATACACCAATAATGAACTAAGAAGAAACCAATAAAGTGATCCCATTTACAGTTGCTATGTAGAAAATAAAATATCTAGGAATAAATTTAACCAAGGAGGTAAAAGACCTATACAAGGAAAACTACAAAACACTGATGAAACAAATTGAAGAAGACACAAACAAAAAACATCCCATGCTCATGGATTGAAAGAATTAATATTGTTTTTAAAATGACCATACTACCCAAAGCAATCTATGGATTCAATGCAATCTCTATCAAAATACCAATGACATTCTTCAGAGAAATAGAAAAAACAATCCTAAAATTTGCATGAAACCACAAAAAAGCCCAAATAGCCAAAGCAACTGTGAGCGAAAAGAACAAAGCTGGAGGCACCACACTACCTGATTTCAAAATAACCTGTAAAGCTACAATAACCAAAACAGCAAGGTATTGCTTTAAAAAACAACAACAGACATATACCAACATAACAGAATAGAGAACCCAGAAATATATTCATGTATTTACATGAAACAGACTTTCAACAAAGGTGCCAAGAACATACACTGGGGAAAGGGCAGTGCTGGGAAAACTGGATATCTGAATGCAGAAGAATAATAAACCAGACCCCTATCTCTCACCATATACAAAAATCACCTTAAAATGAATAGACTTGGCCAGGCGCAGTGGCTCATGCCTGTAATACCAGCACTTTGGGAGGCCGAGATGGGCGGATCACGAGGTCAGGAGATGGAGACCATCCTGGCTAATATGGTGAAACTCTGTCTCTACTAAAAATACCAAAAAATAGCTGGGTGTGGTGGCACACACCGTAGTCCCAGCTGCTTGAACCTGGGAGGTGGAGGTTGCAGTGATCCGAGATTGTGCCACTGCACTCCAGCCTGGGCAACAGAGCGAGATTACAAGACTACGAGACTATGTCTCACATAATAATAATAATATAATAATAATAGACTTAAACATAAGACCTGAAATTCAAAACACTAGGAGAAAACATAGGGGAAGTGCTCTGGGACATTGGTGTAGGCAAACATTTTATAGCTAAGACTTCAAAAATACAGGCAACAACAACAAAAATAGAAAATAGACAAATGTGGCCAGGCATGGTGGCTTGTGCCTGGAATCCCAGTACTTTGGGAGGCCAAGACAGGCGGGATCACTTGAGGACAGGAGTTTGAGACCAGCCTGGCCAACATGGTGAAACCCTGTCTCTACTAAAAATACAAAAATACAAAAATTAGCCAGGCATGGTGGTTGGCACCTGTAGTCCCAGCTACTCAGCTACTCGGGAGGCACAGGCAGGAGAATCACTTGAACCCATTTGAACCCGGGAGGCAGAGGTTGCAGTGAGCCGAGATCACACCACTGCACTCCAACATGGCTGACAGAGTGAGACTCCATCTCAAAAAAAAAAAAAAAAGACATGTGACTATATTAAACTAAAAACGTTCTGCACAGCAAAGGAAACAACAGAATGAAGAGACAACTTGTTAAATGGGACAAAGTATTTGCAAACCACCCATCTGACAAGGAATACAAACAACAACAACAACAACAACAAAAAGCAAATAATTCCATTAAAAAATTGGCAAAGAATCTGAATAGACTTTTCTCAAAAGACAAATGGCCAAGAGGTATATGAAAAAATGTTCAATGTCACTAATCATCAGATAAATGCAAATCTGTGAGATATCATCTTACCCCAGTTAGAATGGCTATTATCAAAAAGACAAAACATAACAGATGCTGGTGAGGACAGAGAGAAATGGAACTCTTATGCATTGTTGGCAGGAATGTAAATTTGTATAGCCATTATGGAAAACAGTATGGAGGTTTCTCAAACTAAAAAGGGAACTACCATATGATCCAGCAATCCCACTACTGGGTATTTATCCAAAGGAAAAGAAATCAGTATATCAAAGGGACACCTGCACAATAGCCGAGATATAGAATCAACGTAAGTGTTCGTGAACAGACAAATGGATAAAGAAAATTTGGTGTAGCTGGGCGCGGTGGTTCATGCCTGTATTCCCAGCATTTTGGAAGGCCAAGGCAGGTGGATCACCTGAGGTCAGGAGTTCAAGACTAGCCTGGCCAACATGGTGAAACCCCATCTCTACTAAAAATACAAAAAATTAGCCAGGCATGGTGGTGGGCACCATGCTACTCAGGAGGCTGAAGCAGGAGAATCCCTTGAACTGGGGAAGCGGAGGTTGCAGTGAGCTGAGATCGCACCATTGCACTACAGCCTGGGCAACAAGAGTAAAACCCCGTCTCAAAAAAAAAAAAAAAAAAAGGAAAAGAAAAGAAAATTTGGTGTATATACACATGGAATTTTCTTTGCCCATAAGAAAGAATGAAATCCTGACATTTAGAGCAGCCTGGATGGAACTGGAGATCATTATGTTAAGTGAAACAAGGCAAGACCAGAAAGACAAGTAGTGCCTGTCCTCCCACGTTTGTGGGAGCTAAAAAAGTTGATTTCATGGAGGTAAAGAGTAGAATGATAGTTATTAGAGGCTGGGAAGGGTGAATGAGGGGATGAAGAGAAGTTGGTTAATGGTACAAACATACGGTTATATAGAAGGAATAAGTTTTAGTGTCAGTAGCAGAGTGGGTGACTATAACTAACAGCAAGGTATTGTGTATTTGAAAAATAGGGAGAAGATTTGAAATGTTTCCAACACAAATGATAAATGTTTGAAGTGATGAATATCCTAAATATGCCAATTTGACCATTGCACATTGTATTCGTGTATCAAAATATCACATGCACCCCATACATGTGTATAATTATTATATATCAATTAAAATATATAGATTTTTTTAAAAGATTGCTGCTGCAGCTCCACATATCACCTCCTTATCCCAGGAATGAAGAAGTAAAAAAGGGGAAAGGTGATAGCTGAGTTCATCTCAGGGCCCCCTCCTGTTCCCTGGGACTTCAGCCTCTGAGCTTGCAGACCCCAATACCGCCCCGTCTTTTTGGCGATTGATCGCACTCTACTTCCTTCTGCTTGGGATTTCTTCCTTCGATGCAAGCCTAACTGCCTCCACCCGTCAGGGGTCCCTTTTTACCTTGACGGGCTACGTGGATGTTTTAAGCCATCCCACCCACCACTGCTAAGGATTTGGTGCAGGAAAGGGAGACTGAGGCCTGGGCCCAGTTTGCCATCTTGATCCAGTCTCCCTGTCTGCTTCATCTTTTCTAGAATTTCTCACGTTCTACTGACGTCCCGGCTTGCCAGTGCCGCTAAAGTCATTTCAGGGTGGTGGGGGAGAGGGGAGAGGGAACATGCATGTTCACTTGGCCATCTGGAGCTGAAACTCTTGTTTAGTTCCTGCCAGGGAAGAGGAAGCAGCTCCGGGAGGTCCGGGAGAGCATTCGCTTCCTGCGCCAGGTGGGCAGGGACTGGGTCCAGCGCCGCCGGGAGGCCCTGAAGAGGGGCGAGGAGGTTCCTGCCGACATCCTCACACAGATTCTCAAAGGTGCGAGGGCCCCCTCTGCAGACTGGGGAGGGTGGGGTGGGCCGGGACGTCCCCCAGGTGATTCATCGCCTCTGGCTCTGTTTGGCTTAAGAGGAGAAACACAGTTAGTTCTTTATGAGCTGTGGGGAAAGGGAGCAAATATTTGCTGGGAACTGAGACTCTCCTTGTCTTTCAGCTGAAGAGGGGGCCCAGGACGATGAGGGTCTGCTGGACAACTTCGTCACCTTCTTCATTGCTGGTTTGTAGCTTTAGTGGTGACCAAGGGCCCGGAGCTCTGCAGAAATACTGCAGACCATGGATCCCTCCAACCCAACTCTTTGGGATTTTGGGGGCTATCTGAGCAGAGCTCACCATAGGACTAGGGGGCTGGGCTAAAGGGAGCAGAAACCCCTTCTTCTTGCTATCTTGGGGGCATCTGACCTGGTAGTGCAGCTGGCAATTGTGGGGATGTGTGAAGCTGGCCTTTCAGCTGCAGAGAGCTTGGCTGTGTGAATGCAGGCTTCCCCTCACTCAGAATTTGCGGGGAGGCCTGCATTAGACTAGCACAAAAAGAGATGCTAAGCAGCTTCATTCGTTTGCTCATCAGATATTTCCTGAACATGGTTCTTCACCTAGAAAACTCCTCTTCACCTGTCAGTGAGCCCTCACATGCCTCCTCCTCAGGGAAGCGCAGGCTGCCTCAGGCCCTCAGCTAGAAGCTGGCTGCAGGCCTGGAGCTCCTCCCCACCACCCACCTCATAGTGTTAAGCTGTTCATTTATTTGTGGTAATTGAGTGAGGTCTGTTCCCCACCAGACTTGATGAGCAAAGGATCAGGTTGTTTAGCTCACCTCTGTTCTGCCAGGGCCCAGTGCGGTATGTTCCCACGAACATTGAATGAAATACACAAACAAATGGCTGACACTAGGCACCAGGAAGATGGAGGTGAACAAGATGAGGGACAGTTCCTAGTCTAATGGCAGAGGTGGACAGACAGAGACAAGTACTGATGGACGAAGAGGTCTACAGGTGAACGGCATGGAGGAAGGCCCTTTAGGTGGGAGAAGCACTTGCAGATGCCCCAGGAGATTAGAAATGGCCAGTGTTAAAGCAAGGCTGCAGGGCGCCATTCCCTGCAGTGGATAGAAGGGACTTGCGGAACCAATGGCTGGTCCTCTTCCTGCAACTGGAAACCCAGGTCCTGGATGAGGCTTCTGGACAGACCTAGCTTCAGTTTCCTCATCTGTAAAATGGGGGCCTTGAGGAACTCTCCAGGCTTCTATCCAGCCTTCCAAAGAGGATGTATTAATCCCGTCTCATCCCTCCAGTCTATCCCTGAGCCCTGCGTCCAGATGCTATGGGGGACTGGCCAAGGGCAGGGTGGGTTGTGTCTGTCTTTCCCTTTGCCTGTGAGGAAACTGAGGCTGAGGAGGGAAGTGGCCTCCTATAGTCACAGCCAGCGATGCAGAGCTGGGGCCAGGGCTGCTCTGTTCTCCCACCCTGCTCCCCAGCTGAGGGCTCTGCTGGCTGTGTGACTGGCCCATCTCCACACCCTGGGAGCTGGGCCCTTCTTCCCAGCTCTGACTTGCTGTAAGGTACAGGCCCTTCTGCATTCAAGCGGAGCCCCTCAAGCACCTTGGCTGGCCAGTGGTTGCCACCTGGTAAGCCACCTACTCCTTTAGAGTAAACTCATGTCTGTTGCCTCTCAGGCTAACTTGGAGGGGTTGACTTTATCACGTTGGCCAGAGCCTGCTAAAAGTCAAAATCTGCCTCCCGAAACGTCCGCCACCCTTCATAGAACCTCAGGGTCATGAGGGGCTTTTGTGTGCACGCTGCAGCATGGGAAGGAGAGGCCTTGGGCTCACCGACTTTGAATTGTGTCCCTCCCCACTCTCCCTGCTGTGTGACCAGAGACCCATTCCTCTCCACCTCTACTTTTACTTCTCCAAAATGGAGGTGAGCACCTCCCCGGGCCAAGTGAGACCCAGACGATGGTTCAAGGAAGGGGCTTTTAGACCCAGATGCCTGGGGGCAAATGCCATTTACTTGCCAGCACTGGCTGGCATAGAGGCAGACAAACTGTCTCCTTCATCCTGTGGCCCCATGTGGAGCAGCCACTGTCCACCCTTCCCACAGGTCACGAGACCTCTGCCAACCACTTGGCGTTCACAGTGATGGAGCTGTCTCGCCAGCCGGAGATCGTGGCAAGGTATGGGGGGTGATCTTGGGACTGGCAAAGGGGTCTGTCTGATGTCTTGTTCCTGAGGGCCACCTGTCCCTACCTCCCATGGTTGAGTCCCTTCAACATGCCCTGCTTCCCCCGGGCCTTGGCACGTGCTGTTCCCTCTCTTGGAAACACTGTCCCTGCTTTTCCCCTGGAGAACACGCCTCCTCCTCCCACTCCTCTTCTAGAAGGGGCTTCTCGGATCCCTAAAGGAGCCACCCATGTTTCCCCTCTGAGCCTCCTCCCAACTCATGAATGTGTTTCCCCGGGACTATTTCATCATGTCTATTCAGCTATGAGACCGGAAGCTCCAGGAGGGCGGGACCGTGGCCTTTTCCCTCCCCACAGTGTACCCAGTGCCTGGCCAGAGCCTGGCAGTGATGATGGAGCAGAATCCCTGCTAATGTGCCAAGGGCATGCTTGTCTTCTGACGGCAAGACAAAGGAGGGCGTCCCTGGGGAGGTGACATTTGAGTCGGGCCATTGGTTTCCTTAAATACAAACAGGCTCCCTCCAGGACAGTTACATGGAGTGGCTGAAGCAAGTGTCAGAGCTCTCAGAACGCACCAACGGGCTCGGTGGGAGCTCTGGGGAGGTGGGGTCAGGCCTTCAATTACCATTATTAGTCATCAGCAGCATAGAAGGGCGGAAGTGAACATACAATCGTTCTTGGGTTTAAAAGTAAGTATAATAGTAATAAGCATTTCATATAAAAATTTTGGGAGAAGCAGAAAAGTTATAATAATAGTAAACCCACCCATGGCACCCCACCCACCCAGAGCCAATCCACTGTTAACTGCTCAGTGCCTGTTCAGCACCTTCTCACCTACTCACGGGCGGCTTTGCTGTGTTTTGTCACCTGGCTGTACAGCTGGCTTTTATTCCCCATGCGCCTCGTCACAGCATTGCCCACCTGATTGTAACCTCCTCCCAAATCCACTCTTTTTAAAATTGTGGTAAAATATATATAACATAAAATTCTACATTTTCATTGTTTTTAAGCACACAGTTTAGTGGCATTAAGGGCATTCACATTGTGAATGCCATCCCCCTCCACTGTTTTTTGTTTATTTTTGTTTATTTTTTATTTTTATTTATTTATTCTTTTTCTTTCTTTTTTTTTTTTTTGAGACAGAGTCTTGCTCTGTCGCCCAGGCTGGAGTATGATCTCAGCTCATTGCAACTTCTGCCTCCCCGGTTCAAACAATTCTCCTGCCTCAGCCTCCAGAGTAGCTGGGATTACAGGTGTGCACCACCACACCTGGCTATTTTTTTTTTTTTTTTTTTTGTATTTTTAGTAGAGACAGTGTTTTGCAATGTTGGCCAGGCTGGTCTCAAACTCCTGGCCTGAAGTGATCCACCCGTCTTGACCTCCCAAAATGCTAGGATTACAGGCGTGAGCCACTGCTCCTGGCCTCCGTCTCCAGAACTTTTTCATCTTCCCAAACTGAAAATCTGTCCATTCTCCCCTCCTCCACCACCGGTAACCACAATTCCACTTCTGTCTCTATGGGTTTGTCTATTCTAGGTGACTTATATAAGTGGACTCATACAGTATTTGTCTTTTATGTGACTGGCTTATTTTACTCAGATAGTGTCCTCCAAGTTCATCCATGTTGCAGTATGTGTCGGAACTCCCTTCCTTTTTAGGACTTACTAATGTTCCATTGTAAGATCTCTCCCATTTTGCATATTCATTCATCTGTCCATGGATACCTGGGTTGTTTCTTCCTTTTGTCTATTTTGAATAATGCTGCTATGAGGATGGGTATACAAATATCTTTTTAAGTCCCAGCTTTCAGTTGTTTTGAGTTTATACCCAGAAGTGGGGTTGCTGGATCATATGGTGATTCTATTTTTAATTTTTTGAGGAATCACCATATCGTTTTCCATAGCCGCTGAAACATTTTACATTCCCACCAGCAGTGCACAAGGGTTCTTTCTGATTTGTCCACATCCTCGACAATACTTTTGTGTTTGAGACGGAGTCTTGCTCTGTTGCCAGGCTGGAGTGCAGCAGCTCTATCTCTGCTCATTGCAACCTCCACCTCCCAGATTCAAGTGATTCTCATGCCTCAGCCTCCCAAGTAGCTGGGATTACAGGCACCTGCCACCACTCCTGGCTAGTTTTTGTATTTTTAGTAGAGACAGCGTTTCACCATGTTGGCCAGTCTGGTTTCCTACAGCCAATCCCAAACATCAGACACAAAGGGTGGATGTTTTAGGGCCCCTGGAACATGGTTCCTAATGGTTTGGGCACTGTTTTGGATCTGGCTGTCATTGGATCTCTTTAACAGTCTTTGGGCTGGGTGTGGTGACTCATGCCTGTAATCCCAGCACTTTGGGAGGCTGAGGCAGGCGGATCACCTGGAGTCAGGAGTTCAAGACCAGCCTGGCCAACATGGTGAAACCCTGACTCTACTAAAAATACAAAAATTAGCTGAGCATGGTGGTGAGCGCCTGTAATCCCAGCTACTCAGGAGGCTGAGGCAGGAGAATTGCTTGAATCCTGGGGGCGGGGGGCGAAGGTTGCAGTGAGCCAAGATTGCACCATTGCACTCTAGCCTGGGCAACAGAGCAAGACTTTGTTTCAAAAAATAAAAATAAAAGTAACAGTGTTTGTGGATGGGGAGCCCCATGCGTCTGTCTTCACCATTCCTTCCAATGTCCCCTTCTTAAAGCTAAGTTGGGGAAAGGCTCCCTTTGGAGATGAACTTGTCTTTGTCTTACCCCACAGGCTGCAGGCCGAGGTGGATGAGGTCATCGGTTCTAAGAGGTACCTGGATTTCGAGGACCTGGGGAGACTGCAGTACCTGTCCCAGGTGTGGGGAGTAGGAGGGAAGCTTCTGGGCAGATGTGGGTGATTCATGTCATCAGGCCTGCTGCCTCCCAGGACCTTTTAGGACAGTGGTTTTCAAACTTTGCTGCATAGGAGACTCCCCTAGAAGATTTAAAGTATCCCGAGGCCCAGGCTGCCCAAGACTAATGATGTCAGAGTCAAGGAGCTCCCCAGGTCATCCCAGTATTCAGCTTAGCTTGGAAACTGGCCCTTTAGTAAATCATGCCGTATTTGTGCTTCCCGGCTAGGCTGGAGTTCCAGATACTTGAGCTTTTCCTGGTGGAGTCAGGCTCAGCAGCACCTCCACGAGCTGCTGCAGCACAGCAGGAGGCCTTTCGGGTTCTGCTGTGGCTCTCTGGAATGGTGGGAGCCCTGATTCCTGGTCCCAGCTCTGCCATTGTGGCCTTGCACAGCTCCCTTCTCCTTCTGGACCTCAGTTTCTCCATCTGCCACATGATGGTGAGACTGATGTCCCAGGGGCCTGGGACCCAGGCCAGGGTGAGGGTATACATTCAGCCTATAGGTGGGAAAGAGAGGAGTCCCAGGCATGCCACTGGCCAGCATGATCTGTGGCCTCTCCCGACTTCTCTTGTTATCTCCCCTTGTGGCTTCTCTAGGTCCTCAAAGAGTCGCTGAGGCTGTACCCACCAGCATGGGGCACCTTTCGCCTGCTGGAAGAGGAGACCTTGATCGATGGGGTCAGAGTCCCCGGCAACACCCCGCTCTTGGTGGGTGGAGGCCCTGGGGGCCCTGGGGTGGGCTGGCCTGCTTGCCCCAGTGGTGGTGAATTTGGGACTCACCAGGGGAGCCCGTGGCCCCGTTCCCATCACTGTGCTGGGCCTTGCTGGCTGCCCTGTTCTTTCTCACGGAGTCTCACCATAGCCCTGTGAGGGCTTTTTCCCCTCCTCACACTGTTCAGCAGAAGATTACAGCAGGTCATTCTGGAAGGGAGGTGCCGCTTTTACAGCTGAGGACACTGAGGTTCAGAGAGGTTCGGTCAATTTCCTGGGGTCATACAGCTGGCGAAGAGCAGATATGGAAAGTGCCCAGTTTCACAGTTGACCCAAACTTGTCCTGGTTCTTTCCCTCCTCGCACTTTATAACTCTTTCTCTCTCGGCTTTCTCCCCGGACCTCCTTTACCTTGTGTCTCTTTGTTTGCTTACCTGTTCATTTATCTATTCATCCAGGCATTTATTCATGTATAATAGCCCCTAACCCCCCCCCCCCCACCAAACCAGGAAACTAGGATGTAGTCACTCCCTGCTCTTCTGAGAAGGAATCACTAATCTGAATTGTGTGTTTGCCATTCCCTCGTGTGTGTGTGTGTGTGCGCGCCTGTGTGCACTCATGCAGTAATATGTTGTAGGACTTGCTTTTTGACTCAGTATAAAGATTGGTAAGATTTGTGTAGGCTTCTCTATGGGGCCGTGGGACAACCACCATTGCTGATCAATTCTCAGGTGAGAGGCATTTGAGAGGTGCCCAGTTTGTCCCTATTATGAGCACCACAGCAGCGATGCCATTTCTGTCTGTGTGCCAGGAGCAGTGTGTGAGCAAGATCCTCAGGCATGTACCCAGAAGTGGCAGTGCTGGGTTGTAGGACCTGCGACTGTTCAGCTTTACAGACTAATGCCACATTGTCTTCCAAAGTGGCTGCACCAACTTAGACGCCCACATGTGGTGAGGGACAGCACCTGCTGTTCTTTATTGTCTCCAACACTTAGCATGGTTCAATTTTGTATCTGCTGCCATCCAAATATGTGTTTAAAAAAAAGTATTTCACTGTGGTCTTGATTTGTGCTTTCCTGATTACTAACTAGTTAAGAGTGAGCATCTGACCCTGTTTTCTCTGTCTCTGAGATGTGGGCTCAGTTTCCCTTTTGGGGTAGTGTGTTTTTTCATATTGCTATGTAGAGCTTTATTTTATTTTATTATTTTTTTACAGCATACATTTATTAATTATTATTTTTATTATTAATTTTTAGATGGAGTCTCGCTCTGTCCCCCAGGCTGGAGTGCAGTGGCGCCATCTCCACTTATTGCAACCTCTGCCTCCTGGGTTCAAGCAATTCTCATGCCTCAGCCTCCCAAGTAGCTGGGATTACAGGTGCACACCACCACGCCTGGCTAATTTTTGTATTTTTAGTAGAGATGGGGTTTCACCAGGTTGGCCAGGCTGTTATCAAACTCCTGACCTCAAGTGATCCACCTGCCTCGGCCTCCCAAAGTACTGGGATTACAGGTGTGAGCCAGCGTGCCTGGCCCTGGAGCTTTACTTTAAAAACTCGTGTGTTCATCTTTTGTCTGGTATGTTTGTCATCTTTGTGGCTTGTCTTCATTAATGTGTTTTTGATGATCTACATCTCTTAATATTTTTAACAATTACTTCTTTTGCTTTGCCTTGTTTAAGAAATCCTTCTCTATTCTGAGTTCAGGGCATTCACTTACATTGTCCTCAAACAATTTTACATTTTTCTTTTCAAAGCTGAGCTTGTAACTACCTAGAATTGATTTTGTGTGTGGTTTCAAGGCAGGGACCCATCTGTATTGATTTGCCAGGGCTATTGTAACAAAGTGCCACAGACTTTGGCTTAAACAACAGAAATTTATTTTCTCCCAGTCCTGGAGGCTGGAAGTCTGAGATCAAGGTGTTGGGAAGCTGGTTTCTTCTGAGGGCACACTCCTTGGTGTGCAGACAGCCACCTTCTCCCTGCGTCTCCACGTGTTCTTCCTTCTGTGTGTCTGTGTCCTAATCTCTTCTTATAAGGACACCAGTCAGGTTGGATTAGGGCCCATCCTAAGTACCTCATTTTAAGTTAATCACCTCGTTAAAGACCTTGTCTCCAAACACAGCCGCATACTGAGGTACTGGGGGTTAGGACTCCAACATGTGAATTTGTTGGGGACAAAATTCAGCCCATGACAGGATCCTTTTTATTTTTACCTATGAGGAAGGAGGAGCCCCAGCCCCTGCTCGCAGCCCCTCTCCTCCTAGGGCTCTGCCCCACTTCCCCCAGCATCCATCCAAGCCTCATCTGTGGCCACTCTGTCATCTGTTTTGCCGAGCTTTCTTTTGAATACCCCTGTATCAATACCACTATGCCGTAATGGCCATCTCCTTAGATCCCCTTAAGCTGGGAGGGGAGGCCCTGTGGCTCACTCTCAGCCTGGGGGTGCCACCTGTGGGCTTTGAGTGGGCAGACTGGGCTCCATCCCCAGCTCTGCTGCTGGCTGGCTGGGTCATCTCCATCAGGCCTTCGGCTTCCTCTTTGTTAGGTCGGGGGGAGTGGTGATGGCACCCAAGCCACAGCCTGTCAAGAAGCGTCAGTAGGATGACATACATCATGTGCCTGGCAACAATCCCTGGCACATCGCAGGTGCCCTAAACCCAGCCCCCGTGCCTGATGCTCCCACTCACTTGCTGGAGCTCAGCTCCAGCGCTCCCTGTACCCTCTGCTGCGCTGACCCCAGCACAGAGAGCCAGGGGTGGAGCAGGCTCAGGAGGAGATTTTGTCCCAGTGTTTGGAGGCCAAGGACACAGAGTGAGCATCAGCCCCACTCAGGAGGAACCACACATGCAAGTGGACGGCTGGTGGGGTCTGCAGCTCCTCCACTCCCACCCCTGCCGAAGCAGGCCTTGAGTTGAAGAGAAACTGAATATAACAGTTCTCAGGATCTAGAGGAAGTTGGCCTCACAGAGTCAGATCTGAGTTTGAATCTCGATTTGGCCATTTATTTGCCTGGTGACTTCAGGTGAGTCACTGAGCCTCTCTCTGGGTCTCAGTTTCCTCATCTGTAAAATGGGGATAATGATGGCTCCCCCACAGGGCTGTGCCCAGCACAGGATGACACAGTATGCCCAGCTGGCACAGTCAGCTGTCCTCACTCTTAAGGGATTGTCTAGGGGGCCAGTACAATCGACACCTACCTAGATGGGGGTGAAGCCATGGGGGGAGGAGAGTGGGACCCACTCTGCTCCGAGTAGCCCTGTTGGGTGGCCTCAGTGGCTCAAGAGGTGCCAGGGGAACAACCTGGGAACCAGAGATGAGCGGACCCTTTGCCCGCAGTTCAGCACCTATGTCATGGGGCGGATGGACACATACTTTGAGGACCCGCTGACTTTCAACCCCGATCGCTTCGGCCCCGGAGCACCCAAGTAAGTCCCTCCTCGAGCTGCCCATGAGTGGGGCTGGTGGGAGAAGGATAGACACAGCAGCCTCTGGTCTGAGCCAGAGGCGCCCGCTTAGCCCACATAGCCTTCCAGATCCCTGTGAGGTGGCTGTAGAGGAAATCACAACTCAGAGAGGTTAAGTAACTTGCCCAAGTGGCAGAGCAGGGGTCTGGCCCCAGCTCAGTCTTGTTCTAAAGTCCATGCTCACAAGCAGCACCAAATACTGGGAAGCTGGGTGATTTCACCTCCCCAAACCTTGAGGTTCCTGTCTGAGAAATGGGACCATCCGTGGCTGCATCTGGAAGTTGCTGTGGGGGTCAACACGTTAAGGTACCAAAGCCATGGTGGGAAGAGCTGGACTCCACAGCTTGCCCAAGTTCAGATCCAGGCTCTGCCCAGAGCTGGATGTAAATTTATGACCTGGAGTGAGTTGCTTTGCCCCTCTGAGCCTCAGTTTCTCCACGTGTGAAATGGGACAACATAAGCTCCTTCCAGGAGGGTAAAAGGAGGAGAAAAAGAGAGAATGCAGATCCAGCCCTCGGCAGAGTCAGCGGTTCATGCTTTGCATGCAAAGTGCCCAGCCCCTGGCTCTAAGTCTGTGTTCATCCAGACATGGGTTAACTGCTGTCTTCCTTGTGTTGTTCCTGTGGGGATGTCTGGGGCTGCTGGCCTTGTGATTCCTCTCTTTCCCTGCAGGCCACGGTTCACCTACTTCCCCTTCTCCCTGGGCCACCGCTCCTGCATCGGGCAGCAGTTTGCTCAGGTAGGAGAGGCAGGGCTGTGGTTCTGCCCAGGAGTGGCTGCAGGGGTGGTGGCTCATCCTGAGCCAGGAAGCATCTCAGAACCCCTGCTCTGGGGCTGCTGGGAGGACTGGCTGTGTTTTGCACGGAGGAGAGTGCGAAACACAGGAGGCCCTCCAGGAGGAGAGCTGGCTGTGACATTTGCTGCTCTTTCACTCACTCATTCTGTCTTTGCTTCTTCATTCCTTCCTCATTTTGTCTGCTGGGCCCAGATGGAGGTAAAGGTGGTCATGGCAAAGCTGCTGCAGAGGCTGGAGTTCCGGCTGGTGCCCGGGCAGCGCTTCGGGCTGCAGGAGCAGGCCACGCTCAAGCCACTGGACCCAGTGCTGTGTACCCTGCGGCCCCGCGGCTGGCAGCCCACACCCCCACCGCCCCCCTGCTGAGGGGGCCCCCAGGCAGGATGAGACTCCTCGGGCAAGGGCCGTGCCCGCCCACCAGTTGCCCACGGCCACCCACCCTTCTACCCTGTCCCATCCCCTGGGCCACCCTTCACGCTGGCTTCCAGCGGGCCCTCTGCCAACTGCCTGCTTCACACCCCTCAGCGCTCCCTGTCACCTGCGGACTCCACGGCCCTTCCTGGACTGGCCCTTGCCCAACTCTCAGCCACCACCATTGTCCCTACCACTGAGCCCTTGCACAGGCCACTTCCTCAGACGAGACACCCTAACTCTTGCTCACTCCCTAAAGCCCTCTTCAGGTGTCACCTCCTCCAAGAAGCCCTCCTTGCCACCCCCAGCCGGGTCAGGGGCCCCTCCTCTGTGCTCCCTCAGTCACCTGTGCTACCTCTAACACCACACTGACCACACTGTATTGTGAGTGTCCGTTGATGTGACCAATTGCCCTCCCAGGCTGTCAGCGCCTCAAGGGTAGGGTCTGTGTGTGATTCGTCTCTGAGCCCCCTGTGCCCACCCGGGGCCCGGCACAGAGTCGATGCTCAATAAATGTGTGTTGACTGCATGAATGACCTGGAATCAGGCCATGTGCTCTCGCCTCGGCTTGCTCATCTGTGAAAAGGGGGAGATGTGGAGGCTGGCAGAGCTCTGGAAGCTGCAAGCCCGCAGGTGCCCCAGAGATGCCCCGACAATGCTGCTTGGGAGAGACTGCCCCAGGTTACCCGCCTGTTCCTGTGCTGTATTCATGGCCATGTCCCTGGGTGCTGTGTGAGGTTGGGACTGGGTGGGTGACTGGCTCTGACAGCTGGATTTGAGAGGTCAGGGAGGCCCCTGAGCCTCTCTTGGGAGCAGTTTGGTGGAGCTGCGCCCCGTGCTGCCCTCCTGACCTGGCAGCGGGGCAGGGCAGGTAAGACTGCAGCCCTCGTGGTGGTGATGGGGAAAAGCCATCCCTTCCTCCCCAGGACCGTGTCCTCTGAGCCCATCCAAGGAAGACGTCCTGCCCCGAGTTTCTCCTTCAGTCATTGGGAGCTTGTCTTTGTGCAGAGAGAAAAAGCTGCCCTCGTGGCCAGGCGCGGTGGCTCACACCTGTAATCCCATCACTTTGGGAGGCTGAGGCAGGTGGATCACCAACATGGCGAAACCCTGTCCCTACTTAAAAATACAAAAATTAGCCGGGCATGATGGTGGGTGCCTGTAGTCCCAGTTACTTGGAGTCTGAGGCAGGAGAATTGCTTGAACCCGGGAGGCAGAGGTTGCAGTGAGCCGAGATCGTGCCACTCTACTCCAGCCTGGTGACAGTCAGACTCCGTCTTAAAAAAAAGAAAAGAAAAAGCTGCCCTCTCCCCTGCCTGGGCCATGTGCCCCCTGGAAAGACCCCTCCCCACACAGGGAAGGCACAGATGTGTGCTGGCCCCTGATGTGCGTTGTCGGTCTCCTTCGGTCCTTGCTGCAGTCTTGAATGATGGCTCCAAGGGATGGTCCCATCAAGCAGATGAGGACACTGAGACTCAGGGGCGTAAGTGACATGCTCATTACAGGTGGGGCCTGGGGTGGCTCTGAGAATGGAGGAGACAAGTGTTTGGGTTCCCAGCCTACCCCTCTCCCCAGCCCAGGTGGGGGATGCACACCCCAGCCTCTGGGCAGAGGGTTGGGCCCCCGGGACGCCTCCAGAACTGCAGCGTTCTTGCAAAGAGAGGGTCCTCCTGCTCCCCTAGCACCTCGCCTGACCATGTAGGTACCTGGCCAGCCCCTCATCAAGCTGCACCCTCCACCCCCTCCATTTCCAGCTCCCTGTCTGGGGGGGCCCCAAACTCACCACCCACTCTGAGAATGGTATGCCCGGGCTCAGCCTCCAGATCAAACTCACCCCTGGCCAGAAGCAGCCCCTTCCCACAGCCACCCCAAATGCTGCTATCTCCCAGCATCCTGTTCCCAAGCCCCCAGCCGGGCACTGTTCCCCGACCTGCTCTGCTGTGCCCCCCTCCCCTGCCCCCTGCAGCCCTTCTCTGAGGTTCACCAGTACCCACATGCCTGCCCCTGCTTCCCACAGTCCACGCCCTCTGCCTCCTGCTGTGGCTGGACCTGGTCCTCATAGGACAGCACCTCCTTCACAGTCCATCTAAAAGGACCACAGGCCACCGACCACAGAACTGCAGCGACGCAACCCAGCATTGTCTGGAGGGGCCCGGAGGGATCGGCTCCCTCTGGAAACTTCAAGTTCCCGGCTTGACCAGCCGC
The DNA here is from genome assembly GCF_049350105.2 of Macaca mulatta. Lineage (NCBI taxonomy): Eukaryota > Metazoa > Chordata > Mammalia > Primates > Cercopithecidae > Macaca > Macaca mulatta. Next base: position 173,059,811 of record NC_133412.1, read on the forward strand.
TGACCTGGCAAATATCCGTCCATTGCTGAGCCTGAGCCTTCACACCATGATTTATTCAAATCCTGCCAGGAAACAGGAGCCAACTATGCCCCATTTCACAGAAGGGGAAGTCAAGGCCACAGCCACAGCTGGGCCATAGTGGAGTCAGCACTTAAACCTGTGGCCCTTTGCATCCAGTGGCCTTCCACAGGTTCAGCATGCCCTGCCCCTGCAGGCCTGGGCTTGTCTTCTGCATCCCCCAGGAATCCCAGATGGCTGGGAAGTGCAGAGCCAGAACCCCCCAGCCCCACTGTCACTGCCGGTGGGGCCATCCTGCCCTTCTTTCTGAGCCACTTCCTCTTCCATAGACTGGGCTTTCTGTGAGGGGCAGGTGGCTCTCAGTCCAGGCTGCATGGGGGAGCCACCTGGGCCAGGTGAATCAGCCTCTGGGGTGGGGCTCAGAAACTTTTCTTTTTCTTTTTTCTTTTCTTTTTTTTTACTCTTATTGCCCAGGCTGGAGTGCAGTGGCACAATCTCCTCTCACTACAACCTCCACCTCCCGGGTTTAAGAGATTCCCCTGCCTCAGCCTCCTGAGTAGCTGGGATTACAAGCATGTGCCACGACACCCGGCTAATTTTTGTATTTTTATTTTTAGTAGAGACGGGGTTTCACCATGTTGGCCAGGCTGGTCTCGAACTCCTGACCTCAGATGATCCACACGCCTCTCCAAAGTGTTGGGATTACAGGCGTGAGCCACCGCGCCCGGTCCAACTGTTTTCAAGTCTCCCAGGAGATCCCAATGTGCATGGGCGGGTGCCGCCAGTCCAGATGAAGCCGACCTCCCGGACCCAGGCAAGATGGATAGGATTAAACCCAAGGCTATGCAGCTAGGCGACCTGGGGTCAAATCCTGCTCCCACCTGCCTGGGCCTCAGTTTCCCCATCTGTAAGGGAGGACAAATAATAGGACCACTTCCTAGGGTTGGTGGGGAATTAGTGTCCATACGTGGGTCGCGCTCTGGCACTGTGACTCTGGTCATTGTCACCTGCAGGGAAGGGAGGCTTTCCTGCAGGCAAGACGGCGCAGTCCCCGGAAGAGCCGCACGGTGGCGCGCTGGCGCAGAGCGCGGGCTCGCCCTCCCGCCCAGGCCGAGCGGGCGGCGCCGGCCCCAGCCGCGGAGGGTCCTGAGGCGCGGAGTGGGTGGGCCGAGGGGACGCCAGCCCCGCTCCCGGAGGCGGGGTCAGGCGGGAGGCCGGGGGTCGGCAGTGGCAGGCTCTGGCCACGACGTGGAGGTGGGATAGCCACCCCCATTTCACAGATGGGGCTCCCGAGGCGCAGCGAGGTGTGGCAGCTGCTGGGGGAGCCGGGCCTGGGCCTGGGGCGCTGGCAGGCCGGCCGGGGACGCGCCGGGCGGGAGCGCGCAACTCTGGCGGGAAGTGCGCACAGGCTACTGCGGCCGCCGGGGAGGCCGGGGGATGCCCTCGCTAGGCGGCTCCGGAGGCTCCGGGCCCCGCCCTGCTCTGCCACTCCCTCCCGTGTGACCTCGGCCAATGGCGGCCTTTTCTGAGTCTGTCCCCCTGCACTGTAAAGCTGGACGTGCTTAATCTACACTCGCATCCCCGCAGGAGGCTTCCAGCCTGCGCATTCCTGAGGGCCTGCCTTCCCCAGGCACCAGCTTCCCCAGGGCTGAGCTGCTGAACTCTAAAACCTTTGGACACCTCCCTGCCCTCTGCCCTAGCGACCTGCGGCTGGAGACCCTGAGCTGGCCCAGCCCTCTGGGGTACCCAATAGCCTAGGCTGGGTTGGGGGTGGCTTCAGGAACCTTGGGCTGCCGGGCGTGGGGTGAGCGCCTTGGCCCAGCTATGGCCAGGTGGGAGGTTTTCTTCCTCTATGCTCTGGGTGCTGGGGCTGGAGGCGGTGGCTCTGCTGGGCTTCAGAGACAGCCAATGTGGATAGACAGAGGACCATGCCCTGTGTCCCCGCAATTAGCTGCCCACCTGGGAAGGTTCTGGATGGAACTTGGCAGAATCCTGAGCCGGCCCCTCCTGGCAGTCCTGGCCGAGAGGGCACCGCGCGCTTTATGCTGGTCCAGAGTCAGTTGACGGGACTCAATTCACATCTGCCCAGACCTCACCCCGGGCTCCAGACCTCACCCCGGGCTCCAGACAGCCTCAGGCATCTCTGGATGTCCAAAAATATCCCCCACCCCGCAGGCGCACCCTCCCCGCAGTCACCGGGGTATTTCTGGCGGACGGAAGGGGACTCAGTGGGAGGAAGGGTCATTTCTCTGAATCCAGGGCCAGGGGTGGGGAGGGACGGAGTCAAGTCCCTGCCTTGGCCTGGAGCTTTAGAAACACTCATTTCTTCTGGAACACAGCCTCTCCCCCGTAAATCCTTCTCACCAGAGGAAACCATAGTCACCCTCCTGGTGCTCACTTCTTGGGCAGCCACTGCCTGGACGAGACCCCGGGAGGCCAGGCAGAGGGGTCCCCCCCACCCCGTGGGAGGCAGCCTGCTAATTCTGGGTGCCAAGGGCAAGACTGCAGGTCCCTGTGCAGGACACCTGCCAGCTGCATCGCGTTTGGAGCCTACCCTGGATGGGGCTCTGTGGGCCCAGGGCAAGGCCAGGCAGGGACCGGCATGAGCAGCAGCTGGCACAGGAGCGCCCTGGGCAAGAGCCCGTCGGCCAGTGGCAGACACTGGGTGAGGAGCCCCGATGATTCAAGTCATGCTTTACTGGCATTGCACCTCACCTGTTGGGCACGCTGTGCGGCCAGCCCTGAGCCAGCTTTACTGTACCTCCAGGTACCCTGTGCTATAGACAAGGCTCCAAGAGGTGCGGCCTGCCCCATCTCAGGGCCAGAGGGTAGAGGGTGGAATGGGCTGTCCCTGGGGCCCTTGCCCCTGCTGTTGAGCCCAGGAGCCTGAGCCTGGGAGGCCTCCCCATCGCCTCCCTGCCCCCCTGCCCCCTCCCAAATGACAGTGGCTTTTTGGCTGCCACCCCAGAGGTAAGGGGGTAACCTGAGGAAACCAGGAGCTGCCCACACCCTCAGCCCAGGGACAGCAGGTGCAGCTGCACAGGCCTTGCGGGTTTCTTTCCTGGCTGGGAGCCTGGACGCCGGGAGTGTTGCCCAAGGCCACCCAGGCAGCGGTCTGTCAGGGGTGCCTGGGCTGGACAAGGGGCCCTGGGTGTTTGGAACCAGCTCGCAGAGCTATGCTGGAGCAGGTGCATGTGTGTGTGTGTGCATGTGACCCCACGTGCACATGTGTGTCTCTGTGTCTCCGTACCTGTCCGTGTTCCTGTTCCTTAGTCTCCGGGGGTCTGTCCGGCCCCCCGTGTGTGAGGCTGTGCAGATGAGTCTACATATCTGTGTCTGTCTCAGATTCTGTGTGGAGCTGGTGTGTCAGGCCTGACCTGGACTATATGGAGGTGTCTCTTTGAACCCAAGGCAGTGGACAAACATCGGACAGGTCGCCATGGGCTAGGACCCTGCCGTGTGGCCTGCGTTCTGTCCTCACCCCACATCCAGTGAGATGGGCTAACCTGCCCAAGGCCACACAGCCAGGAGCTTGGGGCCATCCAATGTGGACATCCATTGTCCTTCAAGTTGTGGCCACCAAGGCCCCACATGAGGCTCCCTGCTCCCCATCTGTCCTGACTCTGTACAGGGGAACCCAAGGCTGAGGGGTCTCCAGCAGGGAGAGGCTGCACTCCTGAGGCCCAGCCAGGGCCAGGTGAGTGTGGGGCAGCAGGTGCCAGCGGTGGGGGGAGGCATGGGTGGGAAGCAGGGCCTCTTCCCTGACCTGCACCATGCTTGGCTGCCTCTCCACCTTTGATTACTGACCCTCCTCTGTCCCTCCAGGGACACTTTCCCGCCAGTGCTGGTGCTGGCTGGCCAAACAGTGTGGGAACCCAGGGGCCGGCCTTCCTCCAGGTGGTGGCAGCAGGGGAGGGGCCTGGGCACACGGTGGGTGAGCAGTCACTGCAGGGCCTCCCCTGGTTAAGCGGCATGATGCTGTGATGTCACAGGGAACCCAGGAAGGGCACTGGCTCTGGGCTGGGCCCCACAGGCATCAGTATATGTGTTCCCCTCCCTTTGCCCCGTGCCCTTCCAATGGCCCCAACTCCTGCCCGACCAGATTTCACGCCACTGTCCAGCCATCTCGAACCATTCCTGGGTGCCCCACCTCTTTCCCACCAGGCCCATCTTGTCCTATCCGTCCCCACCCCCATCCCTCACCTCCCAGGTCTCTGCACGAATGACTCTCAGAGGTCCTCCCTGACCACCTGCCCTTCCTGACCTCAGTTCCTTCACCTGCGCTCCTCCACCCACAAGCCTGTGGGCCCTGAGAGGCTGCGCCCAAGGTTTGTTCAGGCCCCGGCAGCGGCTTCCCCGTCGTGGTGACCATGGAGTAGCTATTGAGACCAGCTAAATCAGACATAGGTGAGCCCTTGGGGGCCAGCGGGCACACAAACGGTTGCAGCTTCAGGGTGAGCTGCAGGAGACGCATCATGTACACACACACCCGACACGCAGACACACTCCCGCATGTGGACATCACAAGCTTGTATGGGCACACACACCCACACATTCTCACACACACACACACACACACACACTCTCCCACACACGTGCCCACTGCCATCCAACCTAGGCACACACACATGCATCACACGTGTTCACTTACACACACATTTTTGCATGCACACACTTCCACACGTGCCCACTGCACCTGTGCACTTGTACCAGTGAACACACAGGCATCACCACACACATCCACTTACACATATTCTTGCACGTGTGCAGTGGTCTCGGGAGCAGGGGACTCAAGCTGTTTATTCCCAACACATGTTCCCATGATAAAGAAAACAGGAAGGGACTTGGGGCCAGACACAGGAAGGGGAAGTGGCCTGTCGCAGGGAACCAGCTCCAGCCAGTGGACACTGGGCGGTCTGCTTGGGGGAGACGCAGGGGCAGGCAGACAGATGGCTGCAGGGTGGGGAGGTGGAATGCCCCTCCGTGACATCTTGCCCTGGTTTAATCTTCACCACAGCCCCGATGGGCATCACCCCTTCTGGGCAAGAAACCAAGGCTGGGGCCAGGCTGTCCCCATCACCCAGGAAGGCTGCTGGAGCTGGGATTTGACCTGGGTTCATCTGACACCAGGCTCCTCCCAGCCCTGGTCCCACAGCCCACTTGGGCCCAGGTGAGGCCTCTGCTGGGGAGGTGGGTGCTGTGGCAGGGCTCTGTTCTGCAGCCCCACTGTTTGTCCAGCACCAGGGTGCATCCCACACCTGTAGAACCCCGGGCTGGACTCTGGCAGTCTCATGGGGGCTCCTGGGGGGTCAGCACTGGTCCCCTCTGTCCCACGGCATGCCCCTCCATCAGCCTAGCCCATCCCAGGGAGCCCAGAGCAAGGGTGACAGGAGTTGAGACCCAAGATGGGGCCACAGGCCCTGCCTGGCATTGACCCATGGGCCTGGGTGTGCCGGACAGCAGGCACCAAGAGGGGCCACAATGTGTGAAGCCCATACGGTGGGGTGGGACCTACCTAGGAGACAGATCAGCCCCCATTCCATGCCTCCCACTCCCTCCAGTGCCTGACACCAGCTGCCACGCCAAGGCAAAGCAGAGGTGCCCAGCGAGGGACTCATGCCATTCCTTCCCCGGTCACACCGCCTCCCCGGGGATACAGAAACCACCTGTGCATACCTGAAGTCTGCCGAGTGCTGCAGAGCTATCTCAGTCCAGCCCACAGCCGGGCAGGTGGGGCTCCTCCCACTTTGCAGGGGAGTCACTGGGCTTCTCTCTTTGCTGACCTGCATCCAATTTTCTCCCTGCTGCCCCCTCACCCCAGCCCACAACCCAGCCCAAGGCACAGAGTGCCGGGGTTCCACCCCCGCCCTGCCCCCAGAGTTGTCCTGGAATCTAACACCCAGGGGTTGCAGAGGGAGGAGGGGAATTTTCGGGTTGGAGGAGACAGTTCCAGGGGAGGTCTGGCCTTGTCTTTCTCTTTTTTCTCTTAAAATTAAAGTTTCAGTTTGGAGGAACAAAAACTTCAGTTAGGAGGGACTCAGGATGGCCACCAGTCCTGATTTGTCTGAAGCTGGCCGGGGGGGTAGTTTCCAGGATCCATGGAGGGCATTCAGTGCTAAAACAGGGGAAGTCCCAGGGAAATGGGACAAGTTGGTCACCTGGGAGGGAGCCCACAGCCATTTCATCTAACCCTACATGATGCTTGAGCTCCCTCCGCTATGTCCCCATCCAGCAGCTGCCCAGCCCTGCTTGAATACCCTCAGTGACGGTGAGCTCATTATCTGACAGGGCAGCAAGAGCCAACCAAGAGGTGGACACAGCCAGGACTAGGCACTGACCACAGCGAGGTTGGAGTTGGCAGAGTGGAGTGTGGGGCCAGTGGAAAAGGAGCAGGGCCCCTGAGCTGCCTTTAGGGGCAGCCATGGCTTCCCACGGAAAGAGGAGGACAGAGAATTCCTAGGCCAAGGGAACAGCACAGGCAAATGCCTATACCATAGGGATTCAGTTCTTTCTCTCTGATGGCCAGTGCAGGGGTGAAGAGTAGAGGCTGTGACTTCACAGCCCGCCTCCTCACCCCACCCACAGATAGGGCTTCCTTTGGAAACATGGAGGCCTCGTCCTCCTGCCTTCACTCCCCAGGTCCCTGAGCCAGGAAAGGCCTCAGTGCAGATGGAAGAGCTGCCAGGATGCCTCAGCACGCTGCTCCACCCACTTCTCATTTTCCTGAGGCTTATGTATCCTCAGCGCCAGCATCTGCCCCCTCCTCCAGGAAGCCTCCTCTGATTTCCCTAGTCCTGAGGACTCCCCTGCCATAAGCAACATCCTTCTTCTCAGGCTTGCTGCAACCTCCAGCCCTGCCAGAGACCCCTGCCATTCTTCAGCTGGGCTTTCTCACCTCCGCACCTGCTGGCTTGTCTTCCTAGAACACCCTCCATTCCCTTCGAAAAGCTTTCTGGGCCGGGCGCGGTGGCTCATGCCTGTAATCCCAGCATTTTGGGAGGCCGAGGCATTTTGGGATCACTTGAGATCAGGAGTTCGATATCAGCTTGGCCAACATGGTGAAACCTCGTCTCTACTAAAAATACAAAAATTAGCCGGGCATGGTGGCAGGTGCCCATAATCCCAGCTACTCAGGAGGCTGAGGCAGGAGAACTGCTTGAACCCAGGAGGCGGAGGTCGCAGTGAGCCGAGATGGCGCCACTGTACTCCAGCCTGGGCAACAGCAAGACTCCATCTTAAAACAAAAACAAAAACAAAAAAATGAAAGAACTTTCTGGACTGAGCACAGTGGCTCATACCTATAATGCAGCACTTTGGGAGGCCGAAGCATGAGAACTGCTTGAGCTAGGGAATTCAAGACCACTCAGAGCGACGTGGTGAGACCCCCTCTCTACAAAAAATAGTTAGCTAAGTGTGGTGGCACAGACCTGTGGGCTCAGCTAGGGAGACTGAAGTGGGAGAATCACCTGAGCCCAGGAGGTTAAGGCTGCCATGAGCTGTGATTGTACCACTGCACCCCAGAGTGACCCTGTGGCAAAAAATAAAATAAAATAAAATAAAAATAAAAGAAAGAAAAAGAACAGACTTTATTTTCACTTAACGATAACTCAAATGCCAGCTCTTCCAGGAAGCCCTCCTGGAGCTCTCGGATTGAGTTTCTCTCCCTTCTCTTTAAGCCATTTCACTCCCTCTGGTCTCTGCATACAGAACTGGGTAGACCTAGAGCCTGAGGGGGCACAGCAGACCCAGCCCTGGGGTGATGCCTCTGGTATCTCCAGCCCTTGGCAGGTTCTGCCCTGTACTTTGTGGGGACCAGGGACGGGGATGGATTGGCTGTGAGCCAGGTACACAACGAGAGCATACTAAGAGCTTGCTGGAGTGCATTCTTTCAACCAGTATTTCCTGAGCACCCACACTGTGCCAGGACCAGATGGCTACCCCTGGGGATCCCGCCTCTATCCCCTGTCGACCCTCAACATGTGGCTCACTCAGCACACAGTAGATGCCTGAAGTACTGGCTGCTGTTGGCCAAACAATCAAAGGCAAGGGATGGCCTTCCTGCAGCGTGGAGACAGACAGCCTGGCTCCAGATCCTGCTCACGCCCCATACTGACCCGGTGGCCTTGGGTGGGCCGCTTAACCCCTCTGTGACATGGACATGATGGTTGCAGCAGCTCTGGAGAGCAGAGTGAGATGACGGGTGGCCACACTTCACGTAGCTCCTGGTCCCGGCCATGTCCTCAGTGGTGGTATCACTTGTTATTCTCCTTCCCTAAATGTCCATAAATGTCCCTTGCTGGCTGGGTGGAACCGTTTCCAAGGAAAGAGTGTACAGGCATTCCCAAGTACCCAGGAGCTGGGGTCTTGGGGACTGACCAAGCACCTAGGGGTGCAGTGGCTTCTCAAGTAACATCCTGGGGCTGCCCCAAGAGGCCCTGGGCGGGGGAGAGCAGTGCCCAGATTTATCCACCAATCGCACAGGCTGCTGGCACTGAGCACATTCTTATCTGCCCAGCCCAGCATGGGGGGGGTGGCCAGGCCGGCCGGGGCGGGACGCTGCCTGGGGCTGGACACGGAGGATCCCCAAGCCCTGCTGGGTGGGTGACAGCCGCTGAGGCTCTGAGTGACCCTGCAGGCTGGTGGCCAGCCGGCTGCCCATCTCCCACACCATGTCGGACGGCGAGGGCCCCTCAGCCGGTGAGTGGCAGTGCTATATTTACCCACTATGGCTCCGGTTGCAGAGCCAAGGCCGCCAGTCGCCGAGGGCACTGGGGCCCCCACAGGCTGCCGGCAGCTGTGAGCTGGACCCCCTTCCTCTTTGCCCAACGCCTGGGGGGCCTGTGCCGCCGGAAGAGGGGAGCTTGACTTTAAAGCTAAGTTCTGCCGCACCCCTGACTGCACAGTGTAGCCAGTGCAGGAAGCTGTGCCTGATTCAAGCTCTCCCGGGGCTGGCAGCCGGGGCCAGAGCTGACCCAGGACAGAGGGGCAGGAGCTGTGGCGGGACCCATGGGTAGGCTCAGGGTGCCATGGGCCACTGGAAGCACATGCAGACGAGTGTATGTGAACATTTATCGGCAGGGAGCGCACACAGCTTCCGTCTGATTCCCTAAGTCTGAGACCTGTGGGCATTCTGAGTCCCTGGTCCAGCAGCACCAGGCAGGCTATCTGTGTGCCCTCATATCCTCTAGGTTGAAAATGGCCAGGGACACAGGGAGGTGGAAAGGCGATCAGATTCCCCATGGGGTCTGCCCACTGCCCTCTGCTCTGCCTGAGGCAAGAGGCTGTGGTGGGGACTGCCACCCGTGTGCCTGGCTGGCTGCCCCTGGCTCCTGCCAGTTTCAGAGGCAGCCTTGGCGGAATGGGGGCTGGGGACAGCCGAATCCAGGGGTTACATGGGGGACTCTGGAGTCAGGCTGTCCAGGTTCAAATTCCAGTTATTTCACCTCCAGGCTGGGTGATCTTGGGCAGGTGGCTTAACTTATCTGAGCCTCCATGTCCCCAGGTAAAAATGGAGATTGTGGTCCTAACCTCCCGTTGGCTGTGAAAATTAAATTTATGATATTGTGTGAAAGCGCCTGCTGGTGCCTGGGGTGCACTGAGCGCTCAGAGCGCTGTGTGCTGGCAGCAGGTGGGCACCCCGGGCAGCAGATGGGCATCCCAGGCAGCCCAGGCAGCCAGGTCTGGCCTCCTCCAGCAGGGCCTCCTTCGTAAGCCACCAATTGTCGCTGGCACGTGGATTCATTCTCCATAAAACCCCACCTCAGAGGCTCTCGGGACACATCAAGGTCTCCTGGGGGATGTGGGCGGATTGTGGGTGACAGCACTCTGCAGATACCCTGTTACTGATGAACAGTCCCAGCGCCTTGGCCTGGCTGCGTAGGATTTGGAACAGAGAGTGCGAGAGAGTGTGTGTGTGAGTGTGTGTGTGAGTGTGTGTGAGAGAGTGTGTGTGTGAGAGTGTGTGTGTGTGTGTGTGAGAGAGAGTGTGAGTGTGTGTGTGTGAGTGTGTGTGAGAGAGAGTGTGAGTGTGTGTGTGTGAGTGTGTGTGAGAGAGAGAGAGTGTGAGTGTGTGTGTGTGAGTGTGTGTGAGAGAGAGTGTGTGTGTGTGAGTGCGTGTGTGAGAGAGTGTGAGTGTGTGTGAGTGTGTGTGAGAGAGTGTGAGTGTGTGTGTGTGTCTGTGTGTTGGGGAGGGGTACACTGACAGAAGGGGCCTGACCTCACCTTCTTCCACTGGGTGCCGGTTGTCCTGGCTGCCAGGAATTGCCCGCCGGGGCCGCGGGAGCTCCGGGAGCCAGCAGACAGCTCTTTCTGGCCGGCCCTGCCCTACACCTGACGCTAACCCGGAATAGCTCTCCCCCTCCACCAGGGACATGGCCCTGGTTTTAGCAGCTTGTAAAGCCACCCGCATGGAGATGGGTATTTCAGGAAGGCTAGGACAATATTTAGCCCATCGGGGCAAAGGAATGGGCGCTGAGTGTGCATGTGTGTGCGCAACCTGGAGGCTGGGAGGTGATGTGGGTCTTGCTGTCCCTTCCCCGTTTAGGAGAGGGTCAGCCCGGTTGGGCTGGGAGGTGGCGCCTGGATTCCAGGCTGGCTCTGTCGCCCTGGTAGGCAGGTGGCCCTGGGCAGGCTCCGGGCTTGGTTCTCCCATCTATAGAATGCCATGCGAGGTCTTTTGTCTCTAATATGTGGGTTTGGGATTCAACCTGGCTGGCAGGAGTAAAGGCGGCATCTTGGGGCAGGAGGGTATATTTACTTATGGGTAGAAGGGTGCCAAGGAAGGGGGCCTTTTGGAGCACACAGTGTGAAGTTCAGGCCTTTCTAGGATTCCTGCCCAGCAGCAACCAATGGTTGCTCCAAGGACACTGCAGTGAAATATTTTCACCTGTTTTCAGTAACTGATCCCCAAGCCTGTGTCGGCAGTGGGAACATTCTCAGCTCTCCACTCGTGACTGGTGTGACCCAGGGCAGACTACTCAAGGACACTGTGCCTCAGTTTCCTCATCCATTAAGTGGGGACAGTAATGGGACATTAACTCCTCAACGTGCAATAAGGATTAAATGGCTAACAGCATGTAACACACCTAAAATAACGCCAGGCTTATTGTTAGTGGTTATAGCTGTTATTATTTCACCAATAAATAAACAACCTAGAGAGGGAGATGAGGGAAGCAGAGGACCCGCTGTATCCTGGACACGCTGTTCTGTTTATTACCGGGAGGTGGGGACTATAAGCTCCATCGTGTAACTGAAGCTCAGAGAGGCACACGTGAGGTCACCCAGCTGGTCAATGGCAGAGCAGGGATTCAAACCCTGTTAGCACAGAACCCGGGTTAGGCCCCTCTTCCTGGGAGTCCCACCTGCACACCCAAGGAGGGCGAGGCTGGCTATTTTGTGGGACTTTTTGGCTGCTGGAGAAGCAGCTCTCATTTCAGGGTTAGCTAGCTCAACAGTGCCTCTAATAACTTGCAACCTGTAGAGAAAAATGTAGTGCCTTGTTAGGGTGTCAAGAAATTTCTGCAGAGCAGGAGCGCAGCAGGAGGTGGCTGGCCCCTGGATTTGTGGCCCTGTGCCTGGGTGGGTGAGCTGGAGCTAAGGTTACCCGGGAGTCAGCACCATATTTATAGCAGGAACTTGCCTGCATCAACTACCGGCCCACACACCCTGGCCAGCAAAGGCGCTTCCTTTACAGTTGCCTGCATTCTAGGCTTGGCTCTGTCTCTTAGGGGCGGGGTCACATCACCTGACTAAGCCTCAGTTTCTTCATCTTTAAAATGGGGGGTTCGTCATCTCCCTCACTGGGTCTGAAAATAGGACCTGTAAGTGCACGGCACCTGCCTGGCATAGATGGGGCCTCAGAAGATGCCGGCTCTACACATCCTGGGTCTGTTGATTGTCTTTTCCTGCCTTTGACCTTGTGATTTACCGTCTCCCGTCCTGGCCAGAATCTGCAGGAAGAGATCCAGGTCTCTGTGCTGTTAGCTGCCCCCATGCTTGGGAAAGTTTCCAGCAAAGCAGCTTTACAATCCTAAGCACCGAAGAACAGGCTGTTCTGTTTTCAGCAGAGCAATGAATGCAGGTCCACAGAGACCAGGGTTCAAATCCCAGCTCTACCACTTCCTAGCTCTGTGGCCTTAGGTGAGTCACTTAACTTCTTTGAGCCTCTGTGACAGATGGGCATTTGCCGTGCTGCAGAGGGTATGGTAAGGACAGACCTGTAACCTGCAGGAGTGCTCAGCCAGCAGAGTGACCCTATCTGTCCTCCTAAGTAACCCTCCGCCAGTCCCACTGCCCAGTTCTGAGCCACAGTCACCCTGTTCGTGTGGTGAGACATGGCTGCCCTTGCTGGTGCCTTTTGTATGTGCGTGTGCTGGGAAGTTGTTCCCCTGTCTTTATCACCTCCCTCAATGCCCTGCAGCTTCTGATTCTCACCAAGACATTCAGCTGGGTGTGCTGACATCTCCCTGGCCTCCCCGAAAGGCCCCCAAGAACTGGGCTCTCCAAGTACCTCTCTCTGCTAGAAGTCAAGGATGGTTTTCCAAGGATAGGGCCTGCAAACATAGGTGGTGCCACCCAACTGCTCACGCAATTCCCCCTGGCATCCTAGAACCCAGACAGCACCCCAGCTTTTTGCTCCCCCAGACCTCATGGTGGGCCCCTCACCAGGAACCAGGGCAGTGTCCACCTTCTCTTCCTGTCCTGGCCATCCCCAGCTCTCACCTCAGTTTCTCCTAGAAGGCCCTGTCCCCCGGTTTATGCCATCCCTGTCCCTAAGGAGGTTGCACTGCTCTCTGAGGAGGGGGTCCTGGCACAGTGTCCCTTCCTTGGATTTCAGGGTAGGCAAGTGCTGGAAAGGGTATGAGATGCCTGGAGTGGCCCTGGGATATGGGAATACCTCTGAGATGACCTGGTGAACGGTGCCAATGTGGTTCCCTGCCCTGCTCGTAGGAGTCCCGAGCTGTACAGGCCTGACCAGGTGTAGTGGGAGCCTTTGGTGCTGAGTGACCCAGGGCAGGCCTCCTTCATGTGTGACCTCAGAAAGGTTATGTAGCAGCCATCCACAGGCCAGCACACGGCTCTGGACACATGCCCCGAGTTCTGACATCAAGTACCCCCCACCTCAGCCCCTGTGAAGGGCTGGGCCTGCGTGAGTCGCTCTGAGGGTCCAAGCCGGACTCCATGCCCTGTGCCTTCTGGGTGCCTGCACATAGGGTGGTGGCAGGGCATGAGTCCCTGAGGAGCAAGAGGCAGTTTCATGTGACGTCAGTGGTTGCTAAGGCTGGAGACAGCAAGTGGCCTGGGTTTTCACTTCCTTTATGGTTACTGGCCGGTTCATCCCTTGGGGAGAGGGAGCCAGTGAAGGCTCTGGAGCCGGGGATGGAGGATACATGGCTTGCTTCAGTGCGGTGGGTGGAGGAACGGGAAGGAGGATCTGGAGGCCCAGAGGCCACGGAGGAGGCTGGGGAGATGGTCCTGGGGAGAGAGGGTGAGGTCCACACAGGACGGGAGGGACCCGGAGAAGGGCACAGGTAGATTTGGCAACTGCTGGGGCTGGGGTGCTGGGAGGGTACAGGGGAGACTGAGCCTGATACTGCCGCCCCCGTTAGGAGGGTCCAAAGGACAGACTGTCACCTTCAGGGCTCTGTGGGGTGACGTGGCAGTGTTTCAGGGCTCAACTGTAAAACCTGTGGCACGCGTGGAGGACTGGGTGAGAGCCCCCTGGCGTGGAGGGCTGGGTGAGATCCCCCTGGCGTGGAGGGCTGGGTGAGATCCCCCTGGCGTGGAGGGCTGGGTAAGATCCCAGCCCCACGTGCCCTGGCCCTGGACACAGGCAGGCCCCTCTCCTCTCCGAGCCTCGGCGGTCTCCTCTGTAAAGTAGAGGTGACACTGTAACCTCAGGGGTGTCGTATGGGTGATCTCCAGGCATGAACCTTTGAACAGCACTGCAGGTGTGCCGGGCACCTGTGATACTGAAGGACTCAGCCTCAGCAGCATCCAGCAACCTCTCACCAGAGGCTGGGTGCGGGGCGGGGACACACAGGAGGAATCCGCAGCTGGTGAGTCCCCTTCAGTGCCCCTCACGGCACCCCTACATTGAGGTTCACACCACACTCCTAACCCATGGGATCTTCATGTTATGGAGCAGGGGAAACTGAGGCCCGAGAGAATGAGAGACCAGCTCAGTCACCCAGCGAGGGCGTGGTGAGCTTAGGCTCAGGCCGGATTCCCAGGCACAGGTCGAGCCCCTCCAGCACTTTCAACGAGGTGTCTCCCACTTGTCCCATCGTCCAGGCTCAGTGGAGGCCTGCCTCCTCCAGGGACCTTCCCTGAGTTCTGCAGCCCCTGGGGACCCTGAACCCCTGGAGCACCCATGCCCTGATACCCTTCTTGGGTAGTAGCTTTGAGTGGCACCACCCCAGACCTTTACCCTTCTCACAGAAGTTACGAGCTGTGGGATGTCACAGGCGTGTCCAGGTGCGGCTGGAGCCTTCGGTACTGTGTGACCCAGGACAGGCCCCCTTCCGTGTGTGGCCTGAGAGATGCTGATTTGTTAGCATCCACCCACTTATCTGTTACCCATTCAGGCCAGTACATGGCTCTGCACACGCGCCCCAAGTCCCAAGTCAGGCAGGGCCCAGGTACCTTTCCAGCCCTGCACTCACTTGGCACATGAACCTCCAAGCAGCAAATGAATACATTCGTGTGACTAGGGGCCCCATGCCAGCGTCGAAAGTACCCTCGCAGGCTTTTTCATCTATGACAAGAGATGCAGGTGAGAAATGCAGCTTGGAAAGGAAAGCTATCCACTTCTGTTCTTTTAAAGTATTGGGTCAATTCTAAGGGAGCATTCTTGAGATAGCAAGATAGCTTTTATTTTTTATTTATCATGCTTTTAAAACAAAATTTTTAAAATGAAAAACAGCTAATGGTTGCAAATGCTAACAGCTTTTGCGTTTAGCATTTGCAACCATTTCACTATTTTTTCTTGAAATTCACACAGTCAAAATAAAATATAGAAACCGGTTGCTGAGGTAGGTAAGAGGCCGCCTGTAGACACCCATTTCAAATTTCCAATTTTTGCACTCTGATTTCAACATTTTGCCTTCATCAAAACAGCTTCTTTGGTTTTTATTTTGTTTCCTACTCTTTAAGTCAGAATGGGATCGGGATGCTCCGGAACAAACAAATCTCAATGGTTTGATGCCACAAAGGTACACTTCTACCTTATACAAAGGCCACTGCAGGTCTGGTGACGTCCTCCCCGCTCCCAGGGCAGGTCCCTGCACGGTGGCCCAGCGTGATGCTTCTTTAAAGACCCATGTTTTCCCAGTCACTGCAGCCAGCCAAGAGAGAGATGGCGACACAGCACCAGTTAAATGCACCCACCAGGAAGTAACCCACCTTGCCACAACCAAAGTTTCACTGGCTCCAGCAAGTCACATGGCCACACCAAATGGCCAGAGGACAGGGTGTGTCCCTCCATTAGGAACAGTAGCAACGTCTGCACCCTTTCCATTGAGTTTTTCCCCACCGATTGACTGTTTCTTTGTTTGTTTTTTAAGTAATCCATTTTCATTATGAAACAGAGCATATTGTGTGAGCTGTGGTCAACAGGCATCCAAAATGTAAATCATGTGATTTCTAATATGCAAATCACAGTGCAAGGGGCAAGAGTTTTCAAAACATTGCTCCCTCCCACAGACTTGCATTTGCATTTTAAAGCACAAAAATAAATTTCTGAATGATTCGGTCATCACCTCCAGTGAGGAAAAGCATAACCGAGAACAACCTTAGCCAGAAATCTCTTTTGACTTTTTATTTGTTGAGGTACAAAAGAGGGCGTTGGAATGAGCAGGCTGTGGAATCCGTTTATTCAGTGTAATCCACAGATCCAAAAACTGAGACAGGAGTTTAGAAGGCAATGATTTTTGAACAATACTGGGGGAAATTATGAGAAGAGCGTGTTTCTTCACTCTAATACAGATATGCACTCTCTCTTTGATTCCATGACACCATCAAAGAGAAGCTGTGTCATCAGTTTAGTAACTGGCTTTCCCAGTTGACTTTTTTTTGAGACAGACTCTCGCTCTGTCGCCCAGACTGGAGTACAGTGGCACATCTTGGCTCACTGCAACCTCTGCCTCCCGGGTTCAAGTGATTCTCCTGCCTCAGCCTCCCAAGTAGCTGGGACTACAGGCATGCACCACCACAGCTGGCTAATTTTTGTATTTTTAGTAGAGACCAAGTTTCACCATGTTGCCCAGGCTGGTCTCAAACTTCTGACCTCAAATTATCCACCTGCCTTGGCCTCCCAGAGTGCTGAGATTACAGGCATGAGCCACCATCCGGCCCCAATTGACTTTTAATGGTGGACGTGTACATACATATATAGTGCACACACACACACACACACCATGAAACACATTTAAATAAAACTTTACAGTGTAAGATAGGGCTGTGGCCACACACATCACACATTGCTTTGTATAAGATAAGATCTGGTTTAAAAATAATGTTTGCAAAGACTAGAGGTTGCCTATGAACCCTGTCATAAGAGTCAGTGACATCAACTTGGATTGCTAGAAATAAAACCAGAATTGGGCCTGAAACTGCTGAGCTCCGTTTGGGGGGTCAGACATTCCTGCAGTATTCAGCGCTGTGGTCCAACCTCGAGGCCAAACTGTTTAGAGAACTCTCTACCAAGTTTAAACACATCTTTTAGGAATCCTGCCTCATTTATTTTGGGTGGAAAAACATGTCAAGCGCTGGTGCTGGAGCAGAAAACATCCTTCCTGCTGCTTCTCGCTCATAGTCTGAGTTAACCTCTGCCTCTGTGGACGCTGACTGAGCCCGCGCCACGTGCATGGTGGTCTGAGTTAACCTCTGCCTCTGTGGACGCTGACTGAGCCCGCGCCGTGTGCATGGTGGTCTGAGTTAACCTCTGCCTCTGTGGACGCTGACTGAGCCCGTGCCGTGTGCATGGTGGTCTGAGTTAACCTCTGCCTCTGGACGCTGACTGAGCCCGTGCCGTGTGCATGGTGGTCTGAGTTAACCTCTGCCTCTGTGGACGCTGACTGAGCCCGTGCCGTGTGCATGGTGGTCTGAGTTAACCTCTGCCTCTGTGGACGCTGACTGAGCCCGCGCCACGTGCATGGTGGTCTGAGTTAACCTCTGCCTCTGTGGACGCTGACTGAGCCCGCGCCGTGTGCATGGTGGTCTGAGTTAACCTCTGCCTCTGTGGACGCTGACTGAGCCCGTGCCGTGTGCATGGTGGTCTGAGTTAACCTCTGCCTCTGGACGCTGACTGAGCCCGTGCCGTGTGCATGGTGGTCTGAGTTAACCTCTGCCTCTGTGGACGCTGACTGAGCCCGTGCCGTGTGCATGGTGGTCTGAGTTAACCTCTGCCTCTGTGGACGCTGACTGAGCCCGTGCCGTGTGCATGGTGGTCTGAGTTAACCTCTGCCTCTGTGGACGCTGACTGAGCCCGTGCCGTGTGCATGGTGGTCTGAGTTAACCTCTGCCTCTGGACGCTGACTGAGCCCGTGCCGTGTGCATGGTGGTCTGAGTTAACCTCTGACTCTGTGGACGCTGACTGAGCCCGTGCCGTGTGCATGGTGGTCTGAGTTAACCTCTGACTCTGTGGACGCTGACTGAGCCCGCGCCACGTGCATGGTGGTCTGAGTTAACCTCTGCCTCTGTGGACGCTGACTGAGCCCGTGCCGTGTGCATGGTGGTTTGAGTTAACCTCTGCCTCTGTGGACGCTTACTGAGCCTGTGCTATGTGCACGGTGTACCGCCAGGCACTGTGGTGAGAGGCTAGAGGAGGGAATTCAGCCCTGGGTCTGATGTCCTTGTCCTTAGGGTTAATAGACTGAGGTTACCGGTGGACTAAACAAGAATGTATACAGTAGGCACTAAAAAATGGCGGTTCTCTTTCCCCTAGGTCCTTTCACATGCTCAGTTCCACATGATGCTCCTTTTACCCTATATAGTCAACATTATTCCATTTTACAGATGAGCAAATGGAGATTTAGAGAAATTGAGTGGCTTGCCCAAGGTCACACAGTGAGTAACTGAGACAGATGGGACTAAGACACAGGTAGGCTGTCCCCAACCTGGGGTCACCCACCTCAGGAGGATCAGAAAAGTGGCACTCCTTCCCAAAGAAGGGAGCTGGGTGTGGGGGTGGCTTGGGGGAAGGGCCTTTATCGGGACCCAAGTCCAGCAATTCCCTCTGAACTTTTCTGGGGGAGGGAGCGGTCTCAGGGAGAGCCTACGTGTGGAGCCTGGATGGAGGCTTGGCCCTGAGCCCAGCTATGTGGTGGAAGCACTAGCTTCAGGCAAGCCCTTGCCTCTGGAGAGGTTCCCGTGGGATGTGGTGGGGGCAGGTGTGCAGCACGAAGGGAAACAGGCGTCTTCCTTGTAGCAGAAGCCGAGGACTCAGGAGGTGCCTCCTAAGCCCCAGCGTCTCTCTGGAGTGGTTTCCTGCTTGCCCGGGGACAACAGCCAAAGCCTGGTGCCCCAGCTCTACCCCATGACCAGAGCTGGCGCAGTCGCACCCCACACCCTGGGTCCCCTCCACGAAGCTCAGGGTCTCACACCATCCCCATTCTGCTGCTGGTGGATGCTTCCGTCAACTTCATGCCCAAGAAGGCTGGCTGAGGCTGGCATAGAGCCTTGTCCTGTGTCCCCACCCCTCGAGCAGGGCTCCTCCCACCCAGGGCTCCCAGTTCTTCCTGGAGAGAGAAGCCCAAGTGGCCGGGTGCTCTGGTTTGTTGAGCGTTTGCCGCGCCCTGCCCTGGGCGGCTCCCCTGCACTCCTGTGTGCTAACCTGTGCTTGCCTCAGCTCTGTCGGGCACTGTGCCCCATCTCACAAGGCCAGACACCCAGCATAAGCGTGATTAAGGAGGTAGAAAAACAACCACCACCTCCGGAAAAGAAATCGTCAGCTCCGAACTCCCTGGAAATGTATAGAAATGGCGAGGAGGGCACTGAGCTTTCTTCCAGGCCTGGACCAAGGGACCAACCTCTGGGCCAGGAGAAAGGCAGACCCGGGGTGGCACAGATGGGCTCCAGATGTATGGGGCACATTTGGGGAATGCCAACTGTCTGGCCTGATGGAGGGCAGGGGTCTGAGGAGGAAGGAGAAACTCTATCCTAAAGTGGGTTTGGGGCCACCTCGGCTGCCCAGTTGGGGTGTGGCCTGTTTGATAGACAGTGGAGAAGGGTGGATGTCCCATGGATGAGGGGCTGTCAGAGACTCAAGCGACACCTTGTCTGTGTCTGTTCATGTCTCATTCACCAAACACAGGTCTGCACCGCACCAGGGCTGGGCTGCGCCTTAAGAACTCACAGGGCGGCCGGGCGCGGTGGCTCAAGCCTGTAATCCCAGCACTTTGGGAGGCCGAGACGGGCGGATCACGAGGTCAGGAGATCGAGACCATCCTGGCGAACACGGTGAAACCCCGTCTCTACTAAAAAATACAAAAAACTAGCCGGGCGAGGTGGCGGGCGCCTGTAGTCCCAGCTACTCGGGAGGCTGAGGCAGGAGAATGGTCTAAACCCGGGAGGCGGAGCTTGCAGTGAGCTGAGATCCGGCCACTGCACCCCAGCCTGGGCGACAGAGCGAGACTCCGTCTCAAAAAAAAAAAAAAAAAAAAGAACTCACAGGGCTAGCAGGGTGAGCTTCAGGGTCAGGCTCGGGCCCGCTTCTTATCTACTCTCTGCAGGGGCTCGGGGTAAGGACACCTGCCAGTCACTGGGAGGCCTGAGCAGAAGCCACCAAGCCCACCCCTGGCCACATGGGGACTTGATGCTGCCCCAGGGGTCCCGCTGCAGGATCAGCAATGCACGGGAAGGGGCCTCATCTCACCTTAGACACTTGGAAAGCCACCGCCTCCGGGACTTCCTTCCTTTTCTTTCCATCTTAAAACACTGAGCTTGCTGAGAGGCGGTAAAGACCTGGCAATGACCCGAAACCAGGGATGAGGGGCCCTAAGAAGGTTCCCTTAGGGCCGACAGCTCTGACGCCCATGAGATCATGCGTGCCTGGGTGCCTAGGAGGAGTCCCACTCACTGCCAAGGCAGAATTTACCCAGGATGCCTGGGCAGGAGGTGTGGCTGCAGCCGGGATTCCCAGGGCCCTGCGGGGTCTGTCGGGTGACCCTAGCTAAGAGCCTGTCACAGGGATGGCATCGCTGCTCCAGGACAGCCCCTGCCCGCAGACCCAGGCCTGCCCACTCAGAGCACGTGGGGTCCTGGGAGCCGGAGCTTGCCCGAGGCTGCCGGAATCTGTGGGGTGAGTGGTGCTCATGGTCCTCCCACGTTTCTGGGAAGAAAAGGGAAGGGCCAGTGATACTCAAGGCTGCAGCTCTGTAGAAAGGCTGCAGCTCTGGGTTCCAGTCCTGACTTTGTTATCTTTTTTTTTTTTTTTTTTGTCTCAGTAACACCTTTGTTGAGATATATTATATAATTCACACATTTAGGCCCAGTGCAATGACTCACACCTACAATCCCAGCACTTTGGGAGGCCAAGGCAGGAGGATCCCTTGAGTCCAGGAGTTCAAGACCAGCCTGGGCAACAAGTTCAAGGCTGTAGTTAGCCATGATCGCAGCACTGCACTCCAGCCTGGGCAACAGAGTGAGATCCTGTCTCAAAAAAAAAAAAAAGAAAGAAAGAAAAGAAAAAAATAAATCACACATTTAAAAGTGTACACCCAGTGGTTGTTAGTATATTCAGAATTGTACAACCATCACCACAATCAAATTTAGAACACTTTCATCATCCACGGAAAAACCCAATATCCATTAGCAGCGACCCGTCCAGCTTCCTCCCCACAGCCCCTGGCAAGCACTCATCTACTTTGTTTCTATAGATTCGCTTCTTCTGCATTTTTCATATGAGTGGACTCCTGTAACACGTGGCCTTTTGTGCCTGGATTCTCTCACTTAGGAAACATTTTCGGGTTCATTCATGTTGGAGTCTGTATCCATCTTCACTCCTTCTTATTGCGGATTAATACCCCATCATATGGATATGCTGTGTTTCACCCATCTATTCACCAGTGGATGGGCATTTGGGTTCTTTCCACTTTCTGGCTATGATGAGTAACACTGCTATGAACACTCGTGTACCGATTTCTGTGTGAACATCTGTTTTCATTTCCCCTGAGTGCACAGCGGGAAGCGGCGTTGCCGGATCATACGGTAACTCTATGTTGAACATTTTGAGGAACCGCCAGGCTGTTTCCAGCAGTGGCTGCACCATTTTCCCTTCCCACCTGCGGGGCCTGCTGGCTCTGACTCCTCACATCTTCACCGGCACCTGTTACTGTCTTCTCACTCCCAGCCACCCTAGTGGTGCGAAGTGGTATCTCACTGAGGTTTGAATTTGCATTTCCCTAGTGGCGAATGGTGCTGAGCATTTTTTCATGTGCCTATTGGGCATCACCTCTTGGCTTTGCCACCTTAAGTCTCGGCTTTCATTTCTGTAAAATGGGGGCAATGACAGCGCCTGCCTCTCAGACTGTGATGCGGGCTCAGTGAGATAAGCCCTGATGAGGGCTCAGGGTCCTGAGATGTTTGCTGCTTGAAGCTGCAGGCTGGGGTTAGGGTCCCACCTCTGAAAGCTGGTATGAGGGAGGGACATAGAGAAAGCCGGAAGCCTGGAGGTTTCTGTGAGCCCCAAACCCATGTAGAAAGGGACAAACGTCATTAGCGAGGGTGCCGAATACCAGCCCAGCCCTGGGCATTTTCTGCTCGAGCTCTGATGCTCTGCTGTACTGCAGCAGGCCAAGTGACCCCGACATGTCTACACAACCCCAGCGAAATGCAGATGGCACACGTTCAATGCAGACAGGCTCAGTCCATCACTTGGGCTTCTAGTTTTTCTCGTGGGGAGTTATTGGGCCTGTGCCCCATGGCTGCTCCCTGATGGGGTGACATCGTGCTCCTTGGACTTGCTGTGGCCGGCTTTGCCAAGCTTATGTCTGTCAATGCAGAGCTCTGGAAGTCAGCCAGGACTGTCCTCCTGCGAGGCTGGCTGTTTCTGCCCCTTATCAGGGAGCCTCTGGTGGAGGTGCCGATGGTCAGGCCGATTGTGTAGCTGTCACCTGAGCCTGGAGCCAGGCGGGAGGTGAGGCAATACCACCAGCCTGTCACGGGTGGAAAACAAATCCGCCTCTAACAGCAGGCTCACTAAGTTGCCCCAGAGGGAACAATTCATGTTCTATGCTGGAATTTGGTGGGAGAAGAGCAGAGAAGCTTCCATGGTGGCCCCCGGATGTTCAGTTGAGTCTGCAATCTGGGAAAAGCAGGTCAGATGCGATGAGGACTCCAGGCTCCAGGGACAAGTGCTGGCAGCATGTGGGGGCAGGTGGGGGTCTCCAGCTGTTTTTGGGCCCTGCTGCTATGTCCTCACCCAGTTGGGGCCACAGTAGAAAGTCAGGGAGGGGAGCAAGACTGAGGAATCAGACAGATTGCTTTGGCATTCAAGCTTGCCACCAAGTGCTGTGTGATCTTTGCAAGTCAGATAACCTCTCTGGGCCTTTGTATCCTTGTGTGCAAAACGAAACTAATGACACCTTATAGGGTGCTTGCTACACACGATGAAATATCACTTGCATTCAAGGGCACACTGGGGGGGATCAGGGTGGGCTTTCATTTTAGGTCGAGCCCCCTAAAAAGTAGAGCTTCTATTCCATGGATGTGGCTTACTGAGAGAGGCACTCAGGAGAAAGCTATGAAGGAGGGAGGAAGGCAGGATGGGTTCCAGATGGAATCCAGCTTGATTTTGTTCATACTCACCTCCACCATCCCTGAGTCTAACTCGATTGCCTCTCAGTTCAGGGCTTTGACCTCTGCCCTTGAAGGAAGCATCCATGGAGGGCTGGGGTGGCCTGGGGGAGAAGTCACCCAGCTCAGAAGGCAGAGCCTGGCTCAGAGATGATGCTTCCCAGGTATTAGCTGCCTTGCCTTCCACCTCTAGGCCTCAGTTTCCCCATCTGTGAAATGAACCGGCTGGAGCAAATGTTTTAAGGATCTTCCAGCGTAGCACTAGGCTCTTTTCTTAAAAAAAGAAAATTAAAATAAACTATCCAAGCAATCATTCCCTTAGCCACCAATCACATCCCGAGCACCTACTGCTAGCCAGGGCACTGCTGGGTCCTGGGGTACAGAGGAAAGTCTGTGAGGACGCCTGCCTCCAGGAGCTCACAGCAGATGGGGAGACAGACAAGCAGACAGACAATGAGAGCCCAGTGTGACATGTGCTGTGACCTGAGAACCACAGGGGTGGGCAGGGCAGGCTTCCTGGAGGAGTAGCCCTGAGTCAGGTCTTGAGGCACAAGTGGGAGGTAAAAAGGGGCTACTGCGTGGAGGGTCCTGGGTGACCCAGCACAGAAGCAGAGGCAGCAGCAACTGTTGAATGGTCAATCAGCCATTCAACAAACATTTACTGATCAGCTGCAGACAAAGATGGCAGCAGAATCTTGGAGCAGGGGAAGTGTCTTACAGAAAATGGACAAGATAAATACAAAGCCCATAGGGTGTGCAATGGGGAAGAGGGTGCTGAGGATGGGGTATCATGAATCAGGAAAGGGGAATCAGAACAGGGCTATGGAGAGAGGCCTGGACACTTGAGAAGGACCTCAGGGATGTGAAAGACTGGGCCACAGAGCTTCTGAGAAAAGGGTGTTCCTGGCAGAGGAGGCAGCTGGTGCAAAGGCCCTGAGGTGGGAGTGCCTGGTCTTTTCAAGGAAGAGCAGTAAGGTCAGTTTGGGCAGAGTGAGCCCCAGAACTGGGGCGGAGGATGAGCTTAGACAGGAGGGGTTGGGAAGACCCACAGGGGTCTTCCTGCAGTCTGAAAAGGATGTTGGTATTGATCCTGAGTGAGAAGGGTTTTGGGCAGAGGAGTGACAGGACCTCACATCTGTTTTACGGACACGTGGCAGCAGGTGGGAACGTTCATTCCCAGCGAGTCTGAGCATCAGAAGATAAGAGGAAGCAAACCCAAGCCCTTTGGCCAGCCCGTGCCGGAGGCATCCATCACAGCACCCCGGATGCCATCACTCCAGAGACACCGTTAATCACCCACCGAGGGCGCTGACGTTTACAATGCTCTCCGCTGGCTTTCTTGATTCAAGCGTGCTGAGATCTCCCAGTTCTTTGCCTCCAGACAGCACCAGCAGCACAGCCCCCAGAGAGGCATTTCCCTTCTTATGTACCCAGGAAGACACTCGAAATTCCAAGTCCTTGTCCCTAGACTCCCCCCCGGCAAGGTCTGGAAATGATGACACACACCCACAGTCCCACACACATAAACACACTCTCAGACACACTCATCACCAATGCCAGGGTTGCCGGGCGGAATGCAGGACGTCCAGCTAAATTTGAATTTCAGATAAACAACAACTGTTTAGCGGAAGTGGAAGCATGTCCCAAATATTGCTCCTTCCTGGCAGCTAAGGAATCTCCCCTGAACTGCCCCTGCACCTCAGCACCTCCAGGCCAGCAGAAAGTGTCCGGGTTCCCTGGGTGTGGGAAGGCTGGGCCCAAGGAACCAGCTACCTGCTGAGGTGCCCGCTGGGGAGATGGTGCTGTCCCAGGGAAGCAGTGCCTGCCTTGGGGCTTGGGACTCAGCTGCCGCTGCGGGACCTCCAGACCCTGACCCGTGGTAGCTGGTGAACCACAGCTTTCGGGGGCCAATGGTCTTCCTGTGTGGCTTCCCAGCCCCCTTTAAGGAAGTGATTTATGGCTCTGAGAAAACAGCGTCAGTCAGTCGGGAGGAAGCACAGGGGGCCTGGTTTCCTTTAGAAAATGCGCATTAAAAAATACACAGTTTTAAACAGCAGGTTTTTCTTTTTTTAAATGATAAAATCTGAATAAGGAAACAAACCCTGCACTGTATGAATCAGGGAAGAACGATCCCAGGAAGCTGGAAGGCAGGGCATGCAATGAAAGAACGAGACTTTTGACTTGAGGCAGCCCTGGCTTTGACTCCCTGCTTTGGCATCTATGGACAAGTGACTTCACCTGGCCCAGCCTCAGTTTCCCTCAGGATGGCTGTAAGAGGGAAGCAACGAAGCTGGCACAGCGGGCAGACACATGTGGAGGGGTCTTGCAAAGACACCTGGGGTTGATGCCTCATCGCCCAGAGAAGCGGCCGCAGCCCCCCGCCCACTGCCCACCCCACCGCCACCACCCCCCTCCACCGCCCCCCCGGCCTGCACCCCCCTGCACTACCACCACCACTGCCACTGCCACTGCCACTGCCACCGCACCTGCTTTCCAAGGGGCATTTCATCTCCACCCAGTGGCTGGGGTTGGCACTTCAGTTAACAGGACACTTCAGGGGGGAGTCCTCATGGCAATGAAGTCTGAGCCCCCTGGCCTGGTAATGCTGGCCCTCCCTGGGGGGTCAAATGGATCCTGGGGTCCTTTCCAGCCTCCCTGCCCAGGACCCGCCCTCACCTCCACAGCCCAAGCAGACGGATTCTCTACACACTCCTCGGTGTTTCTCACCTGGTGCCTGTCAGAACCAGACCCCCTTCCTGGAACACCTTGTGGTCCCCAGCAAAGCCCTCCCTCACTCCCTCTACTGCCTCCCTGGCAGGGAGGGGCCTCCTCTGTGCTGCCACAGCCCCTAAGTAGCCTCCATCGCTCGTGAGGTCCATATCTGTGTCTGCCTGATAGACGGTGAGCGTCTGAGGGCAGGGCTGGTGTGAGTCATCTCTGCTCCAGCCCTGGCACATAGTAGGTGCTCAGTGGGGGTCTTGCTATTGCTCTGTTGCTGCTTGTTGTCATTCTTCATTTAGAAAGTGCTTAGCGAAAATTGCTGTCTGCAAGGCTCCTTACAAACACCATCCTGTTTTGTCTTCCCCACAACCGCATCAGCAAGGTATTATTACCATCCCTAGTGTATGGGCCAGGAGACGGAGGCTCCGAGTGGATTATCACACAGCTACTCCATGGAGGCACAGGCTCCACTGCTGGGCTGCCAGGTGGCAAAGCCAGAGGGCTTTCCAGCAAGGGCCCCCTACCCCAGGTCTGTGTCTAAGACCCTTGCTGGCTCTGCTGCTGCATCACTGGCAGCTCCTGGATAAATCCTTCCCTCTCTGGGACTCAGTTTCCTGATCTGTGAAATGGGGGGAGCTGCAGTTGCTGATCTCTAAAGTGGCTCGACACTGGGGTGCGAGGACACAGACGTTGCTGGCCTTTGTTGGACCCCTGGCATCCCTGGAGTGCCAGCCTTCTGAAGACGTTTATCTGTCCCAGCACTAAGCTGCTTCTTGTGACATCACCTTAATCCTGTCTCAGGCGGTGACATCACCAGCTTGGCAGGGTCTGCCAGGGCAAGGAGGGGGCCCATCTCCCAGCCTGGCATGCCACCTCCCCTGCCCCCTGCCTCCCCCCCACCATGGCATGCATGGCATTTGAAGCTGTGGGAGTCCTCTGGGATGCAGGGGGTTCCATCAGACCTCTGGGTGGGGCCGTGACTCCCAGACTGGCCTGCCTGGCTCCCCGAGTGGGAGGAGTAGGTTATAGACGGACCTCCCAGGACCCACTTTGGTGGTCTTGAATTTTGGTTCTCTGCTTTCAACTTCTGTTTGACTCAACTGTACAGCTGGAGATAGAGGCGTGGGCGGGCAGGGTTTGCATGCATGAACTCACTTCTTCCGAGTTTTGAGGACAAATGAGTCAGCTTGGCACCCCGGCACAGGGCAGAGAGCACTGGCAAAGCCCTTCACCAGCTGCATTATCTGAGCACGTCTCTCAGCCTCTCCAAGCCTCAGTTTTCTCACCTGTAACATGGGATGAGGACTGTGGAGCCCACGCAGTGCTGTAGAAACTTCTCCAGGTCATGCCTGTGAAGCTTGGCCCGAGCCCGAGAGAGGGGCCCAGAGGAGCTGCTGCCTCCCCCACCCCATGACCCAGAGACAGCAGGCACCTGCCTCTCGCGTCCATGCAGCATTATAGGAGGGGACAGGTGGCCATGAGGAAAAGCTGTAAACCTAACCAGCTGTAATCCCACTAATGGTTTATCTTCTTTTCATGAGAAGGAGGCCCAGCATCCTGCACGGGGCGGGGAATAACAGGCCTTTGTGTTCTTTTGGGAAATGGGATGGAGCTCAGAAGAAAAGTCAGGCGTTGGTGCCTTATCTTTCCTGGCAAAGCTGGGGCCTCTGGGCCCGATCCCTGCTGGCAGCCAAAGGGTGACATGAATAATGGAAAGGCTGGCATGCAGCTCCCAGCCACCCAGCCAGTGACAGGAGCTGAGGGGGATGGACTGGGAGGACAGGCAGCCTCCAGCAGCCTTCGGGGCCTGGAGGCCCCAGGGAGCCTGGGGCTGCGGGAGGCCTGAGAGGGGCTGTGCTGACGCTGCCCGAGAGTCAGGGATCTCTGTGTCAGCGTCACTTCGAAGCTTATATCTCAGGTCCCACACGCTGTGTGTCCTTGGGCAAGTCACTTGACCTGTCTCAGCCCTCCTCTTCTTGCTGTGACATCCTCATCTGGTGGTTGCAGGGGCTCCAGAAGAGAGGCTACCAAGTGCACTGTGGGCACTTAGTGGTGCCAGATGTGGAGGGGAGCGCTGGGGGCAAAGGAGCAGCTGAAGATGTTGGTTCCTGTCCTGGCCGTGGACTGGCTGTGTGGCACTGGACCAGCCTCTTTCCCGTTCCGTGTCCCCTTGCCCTCCTGGGAAACGAGGCACCTCTTTGGATCCCCAAGCTTGCAGGACCCTGATGCTAATTCACACGGATGCTGACTGCTGGCTCCATTGCCAACCCCCCAAAGGGGCAGGGTGGGGAAACTGTGTTGTGTGCATGGTAGGTGTGCGAGGACCAAGCAGGAGCTGCAAGAGGAAGTGTGGCCTGAGGAGGCAGTGGGAGGAGCCTGGCCCCGGACCCACCCTGGAGCAGGCCCGAGGCCCAGGGTAGCGCAGGGCTGCTTCACAGGCGTGGAACCCGAGGCTCAGACAAGCTCAAGGAACCTGCCCAGGGTCCCCTGCCGACAAGTGGTAGAGTGTAGCTCCCACGGCCACACGTGCGGCCCACAGCCCCTCACTCGGCCAGGATGGCTCCACAAGAGGACAACATCTCACCCCAGGATGGCTTTCAGGGAAATGCAGCCCAGAACGGGAGTTGTGCTGTGCAGGGTCACCAGGGTGCCGAGGAGCCAGCTATCCAAGGTCAGCAAGTGCTGGGCCCCAGGGAAGGACCCCAGGAGGTGACTGCAGGTGGCACATCTGATGGCATCAGTGCGGGGGGGAACTGACCAATGCAAGTCCCTTCCAATTTAAGGGGGTTTGGTGGTGGGGGCAGGGTCAGGCAGCAGGACTCATACTGGTCACTGGGTGGCAGACCTGGCCCTGCCCTGCTGACCAGCAAGGCCACTCTGGCCTGCTCCTGTGAGTCATTGCCTGGTTCAAGGCCCAGGCAAAGGCCGAGGGAGGCCTCTGCCTGGGGTTCCCACAGTGGACGGCTCATCAGTTCCTTGGTGTTTCTGGTGGGCTGTGGGGAAACCTTTACTTCAGATAACAGAGGGAGTGGATAGATGGTTTGGAGCCATATGACATTCTAAGCCTATACGTAAAGAATGGTGGGTGGTTTCCAGCACCTAAAACCTTTGGCCAGTGGTTCTCAAACCTTGGTGGGCACTGCAGTCCCCTGAAGGTGGGGAGGTGTTTGTTAAAAAAATTATACCTTCCTGAGCCCCCAGACCTGTGGAATCCGAATCTTGGGGCTCTAGTGTGATTCCCGTGCCCCCAGTGTTTGAAGTTCAGTGTGTCAGGTACCCTCAGACACAGTCACAAAGACTCTCAACCCCCCCTCACGTCCACTTTCTTGTGTTCCCAGCCTCACACATCCTCACACAGCCTGCACTCTCACTGGGCGCGTACACACTCCTCTGCATGGACTCACATTCACAGGGACGTGTGTGCTCCTGTGCCCACAGTGACACGCAGTTCTACACACACACCCCAGAACCGGCGGCACAATTTGCAGGGCCAAGTGCAAAATGAACATATAGAGCTGCTGTTTAAGAATCATTAAGGCTGGGCACGGTGGCTCACGCCTGTAATCCCAGCACTTGGTGGGAGGCCGAGGCAGGCGGATCACCTAAGGTCGGGAGTTAGAGACCAGCCTGACCAACATGGAGAAACCCCATCTCTACTAAAAATACAAAATTAGCCAGGCGTGGTGGTGCATGCCTGCAGCCCCAGCTACTCGGGAGGCTGAGACAGGAGAATCGCTTGAACCCGGGAGGCGGAGGTTGCAGTGAGCCGAGATTGTGCCACTGTACTCCAGCCTGGGTGAAAGAGAGAAACTCCGTCTCAAAAACAAACAAACAAACAAAATAATTGTTAAAAATTTGAAGACTGTAACAGCAGAGCCCCAAGTGACAGCACAGTTTGTGTGGCAACAAAACTGGCCTTGCATACAGTCGCTCATACTGCTTGTGCACATCTAGGAGCCTCGTGAATAAACATACCCCACGGCACAGACACCCACACATGTACACTCATGTGCACACACAGCGAGCCTTCAATTTAACTTTTTATTGGGATGAGGAAGCGTGCTGGTTAGCATTTAATAAGCAAAAGCAAAGTTGAGTCATATGTGTGTTGCTTGAAAGCAAGAAATGCCAGATGGAGCATTAAATGAATCACTGTCTTGGGTTTCATGAGTAACATTTTAATTGGGTTGTGACTAGTTTGGGAAAACTTTTAAGCTCCCCTCCACCTCAAATCCAAATTAAACCAGCAATTATTTAATGCTCCCAATGCCATGAAGCTCCCTGAATACAATGTGAACTTTAAAAACAGGTTTCGAGAAGACACTTCTCTGCCAAACGAATTACAGTGCATGGGGCAGCTCTTCCTTCCCAGAAACAAGGAGGGGAGGAAACTCGCATTTATTGAGCACCTACTATCAGCCAGCCCCTGTGTTCCGGGACAAGCACACATAATCTATGCACCACGATTCCTAAACGCTGAGCGTGGTGCCTGGCATATGGCAAGTGTTTGGTAAATGGTAGCTTATTACCGTATTTCATCCGAACCCAGGGTCCCACTGACTATAAGACATACATTATTTTCTGGACCATAAAGAAAGAAAAGAACACTGACATTGAAATCCTGATGGCAGCCAAGATACGCTGGGAGAACACGCTGTCTCAGAGGTGCTTACACATGAACAGTGTGTTAGAGCGTCAATGGAAGCCAGATCATAAAAGGAATTACCCCCCCAGTTCACAGACAGGAAAGACTGAGGCCCAGGAGGACAACCTGCCAGGGGGCTCTTTGACTCTTGAGATGATGTCATCAGAGGCTGCGGAGGGATTTTTCTGGAGTTCCGCCAACACGGAGCACACAGAGTTCCACCCACCATGTATGGGCATTGCTTTGTTGGGGAGGAGACCTGCCTCAGTATGCCGGGAAACAGTGCGGATGCACCCTGATTTGTGCAGCCTGGGGGCTCAGGGCAGAGGTTTCAGTCTTTGGATCTCCCCACATTTGACCAAAGGCAGGCACAGTTGGGAATCATTCTCTTCAAAGCAAGTTTTAGAGATTAGTAGTCATTTTGAGAGCCCCAGGCCTGCCCCGAGCCAGTCCTCGCCCCAGTCACGCCCTCATGCAGTGATTCATTAGGCGTAGAAACTGGCCTTGGAAGGCAATGAGCTCATGAATATGCACAGCGGGTCCTCATAAATTATGCATTCCACATGGAGGCTTCTGGGGAGAGGCTGAGGAGCGCCGAGCAGGAGCGCCGAGTCGCTCAGCCCTGCAACAGAAGGTTTGCTCACAGGGACTTTCTGGAAAGCACGTATTTCTGCCCTCCTGCCCTCTCCATCACAATGGACTTGTGGGCACCACCCTGGTTCTGATAAAACATCGGACTCTGGATTTGCAGAGCAATTGGAGTTTACTTAGCTGTGTCTTTGCTGAGGCCATGCTGGCAGGTCTAAATGGGCTGTCAGGGTCAGAGTGGGTCTGCACGTGACTTGCTTCAAGCCCATAGATGTGCAAAGCCGCCTGACCTTACAGAGGCCCCAGCAGTTGAAAAGCTCCTACCCAGATGAGTGATTTACAGGTTTCTCCAAATCAGAGGGTGCTGAGGTGGAGTGGCCTGAGAGTCATGGGGCAAACACTGGGCTGGGAGTCATGGTGGGAGCAAGAAGGAGAAGGAGGGGGCTCTGCAAGTGTCTGCATTCCCTACCACAGATGTCTGGGGCCAGCACAGCAGTCAGCCCTCAGCCCCTCCACTCCCTTCCCCAAGGCCAGGCTGGGCACACAGTGGGCATGCTGCAGTCGGGCAGGGGCTCAAGGTGGATTTTGCATGGCCTGCTTGGCTTAAGGCTGCTTCTCCCTGGTGGGCTTTCTTCTTGTCCAGCTGCACTCACCTTCGCTGATGGTTCTCTGGCCACTCAGCCGCCCCTCAGCCAGCCTGGAGGGCAGCCCCGAGCCAGGAGGTACCCTTCTCTTAGTTTCTCCTTTGGTGACTGTCAGCACCTTTCCTGCTATCAACAGTCACATGTGTGGGCACTTCAGACGCTTCCTGTCCTTTCATCCCCCTGGTAGCCTGGGGAGGAATCGGGTGCACCGTCTGACAGTCCAGGCCTTGGCCAGAGAGGAAAGGGCTTGTCCTGGCAGCTCCGAGGTGGCATTGCTGGGTTTGCACTGTGTCCAGCCAAGCTCAGTTCCTGTATCCAGCCTGTGCTGCGCAGCCTGAGCTGAGCCTTAACCACCCTCAGCAGCAGGGTCTGGGGAAGCATCTGGAAAACGCTCTTAGCATTCATGCATCAAGAGCTATGAGACTAGGCCGGGCGCAGTGGCTCATGCCTGTAATCCCAGCCCTTTGGGAGGCCGAGGTGGGTGGATCACCTGAGGTCAGGAGTTCGAGACAAGCCTGACCAACGTGGTGAAACCCCTTCTCTACTATAAATACAGAAATTAGCCAGGTATGGTGGCAGGTGCCTGTAATCCCAGCTACTCAGGAGGCTGAGGCAGGAGAATCGCTTGAACCAGGGAGGTGGAGGTTGCACCCCAGCTTGGGCAATAAGAGCAAGACTCCCTCTCAAAAAAAAAAAAAAAAAAAAGGAAGAGCTGTGAGACTAGGCTTAAATCATTCCATTTGGAAACACCCCGCAACCTTACAAATATGCAACAGAAACAAAACCTCTACAGAAAATTGGTTAAATGGAGAAAAAGAAAATGAAATCAGCTGTCGTCCCTTCGCCCGAAAACTCAGCCCTGTCAGCCACGTGGTTTTCCTTTCTCTCCCTTCTCTTTCTTTCTGTGCAAAGTCGCCCTATCAAGCCATTGGTAAAATGGCGTCTCCGGTTTCCTCCCCCACCCTTATGTCACAAGCATTTCCCACATTGCTGCATGATCTCCGTAATTACCATTTTAACAACTGCAGAACATAGAGTGAAATGTACTGGCTTTCGGCATGGAACCATTCTCTGATGTTGGGATCATCGTGCAGGGTGTTCAGAACCCACTGTTTAGGCCGGGCACGGTGGCTCATGCCTGTAATCCCAGCACTTTGGGAAGCTGAGGCGGGCAGATCACAAAGTCAGGAGATTGAGACCATCCTGGCTAACATGGTCAAACCCCATCTCTACTGAAAATACAAAAAATTAGCCGGGTGCGGTGGCAGGCGCCTGTAGTCCCAGCTACTGGGGAGGCTGAGGCAGGAGAATGGTGTGAACCTGGGAGGCAGAGCTTGCAGTGAGCCGAGATCGCACCACTGCACTCCAGCCTGGGCAACAGCGAGACTCTGTCTCAAAAAAAAAGAACTCACTGTTCAAAGGAAATGACTTTTAGACTTTCATGAATTTAATTCTTATGTCACATTCCTAATGGGGGATCAGCCTATCCCTCCTCCATACAGCAAGCCTCCTTACAGCATGCAAAGTGCTGATTTTCCCTTTCTCCCTGGAAGGGCCTTGCAGACAGACTGGGAGCCTACTCAATGCCCAAACACCGATATTAATCTCAGTCTCATTAAGTAAGCCCCAACTTGAACCAGACAGTCCCTCAGTGTGTGGCGCCTCTGGTCCCATCTTATAATGGAGCAAACAGTATCTTGCCCAATACCTGCATTCAGCCAGTGCATGCAAAGCTGGGATTTGAACACAGCTCTGTCTCATTCAAGTGACTCTGGTGTGCATTTTGCTCTCTGCTACCCATGGACCACAGAAACAACCAAGGCCTGAGCCACAGGCAAGCGGGGAGAAGGAAAAACACAGAACCACAGACAAATGCCGGAAGCCCTCTCAGACCAACCATGCCAACCAAGGCTCGTAAAGCATTTTCTCTGTGCCAGACTCTGTTCGAACAGCTTTGCAAATGTTACCTCACTCAGTCCTTACTGTACCCTGGAAGGCACGATTTTTGTCCCCACCTGACCGAGGAGAAAACTGAGGCTCAGGGAAACTGAGTGACTTGGGCAGAGTCACACGGCTTGAGAGTGGCACAGTCAGGATTGGAACTCAGGCTGACTCTGGAGACTGTAATCATCACCTCCCCGCCCCTGTCAGCTCCAAGTTTTTAGTTCAGCTTCATCCTCCTCTGGTTGCTAGCACAGGGCCTTCCCATTGCAGGGATCCTATTAATATTTGTGGAGTGGCTGTTTGACAGATAAGACGTTTGTGGAGACTGCGGAAGAAGGAAGGCTGGCAGAGCAGTGTGCTGGGTGTCAGATACAGTCCAGGGTTGCTCACTGGGTGTCTTACTGGGTATCTCCCTGGGAGAGGCCTGGCTGCCCCTCCCAGGGAGAGCAAAGTTGCCCAGGACTGGGGCAGACGTGTGGGAGGCATGCTTACCGAATTTGTGGGTGACACCAAGCCTGGGGTGAGCAGATGGTGTGGGAGACTGCAGAATGGGCATTCAAAATGATCTCCCCTGGGCTCTTAGGGCCAAGGGCAAAATGAGGCCGGGTGCAGTGGCTCATGCCCGTAATCCCAGCACTTTGAGAGGCTGAGGTGGGCAGATCATTTGAGGTCAGGAGTTCAAGACCAGCCTGGCCAATATGGCTAAACCCTGTCTCTAATAAAAATATAAAAGTTAGCCAGATGTGGTGGTAGGCGCCTGTAATCCCAGCTAATCAGGAGGCTGAGGCATGAGAATCTCTTGAACCTGGGAGGCGAAGGTTGCAGTGAGCTGAGATCACTGCCCCAGTAGCTGGGACACTGCACTCCAGGCTGGGTTACAGACCGAGACTCCGTCTCAGGAAAAAAAAAAAAAAAAAAAATCGAGAACTGGGGGCAAAATGACATGAAATTTGAAGGTGACAAAATTTAGCACTTGGCTCCGCCGGAAGGGTAACCTGATTGGAAACCAATGACAAGTAGGGAAATATGAGGAGGTGGAGCTGATGGGCTCAGTGGCTGAACAGACGTGGGCACAGACAGGAAAGGGGCTTTACATAAATTAATTTGCACAATGAGCCCCATGCCAGGGAGTGACCTTGACCTTCAGTGTCTTCCTGTGTATCACAGGCACAGTAATAGTGCCTGTGCCACTGGATTGCTTTTAATCTAGTATTTTTTCATAAAGTTTAAAAAAAAAAAGAAAAGAAATGCAACATGCTTACAGAAAAGGGCATCCATTGTAAGTATACAGCTTGAGGAATATCCATGGTAAACCTACCTGTATAACCAGCCCCTGATCAAGAAACAGAACTTACACCACCAGAAGCCCCTTGTACCCTCCTCCAGCCATTAACCCTTGAAGTAAACACTGTTTGGGCTTCTAATACTGGGTTAGCTTTTGCTTGCTTGTTTTTAACCTTTCTGTAAGTGGAAATACCAAATGTTGATAAAGATATGGACTGGGTGGGCCGGGCACGGTGGCTTACGCCTGTAATCCCAGCACCTTGGGAGGCCGAGGCGGGTGGATCACGAGGTCAGGAGATTGAGACCATCCTGGCTAATACAATACAAAATGCAAAATACAAAAAATTAGCATGGTGGCGGGCACCTATAGTCCCAGCTACTTGGGAGGCTGAGGCAGGAGAATGGCATGAACCCAGGAGGCGGAAGTTGCAGTGAGCCGAGATCGCGCCACTGCACTCCAACCTGGGCAACAGAGCAAGACTCTATCTCAAAAAAAAAAAAAAAACATATGGACTGGGTGCAGTGGCTTATGCCTGTAATCCCAGCACTTTGGGAAGCCAAGGCAGGAGGAGTGTTTGAGCCCAAGAGTTCAAAACCAGCCTGGGCAACATGATGAGAACTTTTCTCTACAAAACATTTTTAAAAGTAGTCAGGTGTGGTGGCACATGCCTGTAGTCCCAGCTACATGGGAGGCTGAGGTGGGAGGTTCACTTGAGCCTGGGAGGTAGAGACTGCAGTGAGCCGTTTCTGTCACTGCACTCCACCCTGGGTAACAAGAGTGAAATCCTGTCTAAAAGTAAATTAAAATAAATAAAAAATAGAGACATGGAGAAACTGGAACTCACACATGCTATTGGTAGAAGATAAGTTGTTAAAGCCATTCTAGAAAACTGATATTATCTACTAAAGCTGAATAACACCCCTACATATGTGTGTGATATGGTTTGGCCGTGTCCCCACCCAAATCTCATCTTGAATTCCCATGTGTTGTGCGAGGGACTCAGTGGGAGGTAACTGAATTGTGGGGCAGGTCTTTCCCATGCTGTTCTTGTGATAGTGAGTATCACGAGATCTGACAGTTTTATAAGGGGGAGTTTCCCTGCACAAGCTCTCTCTTTGCCTGCTGCCGTCTATGTAAGATGTGACTTGCTCCTCCTTGCCTTCCGCCATGCTTATGAGGTCTCCCCAGCTATATGGAACTGTAAGTCCATTAAACCACTTTCTTTTGTAAATTGCCCAGTCTCAAGTATGTCTTTATCAGCAGTGTGAACATGGACTAATGCAGTGTGTCTGATGTATATTCATGTATGTATGATTGTGTGCATGTATAAGCATACATACCACTCCTCCGGATATTCCTGGAGCTGTGTGAGTAGACATGGACACATCTACTATATATGTGGATTTACTGCAAGACAACCCTCTTCATAGCAGCACACTCAGGCACCTTGACAAGGTATTTGGTACCTTCACAAAGCGGGACACTACTCCTGGCGATAGGTGGGGAGAGGCTAAATGACAGGCTGAAGCTCACAGGCAGGACCAGCCAGGCCCCACCAGCCCTCAGCAAGGCTTCCTGAAATTATCTGTAGGAATCACTGCAGAAGCATGAGGAGCGCTTAGACTCATGCCCAACGAGCTTGTGGTTGTTGTGTTATTGTCCTCATCACTGCAATAACCTCTCTAGATCCTCAGCTATGCTGCATGATGTTTCAATTGATTTCACTTTTTACATCCCTCACCTCTCTGACCTCAGCACTGTTGTGCAATGAACACGAGCATGGATGAGGACGTGGGCTGGCTCTCAGGGCAGCAGGGAGCACCGAGAGGACCCTAATCCAAATCACCAAACCCACCTCTGCCATGCAAGGTTGGGGACAGCTCTCGAGGAGCCGGGGCCTGCAGGAAATTTGTGTTCTGAGAGGTTCACGACCTGTGAAGGCTTCTTTGGAAGGCAGCTGGGGGTGTGCTGGGGCTGCCCTTTGCTTCTTGCTAGCACTGCCCGGAAGCTGAGGACCTCAAGTGCTTCTGGAGGAGAAGACAGTTGGCTGCAGGCTGAGGAGCCCTAATACCAGCGAGTGGGGGCAGTGGAGATGCCCGCTGGTCCCAGGCCACCGCTGACTTGCTGTGTGACCTTCCTCCTTTCACTGCCCTCTGTGTGGCTCACTCTCCCATGAGGACATTGGGCTGGGTGGCTCCAGAGCTGTTCTCCTCTTTCCTCCTCCCCCAGCTCACAGAGGTCTCACAGCAGCTCTTCACCCGGGTTGTTCTCCTTCCTTCTCGCAGCAGCCCTGCAATTTTACGGATGAGGGAAGTGCAGCTCAGAGAGGTTAAGCGATTTGCCCAAGGTCACACAGATGGTGCCAGGTGGGGCTGGAATTCAGCTGCCCTGTTCAGCCTCCACTCCACTTCCCTGGCCACCCTCCTGGCCAAGGCAGAGCCCTGGGCTGGTCTTCCCCACTGAAGTCTCCCTGGGTGATGTGCATTTCTGATAAGCTCCCAGGTTTGGCGGATGCTGCTGGTCTCAAGAGCAGGCTTTCAGCAGCGAGCTCTGTGCATTCATAGTCTAGTGGAGCATGCGAGTTTGCGAACAGATGAAGGCCAAGGAGCATCAGGGCAGGCTTCCTGGAGGTGCCGCTGCAAGGACAGAAGAAGGTGGATGAGAAGGAAAGTCCCAAACTCCAGCCCAGGCACAGAAGCAGCAGGGTGGGCTCCACACAGCCACCGAACCACAGGAGCTTGGTGCAGGATGTGATACAGTTTTTGACAGACTTTCGGCATGGCCAGGAGTAGGTCCAAGTCAGTGTACAGGGACACCCAAACCACTGTCCTGCCCATTCCTCAGTCAGTGTTGTTGTTTTTTTAACTATAGTAAAATACATAACAAAGTTTACTATCTTAATCGTTTTTGTTGTTGTTTTTTGAGACAGGGTCTTACTCTGTTGCCCAAGCTGGAGTGCAGTGGCACAATCATGGCTCACTGCAGCCTCAACCTCCTGGGCTCAAGCGATCCTCCCACCTCAGCCTCCTGAGTAGCTGGGACCACAGGCGAGCACCGCTATGCCCAGCTAATTTTTTTTCTTTACTTTGTAGACATGGGGTCGTCTTACATTGCCCAGATTGGTGTCGAACTCCTGGGCTCAAGTGATGCTCCAGTCTCGACCTCCCAAAGTGCTGGGATTACAGGCATGTAAGATAGGCGTGCTCAGCCTGTCCTAACTGTTTTCAGCATGCAGTTGGGTGGATTAGTACATTCACATTGTTGTGCAGCCCTCACTCCCATCCATCTCCAGAGTCCATTTCATCTTGCCAAGTGGAAACTCTGTGCCCATTAAACAATAACCTCCCCCCGACCATGCCAAGTCCCTGGCAACCACCAATCTACTTTTTGTCTCTATAAATTTGACCGCTCTAGGTACGTAATGTGAGTGTAATCATAAGTATTTGTCCTTTTATTTCTGGTTTATTTCATTTATACATCCTCAAGATCAAGGTTCCTCCATGTTGTAACGTGTCAGAATTTTCTTCCTTTAAAGTTAAAAATATTACTTTGTATAGATTTACCGCATGCTTTTTTTTTTTTTTTTTTTTTTTTTTTTGAGACAGAATCTGACTCTTTCATCCAGACTGGGGTTGCAGTGATGTGATGCCGGCTCACTGCAACCTCTGCCTCCTAGGCGCAGGTGATTCTCATGCCTCAGCCTCCCAAGTAGCTGGGATTACAGGCGTGCACCACCATGCCTGGCTAATTTTTGTATTTTTAGTAGAGACGTGGTTTCCACATGTTGACCACGCTGGTCTTGAACCCCCGGCCTCAAGTGGTCCACTCGCCTTGGCCTCCCAAAGTGCTGGAATTACAGGCATGAGCCACTGTGGCTGGCCTGGATTAATGGTTAATAATTAATGGTTAATAAAATGGTTACCACATTTTATTTATTACTTACACATTCATGATTAATGATTAATGGTTAATACAATGGTCACTACATTTTATTTACTACTTGCCCATTCATCCATCAATGAACACTTAGGCTGTTTCCACCTTTTGTCTATTGTGAATGATGCTACTATGAAGATGGGTGTGCAAGCACCTATCTGAGCCTCTGCTTTCTATTCTTTTGGATGTAGACTCAAAAGCGCAATTGCTGGATCATATGGAAATTAAAGTTTTACTTTTTTTTTTTTTTGAGACAGAGTCTTACTCTGTTGCCCAGGCTGGAGTGCAGTGGCGCGATCTCGGCTCACTGCAACCTCTGCCTCGTGGGTTCAAGCAGTTCTCCTGCCTCAGCCTCCTGAGTAGCTGGGATTAGAGGTGCCCACCACCACGCCAGCTAATTTTTGTATTTTTAGTAGAGACGGGGTTTCACTATATAGGCCAGGCTGGTCTCGAACTCCTGATCTTAGGGGATCCACCCACCTCTGCCTCCCAAAGTGCTGGGATTTCAGGCATGAGCCACCACATCCAGCCTAATTTTTAATTTTTTTGAAGACCTCAGTTGGTATGTTTCTATCACACATAGACCAACTAGCTATTTTAGGGGGGCTTCCCAACAGCAGTTTAAGAAGACCATTGTATTCCGGCATTATTTAACGTCAAATGAACAGCTCCACCATTCTAGTCTTAAAAACCAGGTTTGTGGCCGGGCGCGGTGGCTCAAGCCTGTAATCCCAGCACTTTGGGAGGCCGAGACGGGCGGATCACGAGGTCAGGAGATCGAGACCATCCTGGCTAACACGGTGAAACCCCGTCTCTACTAAAAAATACAAAAAAAAAAAAAAAAACTAGCCGGGCGAGGTGGCGGGTGCCTGTAGTCCCAGCTACTCGGGAGGCTGAGGCAGGAGAATGGCATGAACC
Source organism: Macaca mulatta (assembly GCF_049350105.2). Taxonomy (NCBI): domain Eukaryota; kingdom Metazoa; phylum Chordata; class Mammalia; order Primates; family Cercopithecidae; genus Macaca; species Macaca mulatta. The sequence continues at coordinate 173,099,304 of NC_133412.1, forward strand.
CGGGAGGCGGAGCTTGCAGTGAGCCGAGATCTGGCCATTGCACTCCAGCCTGGGTGACACAGCAAGACTCCGTCTCAAAAAAAACAAACAAACAAAAAAAAAAACAAAAAAAAAACCAGGTTTGCACTCTTCACCATTGAAATTCTCTTGGAAAATGTTAAATGTCCGCCCAAATCAACATCAATAATTTGTTTCACTTGGCAAGGAAAAATGTTTAAAATTTAACGAAGCCAGCTGATTTCCACAATTCCATGTTGCCAAGCAGCAATCATGGTAATAAATGACCAATGCTTTTCTTGTAAGAAAAATGTTTGCATGGAGAGAGAGGGTCGGCCGCTAATGGAGAGAGGCTGGCCACCGAGCTTCTATAGGAAGCAAAGTGCAATCCATCATCCTGGAGTGTTGGCTTTGAAAATGCAGCGTGTCCACTGGGAGTCACCATTTTCCAAAGGTCCTCTTGCTGGCCCTGCTGAATCATAGTCCCATAATTCCCCCACCACATAATATTTTGCCATCGCCATGGTGACTGTGTGAGAAGAAGGCACGGTGAGAAACTTCAGGGATTACTTCTTATTTCACAGAAACGAGATTTGGCTTCTGCTGAAAAGTGGGCTACAAGTTCCTATTTTAAGGAGAAGAGCTGGGTTCCATGAACCAGAGCTTACTATAGCCGAGCGGGAGCATGGGTCAGGTCTGGTCCTGGTTCCAGCACTTGCTAGTCATTGACTTTAGGCAAGACTGTTTCTCTCCAAGCCTCAGTTCTTTTCTCCGTAAGGCGGGATTGGCCAGGCGCAGTGACTCACGCCTGTAATCCCAAGACTTTGGGAGGCCAAGGCGGGCAGATCATGAGGTCAGGAGATGGAGACCATCTGGCCAACATGTGAAGCCCCAACTCTACTAAAAATACAAAAATTAGCCAGGTGTGGTGGCATACACCTGTAGTCCCAGCTACTCGGGAGTCTGAGGCAGGAGAATCGCTTGAACCCAGGAAGCAGAGAGGCAGAGTATGTGGTGAGCCGAGATTATGCCACTGCACTCCAACCTGGCGACAGAGTGAGATTCCGTCTCAAGGGAAAAAAAAGGGGAGGATGGAGAATGGGAATTAGGGTTCTCTGTGGGATCAGTTGAAAAAATGCAAGACATTTACAAATTGTGAGATCCTTTTCAAAAAACAAAAGTCAAATACAAGTTCCCCTTATTTCAGGCCAAGGTGCTGTTGCAGGTGGCTTTGTCTTGCATCACGGTTGGCTGCTTTCCTCAGGGCCTCCCCCAAGTCCCCTCATTCACATACACATCTGTCACCTTCAACAAGACAGGGATTTTGCTGTGAGCTTCAAGGAGACAGAAACTTTGTCTTATATTTATTCTGAAGGCCCCCCTCACCCCCACCCCCACCACTTTGCTGAGCACATGACTATACTCAGAGCTGGCCTCCAGAAATCCTTGAATTCATATTTGGATCCAGCAAATGCTTGCCAGTTCCCATCTGCATTGGGCTGGGGGACACAGGGTAAATCAGGTGGAAGGAGCCGAGTCATCCAGATTTGAAGTCACTCCTTTGACTTCCCAGTAGCCTCTCCCAGAGATGGGGCATGGAGAAGTGCTCCCACACTAAGGGTGCACATTGAATGTAAGATTCATCCCAATTCCAAAAAGCTTCGAAAGCAAAGAAGCGTGTCTTAGAGCGGAGGAAATCCGGCCATTACGATGCCATGTGCTAAGTGAAATTCTCAAAGGTGTGCTGTTCTTAGACGTGACCCAGAGGAAGGAGGAACTCATTCTTCATGGTGGAGTGGTGAGATGGGGTCTCTGAGGGTCTCACGGAGCCGCCGTCTGAGCTGGGGTGGTGACGTCTGTGGCAGGAAGGATTGTAGGGTTGATGGAGCTGCCTAGAAGGAAGAGGGTCCAAAATTGCCAAAGGAACTCGGATATAGGTGCAGAGACACAGAGCAGCACGATATGGCTCACGGAACTATCAGTCACTCCACATGGCTGGAGTATAGCAAAGGGAGGAGGCGGGGGTAAGGCAGACAGGCCCAGGGCCAGGAATGGCCATTTCTGTGACAGCACGGGATTACTGGGCACAAAGATGGGCAGAGCTTCGACTGTGTGACACAGGCACCAGAACAGCTGGGGAAAGGGGAAGGTACAGATGCATTCCAACAATCCCCACGGCTGCTTCTGTGGTCTTCTTTTTTTTTTTTTTTTTTTTTTCCTCTCAGATGGAGTCTCCCTTTGTCACCCAGGCTGGAGGGCAGTGGCACAATCTCGGCTCACTGCAACCTCTGCCTCCCAGGTTCAAGTGATTCTCCTGCCTCAGCCTCCTGAGTAGCTGGGATTACAGGCATCCGCCACCATGCCCGTCTAATTTTTGTATTTTTAGTAGAGTTGCTGTTTCACCATGTTGGCCATGCTGGTCTCAAACTCCTGACCTCAGGTGATCCGCCTGCCTTGGCCTCCCAAAGTGCTGGAATTACAGGCATGAACCACCACTCCCGGCCTGATTGTATATTCTTTTTGTCAGCAGTTTGGGGCTCCAGGGCGACCCAAACTGGTATTGATTGGTGGTTTTGATGTGGGTTTGAGGTTACCAAGAACTACAGACCCCTCTACTTAGTAGGGGAACTAACTGGAAGGCTCCCTGTCTGGTCGTCCTTTCTCAGCCAGCCTCCAAGCCCCACATTTGCTCGTGACTCTGCTGAGATGCAGCAAGGGAGCAGCGTGGCCATCTCCTTGGTCAAGTCAGCCCACCTGGGGTTTCACAGCAGGTGCTGAGCGCTCAGGGAGCTGGGGTGTCAGCACACAGACAGGGAGCACCATCCCAAGGATCATTTTCTCCGGTCACAGGGTCCCCACCGTGGGCACCAGCAGGAGGTGGCCCCTTTGGAAGTGGAAGCACACTGTCCCTCGAGGCTTGTCCTCAGTAGGCAGTGCTGGCCCCAGCGCTGAGTCACCTTGGCCTCCCCCACAGTGGGCAGGGAAACAAGCTCCTCTCCATTTCCAGGGATCCCATTCTCCCCCAGGCCATGCATTTAGAGCAGACAGGTCAATTTTGATGGTTTGACAATCTGACTTCACTTCTTTCTGAGGCCTGACAACTAGTTCAGGGTGATGGTCACGATCAAGTCTCTGCAGTACTTGCCTCTACACTTAAGAAATCAGTCACATCAGGACAAATGTCATGGTGTTTTCCAGATGTACCTGCCTTTAATGCTCAGGTTTTCTCAGGACACCATTTAAATGTAGGGACAATTCTTCTCAGGCTACATTCCTATGAGGAGCTGGCTGAGGAGTGGGCAGCAAGCAGTGCCTGCAGACACTCCTTGTCTTGTTCTTGCTCCTCTTTCTTCCTTTTCCTGGGAATAGAAATGGGTTCTGCTGAGCTTGGTCTGGCCCGGTTCACCCCTCCAACTACATTCCCCACCAGTCCCTGCTGTCCCCTGCAAGTTCCAGCCACCTGATGGCTCACACATGCCACGCACAAACGTTCCTGCCTCTTTACTTTGCTCACTTTGCTTTTCTCTCCTTGTCCACCGGGTTTTGGTGACACTTAACCTTTGTACCATTCGTCACCATTTCCTCTAAGATAATGGAATGACCCTCCTGTGTCCTCCTACGATCATCAGAGTTGCGTTTGTCAGTTTGGGTTACTATAAAAGAATATCATAGACTTGATGGATTAAACAGGAGACATTTATTGCTCACAGTTCTGGAGGCTGGGAAGTCCAAGATCAAGGCACTGGCAGATCTGGTGTCTGGGGAGGGCTCTCATCCTGGTTCACAGACAACTGTCTTCTTGTTGTATCCTTACATGGTGGAAAGCAAAGAGAGACAAAGCAAGCTCTCATGTCTTTTTAAAAAATTTATATCTATCTATCTATCTATCTATCTATCTATCTATCTATCTATCTATCTATCTTTTTTATTTTGACCTGCATGAAGAGAGATCATGTCTTTTTTTAAGGAAATGAATTCATTCATGTGAGTTCCACTCTTACGATCTAATCACCTCCCAAAGGCTCACCTCAAAATACCACCATTGGGGGTTAGCATTTCAACACATGAATTTTGGGAGGAACAAATGTTCAGTCCATAGTATTAGCTCAGTTACTTTACTTCCCTGGGCCTCATTTTCTCCAATTGTAAAACAGGGATGTTACTATAACCTGACGAAGTAACAAGAATTATTGAACTGTGTAATATGCTGAGCACAGGGCCTTGAACATAGTAGGTGCTCAAGAAACATTAATTTCTTCCCTTTCTTACTCTTCCTTGCAGCAGTTTCCACTGATATTATAATGATCAGTATCTGTCTCACCCACTAGATGCTGAATTTTGCAGAGTCAATGGCTGAGATGTCTTGCCTTTTTATTTATTCGAGCATATTTTTCATCACCCTGAAAAGAGACCCCATACCCATTAGCAATTGGTCCTCACCTTCCCTTCCCCTCGGTCTCTGGGCAGCCATTAATCTACTTTCTGTCTCTATGGTTTTGCCTATTCTGGACGTTTCTTATAAATGGGATTATGGTCTCTTGTATGTGGCTTCTTTCACTTAACATAACGTTTTCAAGGTTCATCCGTGTTGACGCCTGTATGAGTTTGAGTACTTCACTCCTTTTATGACCGAGTAACAGCTCATCGCATGAGCTGTTGGATATACCACATTTGCCTAATCATTCATCAGTTAAGAGACATGGATTGTTTCCATTTTTTGGCTATTACAAATAATTCTGCCAGGCTGGGCGCCATGGCTCACACCTATAATCCTAGCACTTTGAGAGTCTGAGGCAGGTGGGTCACTTAAGCCCAGGAATTTGAGACCAGCCTGGGCAACATGGTGAAACCCCATCTCCACAAAAGATACAAAAATTAGCCAGGCATGGTAGTGTGTGCCTGTAGTCCCAGCTACCTGGAAGGCTGAGGTGGGAGGATCATTTGAGTCTGGGGGATTGAGGCTACAGTGAACCATGATCACGCCACCATACTTCAGCCTGGGTGACACAGTGAAACCCTGTCTCAAAACTAACAAAAAACAAAACAAACAACAACAAAACAAAAAACAACGCTGCCAGTTGGTTCCTTTTCATATTTTCTGTTTCTCGGCTATGTCATACCTTTTATTACAACACAGTTTTCATTGCTTCATTGAATATTGTTATAACAGTTGCTTTAAAGTTCTTGTCTAATCTTTTCAGTATCTGAGTTATTTTAGGATTGGTATGTGTCGATTGACTGTTTTCTTGAGAATGGGTTGCATTTTTCTGGCTCTTTGTAAGTTGAGTAATTTCGGATTGTATCCTGGATGTTGTGATTGGTCCGTGTTGTACACTCTGGATTGTGTCATATTGTTTAATAGTGTTGATGTGGTTGTTTCAGCAGACAATTAACTTGGTTAGACTCACACTTCAAACTTTGTGACACTTGTGGTGAGCAGGGGCTCAGCCCTCAGTTCAGACTGCTTTTATTTATTTATTTATTTATTTATTTATTTTTTGAGACGGAGTCTCGCTCTGTCGCCCAGGCTGTAGTGCAGCGGCCGGATCTCAGCTCACTGCAAGCTCCGCCTCCCGAGTTTACGCCATTCTCCTGCCTCAGCCTCCAGAGTACCTGGGACTACAGGCGCCCACCACCTTGCCTGGCTAGTTTTTTGTATTTTTTAGTAGAGACGGGGTTTCACCGTATTAGCCAGGATGGTCTCAATCTCCTGACCTCATGATCCGCCCACCTCGGCTGCCCAAAGTGCTGGGATTACAGGCTTGAGCCACCGTGCTCGGCCAGACTGCTTTTAATATGCTTTACAAGCTGTGTGTTTGGGAGCCAGTCAGAGAGTTGGGCAGAGTTTACATGCTAAATTTGGGGTTCCCCTTCTCTGGCTACCTCTTTTCTTGGGTTTCTCCCCATTCTCTAATAACCATGGTTGTCCAGGGCTTCTTCTCTTGCTTCCTCTGTCCAGACAGCAGATTTTCTACTGGGACGTGGTCACCTCGTGCCACCACCACACACGGGGCTGCGCTTAAGACAGAGCTGTGAAAATGCGAAACTCACCCCTGTGGGGTGATTCCTCTCCCTAGGTTTGGACATTGCTCCAAAGCCTGCCTGCTTTGTCAACTCTCCAAAGCCCTCCAGGCTTTGTTTTGTATTATTTTGTGTAGCATTTGTGTTGTCTGCAGGAGTTTTTTAGGACTTTTATTGCTTTATACTAGAAGTGGAGCAAACGGTTCATGAATCAATACTTGCTTTATTTCATATCTACATATAGCATTAACATAATTCTCATATTTTCTGCTATATTTCACATTTCATTTGAACAATGCTCGTCTCAGTCCCTGCTAAATTGATTTTATGACCCATTAGTGGGTCACAACCCACTGTTTGACCCATGGTGCTCTGATGCTTGCAGACAAGGAGCAGGTTCTGTGACTGTAAGAGCACCTTGAACGAATAAAATACAAGACTTTCTCCCTTCCCTGTCCATGGTTCAGAAGGCTTTGCATCTTGAACATCCTGGGTGCAGAGCGGTCACAGGCCATCCCCACAGAAATGTTCCTACAGATGGGGTGCGTGACTGTGTTCTCTCCTCCTCCACACCCCTCTGAGGCTTACAGCCACCAAAGCCCACAGTCCTTCAGGGCTCAGGCCTCGGGGCTAAACAATGACTCACAGACTTTCACACCTCCCCACACACCCTGCACATGCCAACTTTTTGTTTTGGTAAATAAATACACTCAAAAGTAATGACCATCTACTCTGGCCATCATTATTTCATAAAAGCAAGGCTACTTTATCACCAGTGCCAGATGCACAATCTCAGAATAAGCCGAAGTTCTGAAATTAAAATACATTTTATTTCATGACAAACTCCCTCTACATTTTCCTCACTATTCCGTAGACAGGCACTGGGGAGCCTCCCGCACAGCTAGGGCCACCGGAGCCCAGGCTGCAAAGACCCCAGGAGGTCCCAGAATCTACCTGCCTCAGGCCCAGAGAGGGGTGGACGTTGCCCAGGACCTGCCGCTGGAAGAGGAAAAAGGTTTTCCCATTCTCCCCCAGGCAATTCTCCATCAAAATGCCGTCTGACTACAAAGAGGCAGGCACTTGCTTCTGGATCCCCTCTGCGCTCTGCAGAACTCCCAGGTCACGGAGCTCATTTCACTAACTGCAGCCGTCCCCCTGGGGCGCCCCGTCTGCCCTACTTGCCATCGCCCAGATGCGCAGGATCTTGTGGCAGAAAGCAGGAGCCTGGATAGGAAGAGGAGCAGCCAGGCTGAGGTGGGCAACGCTTCCCGTCCCTGGCCCTTCCCACGTCCTCAGAGACCTGGGACCTGAGACTCATTAGAGCCTGCATAATGGATGCCTCCTTCTCTCTTCTTGGAAAGCCCCAGCCCATCTTGCTTAATGGCCACGAGGGAAGTGGGATACCAGCGCTCTGCTCATAAAGCCAGCCTCTGCCTCCCCATCTCCCCTTGGAGGAGGGGCGGCTGGGCGGCTCTCACAGGGGAGGCCTGGCCTCTTGTCTTCTGCTTCACGACAGCTGGGTGAGCATCTTCCCCCACTCCCTCCCTCAGTCTGTCCTACTGAGGGGCTGGGGTACTGGGCCAGGCGTGGGGGGCCTCTGAACCACACTTGGGGGTGGGCAGAAAGAGCCTGGGTCAGGAGAAGAGCCCTTGGCAGGACTCCAGGGGAGTCAGGGAAGGAGGGAGGATGACAGAGAGCTCCAAGCAAAGAGCAGAGGGGTTGGAGATGAGAAGCAGGAGTCCAGGCATGGGGGAACTTTCCCGGGCTCTAGAATGACTCTGGTCACAGTGAAAGGGTGGCCTTGTGACCTCTACCCTAACCCACATCCACGCTCCTCACCATGTTGTTCTTAGGCAGCTCTGGGGCCTGGCAGGGCCCAGAGTCAGCTGGAATACCCTGGTTTGACCATGGCAATTGTTAAAAGATGCAAATGTTTCTGTAATGCCCAGTATTTCTGTAATGTTGCCCTATCCTCAATGCCTCCCGAGTGTACCCTTTTTCCTTCCCCCATCCCCCTCCTCTGGGACTCCTCAGACCTCCCCATATCCACCCACTCAAGGGTTCATGCTTGGCACGGCAGGGGCCCTCCAAGCCCCTGCTCTAGCCCTGGCCACATAGGATGCTGCATATTTTCAGTAGCTCCACTGGGATAGGCTGGGTGCTCAGTGGCACGGCTAAGCGACGTGTGCACCCTTGAGCGGATGCCCCGCCTGCTGGTGAGGGCCATGCTTGTGGTGCCCTGCAGCCCTAGGGGTAAGGGGCCATTTTCCCATGTCCGTGTGAAGCCTTGAGTAGGGGAGAAGCTTAAGGAAGGAAGGGCAGAAGGAGGGGGTAGCTTGCCAGCATCCTCTTGAATGAGAATGAAAGTTGAGAGTGGAAATTTTAATTGCAAAACCCACTGACAGCTTGACTTTAAGGGAAAAGATGAGCTAAATTTAACCTAGCCAGTTAAAGAGCCAAAAATGCAATTTACTAATTAGCTTAAAATGGAAAGTAGTCCAGTGATCAGAAAAAAGCTTTTCTGTTTAAAAAAAAAGATACAAAATAGAGTTGATTCCTCTTTTCATACTGACATGCATTTGAATACTGTTATGTAATTAGGAATGCAGTTTGCTGGCGCACTGCCCAGGACACAGAGGCAGAGCATCACAGCCTTCGTGAAAAGTTACAGGAGCCTTGAAACAGGCATAAGGCTATGTCTTCAAGTCAAATCTGTTTCCTCATTACAGAGCATCCAGGAGGGATCCGATCTCTGTTCTCAGGGAGTGCAGAGCTCAGTAGGTGAACTAGGCAAGGCCACAGAGGACTGCCACAGACCTGGATAAGTACTAGGTACTGAGGCGTTCAGAGGAGGGAGATAGGGCCTATGGCAGGGAGGGAAGAGCTGGCTCCCAGAACACTGGCATTTGAGATGAACTTGAGAGGTGGTGACTTGGGAAATGTGGAGCAGCGGGAAGGGACACTTAAGATGTGTGATGGAAAGAGTGAGGCAGACCCAGAGTACAGCAAGTGCTTCACTTCACAGGCAAGTAGGCTGAGGCACAGACGGACGTGACAGATCCCACGCTAGCAAGGTTGACCCGGCACCATGATGGCAGGCCCACGGGCTGGGCTTATTCCTCATGCCGGGCAACAGGGAACCCAGGGGCTTTTGATCTGGAGAGTGATTGTGTTAGAGTTGTGTTTTAGAGACTGGCCCAGCTGCCATGTGGAAGCTGCGTTTTCATGACTATGATATGTATTTGACTTCACATGATTTTTGCACGAATTTGAAAGGCGTGCCTAAGACATGCATACAACTTATTAGCTTCTTCTCTCCTTTGTGTAATGACAGTATTGGGAGAGCAATTCAAGGTCATTTCAAGGACCTTGAATAAAACATTTTGTAGATTCATCCAGGACCCATTATAAGAACATTAATAGTTTTGACACAAGAATAATATTTAGAGAAGGAGGATTTTCACAGCACAGTTTCATGATACAGTTTATGTTTATATTGTTCCAACTAAAACATGATTTTTCAAAACTAAGGCTATCTTTTAAGAATATTTTCCTGCTATTTTAAAATGGTGCAATAAAATGTCCTACAAGAAAAAAATGAAATCTTAGCAGGTAACACAGCCATTCATAAATTAAATATATAGGAGAGATTCTCCTCAGAGCCCTTACAGATGAAGTTGAAAGGAAGCAATTCTATTTGTTATAAATGGAGGAAATATCAAAACCTGTGAAACTGGCCAGGCATGGGGCTCATGCCTATAATCCCAGCATTTTGGGAGGCCAATTTGGGTGGATCACCTGAGGGGTTGGGAGCTCAAGACCAGCCTGGCCAATATGGTGAAACCCCGCCTCTACTAAAAATACGCAAAATTCCTGGCTAACTCGGTGAAACCCCGTCTCTACTAAAAATACAAAAAATTAGCCGGGCATGGTGGCGGGTGCCTGTAGTCCCAGCTACTCGGGAGGCTGAGGCAGGAGAATGGCGTGAACCCAGGAGGCTGAGCTTGCAGTGAGCCAAGATCACACCATTGCACTCCAGCCTGGGCAACAGAGCGACACTCCATCTCAAAAAAAAAAAAAAAAAAAAGAAAGAAAGAAAGAAAGAAACAGAGTATCTCTTACCCAGGCTGGAGTTCAGTGGTGTGATCTCTTCTCAAATGGCAATACGTTTCCCAAAAGTTTGTTCTTCAGCTACCTTTCCTACAGCCACATCGATTTCTCACCAGAGTGGCCAATATAAGAAGACATAGATTACATATTCATATATTGTGCAGAATTTTTTTCCTGATGAATTTGTCATAGGAACACTTTAAATCATGAGCTTCAACCACTGTTGTCCCAAGACCTCAACTGATTTCAAACATAGAACTGAGAGTTCTTCAGAAACTCAGCTACCACACAAAATAAAGTAAAAGGCAAATAGAACTTTAACCTCCTTGAAGTTTTTCTTATTAAAAGGAAAGGTCCTGTCTGAGCAGGAATTGAGATTTCCTCTTCAGCTGTCCCAGCAGCCAACCCACAGAAGAACACTCACAGCAAATGTTTGTAGAGTGAATGAATGAATGAATGAATGAATGAACGAACTGAGAACAAATCAATAAATGGGAGCTCAAGAAGAAAGATTAAAATGTACATGATTTTAAGCTTAATTTAAATTTATCAGTTATAGTCTGCATGTACTTTAAAAAAAAATCGAACAGGCCGGGCACAGTGGCTCACGCCTGTAATCCTAGCAATTTGGGAGACTGAGGCAGGTGGATCACGAGGTCAGGAGATCGAGACCATCCTGGCTAACACGGTGAAACCCCATCTCTACTAAAAATACTAAAAATTAGCCGGGCATAGTGGCAGGCGCCTGTAGTCCTAGCTACTGGGGAGGCTGAGGCAGGAGAGTGGCGTGAACCTGGGAGGCGGAGCTTGCAGTGAGCCGAGATCACACCACTGCACTCCAGCCTGGGTGACAGAGCGATACTACGTCTCAAAAAAAAAAAAAAAGAAAAAAAGAGGCTGGGCGCGGGGCTCACACTTGTAATCCCAGCACTTTGGGAGACCGAGGTGAGTGGATCACGAGATCAGGGGTTCGAGACCAGCCTGACCAACATGGTGAAACCCTGTCTCTACTAAAAATACAAAAATTAGCCGGGCGTGTGGCGAGTGCCTGTAATCCTAGCTACTCGGGAGGCTGAGGCAGGAGAATTGCTTGAACCTGGGAGGTGGAGATTGCAGTGAGCTGAGATTGCACCACTGCACTCTAGCCTAGGCGACAGAGCAAAACTCCATCTCAGAAAAACAAAACAAAACAAAACAAAAAAACAAACAGTTCTATAAGGTTTAAGACAAAGAAGTTGCAGTTCCCTCCCCTCATTTCCCATGCCACCCCTAGTGTTCTTCCCTCCTCCAGGAAGCAGTTACCACTTCCAAATATGTTATCCTTGCCTTTCGGTATGGCTTTACCTTTCTTTCTTTTTTTGTTTGTTTGTTTGAGAGGAGTCTTGCGCTGTCACCCAGGCTGCAGTGCAGTGGCACGATCCTGGCTCACTGCAACCTCTGCATCCCAGGTTCAAGTGATTCTCCTGCCTCGGCCTCCCTAGTAGCTGGAATTACAGCTGCCTGCCACCATGCCCAGTTTATTTTTGTATTTTTAGTAGAGACGGGGTTTCACCATGTTGACTAGGCTTGTCTCAAACTCCTGACATCAAGCAATCCGCCCGCCTCGGCCTCCAAAAATGCTGGGATTAGAAGCATAAGCCACCACGCCCGCTGCCTTTACCTTTCTTGAAATAACATGCATATACTGCTACTTCCTGATTGTCCAAGTCCAAGCATTTTTGTGGGGGGGTTTGTTTTGTTTTGCTTTTTGTTTTGAAACAGGCTCATGCTCTGTTGCCCAGGTTGAGGCTTGCTGCAGTGATCCTCTCCCTTCAGCCTCCTGAGCAGCTGAGACTATAGGCACACACCACCATGCCTGGCTAATTTTTGCCTTTTTATTTTATTTTATAGAGGCAGGGTCTCACTATGTTGCCAAAGCTGGTCTTCAACTCCTGGGCTCAACTGCCTCAGCCTCATAAAGTGTTAGGATTACAGGCATGAGCCACCAATTTGAAAGGGACCAATTTAAAAAGGTCTGGGACAGGCATTTTTTAATCTGCTAATGTTCCGCCAGGAAGATGAAGATTTAGTTCTCACTCACATCGTTTACTCCATACTCACATGTGGATACATACCCTTCCTCTTCCTAATACAGTCACGTCAGAATTTTAAAATTTGGCCAGTATGTGTTTATATTACTATGACTATGAAACACTACACAAAGTTAAGCCATATTGTATGATTGAATTTCCTTTCTTAGAATTTTTTTTTGTTTTTCCTGTAGTAAATTACTGTCTTCTATTTTCTATGTATCATTCACTAAGTTATCCCCAACTATTCTGCCTTATATGCAGATCTCTTTCTGACAGCTTCTAATTTCAGCTTCTTGATGGCATTTCTCCAGAGCCTCTGTTCTCCCACTGCAGTCTGGACTGGCTGCCTGTTAGCATGATTGTTACTGTCCATCCACTTCCTGGGAATTCCTTTTATTTCTCTCCTGTGTTGATTCCTTGTTTTCTGAATCCCATGTAATTTTTCTTGGCAACTCCCTCATTTTGGTGGAGCACATCCTGCAGTAGCTTCCTGAGAAAGGAGGCACAGAAGAGCTAAGTTTCTGAGATCTCGTGTGACTAGAAATGTCTTTATTCCACTTGCACACATGATTTGATGGTGCATCTGGGTCTTTAATTACAGGTTAAAACAGTTTTTCCCTCAAAAATTTATTCTTTGCATTTATCTGTTGTTTTCTAGCTCATATCATTACTGTTTAGAAATCCAATGTCATTCTAATTCTTAATTCTTTGTCTGAGACTGTTGTTTCTCTCTGGAAGCTTTTTGAATGTTTTCCTATCCTCAATGTTCTAAAACATTTGGTGCATATAATATCTGATGGATATAACATTTGCTGGGTATAAACAACATTTAGTGGTGGTATTTTGTTTTGTTTTTCCTCCAATGTGCTGGGCACTCAGGCTCTTTCAATCTAGAAATTCATGTGTCATGTTTCTTTGTTTTGGAAAATTTTCTTGAATTGTTTCTTTGATGATTTCCCTTCCTCTATTTTCTTCATTTTTCTCTTCCTGAAACTTGTTATTCAGATGCTGAACTTCCCAATATGATATCCCATTTTTTTCTTCCTATATTCTGTGTAGCTTTGTCTTTTTTGTTCTATTTTTCTGGGAGATTTCTTCAACTCTATCAGTAGACATTGCTGTGGGGATTGTATTTCTATGGCCATATTTTTAATTTTCAAAGACGTTTTATCATCTAATTTTATAAATAGCATTCTTGTTTCGTGGATGCAATAACTTTGACCTATGAGGATATAAATAATAGTTTTATTTCCTTCTGTTCTCTGTGTTGTCTATTTCCTCATACCCCCTCATTCTACCGTTTTTTGTGACTTTTACATTTTCTCAAATGTTCAGATTCTTGGCTCTCCATTCAAATCTTAGAGGGGGAACATTCAAACACTACCTGCAAGCCCTGAGTCTACAGATGAGACCTGTCAACAGGCGAACTTCACTCTATTTCCCAACCTGCCCAACCTCTAGGTCTTTCCACAAGACTTTGTTATATTCCCTAAGAAAGGTCCTTCTACTCTCTTGCCTGAACAGCAGACCCCTGGCTGCCAATGTTCTGCAAGCTGAGGGTGGGAAGGAGCTGGGGTGAGGTATCATCGTTCAGCATCAGGCTATCATTTATTTGCCATCTTCAGGATGCTTCCCCTCCCCTCTGGTATGCCTTTGTGTAGAGAACCCCTTGGTTCACCTATTTAACAGATTGAAACTCCAATCTTCACAGGGAGAGGAAGGAGACTGGGGAGGAATCTATCTGCTTCTGTCTTAGTCACCTTGGGCTGCCATAGCAAAATACCATAGAATATAGACTGGGTGGCTCAAACAACAGAAATGTATTCCTCAGTATTCCAGAGGCTTGAAGTCTAGTCAGGGTGCCAGCATGGTTGGTTCCTGGTGAGGGCTCTCTTCCTGGCTTGCAGACTGCCACCTTCTTGCTGTGTCCTCACATGGCAGAGAGAAAGCAAGAAATATATATCTCTCGCTCCCTTTTTATAAGGTCACCAATCCTAACAGATCAGGGCCTCACCCTTAAGACCTCATTTAACCTTAATTACTTCCTAAAGGACCCATCTCTAAATACAGTCACATTGGGGGTTGGGTTTTCAGTGTATGAATTTGGAAGGGAGCACAGTTCGATCCACAGCAGTTTCTTAAGCACACCCTCTTGTGCCCCTACTGTGAGAAGTACCTGGTCCTGCCCATTCCTAAGCCTTTGGGGGTTCTCTGTGGGGGAAGTAGGTTGCTCCTTGGCTGCCCACCCGTGCTGCCTTTGAGTTCAGCTTGTGTGGGGCAGATGAGACTGTATCTCCCCTTTTCCTATTTTCCAGTTTGAAGTGGTATGGAGGTTGTTTCTCTTCCATCCTCTCTGTCCTGTGGGTATGAGGAGCCGAGGCAAACTCAATACTCCAGGCACCACCTTTCCCTGGAAAGGCACTGATAGAGCTTCCTGTTAACAAGAATGCTTATGTTGCCAAGAAGTGGTCATGTGCTGCATCATGATGAGTGGGTCAGTGATGGACTGCACGTATAATGGTGGTCCCGTAAGGTTATGACACTGTATTTTTAGTATACCTTTTATTTGTTTAGAGATGTTTACATTCACAAATACTTACCATTGTATTATAGTTGCCTACGATATTCAGTACAGCAACCTGTCATGCAGACTTGCAGCCTAGGAGCAATGGGCTGTACCATGTAGCCTAACTGTGTAGTGGGCTGTACCATCCTGGCTTGTGTAAGTGCACTCTATGATGCTCACACAACAATGAAATTGTGTAACAGCATAGTTCTTAGGACGTATCCCGTCGTTAAGCAACACCTGTCTTTGTAGAGTGAATGGTTGAAGCCTCACATTTCCTATGGCATTTCATCTACCTCATACTTTAACCTTCCTCTCCTGGGTGATGAAGCATCTCTCCTTCTTTCCAAGGACACCCGCCCCCGCCCCCGTATAGTGCTTGGGTCCAGCTCAGTCCTCTGGATGCCTGTTCCACTGGCTGCCTCCCTTCTCCTTGACTCGTCCCCAGCTTCTAATTCTTTCCTCCTCCCATCTGGCGTGCTTGGCTCTTCCCCTCCTGACACCACCCCCTCAGGTGGGTTTCCCAGTGCCTTTCTCCTCCCCCACCACCTGTTTCCTAGCCAACTCTAGCCCTAAGGCCCTGCCGTTGCTCATGGGGGGTGCCTCCCATGCTGCATAGCATCCTCACTGCTAAGGCCATGCCCTCCCCCTGCACTCACTTCCTGATTCCCACACCACCCGCCACTCCTGCCCTCTAGACCCCAGATCCTCCCTTGGCTTCTTCTGCATCAGCGGTATGGTCTGGCAGGCCAGCTCCCCACCCCGCGGCTGGGAGGATGGCTGCCAGCCCAACCCAGGCTCACACTACCTCACCTGGAACAGGTCCCACTAGTTTGTCTTCATGCCTCATGTTCCCTGGCCCAGGTATGTACACTTCCCATCGGTCTTCCTGAAGCACAGTTCTAATTCTGTGGCTTCCAAGGGGCTCCCATTGCCCATAGACTAAGCCCAGCCCATTAGTGTGGAGTCCCAGGCTTGCTGCAATGGGGCCAGATGCCTTCAGTTTGAGCTCCCTGTCCCCTCTTTGACGTTAACAGAGCTGGGTGTCTCATCAGTTTCCAGACATACTGAGTATGCATTTCTAGCCTCTTTCCCGCCTCCTCTCCATACCTGTCATCTCCCAGATCCATTAAGGCTGGAGGTATGCTCCCCTGCTTTTGACTTCTGGACTCCTCAGTTCGCCACTGCCCCGGGGGTTCAGTAATTCCCATGTGTCTATTGGTCCCAAACCCAAGCAACAAACACTTTCCAAATATGCCTTGTGGGGCAAGCACAGCTAAACCTGGGTCTGTACCCACAGCAGGAGGCCTGCGGCCCCACCCTATCATAGGGAACTGTTATCCTACCTGTCCCCAGCCTGGGTGTCAGCTTGCATGCTTGGGTAGAATCTGCCCTTCCCCACTCCTTCCTTCCCCAAGCCCTCCACCCCCACCAGCTCTCTTATTGCATCTTCTGTTGAAGAGGTGGCTGCTCAAAGCAGAAAAGTGAGGGTTTGGGCCTGACAGGCCTGGATTTAAATCCCAGCTCTACCATTTACCAACATCGTGACCTCGGGCCAGGCCCCTGCCCCTCTGGTCCTAGGGAGTTTCCTTACATGCCAGGTGCAGGCAGCACCAGCTAGGCTTGCAGCAGGGACTGGAGCCAGCACCTGATGGTGACGGGGGGCCTGTGTGAGTGTAACCTGAAGCCTGTTTGCTCCCCTCTGGGCTGTGAGACCCTCGGGCATGGGATGGTGCATTGTTCCCCATTGTGTCTCCTGTTCCTGGCATAGCGGGGGCACTCAGTGTGGTGAAATGTGTGAGCCCAGGGTCAGTTCTCAGCAACTGTCTGTGATGAAGAACCGGTGACCAAGCCTGTAAGGGAGGTAGGGGAGCAACTTCTTATCGAGTTGACTTCCAGAAGGACGCTGAGGACCTTTGCCTGACTCTCTGGTGTAGCTGGAGTCCTGGGACCATGGCAAAAATACGTGCAAGAGTTCCTGCACCCTCCATTAATTAGGAAGAAGTGCAGCATCTCTAGAACACCAGGATGGAAAAGCTGGTGAAGGAGATGATGGGAGGGGACCAGGCAAGCCTCAGTAGTGGGCCTTTTCCTGAACGTTCCTGATACAAATCCAGGTTTCTGAACATTTCTTTTTATTTCTTGTAACTTTGATATTGTAAGGCAGCTTATGATAGCATTTGAAGCATAACCTGTATCAATCTAGATAATCTTCTTTCAATGCACACTATGGAAAGATTCTAAATCTTTATTAACTAGGATGGCCATACAATTTATCATCCAAACCAGAATACTTTCCTGAGTTAAAGGGGTAATTTTTTTTTTTTAGACAGAGTTGCTCTGTCACCCAGGCTGGAGTGCAGTGACGTGATCTTGGCTCACTGCAACCTCCACCTCTTGGGTTCAAGCGATTCTCCTGCTTCAGCCTCCTGAGTAGCTGGGACAACAGCTGTGTGCCTCCATGCCAGGCTAATATTTGTATTTTTAGTAAAGAAGCGGTTTCACCACGTTGGCAGGATGGTCTCGATCTCCTGACCTCGTGATCTGCCCTCCTCGGCCTCCCAAAGTGCTGGGATTATAGGCGTGAGCCACTGTGTCTGGCCTCAAAGGAGTACTATTAATGAGCACCCAGGACAAAGGCCTAAACCCGGCTGTCCCAGGCCCTCTGGGATGAGTGGTTGCTCTAATATTAGCTTATTTGCTCTGTGGTTAGCCTGTGGCATGCCAGGAATTGCCATAAAACCTTATAGGCAACACGATGGAGTGAATGAACAAAATGCCCTGGAAATCCCATTGAT
Organism: Macaca mulatta; assembly: GCF_049350105.2. NCBI lineage: Eukaryota > Metazoa > Chordata > Mammalia > Primates > Cercopithecidae > Macaca > Macaca mulatta. The sequence goes on from NC_133412.1 coordinate 173,116,868, forward strand.
TGGTGGAGATGCTACAGTTGGAAATTCATTTGTAATCTACTGTGGTGTCTGCACTATTGTATGAATTAGAGACAATTACAACACCAAGTTTCCTAAATGCAAGTACTTTTTCTTTTCTTCTTTTTTTTTTTTGAGACAGGATCTTGCTTTGTCGCCCAGGCTGGAGTGCAGTGGCATGATCACAGCTCACTGTAGCCTTGACCTCTCAGGCTCAAGCAATCTTCCCACCTTTCAGCCCTCTGAGTAGCTGGGACCACAGGCACATGCTACCATGCTTGGCTAATTTTCGTGTTATGTATAGAGATAAGTTTTCAACATGTTACCCAGGCTGGTCTCAAACTCCTGGGTTCAAGGGACCTACCTGCCCACCTTGGCCTCCTCAGGTGCTGGGATAACAGGTGTAAGCCACTGTGCCTGGCCTGCAAGGACATTTTAAAAATAATTAGCCAAGAAAATATTGCTTTTAATTTCCCACTTCAGATACTTCAAAATATGTAAATTCTTTTGCTAGAGTCCAATCATTAGGAACACTTTTGGGTAAATAGCCTACTGGGTTTCTTAGATAACAGAGTTGTCCTATCCATTTGAACTATTAACAGATTATCTGTGGAAGGGTCTGAAGTTCATGATTCTGCAGTGTTGACATTGTGTAATAGGATAATGAAGCTGGAGAGGCCCTTGATAAGGCCGTCTTTATCACATAGTGCTGTTTCTCGGCCAGTGCCTCTCCCCCATCCCAGCCCATCCAGGCCCGATAACACAAGGGAAAACAAGGAGCTGGCTTTGACAGGCTGACAACGTCTCGCCTTCATAAGATAAGCTGTAGAAATGCATCCCTGTGCGAGGCTCCCAGCCAGGGAGCTCACAGACTGAGTGGAAAGACATTTCCAACAGCAGGAATCTCACAACCAAAGCCCCAGGGGCAGACAATTGTGGGGTGTTTGGGAAATGAAAAGCAGAGGGATTGACAGGGGCCAAGGAACCGGAAGAACTAGGGGAGCCATGAAGGACCCCGAAAGCCAGTCTGCATGGTTAGGACTTCGCTCTGCAGGCTTTTTTTCTTTTTCTTTTATTTTCTTTTTTTCAAATAGAGCTTCACTCTTGTTGCCCAGGCTAGAGTGCAATGAATGGCATGATCTCGGCTCACTGCAACCTCCACCTCCCAGGTTCAAGCAATTCTCCTGCCTCAGTCTCCCCAGTAGCTAGGATTACAAGCACATGCCACCATGACTGGTTAATTTTTTATTTTTAGTAAAGACGGGGTTTCACCATGTTGGCCAGGCTGGTCTCGAACTCATGACCTCAGGTGATCCACCTGCCTTGGCCTCCCAAAGTGCTGGGATTACAGGCGTGAACCACTGCGTCCAGCCTCCTTTTTCTCTAATAAGGAGAATAATCTTAACACTGGAAGGGATAAAAGAAACATCCCTGGGGAGAAATTGCCAAGAGCCTAAGAAAGGCAAGAGATGGCAAGAGACTGTTCGGTTACTGTGAATACATTCTCCAGGCCTCAGCAAGCCAGCTCTAATTTTGCCAGATGGGAGTCACAGAAAACTGGGAAGGGAAAAAAGGTCATAAGTTTCCAAAAAGCAGAAAAAGTTGGATTCTGGAAAATACAGATGATACATTTGATATTAATATTGGTTCTGAGCAAGAATTTTCACAGATCTTTGAAGAGCTAGTGTGTAAACACTTGGAAGGAAAAGTGGCGCCTGAGAGCCAAACCAACCTCGTTCCCTCTTTTTCTGTGTTACCAGACCAAATTTACAAAGCAATGGCGAAGCTCCTTCACAAAATCCTGTGGACAGTGAAGAAGAAAATAGGCTGGGTGAACGAACGGTTGGGGTGATTTCATTTTTAGACAGGTATTTCCAAAGCACTGAGAAACAGATCAATAGAGATGTGGCTGGGCAGGCATCCAGTGCCATACACAGGACTCTGCACCCCTCCCGTACTGCTAACCTGGTGATCAATTATAAGGACAAAGGAGACATTGAAGGGTGCATTATGGCACATTCACTGCTATGACAATGCCAGATTTAAGAGTTTACAAGATTTTGGTTGGCTAAAATGATGGACAGAAGCCAACAAAATGGCATGTAACAAGGATAAAGATAAGTCTTGTCATTCAGTTTTTAAAATATTAATTAGCTCAGTACAGGATGGAGAAGATCCAATAGCAGTTCATTTTTAAAAGACTGATAGGTTTATAATTGACCGCAAGTTCAACATGGAGCCTACAGTCCACATCCTGGCTGCTCAAAAAAAAACACAAAAAACAAAAAAACAACAAAAAAAATACACGCTTCAGTTGCATCAATAGAATTATAATATTCAAGTTACTAAAGGGAAATGCCACCCAAGTCGGAGTGCTCTGAGGTTACTGTATGCTGTTCTGAGTACCTGAATCTTCAGGATTCAGGATAAAAGGATCTGGTTGGGTGGGATGGACATCTCTCCAGACAAGGGGTCTAGAAACAATGTCACATGATGGACAGGGAAGAAATGGAGAATGTTACCCTGGAGAAGATGTGGGTTCTCTTCCAGGCATTTGAAAGCCTATCATGTGTAATGGGCAACCACTTTTGTCCACAGTTCATTTGTTCACTCAGCATTTACTCACTGCCAACTACGTTCAATCTTGTGTCAAGCATGACGGGCATTAGGGGCATATAATCTCCCAGGAGAGACAGACTTGTACACAAGTTCCCACAAGGCAAAGCAGATTGGCACAAGGGCAGATGTACTCATGACTGCAGAGGCCCTGCTGATGGCGCAGCTCCTAGCCTGGCAGGCAGGGGAGGTGGGCACTCAGGACTAGGGCACAGCACTGGCCAAGGTTCAAAGCCTTCAAGTGCACGGCACGTCTGAGAGTCGTGAAGTGGAGTTTTCGGAGAGCACAGTGGGGCAGGGGGGTGTTGAATGCCAAAGATGGCATTTGCAGCAGCAGCGCAGACAGACTTGAAGTTCATGCCAAGATGTTTGCACTTAATATGGTAGGCAGCAGAGAATGAGAGGATATCAGTTAGCGCCTCTTTGGGTAAGTTAACCCTGGAGTAATGAAGCAGGGCTGGGTAAACCAGGACACAGGCTACTGTTGCAACGTTCCAGAGGAGATAGAAGCCAGAACCAGGTCAGAGAGAGATGAAATTGACCAGACAAAAGTAGGATTGGTGAAGAATACTTTGGCAAGAGCAATTTAGGATGAAAATAAACAACAATCTTTTCAATAATTGGAGTGCTTCAGAACTGAAAGGGGCAGAGTGACCATTTGTCAGGGATGCTGTAGAAACGACAGCTGCATCAGCAAATGGGTTGGAGACCACAGAGTTGAATGTTCCCTTATGGTTGTCAGAATCAGTGATTACCTCTCATTTCATAGAGTAACAATTTTATCATGAGAAGCTAAATTTTATGTTTTAATATGAGTAGTGAATGGTGCCGCATCTGTGATCTGTGGAATAGCCAATTCTTGACTCTGAGATTCTTTTTTTTTTTTTTTTTTGAGACAGAGTCTTACTCTTGTTGCCCAGGCTGGATTGTGGTGGGCACGATCTTGGCTCACTGCAACCTCTACCTCCTGGGTTCAAGCGATCCTCCTGCCTCAGCCTCTTGAGTAGCTGGGATGACATCCTGTCATCCACCATGACACCATGCCACCACCACGCCTGTCTAATTTTTGTATTTTTAGTAGAGATGGGGTTTCACCATGTTGGCCAGGCTGGTCTCGAACTCCTGACCTCAGGTGATCCGCCTGGCTCAGCCTCCCAAAGTGCTGTGATTCCAGGTGTGAGCCACCACACCCGGATTGACTCTGAGATTCTATACTAACTGTACTGATCTGCTCAGACTCCCTTAAGAATGTGCCACCAGCTGGAGGCCTGAAACAACAGGAATTAATTTTCTCACAGTTCTGGAGGTCAGAAGTCTAAAACCCAGGTGTGGGCAGGGCTGGATCCTTCTGTGGCCCCTCTCCTTGGCTTGCAGGTGGCTGCCTCCTCCCCGTGTCTTCACTTTATCTTCCCTCTGTGTGCATCTCTGTCCAAATTTCTCCTTCTTATAAGGACACCAGTCATATTGGATTCGGGCCCAGCCTAATGCCCTCATTTTAACTTGATTACATCTGTAAAGGCCCCATCTTCAAGTAAGGTCACATTCTGAGGTCCTGGCGGTTAGGACTTGAACAGATTAATTTTTTGGAGGACACAATTAAGCCCATGACATTAACTGAAGGTCAACTTTTCTCTGCTCTTAGAGTAAAACCAGAAGCCCCTGACAGGCTCTCCAAGGTCCCATCCAAGCAGGCCTCCCGATCTCCTACCACAGCTTGCTTGACGTGGCCGCCCCTTGTTCTGCCCATGGCTGTTCTGGTAGCTTCTTTTCCTCTTTAGTCCAGTTCAGAGCCTCAGAAATAATTTGAAATCCTTCCACCTAGCTTTGTTCCTTGGTGCTTATAATTTGTATTTATACGTTTATCTGTACAATTATTATATGTCCAAATGTCTCTTAGATTGTGACCGTGACCAGGCCTGGAGTGGTGGCTCAAGCCTGTAATCCCAGCACTTTGGGAGGCTGAGACGGGTGGATCACAAGGTCAGGAGATCGAGACCATCCTGGCTAACACGGGGAAACCCCGTCTCTACTAAAAAATACAAAAAACTAGCCGGGCGAGGTGGCGGGCGCCTGTAGTCCCAGCTACTCGGGAGGCTGAGGCAGGAGAATGGCGTGAACCCGGGAGGCGGAGCTTGCAGTGAGCCGAGATCCGGCCACTGCACTCCAGCCTGGGCGACAGACCGAGACTCCGTCTCAAAAAAAAAAAAAAAGATTGTGACCGTGACCCACAACAAGAAATGCCTTGTATTATATATCGCAACTCAGCACACGTAGGTACCTTTTAAGTAAAGACCAATGTTTCCAGCACAAATACTCGTTCTTACTATGCTCAGTGCACTCCAAAATTGTCTATTCCATTTCATGTTAAAGACTGTGTTAGAATATACACAACAGCCAGGCATGGTGGTGTGTGTCTGTAGTTTCAGCTGCTTGGGAGGCTGAGGAGGGAGGATCCTTTGAGCCCAGGAGTTGGAGGCTCTAGTGTGCTCTGACTGCACTTGTGAATAGCCACTGCACTCCAGCCTGGGCAACATATGGAGACTATAAAATATCTCCCTAATATGTGTGTATATGTGTGTGTACACACATGACATAAAAGTCACCATTGTAACCATCTTTAAGTGCACAGTTATAAAGCATGAGGATATTCACATTGTTCTTCTACCAACATCACCATTCATCTGCAGAACTTTTTCATCATTCCAAACTGAAACTCTGTGCCCATTAAGCACTCACTTCCTATTCCTCCCTCTCCCCAGCCTTCACTTTCTGTCTCTGTGAATTTGAAAACCCTAAGCACTTCATGTAAGTGGAGTCCTAGAATATTTGTGCTTTTGGGGACTGGTTTATTTCACGCTGCATAGTGTCTTGATACATTCTGATAGCATGTATCACAATTCCCTTCCTTTTTAGGATGAAATAAGATTCCACTCTATGGATGGACCACATTTTGTTTAACCATTCATCCATCGGTACTCAGGTTGCTCCCACCTCTTGGCTATTGTGAATAATGCTGCTATGAACATGGGTGTACAAATACCTGTCCAAGTCCCTGCTTTCAACTCTTCTGAGTATCCAGAAGTGGAATTTGCTATTTCTTTCTTTCTTTTTATTTTTTTTGAGACAGCATCTTGCTCCATTATCCAGGATAGAGTGCAGTGGCATGATCTCGGCTCATTGCAACCTCCACCTCTTGGGTTCAAGTGACTCTCATGCCTCAGCCTCCTGAGTAGCTGGGACGACAAGTGCCCACCACCATGCCTGTCTAATTTTTGTATTTTTAGTAGAGATGGGGTTTCACCATGTTGGCCAGCTGGTTTCGAACTCCTGACCTCAGGTGATCCATCCGCCTCAGCTTCCCAAAGTGCTGGAATTACAGGCATAAGCCATCATGCCTGGCCTCTATTTCATTTGGAAACTTGCCAATTATGACTCTTTAATTGACTTCATGGCCACCTGCAGTTTGGAAGGCACTGTGTTCTATGTGCTACATTCCCAGCCCCAAGCATAGGGCCTGGCGCTGTGTAACTATTTTTGGAAGAGTGTTGGATTAAACAATAGATGCACAAGGCTGCACATTTCTGGGTGATTTTTAAAAACTGCCTTTCTATGAATAAAGGCTACAGAGCTTTCACTTTCCTTTCTCTTTTTCACACGTTGTACAAATGCTGCTATTAATTCCACTGAACATTGTGGTTATATTGTCCTAGAGAGTATACATCATTTATTACAATGACAACATTTTTGCAGCTCAGGCTATAAATTATCTCACAATGACGTGGAATATCAGTCTGTTAAAATGTTTAGGCAAAAACATCACACATTATTAGTTTTCAGAGATTTTTCTTGAACTTCCCCCACAGATCTTTTTTAATGCTGTGTAGATTATACCTAATTGACTTAACATGCATATCATTGCAATTATTCTAAATTTAGCTTTTTTTTAGAGTAAGATTTTACCATTGTGGGAAAAACATAGCTGTTTAATACTCTAGGTTAAGAGAGTAATGACGATCTTTATCATCTCAAAAGAAAGTGGACTGAGTTCTTAATTGTCTTATTTGTAACTTTACTCTAGTGGAAATAATATCTTCTAAGAAAATCTCCAGCTCAATTTGGCAGCTGAAGTTTTAAATATATGTCTCCTTTCCCATGTCTAAATTGTGACCACCAAATATTACAACATTAAATATAAGTAATGCTAACATTCTTTTTTTCTTTTTGAGATGGGGTCTCATTCTGTTGCCCAGGCTGGAGTTGAGCTTTGCCCCAGCTGCGCTGTATGGAGGGCAGTGGTGCAATCACAGCTCACTGCAGCCTCAACCTTCTGGGCCCAAGTGATCCTCTCACCTCAGCCTCCCAAATAACTAGGACTACAGGCACACACCACCACATTTGGCTTTAAAGAAAACCATCTTCTAATTATTCATGATTACTACTTCCTTTTCAAATTCAGAAATGCCAATCATCCAACATATCCTAAAGTATAAAACTGCAAAGTGGAGTAGAGAGAGCATGAACACTGGAGTAGACAGAGGAAAGATGGGCAATGAGGACGATGAAATGGGCATCTGGGTGTTAAGTTTCACCCTTTGAAAGCCCCTTTTCCATAGCACCTACCTCTCACCTTAGAGAGGCAGAGTACCCACCTGTGCCATGCGGGGGCAAGGGGACACTTTACCTGGCCCTCTGCCAACTATCTTTGGTCCCTCCCATTTCCTTTCCCTGCCAAAGTTTTCTTTTTTTCTTTTTCTTTCTTTTTTTATTTTTTTTATTTTTGGTGACAGGGTCTTACTCTGTCATCTAGGCTGGAGTGCAGCGGAATGATCTTGGCTCACTGCAATCTCTACCTCCTGAGCTCAGGTGATTCTCCCACCTCAACTTCCCAAATAGCTGGGACTATAGGTGCACACCACCATGTCCGGCTAATTTTTTGTAGAGACGGGGTTTCTCATGTTGCCCAGGCTGGTCTTGAACCCCTGAACTCAGGCAATCCGCCCACCTCGGCCTCCCAAAATGCTAGAATTATAGGCATAAGCCCAGGGCTCAGCCTCCCTGCCAAAGTGTTCTAACATGCATGTACATGCCCTCTCCCTTTGATATCCACCAACCTATTGCATCGCCAGGGCGCTCCAGGTCCCTGGGAACCCTCTGCCACCAGACAGGAGAGCTTTACCCCAGCCTCATCCTCCTTGACCCTTCCTGCAGAGAACTCTATGCAAATGCCCACTGGAAGCTCCCTGTGCTCTTAGCTTAGAGAGACAATGTCCTCTGCTGATTCTCCTGCCTCTAACCGTTGTTCCTTCGGAATGTCCTTCTCTCTCCTTTGTTGAGGCTATGCCCCAGCCCCTGTCCGATTTTCCATTCTCTTCTTTAGAGACTTCAGTTATAATTCCTTTGCTGACAACTCCCAAATCTCAATTCTTTCTCTCTAGTTGCTACAGGGCACTTCTAATTGGAGGCTGTGCTGTCCTCGCTTGACCTTCCTGTCTTTCCAGCTGTATGGTCCTATAGCAACTTCCCTCTGGCCCGCCCTTGGTGCCTCATTTCTGGAGCACTGCAGACATCCTGGGCTGTTCCAGCCACAGGCCGCGGCCCCTGCAGCCCAGTCAGCAGGCAGACCCAGCTCCCTAACACAGCTCTCATCAGTGGCCTGCCTGCATGAACCCTCCAAGCATCCCTCCATCTCCCAGCAGGTCTGGTTCAGGCTCCTCTGCAGCTCTTGGGGCCTCTCTTACCTGGCCCCTTGCCCTCAGTCCAGTCTTATTTCCCACTTGTCTGCACAATGTCTGCAGGCACCTTTCCTTCTTTCCTCACTAGCACTGTCCTGCCCACTGTCCTCCATCCACCAAGTCACAGTCAAACCCGCAGCACCTGCGGCCCTTCAGCCTCCACCCACAATGCATCTTCCCAATTAACAATCCTGCCAGGACAGGGATAAGGTCTTAAACTTCTCCCTCTGCCTACAGCGTGTAGCACCAGTCTTTACTAACCCATGTGCTAACCGTGCCGCACACAGAATGACAAAGTTCTGTCCCTCACCTGCCACCTACTGATGTCCAAGCCGGGCTTCTGGAAGGACAGGCCTCTGAGCCCAAGTGAGGCCTACGAGTTTTCCTAATTCTAACTTATTCAGTTCTTATTTCACCCACTGTATTCAACCTGCACAAGTTAGTACCTACAATTTCAGATTTTTGGCATGGAACTGAATTATGACTATGATGCAACAGGAAGTGTAAACGTTCTGCAGTCTCTTTGGGACCAAGCCCATTCTTGGGTTAGATCATCCATTTTATGTATTCTAATTTCTTGCTTCCCTGCTTGTTATTTGGCGCGTCTTTACTTACTTCACTCCATGGGAATAAAATGCGAACCATTAACAGCATTTTTATGTATATGGGCTGGAAAAGTTACAAACTCATGGATCTGTGTGTTTCTCCTATTGCGCTATTTTCTCCTAACTCTTGGTCTCTTTCTGATGTAGAATAAATACTGATTTCCTTAGTCCTGTAGCAAGTTAACAAGCCTGTAATGTGACAGATCTGTATCCCAGTGGCTGATCGTAGGGAAACCACAGAGCGATGTTTTAGCTGCGTCCAGTCCTCAACACTGCGGACTTCCAGCCTGGTGCCAGGATGGCCTCTCTGTCCCAGTGTGAGCGAAGGTTCGAGCGGACTTGCCAGTCCCGTGCTAATTCTCACTGAGGCAGGGCCTTGCTGCGGCGGAAAAACGTGTGGACAGAAGGGCACGCCGGCAGGATGTGGCCCACAGTGAGCCGCGGAGTAGAAACGGCCGAAATGCGCGGGCGCGTTGTCCATGTTTGGTCGTGGAGCTGCCCGCTAGCGCGGGAACAGTGCATCAGGAGCGGGTGGGCTTGGGCGTCCGCGGCAGAGGTTACCTCGGGCCCCCGCACGCCCGCTCTCTCCTGGCCTGGGTCTTTGTCCCCCCGCCCCCACAAGGACCGCCGCCGCGCCCCTCAGCCCTTGGGCCCCCGTGCGCGGAGGCGGGGCCTGGCAAAGCGGACGGCGGGCGGCAGAGGCGGCCCTGCAGCACCCAGGCCGCCCGGGCAGCGCTCCCCGCTGGGGAAGAGGCCGCAGGCGCCGGAGGCTCGGCCCGGCCCCGCCCCGCCACGTCCCCCTCCCGGCCCGGGCCCCGCAGCCGCCGAGGCCGCCCCCTCGCGGGCGGAGCGGGCGCTGGGCTAGCGCGGCTGCGGCGGCGGCGGCGGCTGCGGCGGCGGGCCCGGGGTTGCCATGGTAACCGGCAGCAGCAGCCGCCACAGCAGGGCCGGCCCCAGCGCCAGCGCCGGTCGCGGTCGGGCTCGACTCAGTGTGTGGTGAGCGGCGGCGGCGCGGCCGGGCCGGGGAGCGGGCGCGGCCCGGCGGCCTCAGCATGGAGGACGGCTTCTCCAGCTACAGCAGCCTGTACGACACGTCCTCGCTGCTCCAGTTCTGCAACGGTGAGGGGCGGCCGCGCGGGGCCGGGGCGGCGGGCGGCGGGCGGCGGCGACGGCGACGGCGGCGACCAAGCCGAGGGGCCGAGGCCCGGCGGCCGCGGGCGAGGCCGCGCAAAGTTGTTACGGAGGGGCGCGCGGTCCCCGTTCCCGCCGCCGGCGCATTGTGCTGGAGCCGCGGGGCCGCGCCTCGCTCCGGGCCGTCCCGGGCTCCCCGCCGCCGGCCCGGCTCCCGGCACTGGTGCGCGGACCCCGCCGGCTACAACACCCGCGGAGCGCGCCGGGGCGGAGGCGCGTGGGGCACAGGGCGGCGGGGAGGCCCGGGAAGCATCCGCGTTCCGGGGAACGTGTTGCTTTTTTGCTTCCCAACTCACATCTGTTTGGAAATGACTGGATGAAGAACTCAGGAAACAAATCCTTTAATAACAAAACCCTCCTGCGAGGCTGCACGCAGTGTTTGGACCCCCAGAACCCATTCAGGTCTACTTTAATGAAATCATCACAATTTAATACAATCTAGAGCTTTTTAAATGGAAAGCCAAAGTGGACCTGGCCTCAGTGTGGCTTCTTATTTTGTTTATGGGATAATGATTATTTTTTTCTTTTCTTTTTGTTTTGCAATTTTACAGGAAGGAAACATTCATATCCACCAATATGGCATCTTTTTAAAAATATGAAATCCTACATGCTTGAAAGATTTCAGTCTCATTGGCAGAGTTGAAAAAGATTTTCACAGCACACTGAATATTTTATCAGAACATGATGTGTGATAATTCACGCACAAAAGTTAACCACACTTTTTTTTTTTACATGTTGGGTTTATTGCTCCGTCAAAGGGCCCTAAAAGTTTGTTAATGGGGAAAAAAATGTGTATTTGATAGAATTTGCTTAAGTGCAGTCGGAATAATTTTGAATTCTAGACCCTTTGACAACTGGAGCAATTTATTTTGCTATTGTATTGTGATTTAGGGAAAGTTTTCTTGTTATTCGACACCTGTTTGTCACTGTAGCAGTAAAGAGTGGAGAGTGTGTTGATTCATCCTCTGTAGTGGTATTTTTATCGCTGGTGAAATTTATCATCTTGTTCATGTTAGAATGTATACTCTGATAGCTTTTGCAGCTTATACTTTACATCTGAACCATTTGTGGGTCTTCATGAACTTAGCAATTCCCTCTTCAGTGGAATTAAAGAAAGTTTTTACTCTGTCTCTGAATTTAACGCCAGTTTCCAAGAGCAGAACCCCTGTGTTTTGGGGGCTCAGAAGGGGTTGAGGGCAGGTAGAATGTATTTGGTACGCTGGTGGTCCCTGGGATACTTTATAGTATAGAGTCATGGGAACCGTTTTGCTTTCTAGTAGGTTAGATTCCTCAATTAACATTTTGAATAGGTTCCTTAATTGATTTGTAATCAATCATATTCGAATTGTTATTTTTGAGCTAAAAAGTAAGTACAAACTCCTGTACGCTTATGGTAGAATTCTCCCTATGCTAGTTGGAAAGATATGTGGCTGAAATTTGTATTAAATGACTTTGAGACATCAGGTCTCACAAATTTAATCTGTGGGCATATTATTGACAGCTTGGTTTGCGATACGAAAATGAGCCTAGATATTTTTATTGGAGCAGTTGTTTGGGGGCCTGGTCATACTGTTCCTAAATAGCATTTGAGTCATGAAGTTGAGCTACACATCTATTCATGAATGTTTTGGTTTTCTGCATTTTCCTTTTCATTGCCAGCCTGGAGATATTGGCATGGTATTTTACTGGTGGTGATGTCCAGAAGAAAGTAAAAACCAGCTCTTATATTTTGTAGAGGTAACAGTTTAAAGAAAAGCCATCTTAACTAGAATCAAACAATAAGGTCACTTTGTAAGTATTGAATTACTTTTCTCAAAAAGTTCTCGGCTCTATATTTGTTATTTTTTTTAGGTTGTCTAATGAATAAAGTTTAAAGCAAGAGTGGCCTATGGGGCAGAAGTGAATGTTAACTGGTGATATCTTAGGCAACAGATGTTTTGATGTGAAACATTTTAAGAGGCTTTCATTAAGTGAAAATATAAATGAATACAAGTCAGCTAATTACTATGATGATTCAATTAAAGCGATGGGTCACAGAAATGCCATTTCACTGGGAACTAAATTAAACGTTTGGATATTTCATTAGCTACATTGGCAAACAATTTTTTTTAAATGAGAGACGTAGATTACAATGGCAAGACAGCAGCATAATATATGAATCATACATTTTCATATGTTGAGTATGCTTCATGCTGTTAATAGTGATAGAAACTAAAAAATCATGGTTATTGCTTTAGAAAATATAATTCATACATATTATTTGGATGACTGTCATAGTTAACTTCCTTCTGGCCAAATAAAGACAAGATCAAAATGTAGGATGTTGAGGCGGGAGGATTACTTGCAGCCAGGAGTTTGAGAGCAGCCTGGGCAACATAGTAAGACCCCCTCTCTACAAAAAGTTTTTAAAAGTTGGCTGGGCATGGTGGCTTGAACCTGTAATCCTAGCTACTCAGGAGGCTGAGATGGGAGGTTTGCTTGAGCCCAGGAGTTTGAAGCTGCAGTGAGCTATGACTGAGCTATGACTGTACTATAGCCTGGGTGACAAAGTGAGACCCTGTCTCGAAGAGAGAGAGAGATAGAGAGAGAGAGAGAGATGATAATGTATAAACGAGAAGGGGGAAAGATAAAAGTTTTGTTCTTATGAATGAAATTTCTGTCTTCTTTTATACTTTTTTCTTGGCGTCTCTCCTCATAATTTGTAATGGATATGAAATGCAAAGTTAGGCAGTATCTAGCCTCCTGAAAAGGCTCATCCTCGTCTTTCAGGAACTGTCTTTCTCATTTAAGCAGAAAATGTGTGCATTGTTTCCTTCAGAGTATTTGAAATCTGTAAAGTGAGCTAGAAATCACAAGCTTTTTTTTTTTTTCTTTGAGCCAGACCTCACTCTGTGACCTGGGTTGGAGTGCAGTGGCATGATCACAGCTCACTGAAACCTCAAACTCCTGGGGCTCAAGCTATCCTACCTCAGCCTCTCGAGTAGCTGGGACTACAGGTGCATGCTACCACACCCAGCTCACAAACTTCTTTTAATGCTGAAAAAAAAAAAAAAAATCCCTGAAGCGTTTTGAAAAGTGAACAGTAGCTATCCTTTATAAGACAATTTATGATTTGGGAAATACTCTATATTTTCTTCAAGGCTTCATTTTGAGGTAGGTGGTGTTACCATCCTTCCTTTCTGCCTGAGGAAACGTAGGCTCAAAGAGATTTGGCAACTTTATCAGGCCACAGAACTAGTAAGGACTTGGATACCAGTCTGAATCTTTGTGTGTGTGTGTGTGTGTGTGTTTGGTTTTCTGCATTTTCCTTTTCATTGCCAGCCTGGAGATATTGGCATGGTATTTTACTGGTGGTGATGTCCAGAAGAAAGTAAAAACCAGCTCTTATATTTTGTAGAGGTAACAGTTTAAAGAAAAGCCATCTTAACTAGAATCAAACAATAAGGTCACTTTGTAAGTATTGAATTACTTTTCTCTAATAGCTTTATTGAAATATTTACATACCATAAAAATGTGTTTTTAAACTGTACCATTAAGCGCATGTAGTATATTCACAGAATTGTGCAGTTGTTACCACTCACTGATTTTAGAACCTTTTCATCACTCCGGAAGAAACCCTAATACCTACTAGCAGTCATTCCATGTTCCCCCATTGCCCTCACCCCCAGCAACCATTAATCTACTTTCTATCTTTATAGATTCTGGACATTTTGTATAAATGGAATTATAGAATGTTTGGTCTTTTGTTCCCGTCTTCTTTCACTTAGCATGTTTTAAGGTTCATCCATGTTGTAGCCTGTGTCAGCATGCCATTCCTTTTTTATGGCCAAATTATTTAATTTTTTTTTTTTTTTGAGATGGAGTCTCGCTCTGTCGCCCAGGCTGGAGTGCAGTGGCCCAATCTCAGCTCACTGCAAGCTCCGCCTCCCGGGTTCACGCCATTCTCCTGCCTCAGCCTCCCGAGTAGCTGGGAATACAGGCGCCCGCCACCTCGCCCGGCTAGTTGTTTTTTTTTTGTATTTTTTAGTAGAGACGGGGTTTCACTTTGTTAGCCAGGATGGTCTCGATCTCCTGACCTCGTGATCCACCCATCTCGGCTTCCCAAAGTGCTGGGATTATAGGCTTGAGCCACCGCGCCTGGCCTTTATGGCCAAATTAAATTCCACTGTGGAGAGATACCACACTGTTTAAATCTGTTTACTTGTTGATGGGTTATTTGGGTTATTTCCACTTTTTGACTCTTATCAATAATGCTACTATGGGCACTCACATGCACATTTTTGTGTGGACCTGTGTTTTCATTTCTCTTGGGCAGATATCTAGGAGCGGAATTGCTAGGTCATATAGTAACTCTGGGCTTAACATTTTTAGGAACCAGTCTGAACTTTTTGAAACCTAAATATCAAGCTCTTTTTATTATGCCTTTCTGATAAAAGAATAAATAAGTAAGGAAATAGATGAAAGAGGGAAAGAAGTGGGAGCAAGTAACAAAATGTTGCTCATACATTTCTGTGAGTCCTTTGGATCCTTTGATCAATCACAGCTTACCAAAACGAGTCAGTGCACAACTGCATGTGGTTGCCATAGGTTATAAGAATCTCAGTGTGGCCGGACGCGGTGGCTCACGCCTGTAATCACAGCACTTTGGGAGGCCAAGGCGAGCAGATCACGAGGTCAGGAGATTGAGACCATCCTGGCTAACACGGTGAACCCCTGTCTCTACTAAAAATACAAAAAAAAAATTAGCCAGGTGTGGTGGCGGGCGCCTGTAGTCCCAGCTACTTGGGAGGCTGAGGCAGGAGAATGGCATGAACCCGGGAGGTGGAGCTTGCAGTGAGCCAAGATCGCGCCACTGCACTCCAGCCTGGGCGACAGAGTGAGACTCCGTCTCAAAAAAAAAAAAAAAAAGAATCTCAGCGCCTGAACGGATCTGGCAGGTAATCTCATCTCATGGTTTACTTTCTTAAGCCTTTGAGCTGTTTCTTCAAAGTAAAGGTTACCCAGGAATCCAACAGTAAAGCAGATAGATACAGAGCTGCCATAGCTGAAAGGGATAGGGGACAGGGTGGTGCTTTGGCCCTCCTCTCCTGCCCCCACCCCTCCAGCTTGAAATCTCTGCCCTGTAGGGGAAGCTGGAAAGGCTGTTCAAAGCTAGAAAGGCTGCTCAACCCGTGCATGAGCATTATCAAGAGACTAGAAAGTAAATACCTCTCCAGGCAATCCATTTTTTGTCTGGACAGTTCAGACTGTCAGATCCTACAAGCAGTGAAAATTCAGCCGAAGTTCTGTCCCTTGGGTCCATAGAGAATAGGTTTAATATCTTGGACATATATTAGGTCCTCACATGTTTGAAGACAATCATTATAGTTCTTTCTCACATCTTCTAGCTCTTAAGACGTAATTTAAATTTAATCATCCTGGTTGCCTCATCTACACCTGTTTCCTTTTGTCTATATTCCTCTCTTAACTTGATACAACTGAATGTGGTATTCCAGGCATGGTTTCTACACAGAGAAGATTAGAATAGGATACGTCACCTCCCTTATTCCAAAGTCTATACTTTTTTTTTTTTTTTTGGAGACAGAGTCTCACTCTGTTGCCCAGGCTGGAGTGCAGTGGTGCGATCTTGGCTCACTGAAACCTCTGCCCCCTGGGTTCAAGCAATTCTCCTGCCTCAGCCTCCAGAGTAGCTGGAATTACAGGTGTGTGCCACCAGGCCTGGCTAATTTTTGTATTTTTAGTAGAAATGGGTTTTCACCATTTTGACCAGGCTGGTCTTGAACTCATGACCTCAGGTGATCTACCCTCCTCAGCCTCCCAAAGTGCTAGGATTATAGGCATGAGCCACTGTGCCTGGCCTATACTTCTAACAATGCGGCTTAAGGTTAGATAGGCTCCGTTGCTTGTCACATCACATTATTACCTCTTACTGATTTTCCAGTAAAATTCTTGTCTACTTTACATGTACCATGGCTAAATCTTTTCTTAAATTTAATTACTTTTTTTTTAAGGAGGAGTTTCCTCCAACAGGCAGAGCCCTATCAGATTACAACACCATTATAATCTGTGTTGTAATGCTATAAATAATCCCAGCATTCATTAAGATATTTTAGCATTACAGTAACATCAAAATTGACCATTGACCAGTAACATCAAAATTGACCAATCACAGGGTTGTGATTGTGGTTAATAGCCTTTTTCATTCTTGCCTTAGGTGTCATGAGAGAATTATCAGATGCCCTCTAAGGCCTGTCCAGAGCGTATCTGCCATGTCCCAGATCTGGCCTGGCTTCTTCTCCTGCAGGTGCTACTTGTTAGTAACTATGGGGGGTCGAGTCCATGTGACCTGCCCAGTCATATTTTGAAATCACTATAATTTTTGAGTGACTGAAGTTTATTTTTTCTAGTTTTGCAATGGAACATTGTTTTAATTTCTAAACATTTATATTTTGGAAATTAAGAATATTTAATAATCTTAAACATCTTTTGACATCTCTAATACCGATGACTTTCTCTTAACTATGATTACGGCAGAATTTTCAAGTTGGCACCTCGATGGTTATAAAACAAATAGTTGGATTTAAAAGGAACACCTGTGAGAAAATTATCCAAACTCAACCCTCGGAAGAATTTTCAGGCCTCTTTTGCATTCTCATGCAGTGCCAGAAGACTGACTGAGGCATTCTGTGATAGCAGAATCAGAGGAAAATGCTCTCATGGAGAAGTGCAAAGTAAGCACCCACGCTAAGCGAGAACTTCTGATTAGCATACTTGGTGCTCCACCCAGCGAGGAGCTTATTTTATAGCCAAACCACAACCATTGATGACATTGTAAAGAAACTCATGCGTTTTGGTGGGAAAAAAATCACAAAACTGTGCTTAAAAAGTAGCCATTAGTTGATTATTGTCCATTTCTGAGATAGTGTAAACCTTTTCACATATTCTCTTAAAAAACATTTTAGTTGAGTGGAGGTTGGATAAGAGAGGAGAAATAACATCTGTTTCTAGTGTTACGGCTTGTTCATGCTATAAAACTGGTAGCGTGAAAAACTTCATCATGGATAACATTGAAAACGGAACATGAAAGCATTGCTCTCTCTAGTAAGGCAGTCTCTCCAGGGACTTAAAATCAGTAGCATTTTGTACTACTTATGAAAATTTCAGGAACAACTATTCATCCTTATAATTGTATCTAGCTCATTAATAGACGGTTTCTAATATTAGCAAAACGTTTTAAACACCTTCAGAAGCATTACTGATTACAAAAGTGTGCTGTAAACTCTAAAAGCTGTATAATTATTATTGATACCACCCCTCACCCCCGGCTTCATGTTTTTCTCACTAGACATTTGGCACATAGATTTCATTTTTGCTGAAGGCTGCTCATTCGTTTTAATCTGGCCCAGGACTGGGGGTGTGCTGAGATGTAAGCAGGAGCAAGTGCATACCCTCTTTGGTTTACTTTTTAAGAAATAGCTCTTCAGAAGAGTTTTTCTTTCTTTAAAGGACTTGGTTTGTTTTTTTTTTAAGTTTAATTAATTATTTATTTTTAATTTAGAGTCAGGGTCTCACTCTGTTGCCCAGGTTGGAGTGCAGTGGCGTGATCATGGCTCACTGTAGCCTTGACTCCTTGGACTCTAGCGATCCTCACACCTCAGCCTCCCGAGTAGCTGGGACTACAGGCGTGTGCCACCACACCTGGCTAAATTAAAAAAAAATTTTTTTAGAGACAGAGTCTTCCTTTGTTGCTCAGGCTAGTCTTGAACTCCCCTTGAGAGATCCTCCTGCCTTGGCTTCTCAAAATGCTGAGATTAGGCAGGAGCCCCTGCACCCAGCTAATTTTTGAGATTCAGTTTAGGTGGATACATTTCAATTTTTGTTTACTCTAAAGTTTTACCTTTACTAGCAAATACTGTTGGCGGGGAAAACCATCTTTTGCAGAGTACTCGGTTGTGTGTTAAAATGCAGTCATTTATTTATTCTGCCAGCCTTCTGGAAAATATTTAAACTGTCTATCTTTAATAAACCATTCCCACAGTGTACAGGCGGATTTGACCTGTAGACTTGGATGATGCCTGAGGGCACTATCTCCAAGCCTAGGGCCTGCCAAAGGTAGGGAGTCCAACAGGAGACCTTCCCACCTGCCGAGGCCCTGCTGTCAGAGGGAGGGGAAGCAGAGGGCCCGCCTGAGGCCAGCGGCCAGATCCATGCGTTTGTCGTGGTGTGGTCCAGGATTGGTGGCACCCTTCACTCTGCAGACCCCCTGTAGGGGAGACCCACCGTCCTGGACTGCACATTCTTCTCACAAATAACCTTTGAAGGACAATGGGCAGCCCACAGTTAAAGATAACCAGGGTAGAAATGGTTAGGCGAATATTCATGGAGAGACTTAAGTCCATTTGGCAAATTGGGCTGATTTCCAGTGAATATCTACAGTGTTCTTAGGACAATTAAACATGTCAAAAATGTAGTCTCCCCTATAAATATTAGATTCTCCTAGTAATCATTTTAGACTCTTCTACCCCCTGCCCCATATCTCAGTTGACTCAGTGGATTCTGCACCCCAAATGTCTCATCATCTGTCCCTTCCACCCTGACTGGGGCCCTCATCAGTTCTCATCTAGGGTTCGGTTTGGTTTCAGCAGCAGACCCAAAGCAGTCCTCCTTCCTCCAGTATTCAATCCATTCCTTTAAACAAGCACTCAAGTACTCACAGTGTTCATTATTACACTGTTTTAGGGGTTCCAGCGAAATGCGAGGATGACATGGTCCTTGGCCTTAGGAAGCCTAACTTGTTTCTCAGGAGCTAAATATCCAGTGTTATTTTCACACTCGCTTCATGACAACAGTGATAGGTTGTTCTGAGAAGTCTAAGGAACAAAGGTAGGGTGTTGCAGGACTGGGGGCATGTATTAGGGCGGGCTTCCTAAGAGAGGCGTCCGTGAGAGCATCTTTCTTGGCTGCTCACTGCAGGCGGGTAGGTGGAAGTGGGGAGAGCCATTCAGGCTGGGGAAGTGTCTAGGAAGCCCTGGGTGGGAAAGAACCTTTTGAGAACTGAAAGGTTGCCTGTGGTGAAAGGGAAAGGAGTAACGTGGCTTGCAGTGGAATTGGGAGCGTCGCTTTGGGGACATGGCAAGAAGTTTGGTCTTGTTCCTAGGAGCAGTGGGAATAGAGAGGAGAATTTTAAGGCAAGGGAGCGACTTGTTCACATTTTTCGTTTTGAAAGATCACTCTGCTTCCAGGGGGAGGGCAGGTGGGAAGTGCAGTCCAGGGTGGAGGTAGGAGGGTAGAGGTGGGGGGACTATGGCAGTAACCCGGGGAGAGGCAATGGTGATTCACCCTGGGCCGGGGGTTGGGAGCAAGACGCAGGAGATTCTTAGGGGGTAACATCCTGTATTTACATTAAGAGTGGGGAGAGGGCAGAATCAGGGCTGACGCCCAGGTCTCTGGTACCTGCAACTGGAGATGGCAGGACAGGCTGGGGGGCCTGTGCAGAGATGGCAGTCCAGGCCACGGGGGAGGTGGTTTGGGCTTGTGGGGTGGGAGGACATATGGAACACAAGCTGAGGTGCTGAGCAGGCCGTTGGTGAAGGTCTGGAGCCTAGGAGACGGCTGGGCTGGACAGAACGTTTGCAAGCGGTCAGCATCCAGATAGTAATGGGATCCATGGGCACCGATGAGCTCACCCAAGGGAAATTAGACATTTCGAATGTGCCTCCTGCAAGACAGATCCGGGCAAAACGGCCTCCTGTTTAAAAGCTGACAGCAGCCCTCCCTCCCGCTTTAGCACCCAGGGCCCCACTTATCTTCATCCCTGAGTGCCCCCAGGTACCCTTCCTTCCTTGGTGGCTATGTGGTATTTAGTATAAACCTCTGCCATCGTGATTATCCCAGAGGCCTGTCATGGAGGGTTATTTTCATTCTCCCGTTAGAGATAAGCTCCTCCAGGCAGACTTTCCTGGGATCGTCCCTGTGTCTTTTGCACTTCAGCAGTGCCTGGCGTGTGGTGAGTTTCCTGGTGAAAGTTAGTTGAATAGATTCAGGGTCCGTCTTATTCATCTTTTTTTAAAAATTCCATTTTATTTATTTATTTTTGAGACAGAGTCTTGCTCTGTTGCCTAGGCTGGAGTGCAGTGGAGCCATCTCGGCTCACTGCAAGCTCTGCCTCCTGGGTTCACGCCATTCTCCTGCCTCGGCCTCCTGAGTAGCTGGGACTACAGGCGCCCGCCACCGCGCCCGACAGAGACAGGGTTTCCCCGTGTTCGCCAGGATGGCCTCAATCTCCTGACCTCGTGATCCGCCCGCTTCGGCCTCCCAAAGTGCTGGGATTACAGGCGTGAACCACCATGCCTGGCCCGTCTTATTTATCTTATAGCACCTCCTCAAACACACACACCAGGCACCACCACCCACCATGCCACACATGTGACAGGTGCCTGCCAAATAGAGCATGCCCACCACTTCCCTGTGTGCTTGAAACAACGTGTATCAATGTATATAGTATATACCACCTGTGCATATAACTTCATGTATACCTGCATTTCTACATGCATTATGCACACATGCACACATGTGACATTTAACTCTACCCCTCAGCAAAGAACTGGTAGACTTAGACATTCAGAAGAGAAGGCCTTCCAGATGAGGGAACCTTATTGGTAGAACCCCGAAACATGCATGCAGGCCCATGAGACTGGCTTAGTACAGAGTCAAACCTTGCCACCACAGTTGCTGCAGAATGCCTCTCGCTAGACACCGCATCACTGGAATCAATAAGCAGAGACATTTGCAGAAAGCATTTGGTGGTTTCACTGGCTTAAAACAAATTATTTTCAGCCAAAGTAATTGACACAATGAAGTGGTTTTTGGCAATTCCAGCATTTTTAACAGTAAAAAGGATTTGACTTCAATCACCCCCCAAAAAGTTATGTAACATGAATTTTACCATTCTTAGAAAAATATGTTCCAGTTGAGAAACGGTTGAATGGAATTAGGACTCTCTTATACTGCAGCATTACTGTGCACTTTAGCCCCAGCTGTCTTCGTCACAAACAGTTGAAAATCCTTAGGAATAGGACTTAGTGATGATTATTTATCTACTATTGAGTCGCTTATGCTTACCCATCCTGTATGCAAAATGTGGCAGCCGCTCCCAGGGGACTGTATGGAGCTATAATAAAGATAATGATCTGTTAGCTCGGCTTCACCGAATTAGTCCTTTAGAAAGTAATTAAGCAGGATTGCCCACACTCCACTGCTCTCAAAGACTGAAATCTGGCTTGGTGTGTCATTTCTTTGCCTTCCTTGAAAATGGCCTTTTATTGAGTTGATATAATTTAATTATATAAAAATACGTGTTCAGATTGCATCTTGTACTTAATTATATCTTACGCCACGGAGTTATTTCCCAGCTAGAGCTTGTGCTGTTAGAAGGTGGGGTCCGTGTCTCATTCATGCGTGTGTGTGTGTGTGTGTGTGTGTTTAGATGCAGGAGGGGAGGGGAGAGAAATGCTGGCTTTAAAGAGTGCTCACCAAGCATCAGGTGTTGGGCTAAGCATTTTTAATGTATTCTTTTGTTTAATTCTCACAACACCCTTTTGAAGTAGGTCCTATTATTTTCTTCATTTTGACCGACAAGGAAAGAGAGGCCCAAAACTTAGAGTAACTTGCTCAAGATCGCCTGGCCAGTGTGTTTCAGAGCTGGGATTTGAAGTCAAGCATCCTGGCTCCACTGTCCACGGTATGTTAAGTACTCAGTTATGCCCAATGAGTGAATGATGGGAAAAAAGATGGGACTGTCATCGACCTGAAAGGGACTGAGGAGATCGCTCTGGTCTGCCCTTGCCTGTAGGAGAGGCCACACATGGTTTGCTCATGCAGATCTGAAGCCCTTTCCCTTGGATTATTGGAGGAGTCTCTGAACAGATTTCCTTGTCTTTACCAGTTTTTCTTCAAATCCCACCTCTTCAGCACTTTTAAAAATGGAATTGCCCAGCATCCCCCAGAAGTTCCCCATGACTCTTGGGGTTCAGGGCTGACTCTGGGAACTACTTGCCACCTGTTTTCCTGACTCTTTCCTCCCAGGGCCCTGGATGCAGCCACCCTGGACTTCTGGTAGCTTCTGAAGGTGCCAGGCTGTTGTGTACAGGATTCCACATGCTGAGCACCCTTGCCTTCCTTGGAGCGTCCCTTCCTACCCCTTCTTCACGGAGCCACGCCCTCATCCTTCAGAACCCTGCTCCCATGGCATGGGAAACCTCAGGG
Organism: Macaca mulatta; assembly: GCF_049350105.2. NCBI lineage: Eukaryota > Metazoa > Chordata > Mammalia > Primates > Cercopithecidae > Macaca > Macaca mulatta. The sequence continues at coordinate 173,139,273 of NC_133412.1, forward strand.
CAGGTGGATGTAGGTGCAGTTCACTGGGTGCCCCTTAGGCCCCAGGCCACGTGTCTCAGGGCATAGCCAACTCCACTTAACCGTCCAGACCAGGAGGACCTGGAGGATGTCATTCTGGCTCATGTAACTCAGTGGGCCCTCAGTACTAGCTTGTTGAACAAAAGAGTTCAGAGTGGAAATATTAAATGGTACGTTCAGTCGTGTCTACTTAGGACATTTTAACTTTTCTCTGTTTACAGCGCACGCCAACCACTGTAACCTAGTGTTGATGGAACTCTTCTGTCTTTCTGTTAACAGTTGTAGTTTTTCAGTGTTTCATCAGCAGCCATATTCTATTTACTCATTCTCTTTCTTTTCTTCGTTTTTTAAAAATCTTTTGAGAGAGGGCCTAGTCTGTTGCCCAGGCTGGAGTACAGTGACATGATCTGGGCTCACTGCAGCCCCGACCTCCCCAGCCCAAGCAATCCTCCAGCCTCAGCCTCCTAAGTCTGGGACTATAGGCACACGCCACCATGCCCAGGTAATTTTTTAATTTTTTTGTAGAGATGGGGTCTCGATTTGTTGCTCAGGCTGATTTTGAACTCCTGGGCTCAAGTGATCCTCCTGCCTCAGCTTCCCAAAGTGTTGGGATTACAGGCATGAGCCACTACACCCAGCCCTAGAACCCTTTTTAAAAAAAAAAAAAATTTAATCATGGTAAAATACATGTAACATAAAATTTAGCATCTTACACATTTTTAAGTGTGCAGTTCATAGCATTAAGTACATTCACATTGTGATGCAGCCATCACTGCCATCCATCTGCAGAACTTTTCATCTTCCCAAACTGAAATCTATCCCCATTACATAATTCCCCACTCTCCCCCGCCAGCTCCTGGTCCAGCGTTCGACTTTCTTGTCTCTGTGCATTTGACTACTTTAGATATCTTGTATAAGTGGAATCACACAATATTTGTCTTTTTGGGAGTAGCTTACTTCAGTTTCAGAATGTTTTTTTAAAAACAATAGTTTCATGAAGTTATAGAATCCTAAACTGAATGTTTAAAAGGTTCAAAGCCCCGGGCAAGAAGTGGGATAATTGCCTGCACATTTGAGGCTGTCAGAACGCCTGATGATGTGTCACCAGATCACACCTACGTGCATTACAAGCAGCCCTGCTCAGCCTCCTGTGTAAAGTTTCAGTATCCGATCTCCAGAATGTTTTTTTTTTTTTTTTTTTTTTGAGACGGAGTCTCGCTTTGTCGCCCAGGCTGGAGTGCAGTGGCGCGATCTCGGCTCACCGCAACCTCTGCCTCCCAGGTTCAAGCGATTCTCCTACCTCAGCCTCCCGAGTAGCTGGGATTATAGGCATGCTTCATCACACCCGGCTAATTTTGTATTTTTAGTAGAGACAAGGTTTCTCCATGTTGGTTAGGCTGGTCTCGAACTCCCGACCTCAGGTGATCCACCCGCCTTGGCCTCCCAAAATGCTGGGATTATAGGCATGAGCCACTGTGCCCCGCCAGTCTCCGAAATCTCTAATGGAAAGTGTACTCCTTCCCCCAAGCGAGAGCCAGTACAAGACCACTCTCAAGAAGGGTAGCGCCGAGTACGAGGAGACAGGGCTTGGCTTCAGAGCTGCCCTTCACACCCAAGCACAGCAACACGGGCTGCTCTGACAAGCCAAGAAGGGTGACAAGTGTCTAAGCTCTTTTAGGAATGGGGAGCTGGAAAAAAATTTAGAGCTGTTTAGAAAAATGATGAGGGGCATATGTTTGCTAAAGAAATTTCATGACATATGCCTTCTGATCGCCAATAACATGCATTCTCTCCCAATTAGCTAAGAGTCTAAGAAGGGAAACAGCAGATGCAGGACCCGGGATCTAGGAAGGATCTGGACTGGAGTCTTGGAATATCTCTGAGTTTTTGTTTTTTTTTTTAAGGATTGCTTTTGTACGTTTGGCACCGTTTGCTGCCATGAACGCCTGATTGGAGCATCTCATTTGCAGGACCGTTTAAAGAGACAGGCAGGCGCAGGCTGCACACGTGCAGATGAATAATGAACTCTTGAGAATTAGCACAAAAGATTACGTGCATTCTTTCATGATCCTCTGTAATCTACCACCAAATTACTTTCCCAGAGGTGGTGCACATAGGCTTTGGAGACAGACAAGACTGGGTTGCAGTCTTGATTCTGCTGTTTAATGAAATGACTCTGTAAACTTGGATAATTGCTTATTCTTTCCTGGCCTCAGTTTTCTCAGCTCTAACAAGGAGAGCTGACTGCAAGGCAATTCTAGAGAGTCCTGGCAGGAAGCAATGGTGCCCTCAAATTGGCCAATTTAAGGGGATTGTGGTAAAGTCACTGTTGTGAAGGTTGGTGCAAGATATAGGGAGACCACAAGGGCTGAGGTAGTGGCCAGGACTGGTACAGCAGGCACAGTTCCACCCTAGGCCTGAAGGGGCAGAGGGGCAGTTACCAGACCTGGGTTCAAAGAGGGCTGGGTGGACAGAGCTGCCAGACAGGAGCAGTGACAGCAACCCTACCCCAAGAAGCAACCCTGACCTCCCTCCCCTCTTTCTCCCTCCCCTCCGCTGCTCCTCCCCAAGGGGAAACCTGTTGATGCAGCCCGCGCAGGGGAGAGAGGGTGGAGACGGCGTCTGCAGGGCAGGCTTGAGAGCTCCAGCACAGCGTTGTCTAGAATCGAGATGCCAGGACTTAGTAGTAAGTGTCGCCTTGGTGTTGTCTTGATGATTACAGCTGGGTTGACTTATCCTCATTCCTGATGCCTCGTAGGTATCTCATAAATGTTAGATTTGTGGTCTCACCACACGCCTCTGCTTACTGTGTGCCAAGAGTTTCCATGACTCTGTGGTCATGCTTTATCAGTCTGGAGCCCCTCCTTTTTCCATATTGAAATACTGTTCATGCCTGAAGAGCCGGCCTACAGACTGTCCCCGGGGTGAAGTCTTCCCTCGTCTGTCCGGGGTTACTTGGTCTTTCCCCTGCATTTCTAAATTACGATACATACCCCTGTGATCACTGCTGGTTTCCCTCCGTCTTGCATCGTGGTCAGCTGTGAGGGCCTTTGTTGGCGTCTTCAGCTAGTGAGTTCCTTGAGGGCAGGGACGCCGTGTTGTCTTTTTATTTCGTTTGCTTCTTTCTCCTGCTTTGCACGGTGCCTTGCAGGGAGTGTGTCTCCAGTACATTCTTGTTGGATGAAAAATCAAATGCCAAAATTATACAAAGAGCTGTGTTATCTTTAAATTATTATAAGAGACAAGGAGAGAACTTCTGGATCCTGAGAAGCTTTTCAGTAATTCCAAAAACATTTCTTCATTGTGTACAGTAATAAAATAACACACAGTCATAGGTGGCAAAGCCTCCTAATTACTGTAGGTCGGAGTCAGAGTGTATGAACTTCCAGCATTCTTGGATCCCATGTATTATATACGCATCTAGTGAAACACAATATATATTATTTAATTTTGTTTATTTTTATATTTTTGTTCAAGGTGGTCTCTCAATGCAGGCCAGCCACGGTGTGTATTTAACCCTGAAAACAGGAATCTATTCCAGTGTTGGAGGGATTTGCTGAGAGATGACACAGTTTACACAAAACCACGTATGCTCCACACTGTGAGCTATCTGGGGAATTTTTCAAGAGTAATTTCAACACACTCTATTTTCATCTAATTTACTGCCCTTAGAACATAACCCCAACGTAAAACGATCTCCTCTGTAATATTTTACGGTTTTTAAAGCACCTTCAGATCTGTTTATCACTTAATTCTCACAACCAAACTCTAAGGTAAGTAAGATACTACTTTATCACATTTATCTTACATGTAATCAGGGAAGCTGATAGGTGCTAAGTAACTTAGCCAAGGCCAGATAGTTCAGTGAGGACCAGATCTCGAACCTAGGTCCCCCGAGAAAAACCCCAGGTTCTTTGAACTACACCAAGTGGCTTTCCATTTGTTGTCTTCATGTTAGCATCCGTGTTGACCTGGTAATCTATACCTTTATAAAAAGAGAAAATACGTTATAGATAACTGAATTTTGCAAATTTTGTTATTTTTTTCCCTGCACCTTGAATATGGTTATGCCCTACTTTAAGAAACCCTGACCTTCTATAACAGTTTCTTAAAATTGTAAATTCCCCTATCTGCATAAATATCATATTTATCAAACTTTGACTTTGTTCTTCAGGTCACATCGTAGGTAAAGTGGCTTGTTTTATTTTATTTTATTTATTTATTTATTTTAATTCCTGTTCTCCCTCAAAGCACAGTCTGCTGTATGTTGAAGGGGCGGGGAGCTGCTGACTCTGCAGCGCAGCCTTACTCACGCAGTTTTCCATTCTGGCTGAAGTAAGGGATGAGACACAACACGCCCAGAAGCTGTGTCCAGCGCCTGGACAGGCGCCCTGGTGGGCACCCTGGTCAACAGCCTGGGAACCTCGGCCGTGTGCTGCCTGCTTTCTGGGTCCATCCCAGCCCTGGGTGAATCGCAGATGCCTTGAGAATTAACAGCCCTTGAGTCAGGCCTGCAACCTCTTATCTGCGATTTCAACATCCAGAAAGCTCTGAAACCCAGATGTTTTTTGGTAACTCGTTTGCTAGTCAGATTTGGCCTGATCTGAAATCATTTGATGGGTGGGGAGAACTCCTCTGAATTGAAACATGTGGCTTTTGATTGTTTATGTTTATTTCTTTTAGTGTGAAAGTTCTGCTTTTCTGTAGAGGTGTTTTTGAATGTGACTGCGGGTCTTGTCCTGTGCCCTTCTGGGGATATTGGCTAATGTATGTTGTATGCCCTGGACTTCTGTTTTAAAGTCTGAATCTGAGTTCAAAAACCTCTCAGGCTCCAGGGATTTGAGGAAGGGTTTCCAGACCAGTATGACCAGACAGCCGAGCTGAGCCTGTATACTGCGTCTGGTTCCTGGGTGGTTCCTGCTGCAGTGCGGCCCGGTCAGGGCACCGCTGCTGACCTGTATCTGTGGACACTCCCCAGTGCTTGAGTGATGTTTACGTGGAAGCCTGGCGTGTAGGAGGCCAGTGCCCCTGGGGGAACTGCAAGGCCATTTTACAGCAGTCACCTGTCACCGTGTCCTTCAGAACCAGCCAGATGCTACAGAGCCAGGCTGTACCAGAGTCCAGGCCCATGAAAATAAAGTTCAGGGAGACTCTGTTGATTTTGCTAAATTCATGTGTTCCTTCCTTCCTTCATTTCTTTGTTCAACGGGAATTTATGTATCTGCCCTAAGAAGGCATGCGCTTGGCTTATGAAAAGTAACAGTGACACTTCACATGAGTTAACATCTGCGGTTTATGGTTGTGTTGCAGTGTTTCATTTCGTCCTTGCAGTCGTTCCAGTGAACCAGCTGGTGTTGGCCCTTTTCATAGATGAGGAAACTGAGGGCTAAACAGCTTTTCCATATCTGCAGATTCCAATCCTCGTGACTTTTCCATATCTGCAGATTCCAATCCTCGTGACTTTTCCTGTTCTGTGGCCTTCATACGCCCTGAGCATTATTTGTTAAGACTCAGCTATTTTCAAACCCCAACCCACTTGAAGCAGTGGCTTTTTCAGATACCCGGGACAAATCACGTGAGCTCGTGCCTCAGTTTTCTATGCCATAAATTGGGATTCCTTCCTAATCCTTGCCAGTCTTAAGTGAAATAATCTATGTGACTCTGCTTTGTGAATTGTGAAACTCACTCTGGTGGCTATAGTTAATAATAACGTATTACATGTTTCAAAATTGCTAAAAGAGTGGATCTTAAATGTTCTCAGTGCAAAAAAATGATAAATATGTGATGTGATAGGTATGTTAATTAGCTTGATGTAATCATCCACATCATATACATGAATCAAAGCATTGCATTGTACCCACTAAATATACAGTTATTGTCAGTTAAAGAAAAAACTCTCTGATCCCATGGTAAAGGATTTTCTGATTCTTCTTCCTCTTTTCCCACATCCAGATATGTCTGTCTGGGATCCCATATGGCGGTTCTCCCCATCTCTTATGATGTTCACCTCATATACAGTTGACTCTTGAACAACGCAGGGGTTAGGGAATGCTGAGCCCTAGCACAGTTAAAAATTCGTGTATAACGATTTTTTTGTTTGTTGGGGTTTTTGTTTTTTGAAACAGGGTCTCGCTCTGTCACCCAGGCTGGAGTGCAGTGGTGCCATCACAGCTCACTGCAACCTTGACTTTCTGGGCTCAAGTGATCCACCCACGTCGGCCTCCCAAAGTTCTGGGATTACAGGTGCGAGTCACTGTGCCTCGTGTTGAATATAGCTTTTGACTCCTCAAAATCTTAGCTACTAACAGCTTACTGTTGACCAGAACCTTACCAATAATACAAGCGATTAACACATACTTTGTATGTTATATGTATTATATACTGTATTCTTACAATAAAGTGAGCGAGGGAAAGGAAAATGTTGCTAAGAAAATCAAGCGGAGTTGGGTGGCTCATGCCTGTGATCCCAACACTTTGGGAGGCCAAGGCAGGAGGATCACTTGACCCTAGGAGTTTGAGATCAGCCTGGGCAACATGACAAAACCCTGTCTCTACCAAAAAAAAAAAAAAAAAAAAAAAATTAGCCAGGCTTTGTGGCGCAAACCTGTAGTCCCAGCTACTTAGGAGGCTGAGGTGGAGGATTGCTTGAAACTGAGGCTGAGGCTGCAGTGAGCCAAGATCACATCCCTGCACTCCAAACTAGGCAACGAGAATGAGACCATGTCTCAAAAAGAAAGAGAAGAGAGAGAGAGAGAAGAAAATAAAGAAAAATCATAAGGAAAAGAAAATACATGTACTGTTCATTAGTGGCAGTGGATCATCACAAAGGTCTTCAACCTCGTTGTCTTTACATTGAATAGGCTGAGGAGGAGGAAGGGTTGGTCTTGCTGGCTCAGAAGTGGCAGAGGTGGCAGAAAATCCCTGTGTAAGTGAACCTGCGCAGTTGAAACCCACAGTGTTCAAGAGTCACCCATACTTATTCCTCTACTCTCCTGTCTGACATCTTAAGAGCTAAGCCCCCCTGGTATTCATTCATCTTTGAGAACTCTGCATTGCCTAGTTTACAGGTGACAGTAAGTGTGTGTTGGAGTTGGTGCAATGGTGAGATGTATGGCTGGTAATTCGGGGGTTAGGTTTGCTGATGCAGTCAGGGAGGCCTGACCGTAGCACGCCCAGCCCCTTCATCAGGCGCTGTGTGTGTGCCCAACCGAGGACATTCATGAGGCTCTCTCTCTGTGATACCGAAACAGCTGGACATACACTGAGAAAGGAAGTCAGCCAAACAAATATTTTCTAACCTAACTCTAAAAAGGTAGATGCCAGGCAGCCTCCAGGTGAAGATGCTTTTCTGAGGCTGACATACTGGTACACAGCATTGAGGTGCTGTCAGATCTCTTCCCTGCCATCCACCTCCCAGTGACCCCTCCTCGGCTGCACAATGCGCCTCCCCACATGCATTGTCCCGTGGCCCTCCCTGTACAGTCGGCTCTTCACTTTGCCTGGCTCAGAGGTGTCCTCCATACCAAAGAGGCTCAGAGTGTCAAGATTTAGGGAAGGTTGGAAGTAGGTGGGGTAGGCAGGGGAGTCAGCCTTCCTTCTCTGCAGGGTTGCAGAAAGTTTCAAGGGTCAAGGAAACAATAAACACCTTTGAATAGAGGCTCAGAATTGTTTGTTTGGAGTTCCCAGTGACTAGTATCTTAGCTACCAACAGCTTTGGTGCAATTTGCTTTTCTTTAGCTAAACATTCTCACGTGGTGGTTTTAAAAGCAAGTAAACAGATAAAGTGTTTCTAAGTGTAATAATTTTCTTTCCTGATGCATAGCTAACAAGCAGTGAGCAGGCAGAGGGACCCCAAACCAAAGGCTCTCTCATTTACTCTGTATAAAATCTGTTCCACACTGTGTAACCTCCACATCCTTCTCCTAAGACTGAATAAATTGGGTGCCACCCTTTGAAATGTAGTACTCTGTTTGGCCCAGGAACCTCAGTTAGCTGCCTTTCTTGAGGGAAGGTGATTAATCTTGTTTTGCCAAGCAGAAGGATTATGGGTATGGCTGAACCAGTTTTGTACGCTTTGAAATATCAGCCCTGTCAATTTTGTGTTTCTCAGGGAGGGAGGAACAGGGGACAGTCTCATGCAAGAGAAATCCTGGCTTTTGATTTAAGGGAAAAAACCCCAGCTACTTAGCTTTTTTTCTTTTTAATCATTATCTTCAAGACAAAAATTCAAATACCCTAACATGTACAATTATATAGTGTTTTGGTTGTAGAAAATATCATTTGGTAGATTATCAAGACTGACAAAAATAACTATCTTTACCAGTTAAAAACGGTTGAGATGGCCAGGTGTGGTGGCTCATGCCTGTAATCCCAGCACTGTGGGAGGCCGAGGCAGAAGGATTGCCTGAGCCCAGGAGTTTGAGACCAGCCTGGGCCACATAGTGAGACCCCGTCTCTATAAAAAATTAGCCAGGTGTGGTGGCGTGTGCCTGTAGTCCCAGCTACTTGGGGGGCTGAGGTGGGAGGATCGCTTGAGCCTGGGAAGTTGGTTGCTGCAGTGAGCTACAGTCATGCCACTGCACTCTAGTCTGGGAGGCAGAGCAAGAACTCTGTCTTTAAAAAAAAAATTTAACTGTAGAGATGGATGAGGACTGGCTATTTTGCAGATCGTTAGACCAATCCTAATCAATAACTAGTTATCAGCAATTTCATCAACTCATTTGGAATTGAGACTTGAGTTTAGACAAGCTGAATATTTATATTTATGCTCCAGAATACCTGACCCAAGAATCCCTTTCACATCTGCCAGGAGGTTGCTGGTGCCTGGGTCAGCTGCCCGGAGCACAGTGTGCCTGCATGGAGACCTTTCTTAGCAGATGAAGGCCAGCAGCATCAGAGCAGGGCAAATTGCAAGCCCAAGATCTGAAACAGATGATGAAGAGCTATGTACTTGTCACTGTATCCTTCCACGGTGTTCTATGCTATTGTAACTTCAAGAGTTGACACAATCCTTTCCCCAAACACTAAAACCTGAAAGGGGCCGGTAGACCTGTTGCCATTTTCATGGAAACCTAGAGTTGTAAAGGACCTTGGAAGATTCAGGACTAGATTTCATCTTAAAAGAGACATTGAAAACCAGTAACTCAAAAGGAAGGTCAAAGGAACTTATTTTATTTTTATTTAAATTTTTTTAGGGACAGGAACTTGCTTTGTCACTCAGGCTGGAGTGCAGTTTCTTGGCATGATCCTGGCCCACTGTAATCTCGAACTCTGGGGCTCAAGCAATCCTCACAAGTAGCTGGACTATAAGTGTGCCCCACCAAGTCCAGATTATTTTTGTTTTTTTTAATTTTGTAGTGCTGAGATCTTGTTATGTTGCCCAGGCCAGTCTCAAAAACTCCTGGTCTCAAGCAATCTTCCTGCCTTGGCCTGCTGAAGTGCTGAGATTACAGACATGAGCCACTGTGCCTGGCTGGAAAGTATTTTATTATAAAACATTTTAAAATTAATAGGTCATGAAACTATAAAACGAAGAATAGATAGTATGATGGATTGTGTGAAACTACAAGTTAAAGTTATTTTACAGAGCAGTTAGAGGCTTGTATCGTACCTCATCTGAGGCTCCAATGAATCCCACCCCAAATGGACCAGTTAGCATGTAGCCAATAAGACATCTTCCGGGGCCACAGGCAGGTCCTCTCGTGCAGGACAGGGGCTCAGTGGATGTTATTCTTACAGCGACTTCGTGCTAAGCACTACGGTAACATATATGCTCTTTATTTATTGCAGTAATCCTTGGAGGGTAGGTTGGGTTACCTTGGATTTACAGATAGAACAGCTGAGCTCAGAGAGGGAAACGGAATTACTCAGGGTCACACAGCTAGGGAGGGCAGAGCCAGTATTTAGCCTGGTTTTTGTGACTCCAGAACCTTCCTGTGGAGCCCATACTCATGGCTTGAGCATTGCCTAGTCATTTTGATATCTGCGAGCTTGAGTTTCCCCTTATGCTAAAACTGGGATCTGTGAGGCTTGGCTGCTGCTGCTTTTTTTTTTTTTGAGACGGAGTCTTGCTCTGTTGCCCAGGCTGGAGTGCAGTGGGGCGATCTCGGCTCACTGTAAGCTCCACCTCCTGGGTTCACGCCATTCTCCTGCCTCAGCCTCCCAAGTAGCTGGGACTACAGGCGCCCGCCACCATGCCCGGCTAATTTTTTGTATTATTAGTAGAGATGGGATTTCACCGTGTTAGCCGGGATGGTCTCGATCTCCTGACCTCATGATCCGCTCGCCTCAGCCTCCTAAAGTCCTGGGATTACAGACATGAGCCACCGCTCCTGGCCGAGGCTTGGCTTCTAAGAACTGCACACCTTCTAATAGTGTAATGATATGCCCCCTTGTTGTGTCATGACTAACATTGATTTATTTTAGAGAAAATTGTAATTGATCTATTTTTCTTCTGCAAACAATGGTTTCTTTTTGACTTTGTTAAAATGAAGATGAATAGCTTTTTATTTTAGAGAGCAAATGGTAGCAGTTCTTTGTAAATACTTTCTGCATTCTAGAAAAACAGCTTTGATTGGATGGCAGAACTGGAGATTAGTAGGAAAATTTCTGAGTTACTCTTTGTTGGGTTTTTGTGAGCAAAGGGGATTTTTAGGGTGTTTGTGATGTTTCTTTATGACTTGAAAGGTAAATTGCGTTGGTGACATCAGCCTTGATTCTGTCGTAGAGATGCTTACAAGATGAGCATCTTGTGTCATGCTCAGAGGTAAAGAAAGGGTGGCTCCTGGAAGATAGAAATCTGACAGGGGTAAGAATGTGGAGATTCTTGTGAAGCAAGCACTTCAGATACGGCAACTGCTGTTCTTCAGAGCACAGATGTTTGAACATTGTTTTACTTTCTAGTCACTGACTTTCATCAATGGAATCCTGCCTTTTGGAGGGTTATAATTGATGTCAAATGCTGTCCGATAAAACTTGAGGCATGGCCTGAGCTACCTCTGTGGTCAGAGAGGTCCGACTAGAAGTACTTTCACTCATATTTTATTTTATTTTATTTTACTTAGACGGAGTCTCACTCTGTCGCCCAGGCTGCAGTGCAGTGACACGATCTTGGCTCACTGCGGCCTCCACCACCTTGGCTCAAGCGATTCTCCTGGCTCAGCCTCCTGAGTAGCTGGGACTACAAGCGTCCACCACCATGTCCGGCTAATTTTTTATTTTTAGTAGAGACGGGGTTTCACCATGTTGGTGAGGCTGGCCTTGAACTCCTGACCTCAGGTGATTGGCCTGTCTTGGCCTCCCAAAGTGATGGGATTATAGGTGTGAGCCACCGCACTGAGCCCATATATGATTTGAGTCCCACAGCCACAGTCTGTTTGCAGGCAGGTAGGCCTCGTGCTACAGATAAGGACATCGGGAGCTTAGAGGCTGGACGGATGCCTCGCTCAGCTTGCTGTGGCAACGGGATTCCTGGTCCATAGGTCTTCTTCTGACCCACATTTTCTTAGTTTGGTCCGATTTTGAAAGTTGCATGTTTCGTTTGAAATGAAGAAGGCCTAAGCCGGAATGTACAACTGCCACATCCAAGTGCAAGATCCATTTCTAACTGCCAGAGGCGTGGTGGATGCCGCAGAGAAGGGAGGAGTCCATTTGGATGGAGCTGTGTGTGGCTGACATCTTCTTACTCCATGTCCTTCACTTTGCCACGCAGGTTAGCAGTTCTCAAACTTTTTGGTCTGTCTTCCTTTTAAATGGCTGTTTCCCCAGGCTTGATTTTGTAACACCGTGCTTTGATTATTTGAGAACATTGATTCTCTGAGTTATGCAGACCTTCCAAATGTGACATATTTCATTACACAATATCAAAAAAGCACATGGGCTGATATCCACCCCCAATGTCATCAAAACAGCATTTAGGTGTTGGAGAGCTGTCAGGCTTACAGAGGCTGGTACAAATTTTCCAAAGTTCTTTCTTTCTGAAAAACTCAACTTTATCCTTGGCAGCAAATGCTGTGAGTTGTTTTTTTCTGGAGTGACAGGCTCACTACATTCATTTTTTTGAGAAAATGATTATAGAACAGTCAGGTGTGAAGAACCCTGGTTTGTCCATCAGTTGTTCTTCCAAGTGAAAATGATGTTCACTGAAAAGAAGCTCACAGCTTGACTGCACAGTGCTTAGTTTGGCTGGTGTGCCACAAAAGTGCTTTGTAAAGAGACCTGTACTCAAGGGTTGAGCTTTAATAAAATTGATATTGCTTACAGCATCATCAAAGGCCTTCGTTTATGAACTTGGCATCTTCCTTGTAGGTGGCAGTGAAGAGCACAGCAACGTGGTGCCCTCGGCTGGTGCTGAGGCAGCCCAGGTGCCACCACCATGACCCCTGCAGCATTAGTGCAGGTGTCACACAACAACAAAGGAAATTAGAGCTTGGCATTGTTGTGGACGTAATTCTGACCTCAGGGACTGCCTGAAGGGGTCTCAGGGACTCAGGGGTATGTGGACCACACTTAGAACTGCTGCTGTTGAGTATTGGAAAGTTCCTCATTCGGCACATTCCTTGAGGGCCGACTCTGTGCCAGGTGGTGTGCTAGGTGCTGGGGATACTCAGATGAATGGCACAGTCCCTGACTGCAAGGAGCTCACAGTCTAATGGAGAAGGGGGTCAAGTAAACAGATGCTTGCAAAACCTTCTTGTGAGTGCCGTGATCACAGTAAGCAGAAGGGATGCTCTGTTAGAGTGTAGGTGGAGCCCCCTGCCCAGCTTGGTCTTCTAGTGGTGGCGACGAGGGGTGCTTCCTGGAGGAAGTATCACCGAACTGAGCTTGGAAGGGTAGAAGTAGAAGTAAAGCCAGGTAACGAAGAGTGGGGAGGTGTTCCATGAAGATAGAGTGGCTTGGGAAAAGGCTTGGAAGCAGGCAAGAGTGTGTGTTGTTCACGAAACCACAAAGAGTTCAGTAGGGCTGCAGTACAAGAGTTGGGAGTGGAGGCGCAGGGATAAGAGGGAGCCGAGGAAGTATCGGCCTTGGGAGGCCAGGTCCCAAGGACAATGGAGATTCACTACAGGAGTTAAGCAGGGATGGGAGGTGATCGAATCTGCACTTTGGAAGGATCACTCAGACGTAAAGAAGAGGAATGGGATGGGGAGTGATGACAGTGATGCATAAACCGTTGAGGTTGTTGCGGGAGCCCAGAAAGCACCACTCAGGCCCAAACCAGGGAGGTGACAATGGAGGTGAATGTGTGGATATTTAGAAGATATTTAATGTCCTGTATCTGCAGATATTTCAAATAGGCAGGATTTGATGATTGATTCCATGTTGAGGGCAAAAAATATGGAACCAGTCAAAGATACACCAAGATCTGTAGATTGATGGCTGCGCGGTGGTGCTTTCATAGAGGTGAGGGGCGTGGGAAGAGGATTAGAGGCAAGATGACCACGCGAACTTCATGTATCATTTTCACACACATATGCGTGCATCGCTCTATCTTCAGGCGAAAGTGTCCGGAAGGAGTCAGAGCTGGAGCTTGAGAGGGTTCTGGCCTTGCGGTGTCAGTTGAGGAGTCATCAGTGTCGGTCGTGGTTGAGGGCCCCCTTGTTGATGAGATCACCCAGGAGGAGAGTGTGGACTTGCCAACTGTAGTCACAGGGCTCAAGTCAGGAGAGAAGTCAAAGCAAGCCACAGGTTTTAGGAGGAAGGAAACCTGAGGCCTGGATCTTCCTGGTCCTTCACACCTGCAGAGGAGAGCAGAGAAAAATTTTAAATCATTAACTCCTCAACTAAACTCCATATGGTCAGAACATGCTTTTCAAATTAATTTAATTGTTGATTTTATTTAGATTTTTAGAGACAGGGTCTTGTTCTGTAACCCACGCTTCAGTATAGTGGTGCAATCATAGCTCACTGCAGCCTTGAACTCCTGAGCTCAAGTGATCCTCAGCCTCCTGAGTAGCTGGGACTGTAGGCTTGCACCACCCTGCTTGGCTAAGTTTTTCAAAAAGTTGTTTTAGAGACAGGGTTTTGCTATGTTGCCCAGACTGGTCTTTGAACTCTTGGCCTCAAGTCATCCTTCCACGTTGGCCTCCCAAAGTGCGGGGACTACAGGCATGAGCCACCGTGCCCGGCCAGAACATGCTTTTAAATGTAACATACTAAATGTGATATTTTATGAGAATACAGCCTATACGATAATATACGATTTTGTTCCTGAGCTCACACAGACTTTAGGTCTGTAAAGGATGGTAAAAATACCAATTACAGTTTATATTTCCTTTTCCCACCAGAACATTTTTATTTTAAAAGTAGGGTGGTTTTTCCTTCCCATCTATGGTTTCATGGTTCTCAGAAATATTAACCCTCCTTTCTGTATAGGAATAAGGTGTCCTGGTAATTTTGCAAGTGACCATTTCCATTATGTTGGGTGGCCATGACAGAAATGATGTTAGAAGTGCTAGCGTGCACGTGAAGTTTAGACAAGATCTGTTCCTTGGCCCTGCGGTGACGGGAAGAGGGAAGATGGAGGTGTTCACTCTTGTCTTAGAGCTTGGTGTCAGGAAGCTCTGTCTGGAGGTTTCCCTCTGTGGTGGGAAGGGTGAAGCAGATATGGGAGGGGAGAAGGCAGGTCTGGAACAGGAGCCCAGCCTCCCGCACCCAGCATCCCTCAGTGAAGCGCCCAGGCCCACGCCACGCAGCCAGCCTCACTGGGCTGGGGGAGGGCTGACAATTACTTTCTGTTTCTCTTTGCATTTGAAAATCTTGTGTAATGTGCTTCTGCACTTTTAAAATCAAGAAGAATAAAATAACCAAATAAAATGACTCTTAGCCCTGAGCTTGTGACACACAGGCAATTTGCTTATCACCTAGGCCACCAATTAATAGTACTTCCCCGTAACTCAGGGCCTGGGGGGTTCCAGTGGAAGAGCTGAGCATGTCTGGAGGATGTTCCTGTCTGATACCAGCCATCCTAACTTCCAGAATATAGGCAATTTGGCAGCAAGGGTTTTAAGGTTATTATCAACCTGCTATGTGGTTGTGGAAGTTGATATATCTTTACATATTTTTACTTAAAGCTTTTTGGCTCTACCTCTACATGGGAGCAGGGGCTAACACAGTATTTTGTTTTATTGATATACTTTTAGTTCTGTGGTTACTGAAAGTGAACTGTATGGCACGTTGCTCTCACTTGTAATCAGTGACGGTATAGCCTAAGAAGCCTGGTCATTCAACTGCGTTGCTCAGCGGAGAGGAAGCTTCTGTACGTCTTGGACCTTACTGTTGGTTGCCGGTGCTCAGCAGCTGGCCTCTTACAAGGGGAAGACTATTGAGGATGAAGAGAAGAATCTTGACATCACAACATCTTCTCACCCTGGTTTCTGCATCATAGTTTTACCATTTGGTTAGAACACCAGGTCAGTGCACAATCAGATATACAGTGCAGGCAAAATACCAAGCCAAAGATACAGAGTAATGACTTTTCCATTATCCCAATGTGCTTTTTCTGTGCGCAAACGAATTCCTAACCACAGCTTGTATACCGGTGTGTTAACATCAGGTAAAGGATCCAGGGGCAGGTTCCCAATTGAGGCTGTATTTTGCTTTAGTTCATCTCCATTAACACATAGGTCCAACTGTCATCTCTAGTTGGTTGCTGTAAACTGAACTGAAGCGCATCCTCTACAAGGAGATGAGGAAAAGCATGGGAGGAGGAGCCATGTGGTGGGAAGGCGCACACGGAAGCCCCGTGGCAGATTTCAGCTGAGATTTTTCAAAAGCCTACACACTTTCAAACAGTGGAACCGCTTGCCTTAGAAAGTGCCTGCCCCCAATTGCATTTGAAGGTTAAAGCAGAGGCTGGATGATGCCTAACATGGTTATTGCGGAAGGACCTCTTACATTTACTTTTTTATTTTTTATTTTTTTGGAGGCAGGGTCTTGCTCTACCCAGGCCGGAGTGCAGTGGTACAGTCATAGCTCACTGCAGACTCAAGCCCCTGGGGCTTGCAGTGCTAGCGTGCACGTGGCTGGGGCTGCAGGCGTGTGCCACCATGCCTGGCTACTTTTGTTGTTGTTGTTGAGACAGGGTCTCACTTGGTTGCCCACGCTGGTCTTGAATTCGGTCCTCCTGCCTCAGCATCTCAAAGTGTTGAGATTACAGGTTTGTGCCACCACGCCCAGCCCCTTACATTAACTTTTAGATTTTTCTTTCTTTTATATAAAGCTTTTTAAAATTTGAGCTTCTCCAAGCCTGGTAAAGTGGCTCATGCCTGTAATCCCAGCTATTAAGAGGCTGAGACGAGGGAATCACTTGAGGCCAGAAGTTCAAGACCAGCCTGAGCAACATAGCAAGACCACCTCTCCCTCTCTTTTTTAAAAAAAACTCTGTCTCTTAAAAAAAAAAAATGCCTCCCAGCAGCCTTGCAAAACAAGACCATTATCCATATGATACAGGTGAGGAAATTGGGTCTGGCTGAGTGACTTGTTCAGGGTAATTTGACTCCACATCTTTTGACATACAGGACTCTTTCCATTTGTCACGCCTGCTGCCTTCTGCTCCAGGAGAAGCAGATTGTGCCACTGCACTCCAGCCTGGGCAGAAGGAAGGGGACACCAGCCCTTTTGCCTCTAGAGTGTCTATGCCGTGTGACAACACATGATGAAATGGAATAGGAATGGATCTAAACATCATTGAGATTAGGATCTACAAGTACATTTCTGTGTGCTAATATGTTGGTTTTATAATGTACTTCTGTGGCTAACCACAGACCATTAGCAGGGAATGTATCTGTGGTTAGATAGCTAGAGTGTTTGTTCACTCCCTATCAGGAGGGCAGTAAATCAAGAAGGCAGGTTGAAGCACAGCTTCAAATGCTGCCACGTGGCTGTGGAAGACTGTGGAATAAGCAGCAGCCAGCCAGCCTGATGTCTGAGATGAGGGATCCGATTGGTTGCTCTTTTTGGAACAAAGGCATTTTGCAGCCCTCCAGGTGGTTGCAGATGATTGCAAAGGGAAGCTCTGGTGTCCTACCAGAGGGCAGGTTGCATATATCTTCAATATAGTTAGGAGTCCTTAGTGTCCTAGGACACATATTTTTTTTAAATTCCACCTTTTGAGATCATAGCTCCATCGTTAATGGTGTTTTTGAATACCAAATGCAGGTGCTATATATGAGAATACATGTGCACATGGCTCTGTGTGTGTGTGAGTGAGAGAGAGAGAGAGGGGAATCCCTGGTAACTGATGAATAATCATTTAACAACACTCAGCTGTTTGAATAACAATAGTAATAATTCTTTGTATTTGTAAGCTTCATTCACAGATATGATTTGAATGGTAATATAACTAGGGTTAAAAATCATTATTGTTCTCACCATTGCTCTGAGGAAGTTGAGCCCCCAGCTGGAGGATGAGGGCAGGGAAATAAAGGTCTGTACCGCAGCTTCCCTGTCTTCCTTTGATTTATCTTTCTCATATTCATTTATATTATTTCTCCACACCCCCTCTGTCTCTCTCATTTTCTTTCTTAGCCCCTCTTGTAGTTGATACCTCTTGAACTGAGACTTTCAGAGCCAGTGATTGTGCCAAGAATTGCCATTTCTTTTTTCTTTATTATCCCCATGCCCCACATGAAAGGCCATTGAACTTAAACTTGCCTGCAGGGGGTGGCAGTAGAGGAAGCCCACTTGGAAGGGCTTTGCTAGCCAAAGCCACACTCCTCCTTTCTTCAGTTGTGTTTCTTATTTCCATTTCTTTGGTTCCCGCTCAGGCTGCTGAACCGTCTCTCCCGTCTTTTCCTATTTTAGCACGCCTTCTTTTTGGCCTGCTTTGCCCCACCAGACATGCTGTTGTCACTAGTCCAATCCATCTGTGTTTTCTGGATACACACTGGGTGTCAATGCTTTGACAAGTGTGGGTTCCAGCAAGCCTAAGCGCCCGGCCCTACAGAGCCATCTCTTCCGGGAAGAAGACCCAGCCCCTGTGCCCTCTGGTTTGAGATGCGGGATCCTGCCATGCCCTCCGGTTCCAGGGTGGGGTGGGATGGCCGGCTTATGATGTGCAACTAGCTGCTTGTCATCCAGACTCAATTTCTTTTAATAAAATTGCCACTTAAAAGACCCTGCTACTGGCAGAGTAGCTTCTTTTCTTCTGCTCGTGCTAGTTCCTGGTTCACAGTAGCATCTGCCCTGCACGTGGGTGGTGTTGGCCTTGCCCTGGCCACACTGTGGCTGTGTCCCCACTGAGCCATCAGAACCAGGCATTTCTGGTAGAGTGCAGTGTTGCAGGAGGGTCACCAGGCTTAGTGTCATAGGGCCTAGATTACACTTCGGGTCTGGACATTCTCTCTTAGCCTGAATTTCTATGATCTATAAAATTGGATCAAGTATCAAATAATACCTATCCTAACAGTCTTGATCATTGTAGAAATAAATGAACCAATGTCTGGTTAGAGTCTGGACTGTGAAAGTACTACAGCGTGTTCGTTAATTCTTCCTGCATAGATTGAGTGTCTCCAGGATGCCAAGCCCACTTCTAGGCTCTGGGAAAGAGCGGTGAAGACAACAAACCAACAAAACAAGTCCTCGCATTCTGGTGGGAGAGGGACAGTGGGCAAGTAAGCAGATAAGTAAACAAGAGGGTTCCCTGGAGGGTTGAGTACGCTGAAGAACTAAAACAGTGACTGAAGGGACCGAGTGTGTAGCCTGGCTATCACTTGATATCTCTCTACTTAAACTGGAGTCAGGTGCCATTTCTTCCAGGAAGCTTTCCCTGATTCTTTCAGGCTAAAGTAACAACAGCTGTGGTGTATTGAGTAGCTACTAGGCCCCAAGGACTTTGCCATGCATCATCTCTCTGTTTTTTTTTTTTTTTTTTTTTAGTTGGAGTCTTGCTCTTGTCCAGGCTAGAGTGGAGTGCAGTGGCGCGATCTCAGCTCACTGCAACCTCTGCCTCACGGATTCAAGCGATTCTCCTGCATAGCCTCCCTAGTTGCTGGGATGACAGGCGCCTGCCACCACGCCCAGCTAATTTTTTGTATTTTTTAGTAGAGACGGGGTTTCACTATGTTGGTCTGGCTGATCTCAAACACCCACCTCAGCCTCCCGAAGTGCTGAGATTACAGGCGTGAGTGACTGCACCCGGCTCCATGCACCGTCTGTAATCCTCACTCTCCTCTATGTGCTAAGTGTTGTTCTCACCAGGTTTCCTCTGTGTCTTATTTATTTATGTTTTAGATGCATCACATTTTTATTAGGGAAATGCAAATCAGAATCAATGAAATAGCCTGGATCCCTGCATACCGTACTATGTGCACACGTATATATGTCAGTAATTGGCCTCAACACGGTCAGTAGCTTTTCAGGTCTTATCAGTGAAAATTTCTTTTTTTTTTCTTCTTGTAAAAATAGCCTTGGGGGTACAGTGCAGATAGGTTTGTTACATGGACATACTGCGTAACGGTGAGGTTTGGGCTTCTGGTGAACCTGTCGCTGGAATGGTGAACACTGTACCCTGAACGCTGTACCCTGAACAGTGGACCCCATAGTGAGCACAATAGGCGATTTTCAATCCTCACCCCCTCCTACCCTCCACCCTTTTGGAGCCTCCAGTGTCTGTTATTCCACTGCATGTCCATGTGGACTGCTGTTTAGCTCCCACTTATCAGTAAGAACATGCAGTATTGAATTTTCTGTTTCTAAGTTATTGCACTTAGAATAGTGGATTCCAGTTCCATCCGTGTTGCTAAAGAAGACATGATTTCATTCTTTTTTTATGGCCGTGTAATATTCCAGGGTCATTTTTATTTTTTTGAGACAGGATCTTGCTCTGTTTCCCAGGCTGGATTGCAGTGGCGCAGTCTTAGCTCACTGCAACCTCTGCCTCCAGGGTTCCAGTGATACTCCCACCTCAGCCTGCCAAGTAGCTGGGACTACAGGTGTGTGCCACCACACTCAGCTAGTTTTTGTATTTTTTATAGAGACGGGGATCTCACTATGTTGCCCAGGCTGTTCTCGAACTCCTGGGCTCAAATGATCCTCCCACCTTGGCCTCCCAAAGTGCTGGGATTACAAGTATGAGCCACTATGCCTGGCCACCACATTTTCTTTATCCAGTCCTTCGTTGATAGACACTTAGATTGATTCCGTGACTTTGCTGTTGTGATAGTGCTGTGATGAACATGCGGGTGCCGATGTCTGTTTGATATAATGATTTCCTTTCCTTTGGATAGATACCCAGTAGTGGGATTGTGGGTGGAACGTACCTCAGAGAGATCAAGCTACTGCCCAAGATCATATACTATCAAGGGGCAGAACTGAGTGTCCTGACTCGAGACTCAGCCCTTTCTACCACATCTCTTTGTCTTCTCTGTCCCAGGCCTTATGTTCATCTGTCTTCAGCCTCACCCTGGTCTATGGAAATGTATGTTTCTGTGTTTTTCCTGTCAGCCTCTGAACTCCTGAAGGATAGGAACTGTTATTCTTACCACCTGGAGCCACGCTAAGCACTATAATAGGTGCTTATTGCGAGTTTACTGAGTTCATAACTGGCCCCAGCCCCTTGCCATGTATTTCCACTTAGATACCACAGATTTGTCCTTAGGAGTGCTCGTAGACTGCAAAGGGAGCAGTCGAGGTGAATATGCTTGGAGAGGACATAAGGGAAGGTTTTTTCATGTAAAAGAACTCATTTTAGATATAAGGCATCTCTGAAGCAGTGACTTTTTACAGTCTTGCCTCTGAACTTTACAGTAAGCAAGCTGAGATCCATGCTTATCACTGCAAGAAAACTTTGGTGGGCCATTGTACAACAGTAGGCAATTGTGTTGGCTTCATGTGAGTTCTTGTGAGGTTGACCTTTGTATGTCTTGAAAGTCTTTAGCATTTAAAGTCTGCTTCTGTGCATTGATTTATTTTTTATTTTATCTTTTTTGAGATGGAGTCTTGCTCTGTCACCCGGGCTGGAGTGCAGTGGTGTGATCTCGACTCACCACAACCTCCTCCTCCTAGGTTCAAGCAATTCTCCTGTCTCAGCCTCTCGAGTAGCTGGGATTACAGGCATGCACCACCATGCCCTGCTAATTTTTGTATTTTTAGTAGAGACGGGATTTTGCCATGTTGGCCAGGCTGGTTTCAAACACCTGACCTCATGTGATCCACCCGCCTCAGCCTCCCGCAGTGCTGGGATTACAGGCATGAGCCACTGCGCCCAGCCCTGTGCATTGATTTTGAGCAAGAAAGGGATAGGACTAAATTATGTGGATGCACTGTACAACTCCCAAGAAGGGTTAGAATTCTAGTCTTGCCAACTCACTCCTCCAAGGGCTCAAGTTTGATCACCGGAGGATCATTCCTTCAGCAGCACGCCACAGCCTTCCACAGTTCCCCATGGGCCTGTGAGAATGAGCCCTGCCTCATTGTGAATGGACACTTCTTTGTTCATTGACTAATGCCACTGCTGTGTAACACCATGGGAGGGTCCAATTTTAGCATCACGTTGCTTCTTGGGGGAAAAAATATTTTAGCATCACCTTGCTTCTTAGGTCAAAAAAAGACTAGACTGTTGAAGAATTCCATGCATGTCATAAATGTGATTAAGTCCACACTGCTACCAAGGAGTAGAACAAGTCAGGCACAGAACTCATGGTAGGACTTCATCAGGACTGGAATATTCTACACAACAAAGGACTTCATCTTGACTAGGGACAGAGTGGGATGGAGCTCAGCACACGGAGACTATTCGAGGCAGTTCCAGATACTGGCTTCCGCTAGTTGAGGGTGTCAGTCAAGTCATCCGTTTATTTTTTTTCATTCATTCAGTGCCAGATTTTGTACACATACTAAGTGCAGAATAAACACAGCAGTGCTGCAGGCAGTCCCAGGAAGCCATTTGCAGACTGTAAATACTCTGGGGGGTATTTACATGTAGAGGGGGTGACCACCTGAAGACGCAGGGAGAAGACAGCCAGCGGGAGAGGCCTCAGAAGAAACTAACCCTGGTCCCTAATCCAGTCTGACTAGCGTCCTTATAAGAAGAGGAGATTAGTCACAGACACGTAGAGGGGGATGACCACCTGAAGACACAGGTAGAAGATGGACAGCGAGAGAGGCCTCAGAAGAAACTAGTGTAACTGGACCTCGCCGGTTGTGAGTATTGTGAGTACCCTGGCAGCGTAGCTGGTATGAGTACTCGAAGTACCCCGGCAGAGTAGGGGCACCTAGTAAGCAACAAGTAATATGTAAATACCCTTGCAGCGTATCCGGGTCCAGTAGGCACGAGTACTATGAATACCCTCTGTTATGGGCTTACCTGTGTTACCCCAAGTTCGTGTGTTGAATCTCTAACCCTAGTACCTCAGAACGTGACTGTACTTGGAAATAGGGTCTTTAAAGAGGTGATTAAGTTAAAAGGTGGCCATTAGAGAGGAGATAAGACTTAGACATGTAGAGGAGGACGACCACCTGAAAGGGAGAAGGTGGACAGTGAGAGAGGCCTCAGAAGAAACAAACCCTGCTGACCTTGATCTCAGGAAGCTAAGCTTGATCTCAGATGTCCAGCCTTTAGGATTGTTTAAGCCCCTTAGTCTGTAGTACTTTGTTGTGGCAGCCCTAGCAAGCTAACATGCCGTTGTAGAGCGTGCGGACCTGCAGGCATTAGTCCCGTGAACACCCGGCAGGGTGTTTGGGTGCGGTAGATTCGATGGTTGGTGTATGATATGAACCCTGTCTCTGCAGGATTCTTGCCTGTGAATGAAATGGAGGGAATTGAGGTTTTCGGTGTGCTTGCAGTCTAGGTCTTGATCTAAGGTCATTTCATAGATGTTTGAGAGTTAGAGTTCTTTCTTGTTATGATTCTAGTCTTGTATGTGTTACCCAACAATATTTCATTTTATTTGAAAAGTACAGATGCTTGTTAGCTCTTTTGTTTTGAATATTTCTGTTAGCTATTCTTACACAGCAGTCTTCCCTTACTCACAGTTTTTCTTTCTGCAGTTTCAGTTACCCACAGTCAGCTGCAGTCTGAAAATATTAAATGGAAAATTCCAGAAATAAGCAATTTCTAAGTTTTAAATTGTATGCCATTCTGAGTGGCAGGATGAAACTTTGTGCTGTCTGCTTTCATCCCTTTGTCCCACGTACCCACACTGTAGACGCCCCTACTCATGAGTCACTTCGTAGGAGTCTCCATTATCAAATGACTGTCATGGTGTCACAGTTCTTGTGTTCAGGGAACCCTTATTTTACCAGTAGTGGCCTCAAAGCTCAAGTGTAGTGATGCTGGCATACTGTTTTAATTGTTCTATTTTATTATTAGTTATTTATTATTACTTAATGTCTTACAGTGCCTAATTTATGAATTAAACACCATCATAGGTCACCATAGGTATACATATACACTTGACCCTTGAACAATATAGGGGTTAGGGGTGCTAAACCCCACACAGTTGCAAATCTACTTTTGATTCCCCGGAAGTTAACTACAAATAGCCTACTGTTGACCAGAAGTCTTACCAATAACATAAACAGTGGATTAACACGTATTTTGTATGTTACATGTGTTATATGCTGTATTCTTCAAGTAAGCTGGAGAAAAGAAAATGTTATTAAGGAAATCATAAGGAAGAGAAAATGTGTTTACTATTCTGTTCGTGGAAGCGGGTCATGATAAAGGTCTTCATCCTCATCATTTGACGTTGAGTAGGCTGAGGAGGAGGAAGACGTTGCTCTTGCTGTCTTAGGAGTGGCAGAAGCAGAAGAAAATCCACATAGAAGTGGATCCACACAATTCAAACCAATGTTGTTCAACTGTCTAGGAAAAAGCAGAGTGTATATAGGGTTCAGTGCCGTCCACAGTTCCAGGAATCCCCTGGGGGTCTTGGAATGTATCCTCTGTGGTTAATGGGGAGCCACTGTACAGACTGGGCCCTTCTTTGGGTGACCTTTCTTCTCTGTTTGACCAACTCCTTTTAATTCTTTAAAACCCAGCCACCAGTGTCACCTGCACCAAGAATCCTTTCCTATGTCATCCAGGGCCCCTCTTGGTGCCTCTGGAAGAAGCTCTGCCTGTTTCTTTGCTGTTGCACTCTCATGAGTGACAGCGTCTTTCCCGCGCCCCACAAAGTCTCTGGCCCAGAAGGTTTTCTTCATTATTGCTTGTTGAGTGAACACATGAATGAATATATCACTTTCTTGAAAGCCAATCTTTCAAAATGGTTGAATTATTTTGTTATTTTTAAATTGTGGTAAAATATATGTAACAAAATTTGTAATTTTAACCATTTTAAGTGTACAAATTCAATGACATTAATTACATTCACAATATTGTGCAACCATCACTGCTATCTACTTCCAAAATTTTCATGACCCCAAACTGAAACTCAGTACTCACGAAGCAGCATCTCCCCATTCTTCCCGCCTCCCAGCCCCTGGTAACCTGCAGTCTGCTTTCTGTCTCTGAATTTGCCTACTCTGTGTATCTCATCTTAACTCTGTAGTAGTGACTTAGATGAAATATAATATTTGTCTCATATAATACTAGTCTTTTTGTGACTGGTTTATTTCACTTAGCATAATGTTTTCAAGTTCCATCTGCTTCCCAGAACTATATTCCTTTATGGCCAAATAATATTCCATTCTGTGGATAGGCCCCATTGTGCCTCTCCGTTCATCCATCCCCGGACCCTTGGGTCGTTTCCACCTCTGGCTATTGTGAATAATGCTGTTTTGAACATAGCTTTGAAATATCTGTTCAAGCCCCTGTTTTCAGTTCTATTGTGTGTCTACCTAGGAGTAGAATTGCCAGATCATATGGTGATCCTATGTTTAACTTTTTGAGGATCTGCCAAACTGTTTTCCATAATGGCTGTACCATTTTACATTCCTACCAGCAGTGCAAGAGGGTTCTAATTTCTCCTCATTCTTGCCAATGCTTGTTATTTTCATTTTTTTTTTTATGAAAGCCATTCTAGTATGTGTGAAGGAGTAGCTCATTACGACTTTAATTTGCATTTCTGTAATGACCAGTGATGTTGAGCGTCTTTTCATGCGCTTACTGGCCATTTGTATATCTTCTTAGAGAAACATCTATTTAAGGTCTTTGCTCATTTTGAAATTGGGTTGTTTATCTTTTTGTTATTGAACAAAATAATTGAAAGAAAAAAGGGTGCTACTTGAAAGGGTGGACCCTTGCTAATACCTGGCTTTCTAGGAAGCTTATTCTCTGACGGTGCTGGATTGACAATGTTATTTTAATCATTGATTCCTCTTCCCTCCTGCTTTCTTGGCTTTTTTTGCACTTTTTGTAACATCATGTTTTGCTTTTTTTTTTTTTTTTTTTTTTTTTGAGACAGAGTCTAGCTCTTGTCACCCAGGCTGGAGTGCAGTGGTGCGATCGCGGCTCACTGCAACCTCCACCTCCCAGGTTCAAGTGATTCTCCTGCCTCAGCCTCCCGAGTAGCTGGGATTACAGGCACCCGCCACCACCCCCAGCTAATTTTTGTATTTTTAGTAGAGCGGGGTTTCACCATGTTGGCCAGGCCTGTCTCGAACTCCTGACCTCAGGTGATCCACCCACCTCAGCCTCCTAAATTCCTGGGATTACATGTGTGAGCCACTGTGCCCGTTTTGGTTTAAACTTCAAATAGTACTCAAAGAATCAGAATGCCGATAATGTGGGACCACTGTCCAGACCGGGCCCTTTGTCAGATGCCCCTTTTCTCTCTTTGACCAACTCCTTTTGATTCTTTAAAACTCAGCCACCAGTGTCACCTGGTTCAAGAATACTGTCCTGTGTCATCTAAGGGCCCTCTAGTGCCTCTCTGAATTCCAAATTTTCACTCTGGAAAATCAACAACTCAGATCCTTTTCAAGTGTATTTTAAAAATTAGAGAACTAGATTGTCAATTCGTGTTATGTGAATGCTCTTTGAAAAGTGCTAATGTTTTGTTAACGTACTCTGAGCAGTGTTTTCCGGTGTATTTCGGTGTGGGATTTGGAGCATGGCTTTGAAGTGGAAAGGCAAATGTTTTCTTGGGTAGATCTGAATATTCCGCAAAATGATTCCATTGATCATCCAGTCGTAGTCTCACTCCCTGAACTATAATGGAAAGAGAGCCAGAAGAAAGTGCAGCTGCTCCAGGGACCGGGGACAGGTACCCTGGAAAGGCGTTGGTAGGGGCCCCCTGCCCGCATCGTTGGGCTCACTGGCATCACTCCTGTTGCTGCATCAGCAGCTGTGGGCCAGGGCTTCTCATCCTGTGTGGAATCTGGCATGAGGAATTTTCAGTGGGATTTTGAAAGCTATTCTAAGAGAGTAAAATGGTGGGAGGCATACACTTCTGTGCTGGCTGCTGAAATATGTAGTAGTACTGGCCTGGAATATAACTATTTTCTCTTTTCTTAAATGAACTAGTTCATTAAGAAAAAAATCTGCTGCAACCTATAGATCCAAACACAGTTCAATACATCTTTTTTTCTTTGTCCAAACTGAATATTTTCTTATTTTTAATATCCTGCCTCATTCCATGAAGGATTTATGGTATCTTCCAACAGTTGAGTAGGTTTGCTGAAATCATTAACAAATATACACTTTTTTTTTCTTTTGATTTTTTACTGAATGATGCGATTTTCTTTGCTGCTTCCTCCCCTTAACAAAAAAGCTTTCTTGAGGTATCAACCTATAATAATCTGAGCATATTTAAATGAACAATTTGATAAGTTTTGACATCTGTATATGTTCATGAGACCATAACCACAATCAAGATAATGAAGATGTTCACTGCCCCTAAAGTTTCTTTGTGCCCCTTTGTCAGCCCTCCCTGCCCCCCTCCACTCTAACCACTGACCTGTCACTATTGATTAGTTTGCATTTTGTGTAATCTTATGTAACTGGAACCATACAGAATGTACTCTATTTTCTGGCTGCTTTCAGCCAGCACAATTTTGATATTCATCCGTGCTGTTGCTTGTATCAGTGTTAATATGTTTTTATCGCTGGGTGCCATTGTATGGACCTACCACAGTTTGTTTATCCATTTACTTGTTGATGGACATTTGGGCTGTTTCCCAAATGTCCCAGTAGTTTTTGGCTATTACAAATAAAGCTGCTTTTAACATTTGTGTCCATGTCTTTGTATGGAGAGAGGCTTTCATGTCTCTTGGGGAAATACTTGGGCATGGAATGGCCGGACTCAATAGTGGGTGTGTGTTTAGCCGTCTGCCAAAGTGGTTGTACCACCTGACATCCCCACAGCCGTGTCAGAGATGCAATTGCTGATTCGCGTGCTCACCAAAACTTGGTGTGGTCCGTCTTTTTATTTTCAGACCTTCTAACGGGCGCGAGGTGATAACTCATTTCAGTTTTAATTTGCATTTCCCTAATGACTAATGATGTTGAGCACCTTTTGATATGCTTATTTGCCATCTGTATATCTTCTTTGGCCAAGTCTCTGTTAGATCTTTTGCCTCATTTTAAAATTGGGTTATTTACTTTCTTGTTGAGCTTTGAGAGTGCTTCATATATTCTGGATACAAGTTCTTTATCAGATATGTGATTTGTAAATATTTTCTCTTGTTCTGTGGCTTATCTTTTCACTGTCTTAACAGTGTCTTTTGAAAAGCAGAAGTTCTTAAATCTAATTTACCATTTTTTCTTTTTTAAAAAATAATTTCAACTTTTATTTTAGATTCAAGGGGTACACGTGCAGGTTGTTATATTACATGATGCTGAGGTTTGGGGTATGGTTGATTCTGACACCCAGGTAGTGAGCATAGTACCCAGTAAGTTTTGTTTTGTTTTTATGGATTCGGGTTTTGCTGTCATATTTATGAGATCTTTGCCTAACCAAGGTCATAAAGATTTCCTCCTCAGTTTTCTTCCACAAGTTTTATAGTTTTGTGTCTTGCTTTTAGGTTTGTGATCCATTTTGAATTAATTTTTTGCATATGGTGCAATGTATGGATTGAGGTTCTTTTGTGTGTGTGGGTATGGATATGCAATTGTTCCAGCCTAATTTGTTGAAAAGATTGTCTTTTCTCTACTGAAATGCCTTTGTACTTTTGGTAAAAATCAGTTGCCCATAAATGTATCGGTCTGTTTCTTAACTCTCTATTCTGTTGATCTATTTACACCATTACCACATTGTCTTGATGACTGTCACTTAAGTTGGGCAGTGTTAAGTCTTTCAACTTTGCCCTTTCTCAAAGTTGTGTTGGCTAGTCTAGGTCCTTTGCATTTCTATATACATTTTGGGATCTGCTACTGAGTTTCTACAAAAATCCTGCCGGGATTTTTATTGATTGCATTGAATCTATACATTAAATTTTTCTGTAGGGAAAAATGTTAGCTTAACAGTAATTAACAACAGTGAGTCTTGCAATCCGCAGACGCAGTATATCTCTCTGTTTATTTAAGCCTTCTTTGATTTCTCTCAGCAGTGTTTTCTGAGAGTAAAAGCAGTGTTACTTTTTGTTGTGTGGATGTTGAACATCTTTTGTCATACTTATCCCTGAGCATTTCATATTTTTGGTAATGTAAATAGTCCCAATTTTTTGGTGCAAGTGTATAAAAATACAATTGATTTTTATGTCTTGATATTCTATCCTACAACTTTGATAAACTTATTAGTTCTAGTAACTTCTTTGTGGATTCCTTTGATTTTCTAGTCGGGCAGCCATGTCATTTGCAAACAAAGGCAGTTTTACTTATTCCTTTCTAATCTAGAGAGCTTATATTTCTTTTTATTTTTCACTGACTAAAACCTCCAAGATAATATTGAAATGTATGATATTTGTTGTAAGTGTTCTATAGTCACCCTTCATCAGATTGAGGAAGTCCTTTTCTATTCCTAGTTTACTGAGTGTTTATCAGGAATGGATATTGGATTTTGTCAAATGCTTTTTCTGCATTTATTGACCTGATTACCTCATTTTTCTTTTTTAGTCTGTAAATACAGATTACATTGATATTTGAATGATTTCCTAAAATTTTAAGAATGTTTGCTTTTTTTTTTTTTTTTTTTTGAGACAGAGTCTTGCTCTGTCACCCAGGCTGGAGTGCAGTGGTGCAGTCTCGGCTCACTGCAAGCTCCGCCTCCCAGTTCAAGCAATTCTCCTCTCTCAGCCTCCTGAGTAGCTGGGACTACAGGTACACGCCACCTTGCCCAGGTGATTTTTGTATTTTAAGTAGAGATGGGATTTCACCATATTGGTTAGGCTGGTCTCGAGCACCTGACCTCAGGTGATGCACCTGCCTTGGCCCCCCAAAGTGCTGGGATTACAAGTGTGAAGCGCTGTGCCCAGCCTGCATTTATTTTCATGCAGGATATTGGGCTGAAGTTTTCTTTTTTTGGAATGTGTTTGTCTGATTTTGATATTAGAGTAATGCTGGCCTAACAGATGAGTTGAGAAATATTTCCTCCTTATCAGTTATCTGAAAGAGTTTGTGTCAATTAATATTATTTTTTCCTGAAATAGTTGGTAGAATTCACCAGTGAGGTTGTCAGTGATTTGTGGAAATATTTTGTGTTTGTTTTTGTTTTGTTTTGAGAAAGGGTGTGACTCTGATGCCCAGGCTGGGGTGCAGTGGAGTGATCTTGGCTCACTGCGACCTCTACCTCCTGGCTTCAAGCAATCCTCCCACCTCAGCCTCCCTAGTAGCTGGGACTAGAGATGTGCACCACCACACCCAGCTAATTTTTTTTTTTTTGTAGAGATGTGGTTTTTATTTGTTACCCAGGCCAGTCTCAAACTCCTGAGCTCAAGCAATTCGCCTGCCTCGGCCTCCCAAAGTGCTGGGATTACAGGTGTGAGCCACCGTGCCCAGCCTGTGGAAAGGTTTTTAACTACAAATTCTATTTCTTTAATAAGACTCTTTAGATCTGTTTCTTCTTGCATGAGCTTTGGTACTTTTTTTTCTTTCAAGAATGTGTATATTTTATCTAAGTTATTGAATTTATTGGCATAAAGTTTTTAAAAATATTTATCCTTTCAATATCTGTCTATCTGTAGTAATGTCAGTTCTCTTATTTCTGATACTGATATTTTATGTCCTTTCTCTTTTTTTCCCTTGATCAATTTGGCTATAGGTTTGCAAATTTTATTTATTTTCTCAGTGAGCTAGCTTTTCGTTCCATCAATTTTCTCCAGTGTTTTTCCTGTTTCATTGATTTTTGCTCTAATGCATATTGCTTCCTTTTTTCTTGCATACTTTGGGTTCCTGAAGGTTTGGTTTTCTTAAGTGGATGCTGAAATCATTCCTTCCCCATCCGCCTACCCCTACTTCCTTCTCCTTTCTTCTTTTCTAATCTTGATGTTGGGTGACATAAATTTCTTTCTAAGCGACATCTCACAAATTTTGATATGCTGTGTTTTTATGTTCATTCAGTTAGAAATACTTTCTAATTTTCCTTTCTATCTAATTTGAGTTAGTATTTGTGAAAGGTATAAGGTTTGTGTCTAGATTCATTATTTTGCATGTGGACATTTAATACTTCCAACACCATTTGCTGAAAAATACTATCCTTTCTCTGTTTAATTGCCTTTGCTCATTTGTCAAAGACTAGCTGACTGTATTGTGTGGGTCTGTTTCTGGACTCTGTGTTCCGTTGATCTGTGTGTCTGTTCTTTCACCAATTACATGATGTCTTAATTACTATAGCTTCATAAGTCTTAAAGTCAGGTAGTGTCAGTTCTCCAGCTTTTTACTTTTCTTCAGTTTTGTGTTGGCTATTCTGGGTCTTTTGCTTTTGCATATAAACTTTAAATTCACTTTGTCGATATTTATAAAATAGCTTGCTGGGATTATGATTGGGAGTGCATTGAATCTGTAAATCAAATTGAGAAGAATTGACATCATAACAGTAATGAGTTTTCTAATCCATGAACATGGAATATCTCTCCATTTCTTTAGAACTTCTTTAATTTCTTTTATTATTACTATTTTTTAGTTTTCTACATATAAATCCTGTGAATATTTTGTTAGATTTATATGCACCTATTTCATTTCTGGTACTATTAATGCCATTGTGTTTTAAATTTCAAATTCCAATTGTTCATTGCTGGTTTGTAGGAAAGTAGTTGACTTTTTTGTGTTAACCTCGTATCATGTAACAGTGTTGTAAGAGGTTTTTTTTGGTCAATTCTTTGGGATTTTCTTTTTTTTTTTTTTTTTTTTTGAGACGGGGTCTCGCTCTGTCGCCCAGGCTGGAGTGCAGTGGCCGGATCTCAGCTCACTGCAAGCTCCGCCTCCCGGGTTCACGCCATTCTCCTGGCTCAGCCTCCCGAGTAGCTGGGACTACAGGCGCCCGCCACCTCGCCCGGCTAGTTTTTTTTTGTATTTTTAGTAGAGACGGGGTTTCACCGTGTTAGCCAGGATGGTCTCGATCTCCTGACCTCGTGATCCACCCGTCTCGGCCTCCCAAAGTGCTGGGATTACAGGCTTGAGCCACCGCGCCCGGCCGGGATTTTCTACATAGACATTTATATCATCTGCAAACAGTTCTGTTTCTTCCTTCCCAGTCTGTATACCTTTTACTTCCTTTTCTTGATTTATTGCACTAGCTAGGACTTGCAGTATGATGTCGAATGTATATAGTATAGTCATAATAACTATTTAATTGTTCTTGTCTACTAATCCTATTGTCTGTGTTATTTCTGGGTTAGTTTTGCTTGGTTGATTCTTTTCTTTATTTTGGGCCATATTTTTGTGCATCTTTAAATGTCCAGTTGTTTTTTCATGGAGGTCAGACATTGTGAATTTTGCCTTGCTGGGTGCTGGATATTTTGAATTCCCATAAATATTTGGAGCTTTGTACTGCGGGTGGTTACTTGGAGACATTTGGATCCTTTTGGTCTTGCTCTTAAGTTTGTTCCGCGGACCAGAGTAGGGTTTAGTCTTGGGCAACATCCTCTGAGTTCTCTCCTTCCATGAGGCTGTGGAGTATGAGGTTTTCCCACTCTGCCTGATGGTGTCAGGGCATCAGGGACTGTTTCTAGCTCTGGGTGAGCTCTGGTAATTGTTCTAATTTTTTTTTTTGGATGATTTCTTTTTCAGTCTTGGGTAATTTCCTCATATGTAAATGCTGATAAATACTCACCAGAAGACTCGAGGGCAGGGTGTGCGGGGGGGGCGGGGGTATTATTTCCAGATCTCTAAAGTTTTTTCTCTTTGCAGTGCTCTCTTCTCCATTACTCTCTCTGCAAACCCCAATAGTCTGGGCTGTCCTGGACTTCTGGCCATGCGTCTCAGCAACTTAGGGAGACTCAGGCTTTACCTGGGTTCCCTCCCTGCCTCACATCCTGGAAACTCTCCAGACTCTCTGCTGGGCTAGTCCTAGGGTTCACCTCTTTTGTTTACCATGTTTCATTGATCACTCCTCCTCATTGTCTGGTGTCCAGGTATTTGAAAGCTGATGTTTAATATATTTTGTCTGTTCTTTTAGCTGTTTAAGGTAGGATGGTAATCTAATCACAGTTACTCCATCTTGGCTGGAAGCAGAAGTTGATGGCACTTTTTAAAAAGTAGCTACAGAATGTCAAAAAGGATTAAAAAAATGTTTTCCAGTAACAAGGAATGTGGATGGGAGGTTAGAACTCAAACTTTCCTGTAGATTCTAACCTTAAACCGTTGTAGCTCCACCTTTTGATAGGAACCTAAAAGACAAGTTCTACAATAAAAACTTGGGTATTTTAATATCTTCCATAGCCGAACGTATCTATTGTTTTGTCCTGAAGCAGTACCACCACCCTGTTTTAGAAAGGTTTTTCTTGGAAAACTAGGTATCTGGCTTTGGCCCCATTGGTGATTTTAAACCATTTGAACTGTACTTTTTGTTTTGTTGTTGTTTTATTGTTTTTGAGAGAGGCTCACTCTGTCGCCCAGGCTGGAGAGCAGTGGTGCAATCACAGCTCACTGCAGCCTCAACCTCCCTAGCTCAAGCAATCCTCCCGCCTCAGCCTCCCAAGTCGCTGGAACCATCATGCCTGGCTAATTTTTAAAATTTTTTGTAGAGACAGGGTCTCACTATGTTGCCCTGGCTGGTCTTGAACTCCTGGGCTGAATCAGTCCTCCCACCTCAATCTTCCAAAGTGCTGGGATTACAGGCATAAGCCACCATGCCCGGCTACACTGTACTTTTGTAATTTTTATCTCAACTATTAAAGGACAGGCTCTTATGCAGGGGAATATTGTCTGAAACTAATCAAATTATTAAGTCAGGAAGACAAGTAATTTTTTGGATGATGTAACCATATAGTACTTTAAATAGAAAAAAAAATTGTACTAAGTTAGTAGAAAAAATTTAGATAATAATAGCTTTTATTTTATTCTTTTTGCTGAAAGACTTTGAAACCATGGTATAAAATGAAAAATCATTAAAGCTACCTTTTTAGATACCTCTTGTTAAGTCAGCTTATAAAGTGAGGATATCTTATCTAGAATGCATGACAGATGTAACAAGTGAAAGTTGCAATATTCTCCATGTAAAATAAAATTTAGACTGATGGTTTTAGATCTTTTTCACGTTTCACTCTAATGCTCATTATTTTGTCTTCTCTCCCCTTCCCCATCTGCATAATTTTAATCTTTCCTTTCATGGTTAAGATTTGGCAACCTCGTGTGCCTTGCCAGGATCATTGTTAAAAAGCTGTAATTTTTTTTTTTTCTTTCTCCCATCCAAGCTGTCCCAGAGCCTGGGTGAGCCACTCTTGCCCTTGGTGAGGTGCAGCTACTGCACTTCATAGCAAAAGGCCAAGTGTTAAAGCATAGTGCTTTACACATTATCAGGAATTTATTTTCTGCTCAGCTGTAGGATCTCTTGTTTGCTTTAAAACTGTAAAGTGGAGTAGGGGAAAGATATCAACAATCTTAAAAGTGCCCAGGTCTTTTAGTTTCTGACAGAAACAAGAGCATTTCTGCACAGGTTGGGGAGTGCGTGTGCGCATGTGTGCATGCATGTTTGTAGCATTTAGTAAACATTCCAAAGATTTCAAAGTCTCCAGGGCTCCACGGGAAGTCCTTGTTGACTTGATAACTGTGGTTAGGCAAAATGAAATGAGAGTCCAGGATAGGTCAAGATAAGGTAATTAATAAATTCCCTAAATACTCAACTAGAGAATTTCATGGCCAGTCTTTCTACAGATGATTGTTCTTATTTTTCCTCTTTTGTTTTCAATTACAGTTCGTTAATTGAAACCTAGTAACTGGCCTGAAGTTATGTTCTGTACTCACCTGTGTTTTGATCTTTATCTGTCTAGTCCTCATACTGTTTTTTGGCAAGCTTGTGATTCTGGGATGTAACATTTGGGGCAGGGTGGGGGCTGTTGATTTGATCTGTCGTCTGTGTTCCTACATTTCTATTATGGTTATTTATTGGCCAATCTCTTCTTGCTAGATTGAGTGCCCTTGGATTGGGAAGATCGCAGGGTTAACTGCATTGCCCAGCACTAGGTCTGCCCCAGAAGGATGCTGAATATCATTGTACTGAATTAAACTGAAAGTTTGTTTCCTTTAAACTCCATGTCATCCAAGGTAAACACAGTCACATGTTGCCTCTTAGGGTGATCTTGAGTATTTTTTCTAATCTCCATCACCACCATTATCCAACCTAAGGCTTGTAAAAGATCTTTATGCCATTTCTTTCCAGGTTCAAGAGGCTCTGCTGAAGTTCTTTTAATCAATGTTCGATGACAACATTTTTATATCAGGCAAGGGCTGTTGTAGAACTCTTTAAGATTCAATTATGTGAACATTAGTTCATGAGCTTCATTTGAGACAGGTTTATTTTGAGATGGGATCGATGCTTGTCATTTTCTATGAAATGATGAATGTCAGAGCCAGAGCTCTCGTGGCAGGTCCAGCTTGGGGGTGAGCAGGACGCAGGGTTCCTAACTGACCCAGATGATCCAAGGAGAACTGGGAGTCTGAGAACAGAAATAAAGCTGGAGCCTAGCCAGGAGTGGTACACAGGGCTGCAAATCTGACAGCAAGGCCAAAATCCAGGCCTGCAGGTGACAAGAGCAATGACAGTTAATTGCTTCTCTGTACTGATTGCTTGTATGTTTCTTCTGCTATTGGATACTAATAGAATGACTCCGAATATGACAATAGAGTATAACTATTCTGTGAACAACGTATAATATGGAAAGTCTACTTTATGTGAGATGTTTCTCTGCAAATTATTGAGCAAAGAGTTATTTGTTATTGTTTAAATGATTGATTTTAAACTACTAAATCTGATAAGATTTTTTTTCTAAATAGCATTTGTGTAATATTTTGGAAAAGGCAAAATGATGTAAAAATTCTATGTCTATTTTACTTAGTACCACGGAAATCTCACTGAAATTAATACCTGTCATTTGGATGGAGAACTCACATGGTGAAAAGAGCTTAGACTCACAGCTCACCCTCGGCTGGCCACATTCTAGCCGTGCAACCTTAGGCAAGGTGGACCAGAAACTCAGGTTCTCCTACTTCACCTGTGGCATGAGGACGGCACCTCCATGGGAGGGCACTGTGTGGCATGGGGACACTGGGCGTGGGGACACTGCGCTGCAAAGCTTAGACCCCAATACACAGCAGCTGGTGAATCAAGGATGGCTGTTGTTGTTTTGGTGCTATCGTTATTTTAAATAATTAAAGAAAAGAAAGTAAGACCATCTCAAGATAAAGGGAACAGATTCTAAGTTAACCTTTTAAAACTACTAGGCCCCTTTAACCTCCAGGAATATCACTCAGATAACAATGTCTTAGTATTACCGGAAGATTTGCAGAGTCGAGCTTGTTTTTAACCCTAGATAGTGAGATAATCACATGAATGGAGAAAAAAACACGCTTCTCTCACCTTTTAATAAAATAATACACATCATGTTACCGGAGACCCTTTTGTTCTGCTTTTTACAGTAAGAAAAAAAGTAATTAAACTTCAAAGTCAGATCCATAAATAGCTACATGAGGACCTATGGTAAAAGCAGAGCTACAAGGTCTTCTTTTTGCTTCTGAAACTGGGGGTGATATAGGGGCTGTCCAGACCCATGGCATCCCTTGAAACTCAGAAAGAAGCTGGTGCTTGACTGGGTTCTCATGAGAGTCAAATTGGAGCTGGAGGCTGTAGGAGGTAACACTTGGCCTGTCCTTTTGCCTCTGGTCATGTGCTGCCAAGTGAGAGGGCTCATATGGCATCAAACCATGCTGTATCTTGTTTTTTTTTTTTGAGACGGAGTCTCGCTTTGTCACCCAGGCTGGAGTGCAGTGGCGCGATCTCGGCTCACTGCAAGCTCCGCCTCCCAGGTTCACGCCATTCTCCTGCCTCAGCCTCCCGAGTAGCTGGGACTACAGGTGCGCATCACCACGCCTGGCTAATTTTTTGTATTTTTAGTAGAGACGGGGTTTCACCGTGTTAGCCAGGATGGTCTCGATCTCCTGACCTCGTGATCCTCCCGCCTCGGCCTCCCAAAGTGCTGGGATTACAGGCGTGAGCCACCGCACCCAGCCAAACCATGCCTTATCTTAAGGCTAACATCACATTTTCTCAACTTGGCCAGAGGTGCTGCAGAGAGAAAACTGCACAGTATTTGCAGAATTTGTTCAATAATTATTGTTAATCATTGATTTCACTGAAGATCAATGTTTGCTTTTTGCTCTCATAAACAAAACAGGAATATTCATAACAGTGGATTCTAGTAAGGCTAAAGTACCATTTGTGTTGAGTGTCTGTATGCCATCAGAGTATTAGAAGTTTCATACACGTTAACATTCATCTTCGCAGGAACGTCAGAAGGCAGGTGGTATTAGGTCCCATAGCTAATAGGGGACAGATCTAGGAATTGGCTACTGCTCAATTTGAATCCCAAATCAGTGCTCTCTCTGTTGTGCCTCTAAAGCCCCAGGACCTGGACAGGGCAGTATCGGTAACCCTTAGTAGGCTAGTCTCAACAGTGTTTGGCCCTTGACAAAATGCCGCGAAGTTGGAACATGTAGCCCTGAGAAGGGCTGTTGGCAGAGGCTGCAGAGTGGCTTTCAGAGTGTTTGGCCAGCTAAGACATCCGCATCAATGCCTTGCACCACTGGAGGTTCAGTTTTCCCTCCGATTGAATCTTGTCTACCCTGTGCCCAAAGAGCCAGCGTGTGCCACGGGTTCGCAACCTGG
This sequence comes from Macaca mulatta, assembly GCF_049350105.2. Taxonomy (NCBI): domain Eukaryota; kingdom Metazoa; phylum Chordata; class Mammalia; order Primates; family Cercopithecidae; genus Macaca; species Macaca mulatta. Next base: position 173,176,424 of record NC_133412.1, read on the forward strand.
GAGATCATTCCCTGCTACTGAGATAGGGACACTGCCCCACAGACACAGTCACACACTGCCATATGTAAACAGATCGGGAAAGGAGCAGGTGCCCAGCCCAACCGGAGCTCCAGTTCACACAGAAGTTTTAGAAAACCCAAGAGGTAAAAGTTTAGAGAATATTGTCTTCTTCAAACCTCCCTCTAACACTATAAAGTGATAATAGACAAGAATGTAAAAACTTGGGGGGAAAAAAGCTGAAGCTCAATTATTGACACTGTTTTAATGACCTCCACAGATAGATTTGAGAGGTATAGGAACAAAAATGACTTTAAAATAAATAAGTTGTTAAGGTTTTATTGGTGCTGCATTCCCAACCTGAGGTTTTCTTTGATGAAATTCAGATGAAATTTCACATCTTGTGCTATGGAATCCTGTGAAATGTTTAGAGGTTCAAATGGTTTGTGTTGGTTAAAGCAAGCTTTAGGCTTTGTTTTTCATTATGCTAATCAGTTTTTCCCCCAGCTTAATTGAAGTGTAAAGTCATTTGAACAACACTGGTCTTTTCTGTACACAAGAAGGTTAAGAACCTCAGACAGCTAAGGCTGCTGCCAAGAAGTCTCCCAGTCATATTCTTCAGATTAATTACCTGCAGAAACAGAAGGAAGAAAATCCATTACAGGTTAAAGCAGTGATTTTGGCAGGATCTGAACAGCACTAGGATTATGTCATGGGGAAAACTTCAGCAAATCTCACAAATGAGGGCTCTTGTAAGCAGATCTGATGTTTCACTTTTTAACCATTTGTATCTGAAGGCAAATATTGAGGTGGCGGAGGTTTTTATTAAAATATTAAAATTAAACTTTTTCCTGTATAAATTCAGCAATATAATTTAAATATTCTGATTTATGCAGTTTCATTAAAGCCACTGAGACCACAGTCATGCTACAGTTTTTGAGTAGAGGGAGCAGGCCAGTCTTATCTTACTCTGCATGTTGTTTTGTAATACCAATTTGAAAATGCAAGGTTATACTCCAGAGACCACTGTTTTCCTCCTCAGTCCTGTGCTGGCAGCCACAGTAAATGTGCTTGAGTCCCAGCAGTGAGAGTGTGTGCCTTCTCTAGAAGCTGCTGTCTACACGAACAACCCCAAAATGTCACAGAAACGCACAGTTCACCACACCGCCGGGTGTGGTGGCTCATGCCTGTGTAACCCCAGCACTTTGAGAGGCTGAGGCAGGATAATCGCTTGAAACTAGGAGTTCAAGACCAGCCTGTGCAACATAATGAGACCCCATCTCTATAAAAAGTTTAAAATTACCTAGATGTGGCGGTGTGCATCTGTAGTTCCAGCTACTCAGCAGGCTGAGATAGGAGGATTGTTTGAGCCCAGGTCAAGGCTCTAGTGAGCTATAATCGCACCACTGCACTCCAGCCTGGGCAACAGAGTGAGACACTATCGCTAAAGAAAAACATAAATGCGTGATTCTATGTACAGATTCTTTCATGACTTAAAAAGCAAATATTAATTAAACACTAATTTCTAATTAATTATTCAGTGCCAATTTGCATAACTGTTGAGACAGCACATAGGAATTTTGTTAAACTTGGATTTATTTTGGTAATTTTTATTGGAAACAACAACAACAACAATAATGACAATACCTTAATCACAGCTTACATTTATTTATACATATACTATATGCTAAAATGTATTCTAAGTACTCTACATATGTCAGCTCATTTAATATTATAATAACCCTGTGAAATACTCTTGTTGTCTCTGTTATATACATAGAGGCAGATAGAGATTAGGTAATTTGTCCTAGGTCATGTAGCTAGTAAGTAGCAGAGCTGGGATTTGAACCCAGGTAGCTTGACTCCATAGTCCATGCTCTTAAAGACTAAAGTCTATGCCTCTTCTGCTAGCGCTGTCAACACTGACTTAGCTCTGGAATGTCTTCTACCTTAGTAGAACTCTCCCTGCCTTCCTCCTGAGGCCAGAGACCTTCCCAGGTAGGCGTGTGTTGACCCAGCGTCCTACGCAATGGTTGTTACACCGAACCTGACCCTGCCTTCTTTCATTCACATGTTAGAGGATTTCACAGAACTGTTTAATTACTCCTCAGAGGGAAGACAGATATAAAATACCTTCTTATCTTCCCCACTTCTCTCTCCCAGTGGCTTGACATTATGAAGTGAGATTTTCTTTCCCTCCTATCCAAAGTCAAAGGACAAATGAAGAAATTCCACAGAACTACTGTCCATTCACAAGAAGTTATATAGCACTTAAGGACAGTCTCTTTCCCTTGACCAACAAGTACTTAGTTTTATTTCTCTGCTGAGCTCTCATAGTATAATAGCAACCAATCTCAACAAGCAAAAATAACTTCTAAATTGGCAAAACCAACAGGTGGACCTTATGTTACTTGAACTCGTAAAATTACTTTATTTTATATGTTAACATTCAATAAAAACTGTCATTTTTGAGATAATTCTATGTATTTTAACACAGTATAGTTTAATGTATCAACCACCACTAAGGATATAGAACATTCCAATTACCTCCAAAATTCCCTTTTGCAGTGTCCCCAACCCAACATTTGGCAACCGCTGATCCATTCTCCTTCATTACAGTTTTGACTTTGGAAAATGTAATATAGATGGAATAATACAGCACATAACAGATATTTTGAGATGGGCTGTCTTCATTCAGTATAATGCCTTTGAGACCCACGCGAGTTGTTTTGTGTATCAGTCATTCATCCCATTTTATTACTGAATATTCCATTGTGTGAGCGCACCACAGTTTCTCCATTCATCAGTCGAAGGGCCTTCGAGTTGTCTGTAGTTTCTATCAAGTCTGAACAGAGCCACCGTAAACATTGGCGTACCGGTTTTTGTATGAATATGTGTTTATTTTTCTAGAGCAAATACTTCAGAATTGCTAGGTCATATGGGAAATGTGTGTTTATAAGAAACTGCTAAACTGTTTTCCAGGGTGGCCGTGTCACTTTATGTGCCCACCAGCAGTCGGGGAGAGTGTGTTTCATTTGCTCCATATTCTCACTGCACTTGGTTTTGTCAGCATTTTTACTTTTAACCATCCTAATAGATGTGTAGGGATATCTCATTGTAGTTTTAATTTGCATTTCCATCATGACTAATGATGTTGAACATCTTTTCCTGCGCCTGCTTGTTACCTGTATAACCTCTTTGGTGGCCTATTTAAGTCTTTTGCCCATTTTTTCCCTTTGCCTATTTTTAAAATTGGGTTGTTTTTCTCACTGCTGAGTTTGTAAAGTTCTTTATATTTCTCATTCAACAGAGAGAAACAGAAAAAGAGGACACGCACACATCCCCACCAGTACTCCTAACAAACAGTATGGATCCTACATTGCAAGCATAAAGAATAATATATTTAGATCTAGGAGAGGAGGAGCGTGAGAAAAGGATATTTACAAGTTGTTCTTGCTTTATAGTTTTATTTCTTTAAAGAGGTATGCTTAAGACATAGTTTTAAAAAGACCTACACATTATTTTTTTGTAAGAGCTTAGCGGCTCTCTTGGTTAATAGATATCTGTTATTCTCTCTCAGAAGTGCCATAGACACACTTGAAAACTATTTCTATGTGTGAAACAATTATCTGTTACTTAGAAAATTGACAGAGTCTGAATTTAAGGGCAAGACAGAATTATTTATCCAGGAACCAGAAGTTACAAGGTGACAGATTTCAATGTCAGAGGCCACTTACTATTATCTGACTATTCCATATGTTTTCATATTTCTGCATTTTTGTTTAAATTGTTTATTTCCTTTGCTTGGAATGCCATTCTTTTTCACCTGGTGATTTTTTTTTTTATGATACAGAGTCTTGCTCTGTCACCCAGGCTGGAGTGCAATGGCACGATCTCGGCTCACTGCAACCTCCGCCTCCCAGGTTCACGCCATTCTCCTGCCTTAGCCTCTTGAGTAGCTGGGACTACAGGTGTGTGCCACCACGCCTTGCTAATTTTTATATTTTTAGTAGAGATGGGGTTTTGCCTTGTTGGCCAGACTGGTCTTAAACTGCTGACCTCAGGTGATCCATCTGCCTTGGCCTCCTAAAGTGCTGGGATTACAGGCATGAGCCACCACACCTGGCCCTGGTGAATATTTTTATTCTTCAAGGCCAACCCCTGCTTGATCCCATTTTTCCAAAACAACTAATATTTTCTTTGTTCACTTATCACTTTGTATATTTATATAACTTATCAAATTATTTTAGGAATTTGTAGGCATGTGTCTTCTCCATTAGACAGAGAGCTTCTTAAGGATAGCTGTGTGAGCCAATCATCTTTTATCCCTAACAACTAATTTAATGCATGCTTCAAAAGAGACACTCATTTACCTGATTATTCATTAATTTACCAAATATTTATTTAGTTCCCACTGTGTGTTAGGTTGAGGGGCAGAGTAGTGAACCAACAGAAAAGATTCCTGCTTTATAGAGCTTACATTTTGTTGACCTTTTCAGATACCAGGATTCTCCTTTTCTAAAACAGTGGTTTTAAAGCTATTAGTTTTCCTCAAAGCCCTGCTTTAGCTGCATTCCATGTATTTTGCTATGTTGCATTTTCATTATCATTTGATTAAAATATTTTCTAATTTTCCTGATATCTTCTTTGATCCAATGATTATTTAGAAATATATTGCTTCATTTCCAAATATTTGTAGTTGATTTCTAACAATATCATTGTAGTCAGAGAACATACTCTTTCAATCTTTAAATTTATCCAGATCTGTTTAATGACCCAGAATATGATGTGTCCTGAAAATGTGCCATATGCAGTGCCATAGTTAGCTACAGTTTTCTCTACCTATCAATTAAGTCAACATGGTTTATAGTGTTGTTCAAACATTCTGTGTCTGTACTGGTTTTTTGTTTTTTTGTTTTGTTTTGTTTTTGAGATGGAGTCTTGGTCTGTCACCCAGGCTGGAGTGCAGTGACGCGATCTCCACTCACTGCAAGCTCCGCCTCCCAGGTTCACGCCATTCTCCTGCCTCAGCCTCCCATGTAGATGGGGCTACAGGTGCCCGCCACCGCGCCCGGCTAATTTTTGTATTTTTAGTAGAGACGGGGTTTCACCATGTTAGCCCGGATGGTCTCGATCTCCTGACCTCGTGATCCGCCCATCTCAGCCTCCCAAAGTGCTGGGATTACAGGCGTGAGCCACTGCACCTGGCCTGTTTGTTTGTTTTAAGATAGAATCTCATTCTGTTTTCAAGGCTAGAGTGCAGTGGCATGATCATAGTTCACTGTAGCCTTGATCTCCTGGGCTTAATGATCCTCCCATCTAAGCCTCCCACGTAGCTGGGACTACAGGCATGTGCCACCACACCCAGCTAGTTTTTAAATTTTTTTTTTTTTTTTTTTTTTTTTTTTTTTTTTGAGACAGAGTCTTGCTCTGTGGCCCAGGCTGGAGTGCAGTGGTGCAATCTCGGCTCACTGCAAGCTCCGCCTCCCAGGTTCACGCCATTCTCCTGCCTCAGCCTCCCGAGTAGCTGGGACTACAGGCGCCCACCACCATGCCTGGCTAATTTTTTGTAGTTTTGGTAGAGACAGGGTTTCACCGTGTTAGCCAGGATGGTCTCAATCTCCTGACCTCATGATCCGCCCACCTCAGCCTCCCAAAGTGCTGGGATTGCAGGCTTGAGCAGCCGCACCCGGCCTTAAATTTTTTATAGAGATGAGATCTTGCTATGCTGCCCAAGCTTTTACTGATTTTTTAAATTAGTTGTTCTATCAGTTGCTGAGAGAGGGACATTAAAATCTTTGGGAAAAATTATAGAATTGTCTGTTTCCAATTTTAATTCTGTCAGTTTTGCTTCATATATTTTAAAGCTCTATTAGGCACATATGTTTATGATTGTTGTGTTTTTCTGATAATTGACCCTTTTTTCATTATGAAATGGCCCTTTTTATTTCTGGTAATACATTTTATTTGACATCTATTTTATCTGATATTACATCCAGCCTTTTTATGCTTATTGTTTCCATGGTATATATTTTTTCCATTCATATACTTTCAACCTATCTGTATCTTTGTATTTAAAATGTATCTCTTAATGCAAATCAAAACCACAATGAGATACCATCTCACACCAGTTAGAATGGCAATCATTAAAAAGTCAGGAAACAACAGGTGCTGGAGAGGATGTGGAGAGATAGGAACACTTTTACACTGTTGGTGGGACTGTAAACTAGTTCAACCATTGTGAAAGACAGTGTGGCAATTCCTCAAGGATCTGAAACTAGAATTACCATTTGACCCAGCCATCCCATTACTGGGTATATACCCAAAGGATTATAAATCATGCTGCTATTAAAGACACATGCACATGTATGTTTATTGTGGCACTATTCACAATAGCAAAGACTTCGAACCACCCCAGATGTCCATCAGTGATAGACTGGATTAAGAAAATATGGCAAATACACTCCATGGAATACTATGCAGCCATAAAAAAGGATGAGTTCCTGTCCTTTGTGGGGACATGGATGAAGCTAGAAACCATCATTCTGAGCAAACCATTGCAAGGACAGAAAATCAAACACTGCATGTTCTTACTCATAGGTGGGAACTGAGCAATGAGAACACTTGGACACAGGGTGGGGAGCATCGCACACCAGGGCCTGTCATGGGGTGGGAGGAGGGGGGAGGGATGGAATTGGGAGATATGCCTAATGTAAATGACAAGTTGATGGGTGCAGCACACCAACATGGCACATGTATACATATGTAGCAAACCTGCACATTGTGCACATGTACCCTAGAATGTAAAGTATAACAATAATAAATTTAAAAAGATTTTTAAAAAGTAAAATAAAGTGTGTCTCTTGTAGACAGCATATAGTGGGTTTTGCTTTTTTTAAAAAAAAATGTATTCTGACTTCTGCCTTTTAATTGGTATGTTTAATGAAATTACTGGTTTAATGTAACATGTAATATAATTATTGCTATACTAGGTTTGGGTTTAGCATTTTATTTTTTACTTGTCTTTCTTTTTTGTACCTCTGTTACTCTTTTCCTTCCTTCTTTTGAATTATTTGAATATAGAATTTCATTTTAAATTTTCTGTTGGCTTTTTAGCTACACTCCTTTGCATTATTCTTTAGTCATTTATGAGGGATTGCAATAAACATCTGTGACTTTTCCACTATGGTTAATACTAACCCCTTACAGTTAATAATAACTACTTACATGAGATCTATTGTACAACATTATGACTATAGTTAATAACATGTATGTATTCTTGAGAACTGCTAAGAGAGTAGATTTTAAGTGTTCTCACCACAAAAATAAGTATGTGAGGTAGTACATGTGTTAGCTCAATTTAGCCATTCCACAATGTATGTGTGTATTTTAAAACATGTTATATACAATATATACAATTTTTGTCAATTGAAATCAGTAAAAACCACATATAATGTTGTATACTTCATATAAAATATTGAAATCTTGCAACTTGTAGATCCATATTTACCCCATCTTTTATGTTATGGTACTCATATGTATTACATAAAAATACATTATAAACCCTATAAGACAATATTTTAATTTCTGTCTTTAGAAGTTTGAAGGTTCAAGGCTGGGTGCAGTGGCTAACACCTGTAATCCCAGCACTTTGGGGGGACGAAGCAGGATCACTTGAGACCGGGGGTTCAAGACCAGCCTGGGCAACACAGTGAGACCCTGACTCTATAAAAAATTTTAAAATTAGCCAGTTATGGTGGGGTGTGCCTGTAGTCCCAGATCCTCAAAAGGCTGAGGTGGGAGGATCACCTGAGCCTAGGAGATGGAGGCTGCAGTGACTGTGATCACACCACTGTACTCAAACCTGGGCAATGGAGTAAGACCCTGTCAAAAAAAAAAAAAAAAAAAAATTTAAGGTTTCATGATAACATAAAAGGAAAATGGAAAAAGGAAAAAAAATGAGTCTTTGAACTGATTCAGGTATTTATCATTTCCAGTGCTCTTCATTTTTTTCTTAGGGTCTGAGTTTGTATCTTATACAATTTCTCTTTAGCCTAAAGAACTTTTATTAGCATTTCTTGCAGTGCAGGTCTTTTGGTGATTAATTCTTTCTGGTTTTGTTCCTCTGAAAATGTCTTTATTTTACTTGCTTTCTTGGAAGATATTTTGCTGGATGTAAAATTCTGGATTTAGTTTTTTCTCACCCTGTACTTTAAAGATGTAGTTCCGCTCTCTTCTGGTCTCCGTAGTTTATGATAAGTCAGCTGTTAATCAGACTGCAGTTCTCTTGTATTTAATATGTCATTTTTCTCTTGCTGCTTTTGGTGTTTGTTCTTTATCTTTGGTTTTCAACAGTTTGACTATAATGTGCCTTGAGGTGGGCTGTTTTGCATTTATTTTGCTTCGTCTTTGATTAGTATTTTGTAATTGTGTGTGTGTGTGTGTGTGTGTGTGTACATATATATATATATATATTTTTTTTTTTTTTTTTTGAGACAGAGTCTTGCTCTGTTGCCCAGGCTGGAGTGCAGTGGTGCAGTCTTGGCTCATTGGTTCAAGTGATGAGACTCCCACCTGAGCCTCCCAAGTAGCTGGTACTATAGGCGCGCAACACCATACCCAGCTAATTTTTGAATTTTTAGTAGAGATGGGGTTTCACCATGTTGGCCAGACTGGTCTTGAACACCTGACCTCAGGTGATCCATTTGCCTTGGTCTCCCAAAGTGTTGGGATTACAGACATGAGCCACTGCACCTGGCCTGTAATTGTATATTTCGGTTCATTGAATTTGAGCTATTTTGGCCATTTGTTTTGTTTTTGCGCCACTGCACTCCGGCCTGGGCAACCGTGTCACCCAGGGTCTTGCTGTGTCATCCAGGCTGGAGTGCAGTGGCGCAATCTCAGCTCACTGCAGCCTTGACCTCTTGGGCCCCAAGAAACTGTCCCACCTCAGCCTCCTGAGTAGCTGGTACTACAGGTACATAACCACCACACCTGGCTAATTTTTTTTTTTTTTTTTGGTATTTTGAAGAGGCAGAGTTTTGTCATGTTGCCTAGACTGATATCAAACTCTTGAGCTCAAGCAGCTTGCCCACCTCAGCCTCCCAAAGTGCTCTCTGGGTTCTCTGGTTGGAGAGCACAGTAAGTGAAGGGAAGAATGATGTCAAATGAGATTGGAGAGGCGAGAAGATCATGGAGAGCTTTACAGACCCTGATAAGGAGTTGGGAATTATGATTCTATGTCAGAAAATATGATTACCATAATTGTAAGGGTCGCTTGCCAAACTCATATTGCTTTATCCTTCAGAGTCTTGACCAATGGATAGGGTGGCCTTGTGATTGTATGACCTACCTGTCAGTTAACATAGTTGGAGCAGAAGCTAGAAGACCATGCAGACTGGGTTTCTCCCATATGTGGGAAGTTGAAGTAGACTTCCCACTGCTAAGGTTCTGCAGTATTGCTGAAAACAAGTTGGCCTGCATGTAGAAAAGTATAATGACAATTAAAACCACACTTTAAAATGAAGAGTGCGAATGTAGAGAATGAAAAGACCATTGTAGAATGAAGAGCTGTAGTTACACACAGCTAAAGATTTCACATGATTTCTGCGTAAGAGCAGTATCTTTAGTCCGTAAGTGTTATTATGTTAAAAGAATGGGCTTAAAACAATGTGCTATATAGAGTATGTTTATCGATCTGATTTCCGGGGAACACTTGAAACTCACTTGATCCTTTCTTTGGTTTAGATGACAGCGCTTCTGCTGCAAGTAGCATGGAGGTGACGGACCGCATTGCTTCACTGGAGCAGAGAGTCCAGATGCAAGAAGACGACATCCAGCTGCTCAAATCAGCTCTAGCTGATGTGGTTCGGCGGCTGAACATTACTGAGGAACAGCAGGCCGTGCTTAACAGGAAAGGACCTACCAAAGGTGGGCATTTGAGTGACACAGGAACTTTAGTAGAATTGGTCTCAAGGTAGAATCTTGCTCTAGCAAACACATTGTGCTCTTTAATATTGACAGAGAATCAAAACTTAGAATAACAAGAAAACAGTCTTAGCACTGTCAACATAATCACATGAAGTATGATAGTATTTTGGGGCTTGATGTTGGTGAATTGTATAGCCCAGTGATGTACATTTGTAGGTGATCATTAAATGCTTGTTGAGTCAAGCAAGGAACAGTCCAAATGAACCACTGAGAACAGTTTTTTATCAAGATTCTCTGGGATGGAGAGAGCTTGCAGAAAGAACTACGGTCCTTTGGGCCACTTTTGGAGGTTGTTCTACCTAGCTTGTTTTTTGAAAACTCTTATTCTTTATATGTACTTAACATATACTATAATTCAGTTCGGCACAGCAGCACTAGATCATATGCCACATTCAAAGCTCTGAGCCAAGCGCTGGGGGTGCAGAGGTGGTGGGCCTTCTTTCAGAAACTCAGAATCCTGTGTTATCACTAGCTTTTCCCCTCTTCTAGCTGCAGAGCAAGCCGCTCCCACGCAAAGCCCTCTGTTCCTTTTGAATCCCCTCTGCTGTCCGCAAGGACATCACCTGCTACAGAGCTCTGTCCTCGCAAATTTAAGTCATCATTTCATGTCCCCGTGGCTCTTGGCAATGAGATATTAAGAAGCAATATTTGTGTTAAATAATTTTGTCATTATCTTCTTAGAAGATAATGGAATTAGACAATTAGACAATTTTGGAACTAAAACGCCTCATGACAATTTCTGTCCTGCTAGCTGGCGCCCTCATGTCTGCGTGAACTCGCGCATGGTTCATCTTTAGCCAGAATCATTCTTCCTCGTGACTAACTGTAGAAAAGAGAATTCGTCTTGGCTGTGAGATGCCTTTGGCAAAAACGTTTTTTGAGATTACAACATTTAGATGTTCCTTTAAAAATACCTTTCATTGGCTAGGCACAGTGGCACATGCCTGTAATCCCAGCACTTCGGAAGGCTGAGGCGGTCGGATCACTTGAGCCCAGGAGTTCAAGACCCATCTAGGCAACATAGTGAGACCACATCCCTACAAAAGGTTTAAAAATTAGCTGGGTGTGGTGGCAAGTGCCTGTGGTCCCAGCTACTCAGGAGGCTGAGGTAGGAGGTTGCTTGAGCCCAGGAGGCCAAGGCTGCAGAGAGCACCACTACACTCCAGCTGGGTAACAGAGCAAGACCCCATCTCAAAACAAAAACAACAAAAGGACTACCTGTCATTGTTATTTCAATTTAACAAATTATTTCACAGTTAATGTGTATTTTCCTTGGAGTCAGGAGGGAGGACTGTCTAAGGTTGCGTCTTTGAGTTTTTTTCTCAAGTTCTTGGCTGCACTTCCACATATCTGTGGGAAGAAATCAGTTTCTTTGTCGTCCCAGGTAGTTATCACCAGCTCCGTGTGAGATGGCTACACCTGTTGGGCTGATGTCTGCATTTTGAATAATCATTTTAAGTAATCTTTTTTCCTTCTGAGTTACAAAGTGATTCAGGTATTTTAAATATAAACCGCATTATTCTAAGTATTCTTGACCTACCCAGCTTTCCACAAATAAATCTGATGACTGCTGTGTCTGAAAGGGTACATTTGAAGGTGCTGCTTTATATAAAACTTCAGACTTCTGAAACTTCCTTATTTTTAGAAAACTACGGGAAGAAAATAACAGGGCGTGCCCAAGAGTTTTGTTTTCTTGATTAAGAATGACGTTTGAATTTCATAACTGCACAGAAAAATAAATTTTTTCGTAGTCATCTGATATTTCTTTATAAACATTCTTTTCCTAACTGAAAGTAAATCAAAGCTTAGTTGCCAGAAGGTCACACCAAGAAGTGGAAAAAACGATTCACAAGAAAGCAGGTGAGTGGGCTGCATCCCTGAATGGAGGGACCTTGGGCTCCCTACTTTCTGTGCAGCTAATTAGAGGACAGTGGAAACGGGCAGGAGGGGCGTGCCCGTGGGAGGGGTGTGCCCATGGGAGGGGTGTGCCTGCAGGAGGGGTGTGCCTGCAGCAGCTGCCCTGGCTGTGCTCATCTTTGAGGGAGCTGCCATGTGGGCACTTGGGAACTGGTGCCCATACCTCTGTCTGTGTTTAGAGCTGGCCCTCTGTGGTCGTGATTGAAGTGGTGGGGCATCTTTTAGGCGAGATGGATTTTAGGCAAATCCCCTTTGGTTTTAAGTGGCCACACAATTATCACTTCATAATATTTTGACCTGCCATCCTCATGTAGACTTGAAGTAGCCTGGACACTGACATTCTTATTTTTATTTCTGAGACAGGTTCTTGCTCTGTTGCCCAAGCTGGAGTGCAGTGTTGTGATATTGGTTCTCTGCAACCTCCGCCTCCTGAGTTCAAGCGATTCTCCAGCCTCAGCTTCCCGAGTAGCTGGGACTACAGGCGCACGCCACAGCACTCAGCTAATTTTTTTGTGTTTTTAGTAGACACAGGGTTTCACCATGTTGGCCAGGCTGGTCTTGAACTCTTGACCTTAGGTGATCCGCCTGCCTTGGCTTCCCAAAGTGCTGAGATTACAGGCGTGAGCCACTGCATCTGACCTGCATTCTTATTTTTAAATATCAAGTGATTTTCTCCCCCAGGGTTAGTTTTTTTAATGCTCAGGGCTGACTCAGTATGTTGAGCTTTGGGTGTACAGCTTCTGCTGTCTGCCCAGTGCTGGGGATGGCTGTGCCACCAAGAAGCAGGCAGGTACTCTCTGGGGGTCCTGCTCAAAGCCTGTGCGGGAAGAATGCATGTCTTTCTGCTGCCGCAGCCGCTGCCTAGTTTTTAGGCTGCAGTCAACACTCACTGGCCTCAGTAGTACCTGTGGGGCCATAGATAATCATTCTGATTCCTTTCCACAATAATACTCCACTTCTCTGAAGAATGTTATCATGACCTCTAAGCTTTGACTGACTGTATCATTCTTCATATGCCTTGATTAGTATAATGATGAGAACTGCAGGTTCATGGAAATAATTCGGTAACAACCAAGGTCAAGGCTTCCTGAAATGGGGAGACATTGTGGCCCACTGTAATGTGCTGGGCCTGTGGATAGGTATTCTGTAGAGAGGGAGCTGTCACTTGTTCTCCTGTCCCTGCCGTTGGCCTGCTTGCCCCAGTTAGCCAGGTCTTCTTTCCCTTGAGAAGACTGCCTTGGGTCTTAGGATTTCCTCAGTCTCTGTGAGCTCCCCAGACTCTGTTTTCTCCTTTTCCTTTGATATTTTTTAAGAGTTTTTCAGAGTTGCGGTTGGAGTGGGGCAATACTCTGGTAGCAGAATATAGTGAACAGACCCCTTAGATACTGCTGTTGTGAGTGTAAATACAGACAAATGATGGATGAATAAGGGAATTCATTGCAGTACTGTGCACAATGGAGAAAAATTGGATGGGAAACAATAAGGGAGCAGCAAGCAGTAGGGGCATGGCCAGAAGATGATGGTGCCTCCATATGATTAAATGCTTTGTGGTCTTTAAAAATGTTTGTGGTACTGGTACAAGAGGGAAAATGCTTATGCATTACAGAGTCAAATGCAGGCTATAAAACTGTATATGCTGTATCGTTTCAACTAAATAGACAAAACTTATGCAAAGAAGACTGGAATGAAGTACTGTATAGCAAAAGTAATTCATGGGTTTTTTCCTGAGTAATAGGATTATGAATTTTTAAATACTTTTAGTTAGTTTCTAAATGTTCTGTGGTGTGTATTTCTTAATAAGCAGAAGGAATTTGTGTTCTAAAAAATCACTTCTTTCTTTCCATTGAATCTGAGGTCAACAGCAGGGTTCATGGCAAATGTTAGGAGGCCAGGGGTTCACTCACATGTGTTTTCAAGAAGACAGGGAGTCGTTTGGAGTTCAAGCAATCCATTGTATACACACACAGCTGATTTTCATGTTAGCGCAGGGATTTTTAACATGTAAAATGTAGATGAAAATATAGTTGTGCCGTGTATCTGGGATCGTCTATTTTGTTATGCATTACCCAGTGAATAGCTCATATTTCCCATTTGAAATTTTGCTTGTCTGTTCAGACTAGTTAGGCAGCTTCCCTTTTAAAGTACTTTAATATGAAATACTTTAATATTCCTTTGCAACTTTTAAAATCGGTTATATCAATAGTGGATCTATGAATTAGAAGATCAAAGAATTATAATAATATTGGCTTCATTAATTAATGGATCAGAGAATTACTAAATATAACCAGAAGGCTTCTGTTGGAGAGGTTAATAAGCAAGTCAGTCCTGCCATTCCAAGACATCGAAACCCTCTAGCCTCAGAACACAGCCTCTGCAACCACTGTCAAAAGCCAACTACAGATTTTTAGCTGTGAGAAGCCTGTGCTACACTGGCACTTAACACTGATATTCAGAATACTACTCATAGGTACCAGGTATTGATTGACCAAGGGCTGGACTTTGCAGCAGACATTTTGGATGTATTAGCTCATTTTACCCCTCCACGTTTCTCTGAGGCAAGTGTCGTTGTGCCCATTTTATAGATGAGAATGAAGCCTCTGGGAGGTGTAGTGATTTGTCAGGCTACGCAAGGGCCAAATCTGGGACTGGACCCCAGGGCCCGGCTGACGTGTTCTTTCTGCCATCTGCATTGCCTCGCTGTGCATGCCTCTAGCAATATTCCATAAGTTAGCATTATTCGCATTAAACCAAATATTTAAAACATGAATATAATTTGAAAATCTTTTTTCAAGGTTTAATTTGATTTGCAAAGTATGCCAAATACATTAGATTATATTCAGCACATCATTGTGTGAAATATTATGTTACGGTCTCTTCACAAGTTTTATTAGGTAGGTGCAACTGACAAATTAAAATTTTTAAGCTCTTGGCAGTCGATGGCATTAATGAATTATTAACTTAGTTCTGTATCCTAGTTAACCAAAATTAAGGAGCAAATAACTTTTGCTTTTTCTCTTGTCTACTGCACTTTCTTCTTACAAATTGGCAATTTACAGAAAAACATCTTTTCTTTCTTGCTCTTTTAGATAGAACATACTGTAGTTTCTTTTGTTTCTGTCATTAGCTGCCCTCTCCAGTTTAGATGGGTATTCTGTAGTGATTTATAGAACAGGGTTTAGTAGGTGTTTGTAGTTTTTCAGAGATTAAAAAAGATGTTTCAAATTGTGTATTATGAAAATGTTCTCAAATGTGTACAAAAGTAGAAAGAAGAGTATCTTTTACCTGCCATTCTCATTTATCAATATGTGGTCAGTTATCATTATGACCCTCTCCTACTACCCCCTCACCCCATACTGGATTATTTTAAAGCAAATCTAAGACACTATATCATTTTATCTGTAAATATGTCAGTATGTATTTCTAAGATATAGACTCTTTTCTAAAGTCCATAATGGCTGGGTGTGGTGGCTCATGCCTGTAATCCCAGCACTTTGGGAGGCTCAGGTGGGCGGATCACTTGAGCCCACGAGTTAGACACTAGCCTGGGCAACATGGTGAAACCCCATCTCTACAAAAAATACCGAAATTAACCTTGTGTAATGGCGTGAACCTGTAGCCCCAGCTATGCTGGTGACTGAGGCAGGAGGATCACTTGAGCCCAGGAGGCAGAGGCTGCAGTGAGCCGAGGTCACACAACTCGCTTCAGCCTGGGTAACAGGGCAAGACCCTGTCTCAAAAAAAAAAAGCAAAAATAAAAATAAAGTCTATAATAATAACATTATTACACTTCAAAACTAATAATTTCTTAATATCATTTAATAGCAAGTCAGCAGATTTCCCTAATTGTCCATGAATGACTTTTTATAGCAGTTTTATTGAAATATAATTCACATACCATAAAATTGACCCTTTTAAAATTTATGATTCATTGATTTTTAGTATAAGTTGTAAAACCATCACCACTATCTAATTTTAGAAAATTTTTATCACCCGAAAAGAAACCCCTCACCGATGAGCAGTGGTTTCCAGTTGCTCCCTCCTCCCAGCCCCTGGCAACCACTAGTCTACATCATGTCTCCGTAGATTTGACACCTTGGACGTTTTCTGGAAGTGAGATCATACAATATGTGGTCTTTTGCCACTGTCTTCTCCCACTTAGCATAATTGTTTTCAAGGTTCACCCATGTTCCAGCATACATCATTCCTTTTCATTGTCAAATAATATTCCACTGGATGCAACATTTTGTTTATCCATTTATCAGTCAATAAGCATTTCGGTTGTTAATACATGACTTTATGAAATCAGTTCATTAATGTCTTTTTCCCCATTTATATTTCTATTACATTGAATTTTTAATGTTACAGGATTCTTGCACTCCTAGACCCATGCCTAAGAATTCAAATGAAAACACATGGTACGATGGACAGCCCCGTTTACCTTGATTCATGTGCCTTTTGATAATTTCGAAACCTTTTTAAAGTGATGCAATAAGAGACAGAGTTGTAGGGCTGCAGGTTTCTGGCCAGTAGATACAAAGTAGCACGCTGTCTTGTTCTGAACCTTGTTCTTTTTACTGAGCAGTGTGGCCTACAAGGCATTCCTTTGCAGTGTCTAGAGCTCCTCCTCATTCCCTTTTTTTTTTTTTTTTTTTTTTTAGACAGAGTTTTTGCTGTTGTTGACCAGGCTGGCGTGCAATGGCGCGATCTCGGCTCACCACAACCTCTGCCTCCCGGGTTCAAGCGATTCTCCTGCCTCAGCCTCCTGAGTGGCTGGGATTACAGGCATGCGCCTCCACGCCCGACTAATTTTTGTATCTTTAGGAGAGACGGGGTTTCTCCATGTTGGTCAGGCTGGTCATGAACTCCTGACCTCAGGTGATCCACCCGCCTCGGCCTACCAAAGTGCTAGGATTATAGGCGTGAGTCCCCGCACCCGGCCTCCTCGTTCCTTTTACAGCTGCACGGTGCTCCCTTGCAAGGAGATGCCACAGTATATTCAACCAGTCCCTGCGACAGGCTTTGGTTTTGCAAGTTGTGCTGCAGTGATTGGCCGTGTGCGTAGGGCATTTTGTATTTTTGCCAGTATATTTAGGACAGGTGCCTAGAGATAGGGGTGCTGGGTCAGAGGTGCACCTGTGATTTTGCTGGATGTTGGTGATGGTGATGATAGGAGTCTCCTCCAGCACTCAGCTAATCATCTACTTTGTCTTATAACTTAGCAAAAGCAGATTGCCTTTTCCAGTTCTAAATACAGACATTTTTCAAATTTTGAAATGGATAATTAGGAATTCTAGGCTCATAATGGTTAGATATGTTAAAAGTAAACTTTGGATTTCCTCATATAATCATATATGTAATCATATTTTTAACCCTAATGGGAGTTTTATATATCAAATATTGTACATTGCGTTGTTGATGTGATGTAAGTTAAAAGGGTTTCTTGATCATTAGATTGCAACTTAATATAAAAATATGCATTAGTAGATTTGGCTAGCTTTACTAGAACTTCTAGATTTATTCATATCAACTGTAGTTTTGAAAATATATTATCACGGATAGTACTCTTGAAATCTCGGTATTCCAATTCAACCATTTAGAATGATGAAAAAAATTTATTTCAGGCTTAATTATGAATGTTTTTGGACCTGAGATTTTTAAAACCTTGGTTAGATTTCAGTTACCAAACTATGGCGTCATATTGCAGGGAATCTAACTCCAGGTAGTTTAAATAGTATGAAATATAACAGGAAACTGCTGAGCAAAAATACTGCACCTATTACTGGAAACCAGTCTTCAGCTTGGTTGCCCTTCTCCCTCCCTTCACTTCCGGTGAGTTGGTAGGGTCTGTCCTCAGAGAGCCCAACTCACTGGGAAACTCAGATGTTGCTTTACAGAACACTCTTCTCACATGAATGAAAGAGAATAGATTTCAGAGTGGGAAGATACCTTAAGGAACACTTTTGACCAAAGCCTTTCCTTTATGGGTAAGGAAAACGGGACCCAGAGGACCTGACCTATGGACACATGACTAGATGGGGACACAGCAGGGACTGGTGCCCCGGCCCCTAACTCCCAGACCTGAGTTCCTTCCCCCACGCTCCACTACCTCCCCCACTGTGCCTTGGTGTAAGCGCAGGAAGCAAGTGGCTGTTTTTGGGTGAGAATGTGAGAATGTGCCTGGGGTTCTCCTCCAAATCTGTGTACGAGATATGCAGCCCGTGGGTTCTCACTGGCTCTGATTCTGCCTCTGGTACCACTTGACCATAGCATTTCATTCTCTTCACATTATATTCAGGATACAAAATTGCACCCAGTGTCCACAATAGAGTATTTTCTTGTCGGGATTTAGCCAGAGGATAATGGCTACCACTTCTAGGGTGTCTACTACGTGCCGGGCACTGTGCTAGAAACTTCGCATTCCTCATTCCTAATCCTCACAGCAGTCCTGCAAGGTGAGCACTCTGACCTTATTTTAGAAGGAGTCCAAGGTTTGGGCTATGTCTTCCAGCTCAGCTGAGGATGAGTCCAGTCCTGTGTGCCTTGAGGGCCCTTGCGCTCCTTCACCTGGGCACCTCTGACCCCCAGAGACAGGATTCCAGCCGTCCTGCAATCCTTCCACCCGATGCATTCCAAACACGGTGTTTCTCAGGCTCCTTTCATCTGAGAAATTCTCCTTTTGGTGCTGTGTTTGTTGCTGTGTTTTGCCTCTAGGAACAATTTAAAATTTTTTTTTTAAACAACCCTTTCATGAACCAAAAGAATATCTCATATCTTAGTGTCATCTGGAAGCTAGGGATCCATTTGTCTTAGCACTTGAGGAGCAGAAAATTGTGTTTGAACCTTCCCTAGTGCTATGTCACTTCTGCATTTTTAAAGAGCCCTTATCTGAAAATGATTCATTACAGCTGCTCCTCTTTTCCTGCCGTCTTCAAGATCCAGGCTGGCACCTGTTCAGACTCAACACTAGGAGGTATTTTTCCTTCCACCAGGTTTTCTTATGGTAGAGAGCTGTCTTCCTTGAGTGGCTAATAATTTTTAGACATGGTAACATGAAAGAAACCTGGCATGATGTCATGTGCAAAATAGGTACTTAGTAAGCACGATGGTGGTGGGGGTTACATTGCTACTTAATCAGTCAGTGGTTACAAAAACCCAAGGATGTTATCAAGACAGGGATGAGCAGTAATTGGATCTTGCCGAAGTTGGGAATCGATCCAACCTCTCAGTCACTCCAAGAGTAGTCACTGTGCGTCCCCCTCCTCCTTCCCATCCCTCTCCTCTTCCTCCTCTTCCCACCCTCTATTTTTCTTTCATGATCTCTCATCACAACTTTAATATTCTATTTGCTTCTGAGGCTACTCTATTGTATTTTAAGATATAAAATATACACTCTGGGAATGCCTCCTGCATTGCATCTGATTTTCTTTTCATGGGCTTTTAAAATCCTATTTTCTATTCTTTTGAGAAAAGGACAACAGTAGATTGTTAGGAGATTGAATTTTGAAATTATAACTCAAGAAAGAATGAACAACTTAGTAGTGACTCCAAAATGGCTACATGATGTCTTCTCTTAGGAGAAAGGTTTTTGTTATTGAAATTGAACCAAGTTAAATTTCCAATGTATGTTGACTCCTTTCTGTGTGTAGGCCTGGGAGCAGGTACTAGCTTCAAGAATCCTGCAGTCAATGGAGTAGACAGACTGTTGGATTTAGCATTCCAAGTGTGATGACGGTGGCTAAGGCAAGGCGGTGTGGGAGCATGGAGGAGGCCCCACTTTCTTTTACATTAGAGAGAGAAGGAAGATTGGCCCTCAGCTTTAGGGACTGGAAAGTTCTAGCAAGTTAAAAATATGGCATAATATACAGTTTTGTTGTTGGTAATATTTTAAGAGCCTAATGGAGGCAGATTTAATTCTCTAATGAACAAAATCTGCTAGCTCTTTTATTTGTTTGTTTGGAGATGGAGTCTCCCTGTGTTGCCCAGGCTGGAGTGCAGTGACACGATCTCGGCTCACTGCAACCTCCGCCTCCCGGGTTCAAGCGATTCTCCTGCCTCAGCATTCTTACTAGCTGGGATTACAGGCACATGCCACCACAGCCGGGTAATTTTTCTGTTTTTAGTAGAGAGGAGGTTTCACCATGTTGGCCAGGCTGGTCTCAAACTCCTGTCCTCAGGTGATCCACCTGCCTCAGCCTCCCAAAGTGCTGGGATTACAGGAGTGAGCCACTATGCCCGGCCTCTGCTAGCATTTTTAAATGAACTTTTTATTATAGGATAGTTTTAGATTTCTAGAAAAGTTGTAAGCACAGAAGTTTCCCATAGACACAGTACCCAGTTTTGCCTGTTATTACCATCTTATATTAGTATGGTACATTTGTCACAACTAATGGACCAATATTAATACATTATTATTAATTAATGGCCATGCTCTATTGGGATTTCCCTAGTTTGTCCCTTAAGCCCTTTTGGTTCCAGATTCCCATGCAGGGTAACACATGATCTTTAGTTACCCTGGCTCCTCAGCCTCCTCCAAGCTGACAGTCTTCCTTGTTTTTGATGATCTTGACAGTTTTGAAGAATACCGATTAGAGAGTTCATTGACTGTCCTTCAACTTGGCTTCGTGTGATGTTTTTCTCATGGATAGACTCAGGTTATGGGCTTTCGGGAGGAAGGCACAGAGGTAAAGTGCCGTTCTCATCTTATCAGCACATCCCGTCCAAGGGTGTATGCCATCAACATGGCTCATCACTGTGGTTGTTGACCTTGGCCACCTGGCCGAGGGAGTGTTGGTCAGGTCTGTCCACTGGAAATGACTTCTCCCCCAACTTCATCACTTGGCTGTTAGAAGGAAGTCAGCATGCGCCAGCTGCACTTAAGGAGTGGCAGATTATATTCTACCTTCTTGAGGGTGGGGTAGCCACATAAATTATTCAGAATATAGCTGCATGGGGATTTGTCTGTTCTCTTCATTTATATATTTACCCAATCATTTATTTATATATACTGCAGCATAAACTTACAGATACTCGTTGTGTACTTTGGGTTATAACCGAATACCATGTTATTTGTTTTATGGCTCAAATTGTTCCAGCTTTGGCCTTTGGGAGCTCTTTCAGTTAGGTCCTGTGTCCGTTTGACTTGCCCCCACCAAAGTAGTGTCTTTTGGTTTTATTGTTGTTGTCTGAGCACTTCTTTACTTTGTGGCACCACAGGAGACTCCAGATTCATGTGTTCCCTGCCCCAGCCCTACGTGCAGCTGCTTCCCCTGGAGGCCTGCTTCCTTCTGCTATAGAACGGCCTTGGAAACCAAGGTTTGGGCATTGGGTGTCATTGCTTTAAGCCCTCTCAGCAGACAGAGCTGAGAAACATGTGTTTATACTAACCTGTATGTGTGTCTGTGTATGTATTTATACTTACGTATCTGCATCTGTGTTACGGGAAACCCGAGTCTGCCCTGATGTCTCTACTCTAGTGGCACATGGTTCATTCCCGCCATCTCCCCTTGCTTATCCATCACCTCCCTCTCCAACGGTGAGAGGCCTGCCCCTGCCATCCTCCCTCCTTTTATGTAATTGTCCCATCCTGGTGTTCCTGTGTAGTGGTTTCAGAATTGTTAGCCTCCACCTTTGTGGGAAGCAAGCTTACTAACTAAACTGCAGTGCTGATATGCAGTTCCTGTTATCTTTAGTTTTAGAGTCTCTACTCATTTCCAGAATGACTTAGGTCAGCACCTTCCTTCCCCTCACTGCCTTCAGTGAGGCTGTTGTATGTTTGTCATACAATCTTCATTCCATCCTGGGGTTTCCCCGTCTCCTAGTCGGTTTTACTTACATACGTCAAGGTTCACTCTTGGTGCTATAAGGGTCTCTGGGCTTTGACAAGGCATCATGTCACATATCCCTCACGATGGTATCTTACAGGAGAGTTTTATCACCCTAGAAGACCTCCTTTACACCACCTATTCAGCCCCTGCCCTGCAACCTCTGACAGCCACAAATCGATTTTCTGTCTTTAGTTTGCCTTTACTCAAATGTCATATAGATGCAGTCATACAACATGGAGCCTCTCAGACTTGCTGCTTTCCTTTAACAATGTGGATTTCAGATGTGGTTTGCTTCATTCCTTTTATCACCAACTCATATTCCATTGTATGGATGGGCCAGTTTGTTTATCTGTTCACCTATCAGAGGACATCTTGGTCGCTTCCAGTTTTTGACGATTGTAAATAAAGCAGCTCTAAATATTTACATGTGGGTTTGTGTAGACATAAGTTTTCAGATCAATTGGGTAAATACCTAGTGTCAGTACAATTACCGGATCATATGGTGAAACTATATTTAGCTTTATAAGAAACTGCCAGACTGTCTTCCACAGTGGCTGTACTATTTTTCATTCCCACCAGCAAGGAATGAGAGTTCCTGTTGATCGGCGTCCTGGCCATCAATTGGTATTTTGTCTGTCTTTTTGGATTTCTGCCATTCTAATAGGTGTATAGAAGTATCTCATTATTGTTTTAATTTGCATTTCCCTAATGACAAATGATGTCGAGCGTCTTTTCATATGCTTATGTGCCATCTGTATATGTCTTCTTTGGTGAAGTGTCTTTTCAGATCTTTTGCCCATTTTTTTAATTGGGCTGTTTGTTTTCTTACCATTGAATTTGAGGAGTTCTTTTTATATTCCTTATACAAGTCTTTTATCAGATATGTGATGTGCAAATATTTTCTCCTAATCTATGCCTTGCATTTTAATCCTCTTAGGTTCTCTTGCAAATTTTTAAAAATGTTAATGAAGTCCAAGCTATCAATTTTTTTCTTTCATGGATTGTGCTTTTGGTATTAGATCTAAAAACTCATCACCAAATCACTTTCTTCTAGAAGTTTTATAGTTTTGCATTTTAAATTTAGGTTTATGGGCCGTTTTGAGTTAATTTTTGTGTAGGGTGTGAGGTTAGTGTCTAGGTTCCCTTTGTTGAAAAGATGAAGATCTTGGCTGGGCATGGTGGCTCACACCTGTAATCCCAACACTTTGGGAGGCTGAGGCAGGCGGATCACCTGAGGTCAGGAGTTCAAGACCAGCCTGGCCAACATGGTGAAACCCCATGTCTACTAAAAATACAAAAATTAGCTGGGCATGGTAGCCAGCATCTGTAATCCCAGCTACTCGGGAGGCTGAGGTAGGAGAATTGCTTGAACCCAAGAGACTGAGGTGGCCGAGATTGTGCCACTGCACTCCAGCCTGAGCAACAAGAGTGAAACTCTGTCTCAAAAAAAAAGAAAAGAAAAGAAAAGAAAACATGATCCTTTCTCCAAGGAATTGCCTTCATATCTTTGTCAGTGCTGCTAGTGTTTCAAAATTCATGTCCTTTTCCTTTCTACCTGGCTTACGTTCTGTAAAACAGTGGTCCCCAGCCTTTTTGGCACCAAGAAAATTGTGGAAGATGATTTTTCCATAGAAGTGGGGGTGGGTGTTGGGGATGGTTTTGGGATGATTCAGGCATGTTACATTCATTGTGTGCCTTCTTTCTATTATTATTACATTTTAATATATAATGAAATAATGATACAACTCACCATAACGTAGAATCAGTGGCAGTCCTGAGCTTGTTTTGTCGCAATCAGATAGTCCCATCTAGGGTTGATGGGAGACAGCAACAGATCATCAGGCATTAGATTCTCATAAGGAGCGCTCAGCCTAGATCCCTCGCTTGCACGGTTCACAAGAGTTTGCACTCCTAAGAGAATCTAATCTGATCTGACAGGAGGGAGAGCTCAGGTGGTAACATGAGTGATGGGTAGCAACTGTAAATGCAGATGAAGAGTTGCTCACTCGCTCACTGCTCACCTCCTCCTGCTGTGTGGCGTCATCTTCCTAACAGGGGGTTGAGGACCCCTGCTGTAAAATGTTACCTTTACAAAAGGGAAGTTTCTGATGTTATTTTCTGCTTGTCTTACAGCAAGACCACTGATGCAGACCCTGCCTTTAAGAACCACTGTCAACAATGGCACTGTGTTACCAAAGAAATCTAGTGGTTCTCTACCGTCCCCCTCCGGGGCCAGGAAAGAAACCGCTGTGCCGACAACCAAAAGGTGAGCCAGAGGCAGGGCCTTAAAGGAACTCTAAAAGCAGTTCTCTCTTCGATCCCAAAATGAGTATTACTTTTTAAAATCGTATTGTACAATTTCTTCTCTGAGTTAAAGCTTATCAAAGTCCAACATTTTATATGTTGCCATAACAGGAACTAGTTAAGTTTATTATTATTCTCGTTTTAGATTTACTTGTGTTGCCTTTGAAACCTCACTGGCTAAAACCACAGTGTGGTGTTTTGTATTTTTACTTAAAGTTCTCTTTTGAAAAAACAAATGTTAGTATAACCTGGGTAAAAATAAATAAATGTTCCCAAGTCCGTACTGGGAACATGACAAAATTCAGATTGCCATGGCAACCTCAGATTTTTCTCTGTGCAATTTGGATAAGCTCATGCTTTCAAAATGTACCCAACAGTGGAGTCTAAATATTGATGTTATCTGTCACAAAGAGCACAGTTTGCTCTTAACTTTCGTATTATTTTGTAATTGCCATTTAAAGATTTTTATATTTTAGGACCAGGTACAGTGGCTTACACTTATAATCCCAGTACTTTGGGAGGCCAAGGTGGGCAGATCACTTGAGCTCAGGAGTGTGAGACCAGCCTACCTTAACTGTTTTTAAGTGTAGAGTTCAGTAGTGCTAGCCAGGCTCAGTGGCTCACGCCTGTAATTCCAACACTTTGGGAGGCCGAGGAGGGTGGATTGTCTGAGGTCAGGAGTTCGAGACCACCGTGACCAACATGGCGAAACCCCATCTCTACTAAAAATACAAAAATTAGCTGGGCACAGTGGCACATGCCTGTAATCCCAGCTACTTGGGAGGCTGAGGCAGAAGAATCACTTGAACCTGGAAGGCCAAGGTTGCAGTGAGTCGAGATCACACCATTGCACTCCAGCCTGGGTGACAAGAGCGAAACTCCATCTAAAAAAAAAAAAGAGTTCAGTAATGTTAAGTATATTCACACATCTGTTGTTGTGCAACAGAGCTCTAGAACTTTTTCATCAGGCAAAAGAGAAACTCTAGACCCATTAAATAGTAAGTCCCCCTCTATTCTCCCCACTGCCCTTGACAACCACATCTCTACTTTTTGTTGCTATGATTCTGATTGCATTAGGTATTTCACAGAAGTGGGATCATCTAAGTAGTGCTTGTCCTTTTGTGACTGGCTTACTTTGCTTAGCATAATGTCCTCGACGCGCATCCATATTGTAGCATGTGACTGATTTTCTTTTTAAGGCTGGATAATATTGCATTGTGTGTATATATCATATTTTGCTTTTTATTTTAATTTTAGATTCGGGGGTATGTGTGGAGGTTTGTTACAAGGGTATATTTGTGATGCTGAGGTTTGGGCTTCTGTTGATCCCGTTACCCAGATAGTGAAGATAATACCAAATAGGAAGTTTTTCAGCTGTTACCCACCTCTCTCCCACCCTCCTTTTGGAGTCCCCAGTGTCTGTTATCCCCATCTTTATCATATTTTGTTTATCCATTCATCCATCACAGGCTATTCTGTACCATTTATCTGCACATCTGTCCTTATGGCCAATACCCTACCATCTTGATTACTCTTGCTTTTTAGTATGTTTCAAAATCAGGAAATGGGAGGCCCCCAACTGTATTGTTCTTTTTCGTGATTGTTTTGGCTATTTAGGATCCCTTTATATTCCATATGAATTTTAGGATAGTTTTTTTCTATTTCTGCAAAAAATGCCATTGGGATTTTGATAGAGACTGCATTAAATCTGCATATCACTTTGAGTAGTATGGACATTAAGCAATATTAAGTCTTCCAATCCATAAACCTAGGATGTCTTTCTCTTTTTTTGTATTTTCTTTTAGCAAGGTTTTGTGGTTCTCAGTGTATAAGTCTTCTATCTCCTTGGTTAAAGTTATTCCTAAGTATTTTATCCTTTTTGATGCTGCAGTAAATAGAATTAATTTCTTAACTTCCTTTTCAGCTTGATCATTGTTATTGTATGGAAATGCATCTGATTTTTGTGTGTTGGTTTTGTATCCTGAAACTTTGTTGAAATTATGTATTAGTCCTCAGAGTTTTTTCTGGAATCTTTAGGGTTTTCTAAGTATAAGATTCTGTCATCTGTAGACAGATAGTTTTACTTTGGATCCTTTCCTATTTGGATGCCTTTCATTTCTTTCTCTTGTCTA
Source organism: Macaca mulatta (assembly GCF_049350105.2). Taxonomy (NCBI): domain Eukaryota; kingdom Metazoa; phylum Chordata; class Mammalia; order Primates; family Cercopithecidae; genus Macaca; species Macaca mulatta. The sequence goes on from NC_133412.1 coordinate 173,202,588, forward strand.
ATTGCTCTGGCTAGGACTTCGAGTACTATGTTGAATAATAGTGGCAAGAGTGGGTGTCTTGCCTTCCTCCTGATTTTAGAGGAAAAGATTTCAGTCTTTTACCATTGAGTATTTATTTGAGCTATGGCCACTCAAATCTAGCATTTATTACATTGAGGTAGTTTTCTTCTATTCCTAGTTTGTTTTGTTTTTATCATGAAAGGGTGTTGAATTTTGTCAAATGTTTTTTCTGCATCAATTGAAATGATCATGTGGTTTTTGTCCTTTATTCTGTGGATATTGTATCACATTGATTGATTTTCATGTGTTGAATCATTCTTGCATTCCAAATATAAATCCCAGTTGGTCATGGTGTATAATCCATTTAATGTGCTGTTGAATTCAGTTTACTAGTATTTTGTTGAGGATTTTTTCATCAACGTTCATCAGGGATATTGGTCTGTAGTTTTCTCGTATCTTTGTCTGGTTTTGGTATTAGAATAATGCTGGCCTCATGCAATGATTTGGAAGTGTTCCCTCCTCCTCGATTCTTTGGAAGAGTTTAAGGAGGACTGGAATTTATCCTTTTTTAAATGTTTGATAGAATTCTCTGCTGAAGTCATCAGGTCCTGGGCTTTTCTTTGTTGGGAGATTTTTGATTACTGCTTCAGTCTCCTTACTAGCTCTAGGTCTGTTCATATTTTTTACTTCTTCATGATTCAGTCCTGGTGGGCTGTTTGTTTCTAGGACTTATTCATTTGCTCTAGGTCACCCAATTTGCTGGCATATGCTTATTCACAGTGGTCTCTTATAGTCCTTCTCGTTTTTGTTATATCAGTTGTAATATCCTTTCATTTTTAATTTTAGTTATTTAAATTTTCTCTCTTTCTTCGTTAGTCTAGCTAAGAGTTTTTCAATTTGGTTGATCTTTTTTAAACCAATTCTTGGTTTTGTTTATTTTTTTTTCCATTGTTTTTCTATTCTCCCCTTCATTTGTCTCTGCTCTAATCTTTATTATTTCCTTCCTTCTGCCAACTTTTGGTTTTCTTTTTTTTCTAGTTCCTTGAAGTATAAAGTTAGGAGGCTGATGTGAGATCTATCTTCTTTTTATGAAAACTTTGATCACTATAGACTTCCCTCTTAGTACCCCTTTAACTGCCTCCTGTAAGTTTTGGTATGTTGTACTTTCATATGTCTCCAGATATTTTTAAAATTTCTTTGTGATTTCCTCTTTGACCATTGATTGTTCAAGAGTGAGTTGTTTAAAGATTCACTTTTTATTGTAGCAAATACAGGCATTCCTCATTTTATTGTGTCTGTCTTTATTGTGCTTTACCACATTTTTTTACAAATTGGAGGCGGTGGAAAGCCTGTGTTGAGTAAATCTATCAGCATCGTCTTTCCAACATGTACCCACTTCATGTCACATTTTAGTAATTCTCACAACATTACAAACTTTTTTGTTATCATTATGTCTGGAATGGTGATCAGTGATCTTTGGTGTTAATACTATAATTGTTTTGGGGCACCCAAAACAGCACCCAGAGAAGGTGGCCAACTTGATCCATAAATGCAGTTTGTGTCCTGACTGCTCTGCCCATTGTTTCCCTATCTCTCCCTCTCCATCGGCCTCCCTTTTCCGTGAGACACAACAGTATTGAAATAAGGCCATTTAGTAACCCTATAATGGCCTGTAAGTGTTCAAGTGAAGGAAGAGTCATACTTTTCTCACTTTAAATCAAAAGCTAGACATGATTCAGCTTAATGAGGAAGGCATGCCAAAAGCCAGGATAGACCATCATGTGGTTTAGATGTTTGTCTCCCCACATTTCAAGTTGAAATGTGATCCCCAGTGTTGGAGATGGGCTTGGGAGGAGGTGTTTGGGGCATCAGCGTAGATCCCTCATGAACGTCTTGGTGCTGTCCTCACAATGAGTGAGTTCTTGCTGTGAGTTCACTCAAGGTCTGGTTGTTTAAAAGAGCATGGCACCTCCTCCCCACTTGCTCCCTCTCTTGCCAAATGACATGCCTGCCCCGTCTTGTCTTCTGCCATGATTTAAAACTCCCTGAGACCGCACCAGAAGCTGAGCAGATGCCGGTGCCATGCTTCCTGGACAGCCTGCGGAACTGTGAGGCCATTAAACCTCTTTTCTTTATAAATTACCCAGCCTCAGGCATTCCTTTATAGCTGCACTAAATGGACTCATGCAGGCCTGTTGTGCCAAACAGTTAGCCAAGTTGTAGATGCCAAGAAAAAGTTCTTGAAGGAAATTCGAAGTGTTACTCCAGTGAACACGCGGAAAAAAAAAAAGGTGACATCCTTATTCCTGATAGGGAGAAAGTTTGAGTGGTCAGAATCAAAGATCATACCAGGCACAACATTCCCTTAAGCCAAAGCCTAATACAGAGCAAGGCCCGAACTCTCTTCAATTTTACGAAATCTGAGAGAGGTGAGGAAGCTGTAGAAGAAAAGACTGAAGCCAGCAGAGGTTGGCTCATGAGATGAAGGAAAGATGCCCTCTCCATAACATAAAAGTGCAAGGCAAAGCAGCAAGTGCTATTGTAGAAGCTGCTACAGGTTATGCAGAAGACCTAGCTGGTTAAGATAACTGATGAAAGCAGCTACACTACACAACACATTTTAGGCCGGGCGCGGTGGCTCACGCCTGTAATCCCAGCACTTTTGGAGGCTGAGGCGGGCAGATCACGAGGTCAAGAGATCGAGACCATACTGGGCAACATGGTGAAACCCGTCTCTACTAAAAATACAAAAAATTAGCTGGCGTGGTGGCGGGCACCTGTAATCCCAGCTCCTTGGGAGGCTGAGGCAGGAGAATTGCTTGAACCCAGGAGGCGGAGGTTGCAGTGAGCCGAGATCGCACCAGCCTGGGCAAAAAGAGCGAAGCTCTGTCTCAAAAAAAAAAAGAAAAAAAAAAAGCAACAACAACAACACATTTTCAGTGTAGACAAAACGGCCTTATATTGGAGGAAGATGCCATCTAGGACTTTTATATGAGAAGTCAATACCTGGCTTCAAAGCTTCAGAGGAGAGACAGACTCTTGTTAGAGCCCGATGTGGCTGGTGACTTTAAATTGGAGTCAGTGCTCATTTATCTTTCCAAAAATCCTAGGGCCCTTAAGAGTGATGCTAAATCTCTTCTGCCTGTGCTCTGTAAATGGAAGAAAACCTAGATGACAGCACATCTATTACAGCAATATGATGTACTGAATATTTTGAGCCCATTGTTGAGGCCTACTGCTCAGAAGAAAAAGCTTCCTTTCCAAATATTACCATTCATTTACAGTGTACCTAGTCACCCAGGAGCTCCGATGGAGCGGTACAAGGAAATTAATGTTTTTATGCCAACTCACACAACATGCATTCTGCAGCCCTTGGATCAAGGAGTAATTTCAACTGTCAAGTTTTATTATTTAGGAAATACTTTTTTTTTTTTTTTGAGACAGAGTCTTGCTCTGTTTCCCAGGCTGGAGTGCAGTGGTGTGATCCTGGCTCACTGCAACCTCTGCCTCTGGGTTCAAGTGATTCTCCTACCTCAGCCTCCCGAGTAGCTGGGATTACAGGTGCACACCACCATATCCAGTTAATTTTTTTGTATTTTTAGTAGAGACAGGGTTTTGCCATGTTGGCCAGGATGATCTCGATCTCTTGACCTCATGATCCACCCTCCTCAGCCTCCCAAAGTGCTGGGATTACAGACGTGAGCCCCCACACCTGGCAAGGCTATTGCTGCCATTGATAGTGATTGCTCTAATAGATCTGGGCAATGTCAATTGAAAACCTTCTAGAAAGGATTCAACATTCTAAATGCCTTTAAGAACATTTGTGGGACCAGGCACAGTGGCTCATACCTGTAATCCCAGCACTTTGGGAATTTGAGGCAGGAGGATTGCTTGAGTCCGGGAGTTTGAGACTGCAGTGAGCCATGTTTGTGCTACTGCACTCCAACCTGGGCAACAGAGTGAGACCCTGTCTCAAAAGAAAAAAAAAAAAAAAAAGAACATTTGTGATTCATGGGAGGAGGCCAAAATCTCAACATGAACACAAGATGAATGGGAAGAAAATGATTTCAGCCCTAATGGATGGCTCTGAGGCAGTTCAAGACTTCACTGGAGAAAGCCACTGCAAATATGCTGGAAATAGCAAGAGAACTAGAATTCGAAGTGCAGCCTGAGGATAGGACTGAGTTGCTACAATCTCCTGATAAAACTTTAATGGGTGAGGAATTACTGCCAAAATAGTAGTTTCTTGAGATGGGATCTACTCCGAGAGAAGATGCTGTGAACCCTGTTGAAATGACAATGAAGGGTTTAGAGTAGCACACAAACCCTGATGAAGCAGTGGCAGGGTCGTGTGGCTGGAGCGTGGGGAACGTGGCCTGGGCTGTCTGGATCCAAAGCCTGTGTGCCTTCCATTGTGCTCGGCTGCTTCCTGCACAGATTTCCAGGTCACCCCTGACATCTGCCGAAGGAAAATGCTTGCTATAATGACTGCTTGCAAATCATCCTTCTTTTATGTCCCATCCTGTCCGTGTACTATTTGTGGGAGCAGGAGCAGCCGTCAGGAGTGAGGGTGACTCTCAGCAGAGATTTCTCAGATTGGAAGTCTGATGTTGATAAGGGGGCGCCGGGGCCAAACAGCAAGTAAAGAAACAAGTCCGGGCTATGAACAGAGGCCTGGGTCTTACACCCCTACATTTCAGCCAGATGTGAAAGGGCTCATAGGTGGCGATTACTCTCAGCAATTTTATCTTAGTAAAGAAGGGAGGGAGGAAGGGAGCAAGACAGAAAGGAATGAATGGACACGTGAAAAATTATGATAGTAGCCATCATGTTATTTCTAAGTGTGTACATTTGTGTACTCGCATTTAAATGGTAACCCTCCCAGAAACATTCTAAGGCCTCTGTAGACTTTTCCTTATAATTTACAGAATATCCATTTGATTACTCTAATAAGCTGTGGTCAGCATATAGCTGCCAACTAGAAATACATAGTTTTCTAGACTGAGTGTTCAAGACTCTGGGTTTTGAGTGAAAGCGTAGTGATTCATGTATTTTGGTTCGTTTCTGGCTTTTATGGGCTTCAGTGGATGGGAGTTCCCTTCCATTTGGAAGCTGGAAATAAGAACAGTAGCATCTAATTGCTACTCCGCGGTAAAGTTCCTGTAGATCTCTCATTAGGAGAGAATTTTGAAAACAGAAGCAGGCTGGGCATTCTGAATATTAGGATTAAAATAACTTCCAAGTCATTTCAAATCTGTTTACAATCAGGTAGGAATTTTTCTGTAATCAGAGTTCCAAATTAAATGAGTCGGGGCATCTGTGGTGTGTGGATGGGTATATGTTTGTTTTCTTTTCTCTGGGGGTTTTTCAGCCTGGTGCTTAGGAACAAAATCCCCTTTGGAAATAGTCCAGTGCCCAGCGGTTGTGCTTTGTGTTGCCAATTAAGACTTCGATTGAGGGCTTGATTTGGAATCCTTGGGAAAAGCTTTGTTTCCATTAGGCAAAGGAAAAAAGGCAGAAAATCCAGAGAAGACATTGTAGGTCATACCTTGCTCAGTGGGGATGCGGAGGCTGACAATGGAGTAACATTTCTACTGGCTCAAGAAAGAGACAATCACTGTTCTCTGGGCTCATAAGTAGAGCATGACAATAGGCCAAGCTATGTGAACAGAGATCAAAAGAACAAAACTGGTACAAAAAGCGTTATTTAAAAAATGCTCTGTGACAAATGTGAGATAGAATGGTAAATATCTCTTGCTTCCAAACAAACAGCCAATAGTCCTTTGGAAAAATAGTTCCACTTGTTAGAAGCACAGCATTTGTAATTGCACTGAAGTCAGTGCTGGGGACATAGCGTGATTTGAAGAACAGAAAGCCAAAATCTGGCTTCAGTTGATTTTTAAGAATTATTTCTAATGTATTTCTCTGTTATTCAGATGAATTGAAACGTAGGTGATAAATCCATGTTTGAGTCTGTTCTCGGTAGCAAAATAGAGGTGGAAGTATTGTCCTGTTGAACAAAGGAAGACCCGTGGGATGTGTCCCATTATCAGAAGTGATATGGTTCTCCCCACTAGCTTGAGCTGACTTTGTATTGTAGAAAAAAAGACTTGTGTATATAGAATTCTCTAAGATTCTCCAAGACCACTAGCCTTCCTGAAAAATAACTTGGATTTTGCCAAAGATCAGTTTTTGGACAGTGAAAGATATGAGCATTTGTTAATTTAATTATTGAAATGCGTCATCTCAGTCTGTCAGAATTATCTCGTAATTTGAGGGACAAAAGCCAGGTGGGTCCTAGTCCCCTGTGGACCCTCCAGCACTCAGCATAGCGCACAGTGGTTGGTCGATGCCTAGTAAGTGTTTGTTGAGCAGTTCACTGCTTTTATCCAGTGTTAGTCGCCCCAGCTGTCGGGACAAATGAAATCATCAGAAAATCTCTGGTCACACTTAAGAGCTGCCTGTCAGATTTCTGTTTTGGTTGTAAAAGTTTGGGATACTTTTGCAAAATTTTGGAAAACCAATTTTTGATTCCCAATCACATGATGAAGGAAAACCTAATTGTAGGTTCTTATGCTTAGAATTCCTATTAACCGTAAGAAGAAAGACATCTGTTTTTCTTATGGTCACCAGTCTCTTTGCAGAAATTTTATTATGTCTAAAGTGTTAATTGGCACAAATTGTTGAATGCATACGTAATGTAATGTAAAGAACCATTTATTTTCATAACTTAGAAGGTTGCAGGTTTGGGTGTGCGGGCAGAGAGCAGAAGGGAAAACAAAGTAATGGTGATGTCTAATGCATTTCTACACCAGAAATACTTGCCTTAAGCACTAGAAAATGTACTGCATTATTGCGCAGTCTCTCACAAGCCTGTACTTCTACCACTTTCAAAATAAAGAGCATTATTTTTCACTCGCCGTCCAGAGGGAACATAGCTTCTTTGATATTCCCTGCTGGTTATTTGAGGAGGCTTCCTGCAGTGAGTGTACAGTATTGCTCTCTCTGGCTGCCCTTGTTACCGCAAATGTCTTGTCTTCAAGCTTTATTTTCTGTCCTTCACTTTGAGTCCTAGTAAATCCTCTTTAATTCACAAGAGCCGTTGGTTCTCAAAAGGAAATGTCTTGTTTTTTATTCTACGTCTGGGACAACAGTAAGTTTTTTTTTAAAGTTTAACATTTTAATGCAAATATGGGAATGACAAATATCTTGGAAGAGTTGTGATGGATTATATCCACATCTATATATGCGAACCAAAATGTTTTTCAGTTTTGATGTGTGCGTCCTGCAATTTACTGAAGCTTATCAAAGTATTTTTCCACACTTTTATTAATTGCACTCACGTTTATTCTGCTTTGTTTCTGTGCCTCTTATACGTAGATTAAACAGATCTGTGAGTCTTCTCAATGCTTGCAAACTGAATAGATCGACACCAAGGTGAGGGGAACTTAGATTTACTTTGTCACCATGGCTGTTCCTTCCACTGTTTCCATCTCTGTTTTAACATAGTAGCTCCAAGGTCTTGTCCAGTGCCTACCATTCATCAAGTCGTCAATCATGTAACTATATTAATCATTGACATTTTTTGCTTTTTTAGATGCTCATCTGGTCCTCCAAAACTAGTATACTTTGACATTCATAAATTGCAGGTGGTGTTGATTAGGGGCCTAATAGAGAGAACACAGGGTTGAAGTCACCAGCCCCACCACTTGCTGTAACCCCAGACAAGTTGCTTCACACTCCTGAATTTGGTTCTTCATCTGTAAAATGAGGATAATGATATTGCTGCTGGGATTTGTGAGGTTTTAATTAAATAATACAGTATATGTAAAAGTCCAGAGAACTCCTTAAATGTTAACTGTGGCTGCTGCTGCAGTTTTCATCACTGGCACCCCCATGAACCCTTCCAGCCACCAGGTTGGGGGTTAATTGTTAGAAAATCAGGTATTGTTTGCTGTAGTTGATGAACAGTTGTGGTTTTTCAGCTCTTTAAGGGTGTTTTATACAGTTCTCGAACTTGCTGTGAACTTGCCATGAACTCCCACAAGGACGCCCCAGAGGCCGAGCTCTGGGCTCTTCTTGCGGCTGCAAAATCTCCCAGGGCCCCGGCAGCTGGTCAGGGCAAAGTGTGCTTCAGAGCCTTGTACTAAAGACTGGGCGGAGAATAATCCTGCTAAGTCAAATTTGCTTGGTGTTTGTCGTCAGGGAAACATCTTGAACTTGAAGCACAAAGTCTCCTGTAATTTTTAGACTTTAATCCCAAATTTCAGAAATGTAATGCTCGCTTAAAATCTGTAATTTCCTTGTCCCCAAATTGAGCATTCTCAAAACGCACATTTTGACCTTAAGGCACACCCTGCTGATTGCAGTTGTAAGATTCTGGCACTGTCCACTCAAGGGTTCCCCAGTTACCAAAAAGACTATGTGGAAAGTGTATTCAGATAATCACCCTGAGAGCGAGGTGATTTTTCAAAGCCAACATACCGTGAGGGTTTTGAAAAACCTGCTCGGAGATTACTAACTGAGCCACTGGAAGTTGCAAAGGAAGGAGGACTGCAAGTTGGGCTAAGGAGGGTATAGACAGAGGAGACAGAGAGGGGAAGGTAGGAAGAGAGGAGAGAGTCACTGGCTACCAAGAAGGAGAGCAGCCAGCACCAGGCAGGAACTGCCTAGATGGGAGGTTTGTCATTTCCTTATGAGGAGGGAGGACATTGAGCTTCAGTGCAGGAGCAGAGGTGTTGGCTGTGTTAAGTTCCTCAGTTCCTTCGTGCTCCTTGTTGAGATCTGGTTCCCGTGCACCCTTCACTGAAGCTGTGCCCACTGGAGACGCCTGAGACTCCCCACTTCCCGGGGCTCACCCCCTCCTCTGTGCAGCACCAGCACACGTACCGAGTCCTGCGCTAGCTTCTGCGCACCACTCCTTCTCTCCTGGTGTCGCTGCTACCTCTGACTCCTGCGGTAGCTTCTCAGCCCACGTCTTTAAACATTAGTTTTCCCGGGGCTCTTCCGTCCTTGGTGACCTCCTCCCTCCGTGATTTCCTCTGCATCCGTGGCTCAGCACCCGCCAGATGGACAAGGCCTGTCCTGAGCTGTCTCGGGTGTTGCAGGCTTGTATTCTCACCCACCCACACCTCCAGTTCCAAGTGTCAAGACCAGAACCACCCAAGTCTGTGCCTGTTCCCAGAGCCCTGGCCCCTCGCCTGCCCCTCCCCTCCTTCTTTTTTGCTTACAGAGCAGGTGCTGCCTTAAAGCAGTTTGTGTCTCTTCTGGTGACAGGGTCACTGTGTGATACTTCCATTTATTTCATCCTTTCATTTAATAAGTGTGCACCAAACTTTTGTGTGAGGCTCTGCAAAGCATGCGAAAATGATAAATGAGATAAGATCTCAAGAAATGTGTGGACTAATGATGACGATTATAAAATATATACAGAGATACCTATACTACAGTTATGTGCTCTGTCTTAGTGAGTTTGGGTTGCTGTAACAAAGTCCATAGACTGGGAAGCGTATAAACAGCAGAAATATATGTCCCACCATCCTGGAGGCTGGGAGTCCGAGACCAAGGGGACCAGCGTGGTCGGGTTCTGAGGAGGGCTGTCTTCCAGGTTGCAGGCGGCCATCTTCTCACATGGTGGAGAGGGTAAGGGAGCTCTCTGGGCCTCTTCCATAAGGACACTAATGCCACTCATGAGGGATCCACCCTGCTGACTTCATCACCTCCCAAAGGCCCCACCCCCTAACTCCATCACATTGAGGGTTAGGGTTTCTACACATGAATTTGGGGGACACAAACAGTCCATAGTGTGCTCTGAGAGGGGGACAATCAGCCTCCACTCCGTGCCTGGGCTCTGGCTTACCCCTCATGCCTGCGAATCCCCTGTGTATTGGAGATCCCCTCTCCTAGAGCAGGCTCTTTCTGTCTGTGTCGTAACAACACATTCAAGCCATTTGATCTTTCCTGGAAATTCGCAGTCTTCAGGAAGCCTTCCCCAGGCTGCCTTCCCAGGCCTCCGAGCACTCTAGTCACTCTTGTCCTACGAACGAAGTTGGCCACTTACATGGACACCACCTCCAAACGAAGGCATCTTGCATAGGGTGGAACATTTCTGTCATTACCTGTGGCATCCTGTTAGCATTTGTCCCACGCGTGCCTTTAGGCCAGATTTCTTCAGCATCAGCACTGTTGACGTCTGGGCCAGGTGATACTTTGTGGAGGGGCCATCCCGGGCTGCGTAGGATTTTTAGCAGCACCCCTGGCCTCCACCCACTACATGCCAGTAGCAGTCCCTCCCCAGCTGTGGCAGCAGAAGGATGTCTCCAGACATGGCCAGATGTCTCCTGGGGGCACCATCCCCCTGGGTTGCACAGCACCATCTAGACCAAGCTTGTCCAGCCTGCCGGCCCATGGGCCGTATGTGGCTCAGGACGGCTTTGAATGTGGCCCAACATAAATTTGTAAACTTTCTTAATACTCTATTTTTTTGCAAGTTTTTTTTTGTGTTTAATTCATCTGCTGTCGCTAGCATTAGTATATTTTATGTGTGGCCCAAGACAATTCATTCTTCTTCTTCCAATGTGGCCCACAGAAACCAAAAGATTGGACATCCCAGGAGAGTGAAGCCTGCTCAGGGGCAGGATTGCCTCCCTGGAAGGCCCTGGAGTGCTCTCACACGGTACTGTTGAAGTCTTAATGTCTCAGTTTCCTCCATGACTGTGAACTGTACTAGTGGCCTCAGTACAGAGGCAGAGAGCAGAGGTGTTATTCCATGTGACACTCTGAAAAGCTTTTTGATCTCCGTAGCTAGGCCTATCTTTTGAATATCCACGTGGAAGGATGATGTTCTATGTATGTATTTGTATGCATCGCAATAAAATAAAATCACGATATTAAGGAGTTCACTGTCACTTACATTCCACCCTTAGTAACATCAAGAGGACCAGCTCTTCTGAACGAGTATCTCCTGGGGGTCGAAGAGAAAGCAATGGGGATTCCAAAGGAAACCGGAATCGCACAGGCTCTACCAGCAGCTCTTCTAGTGGCAAAAAGAACAGTGAAAGGTAAGGACGTCTTATCTCTTGGTTCCTGCTGTTCAGATATTTTAGCACCGCTTGTCCCCAGAGAGGAGTCAGAAGATCCCCTCATATTCCATCAAGCTAGGAGCACTCTTGGAGAAGAAGGCCTTCTCCTCAGATATTTGTAGGCACTAATCAAACAGCCATTTGAGGGCAGCTGCCAGGCACAGTTCACTCAAACTACTGCGCAGGTAGAAAAACTGTCACTCAGATTCCCAGCACTCTCATGTAGACATAAGTAGTTCCTGAGAATTTCTTAGTACCAAGTACCTGGAACTGGGGAAGCCATTCTGAATTTCTATGTGAGCACCTTCTATTTCTAGTACACTCTCCTGACCTTTTAAAGTTCATTTTAATGGACTGCTTTAAGTTTGTCAGCAGTATTTTCTGAGACAGAGTGGCTGAAAAGTTGTAATTTTATGATTTATCAGAGGCTATGTTTAATATTGATGCTAACACCAGAAATGTGAACCATTTTTCTTAATGGTTTCGTGAAATACATGGACTCCAAATTTTGAATTTGTCTATGAGGTTAGTTTGTAATGGATTATGATAAGTATTGGTGAAACTCATACTAACATTTTATTCCTGAATGCTGCTTTTTGGCATTTTAGCAGCTTGTTTTGTGTCTACATAATACATTTATATCTATATAATGTACTCTGTAAAGAAAATCCAGTTTCTCTATGTATTTTTACCTAACATTGTACTTTGTTCTCACTTTTTAAACACTGTACTTTAATTTTATTCTCTCTGTTTAGTAAAGCTTAGGAAGGAATTTCAGCTTCAGAGGCTAAGCATGTGTTTTTTTCCCCAAATGTTCATGTCAGGAGAAGGCTTAGTCATAAAGCAATCGACTCCAACCCACAGGCTGTAAAAATTCCAAGTTTGTAAATCCATGGTGATTCAGTCCTATAAAGGAAGCTTAAACTCTTTTTCAGTTTTATTCCTAAAAGATGTCTGTTGTAGAAAACATAGAGACACTTCTCATATCTATAGCAGGTCAGGTCCACGGTCAATTAACAATTTAAAAAACCATTAACATGGGTTCTGTCTTCTTCTCATTTAGACTATTAGTACTTCTTATCAGAAGATTATGCTAATGGGGTGATAATACCTTGGAAATGAGGCCAAGTGGTTACAATGGCAACAGAGTGTGAGTTAGTGGGAGGCGCAGCGCAGCCCAAAGCTGCTTTGAATTCAGGGTAAGCTCGGAAGTTGACCTGAAATGTCTAGATCTTGGCAGTTCTTAGAGACTTGGCTCCTCCTCTGCACATCTGATTTTTATTAAGAATTTCCAAAAAGAATCTGCATTGTGTAAACTCCAGATCCGTTTTATCTTTAAAATCCTATGGCTTTGGTAAATGTGCTGGGTAAATATTTCCACAGAAGATATTTACAAAGAGATTTTTGAAAAACGCCACAGTAGGAAATTTTGATTTGGAAATGAGGGACTGGGAAAATTTACTAATCATGTTCCCAAACTAATTCAGGCAACTAAACATGTCCATTTAAAAAGAAATTCTGTGTCTCGTTAGAACCCAGGCGTGGTTGAGGCGAGCAGAGCGCAGAACTGGCCGAGTTTCGCGCATGGTGCACCGAAGGGCTTTCAGAGACAGTCACTGTCTCCTCTTCGGCAATTGCTGTTCCTGACAGGGACGCATGGGAGTAAGTGCTGTGGTAACTCAGAAAGAAGCAGCTAAGATGCGGTAGAAGTGAAGGTCAAGCTGGTAATTCAGTGGCTGCGTGACCCCTTCCCGCCTTTCTTTCTCTGTATTCCCACGTGTGCAGCCCCATGCTTAGGCTGCTTTGACCCTAGCACCAAAGCAGAGCTAGAGTCTTGCTGAGAAACGCCACTCTCGAGGATGGGACACGGGGAAGGAAAGGAGTAGGGAGGTGGGCCTCCACGTAATTTCTGTTTTTAAACATGACTGCATTCAGTGGACTCAAGATGGCATGCCTCTTCCCCATCGTTCACTCGACGTGTCCATTGTTCCTGCAGGCTGTCCTGTGATTTAAAAGATTGCCCTTGTTGGATTCGTGTAGGCAGCAAGACATGGTGGAAAGGGCAGAGGCTCTGCAGTAAAAGAAAGGTCTGGGTGTGTATCCAGTTCTGCCTTAACGTCTCCAAGCTCAATTTTTTCCTCTGCAAATTAGAGATTTTATACCTAATTCCCTTGAATCTTATAAATGAGCTAACTTGTAGGAAAATACCCAGCATAGAGCTTGGCACTCAGTAAATGGTCATCATCGCTGTGATGGTTGTTATAAAGACAGGCTTGTGTGGAGCAGAGGAAAGTAATCGGTGAGATTTTCTACAATCCCTCCCTTTTTATTTTCCTCATTTGTGAGATGAAAGTGTTAGATTTTGTCACAATCCGCGTTGCACTTGTGTCTAACATAGTTGGGGGAGATAAAGTATTGTAAATCCTCGTGATGCTTACAGTTCTTAAATAAGGCGTCGGGCGGGAGCTGGTCTGTGGGCTGCGTGCGATCCCAGCCTGCCCGCTGTTCCGGAGCCCCCTTCTCTTCCACTCAGGAAGGCTCGTTAGGGTGCACGTGAGTGAGAGTGCTGACGTCATAGGGATGGCTTCCACCCTGTGCTGCTTTGTAGAAGAAGCAAATCATTCACACAGGCAGTGCTTTAACTTGCAGCCGTGACAGATTATTAGCCATAAAGCTCACAGTTTCTCACACGCCATGTGCAAAGCTGTCGTTAGCACATATGGCACTTAGGCGCAAATGAGAAAAAGGCTCCCTTTACTTCAGAAAAATGGTTCCATCTCAGCACATATATTTCTCAATAATAATAATTACAGTAGATAGAAAGCCATTCTGTATAAATTATACAAATCTTACTATTGAACACAAATAACAGTGTTTGTGAAGTCCTAAACATTAACCTTTTCCGAGATACTTTATTTTAAAGTAATTACACGTTTTGCTTTCGTAAAACTATATTCTTTTTCTTTTTCTTTTTCTTTTGTTTGAGATAGAGTCTTACTCTGTCTCCAGGCTGGAGTGCAGCGGCACAATCTTGGGTCACTGCAACCTCTGCCTCTTGGGTTCATGCAATTCTCATGCCTCAGCCTCCTTAGTAGCTGGGACTACAGGTGTGTGCCACCATGCCCAGCTAAGTTTTGTATTTTTAGTAGAGACGGAGTTTCACCATGTTGGCCAGGATGGTCTCGAGCCCTTGACCTCGTGATCCACCCTCCTCGGCCTCCCGAAGTGCCGGGATTACAGGTGTGAGGCACGCGCCCAGCCAAAACTGTATTGTTTATGATGGTTTCAGTCTTCTTGCTCCCATGTTTCATTTTCTTTACAAACGGTCACTAGATTGGAGTCTTTCTTGTGATAAGGAAGACCTTTATCTTAGAATGTTTAACTTTTTCAAATACTTTGTAACAAGCCACAAAATTTAACAGCATTTAATCTTTGCATCAATAAAACCTCTATTATAAACAAAAGCAATATATGATAATATTTTACTTTATGTACTATTGATGATAAATGAGTATTAATTACATAGTGATTCATGTCATCATGAAATACGACATTTAAATAGGGAATTGGCAATAACATTGTGATGGAAGGCTTGTAAAATGTAGCCAGTAAACTAATCTGATAGAGATATTTTTCAATTAAAAAAGTATTTTATCCCCAATAGAAAATTGGCTGCTTATTTAGAAGCACAGTTCATGTTAGATGTTGCTAGATTGATAAAGCGTTTCAATTATCAAACTGGTTCCCCTTTTGTTAAGTCTTAGGGGAATGAGCTATGTCAACTTTATAAGCAAGACGCTGTTTCAGCTTTACTGAGAAGTTGTTGAAATGAGTTGATTTTGTTAGAGTAAGGATGTTTCAGTCATGTGTTAGAAACTTTGCTGTCACATACATATAAATCAGGGGTGTCCCTGGACTTTCGGCTTCCCCAGATTAAAAGAATTGTCTTGGGCCACACATAAAATACACAAACACTATTGATAGCTGATGAGCCAAAAAAAAAAAAATTGCCAAAAACATCTCATGTTTTAAGAAAGTTTACAAATGTGTGTTGGGCCACATTCAAAGTCATCCTGGGCCGCATGTGGCCTGTGGGCTGTGGGTTGGACAAGTGTGATATAAACTGCCCATCTTTGGAGTCAACAAACATTAAAAAAAACACCTCAACATAGTGAAGACGTCGACATGTTAGGTGTGGTGCCCTTTTGTATTGTGCCCCCTCAACCCCAGGATCAGACAGCCCCATATCACAGCTGTCAAGTCGAGAACCCCTGGGCTGGACACCTTGAGTGCCTGTCCTCTCTAAAGCTCTAGCATTTGGTAAAATTGTCTTCTGACTATTTCACCTCAGGGTTCTTCAGGGCGCAAAGTTGTTTTTCCTTTACGATGGCATCACTGCTGCTCACTGCTGCTCACTGCTGCCGTCAGCTCAACATTACTCCTTGGCTGGGGCTCCGGGCCCTTCATCCGCCAGCTCCTCATTCCCTCTTGTGCCCTGACACCCATGCCTCTCCAACACATTGCTCACTTTTCCCCAGCAAGATTTTTTCCTTTTTTGAGGGCATGTATTTATTATACAAGTAACTTGTTTTAGAAAATCTAGGCCGGGTGTGGTGGCCTACTCCTATAATCCTAGCACTTTGGGAGGCTGAGGCGGGTGGAGCACTTGAGCCCGGGAGTTCAAGACCAGCCTGGACAGCATGGCAAGACCCCATCTCTACAAAAAAATACAGAAATTAGCTGGGCTTGGTGGCGCATACCTGTAGTCCCACCTGTTTGAGAGGCTGAGATGGGAGGATTGCTCAAGCCTGGGAGGTTGAGACTACAGTGAGCCGTGATCGTACCACTGTACTCCAGACTGGGCAATGGGAGTGAGACCCTTTCTCAAAAAAAAAAAACTAGATGCACAAGAAGGAAGAAATGAAAATCACCTGCAGTCTCACCACGCAGCGAACTCACAGCCAACAGTCATTACATTTCCACGTGGACTTTTATTTGCAGGGTGCTCTATGAGTGTAGTGTGTAATTTTGACATAAATGCCATTCTTGTGCCTATTTTGTGATCCCTTCTTCATTTGCTGTATGAGCATGTCTTTGTGTGAATAAATACACTCTTGCAGTGTTATTTTAGACATGGTTCATCGTGTTTCCAGCCCGAAGTACTTTAGTTGGACATGTAAGTACCGAACAAGTTTCACTAATCCACTCAGACCAGGCCGCCATCTACAACAATGCCCAGCACACAGTAGGTGCTCCACAAGCATTTATCGAATGAATCTTGTTGCCCTGATCACTGTAACAAAAGAAGGTTAAAATGATGGGCCTTTATTGCCACAACCAAGTGTTAATCCCAACTCTGCCACTTTGCTTTGTCATTGTGAACAAGTGACTTAATCTCTTTGGGGTTTTCCTCAGTAGCAGTAAAAGTGGTACCTGCCTCACAGGGTGCCTAAGATCTTATGCATAGGAGCCTCAGTGCAGAGGTGGTCCGCGGTCAGCCCGTCACGGTGGCAGCTGTGAGTGCCGCGTCTGCATCCCAGACTATTTATTGGAGTTGAGGCCTGCACACTTGTGTCCCTCCCACTCCCCTGCTTGCAGGGCCTTTTTTCTTGGGGATGTCTTGTAATTCCCCAGCTCTTGTTTCTGCCTTTATCCCAGCCTGAGAAGTGAGGAATCAGAAATTCTGAAAATCGTTCTCACCTTGCTCTTTCAGTTCCGCTGCTGTCTGGACTTACGGGTCACCTGCTGTGTACAGAGCGTAGTCCAAGGCATGGCGGGGAGCGGGAAGGAGCCGCACAGAAAGACTCATTCTCCTAACAAATGTCAGTGGCACAATGCCTGCAGGGCCACTTTGCTTAATTCACAAAGGACTCACAAATGGGAGAACAAGATAATCCATGGAATAGAAAAATGGTGAAGGGTCTGCACAGGCGCTCACTGAGAAGGAAATACCAGTGGCCCTTAACGCATGAATAGGCGATCAAGCCCAGACCTCATTAAAGAAATGCCGACCTAAGTAAGAAGATAGCATATTTAGAAAATTCTTTTTACTTTATCGTAAAATAAAGCACAGATGTAGAAAACCACACCAGCAAATTCGTAGCTTAATGAATTGTTCTGAGGCAAACACCTTCTAGCACTTAGGAGGGGGAGGGGTTTTTCCCTCTCCCAAGTGACAGGCGGATGTATCTGGAACTGGGGGTGGGAGGAGGGAAGGTGACTGTGTTTGATGAACTCCAGCTCATCCTTCGAGACCCAACTCAGGATCCTCTTTTTTCTGGGAGCCTCCCCCGGCCCTCTATTCTGAGAGCAATGCTTTTCAGATGGTGTTGTAACTGCCTGTTAACTTTATCTGTGACTCTGTAGCTCTCCTCCCTCCACCACACTGCACACACCCCTTGCCCTCCCTTAGGCTCTGGGGGCCCAGGCCGTGCCATTCTCTAGACTTTGCACAGTGCCTGGCGAACGTGAATGCTCAGTAACTTTGTTGAATGGATGGAAGGATATTGTATATGGCCAGGCATCGCTTAATGACAGGCACGTTCTGAGAAATGCATCGTTAGGTGTTTCCTCGTTGTGTGAACATCGTAGAATGTGTGTTTACAGAAAACTTCATGGTCCATCCTGATGGTCTAGCCCTGCTGCTCCTGGGCTACAGACCTGTACAGCACGTGACTGTAGGGAATACTACAGGCAGTGGTAACACAGTGTTAAATATTGGTGTATCTAAACATAGAAAAGATACTGTAAAAATACAGTATTATAATTTTGTGGGACCACGGACATCTCTGTGGTCCCTCATTGACAGTAACACCCCTGTGTCTGGCCCATGACTGCATTTCACTTCAAAGCCACAGCTATTCAAGAACTATGTAAACAGCACCACCTATGGGTAGACAATTTTAACACTACATTTTACACTGGAAGATAAGAGACTTAAGCATCTTTTTACTGAAAAAAATGTTTCACTCTTCAAGCCATGGGGTCATTTATGTTTTAATAAATTTCAAAATAATAAGTGCTAATATTCTTCATATTGTTTTAGTTTTGAGACTGATAGGTGAGGAGTCTGGAAATACAAAGATTTTTGCAGTGAAAAGAGAAGGAAGAGGGAAGCCATATTAATTAATAACACATGTTGGACGCATTGTAACACATCTTATTTAATCGTGCCAATAACCTGTTCCTCACAGTGGTTTTATTCCCATTTTTAGTTTAAGGATATTAAGCTGGTAGAGGCGAAGCCCCTCACCCAAGCCCTAGAGCACAGATCCAGCTGGCCTCAAAATGTGTTCTCCTTCCACCATGTTAAGCTGGAAGTATTGGTTGGAAATGTCTATGAAGCAGTCGCTTTTGTCGCCAGTAAAGTCTCCAGCAACTTTTAAACATTTTGAATAGATGGTTCTTAAATGACCCTATTTCTAATAAAAAGCTGCTTAAGGACAATTTTTATAGAGTCATTATTTCCATGATAGAGTATTCTGGCTTCCAGCAGGAACTTTATTTCATCACGTGAAGTCGTTTTTAAAAACAATCGTGTGGCCGAGCCCAGTGTCTCACACCTGGAATCCCAGCACTTTGGGAGGCCAAGGCAGGCAGATCATTTGAGCCCGGGAGTTTGACACCAGCCTGGACAACATAGTGGAACCCTGTCTCTACAAAAAAAAATCTAAACATTAGAAACATTAGCCGGGTTTGGTGGCATATGCCTGTAGTCCCAGATACTTGGGAGGCTGAGGTGAGAGGATGGCTTGAGCCCAGGAGGCAGAGGTTGCAGTGAGCCGAGATCACACCACTGCACTCCAGCCTGTGTGACAGAGCCAGACCCTGTCTCAAAAAATAAAAAGGAGTCATGTTATTCCAAGAGCCAAACTTGTTCTGGATGAATAAATTTTAGAGAAATCGCATGTTTGACTTCGGAATGGATTCTTTCTCTATCAAGTCTTATTAATCATTTTCAAAAGCAAGTATCTCTGCTCAAACAGCATGTGGCTCCTATTAGTTCCACTCTGATCATATTTGCCCAGGACTTTCACACATGTCACCACGTGTCAAAAGACCTGCAGGATCTGGCCTCAGAGCCCTCTTTCAGGAACATGGGGTTAGGTTAGTTAATGTAGATGAAAGAGCTAAGAGCAGTTGCCCACAGAGGAGAGGCACATCTGTTGAGTTGCAGCCTGGACACGTTGTCCACTGGACTCTCCTTGTAAATACCAGTCTACGGTGCAGCAAACAGAAGCTTTATCAGATAAGTAAAAACCAACCACTCAGACCATCCTTGTGCCCCAAGTCCATAGTGAGCACATTCAGGGATTTGAATTTTGACATACGTGTTCACAGCTATCTCTGCGGTGTTGACTGCACTGCTGTCTTGGTGTGAGCCTCCCAGCTCAGGGCAGGAATTTTTCCTTGGGGCAGATGTCTAGTGTTCTCCTGCCATCTCCCCATACAGCTGCTGGTCTGGTGAAGATTCAAGTGTACCTCATCCTCCGTGAGCCCTCATGACTGCTTATATCTTACATCAGCTCTTGAACCATGCAGCTCAAGGGAGCATACAGCCAAGCTCTTTCAACAAATCTCCTTATAAGCAGTAAGAACTGCACTGGAGTTCGTCTCGGAGACATTGGCCACAACTTAACACCAGAATAGCCAAGCGCTGCGAGTTTGTTCACCAGAGGAGAAATCCTTTCTCTCCTCCGGGCTTAGTTCTGTCATTGGCTTCAGAGGCAGGTGCAGGACATCTTGATTGACTCCACACTGGGCAAGGGATGAATGAAGCCTCATTCTGCAGCTGGTGCTCCTTCACCCTTCCTAGGACAGGCCTGGGCATTCTCCCCACCGACACACACCCCCCACCATGGAGCCACAGCCCAGCTGTTGAGGGGATGTTAAGTCACCCACTTAATTTTTTCCATCGAGCTCACATCAAGAAATGGGGGATCAGAGATGAATTACATAACACCTTGAGAAGCGATCATCTCCCACTCCAAGTGAATTCACCGCCCAAGCGGGTTTCAAATAGTGCTGGGTCTGAAGGACGCACTCTCAATTCGAGTGGCTGTGCATTCTAGAAAATGCACTTTCTGCACATGACTCCCGTCAACAGACTTTGTGGAGAGGCCACAGTGGCTTTAATGTTCTCTTCTGCTTATCACTGCACATCTGTGGGTTTGCCTTTCTATCAGTTGTTCAGAAGATTCATCATCGTTTTATGGGTTTATATTCTGAGATTTGCATGCATGAGTGAAATTACCTCCTCCCAGGCTTGCCTTTTAGGACAGGTAGTGGTGCATTGGCAGGAGTAATGGGTTCTAAAGCAAATATGCTGGGTTTTTCCAACAAAAACTCAACTTTCTAAAATAATAAAACATAGCAGTAGTCTATTTTCTAAATACAGCGTACCACAAAGTGATACATTGTTTAGAGCATGATTTAAAGAAATGTAAGCATTTTAGTACCACCTGATACCTCTCTCAGTGACCTTAGTTGTTAACATTTCTGCTACCTTATCTGTTAATAGAAATCTTTCATTCTTCCTCTTACAGTTCTTCAGTGTCAAAGGTCCATGAGCTTCCCTGTATGGAGAGTTCAGATTCCCCTGCAGATTTTCTCTTTGTAGGAAGAACATAGTTCATAATTGCTTTTTTCTGTCTCTAGGGCAAGTTCTGAATTTCTCATTTCTGTGTTCATAGCTTTTGCATCATTCTACTTTTGTGATCAAAGTCATGATAAAAAAAAATAGTTTTCCTATCTTTTGATTCCATACCTGGCTTCCCTTTGATTATGTTTCTGTAATTAGATTTGCCTCGTAGTCTTTTGTCTTAGCTTTCCTTCTGTTCTCACCTCCTTCTGCCTGTAAATCTAATAATATATGTGAAATTTGGAGTTAAGATTTCTTCTGCTTCTGCTTAGCACACAGAAAATGACAAGAATGTCACTCCCACCCTAAAAATGAGAACAATTCAGGTATCTACAGTATCATAGCTAGTGTAAGCCCACCATGGAGCCGAGGACGGAAAGTGGTATAATGAACTGAATGTTATTGAAAAGTGGCAATCCCCTCTGAGGAGGGACAGGCCCCGTGGCTGCTTTTGTCTTTGGCAGAGCGGCGGGAAGAAAAGGGGAGCCCTCGTAGATGGGAGTAGGAAAACACCTGGAGCTGTAGAATTAGGAAAGGCTGAGTGTGGACTGGCAGGAGAGTTCAGAGTCCTCAGGGGCTCTGGCACAGGGGAACCCTCGCCCTGCTCACACGCACTCCGCTTTTCCCCGGACCTCAGTGAGTGTACATGGTGGACTGGAAGCCGGACAGGAGGCTGAGAGAGACCAACTGAGGCAGAGGCACGCCAAGAGGAAAGCCGAGAGACGTTCTCCACACTCAGGGCCTTGAACTAAGGGCCAGGCAGCAGCTGGCCACCCCGGAAGGAAGGATGAGGAAAGCTGAGAGAGAGCCCTTTGAGGGATGGGTGTTTAGTGAGGTCTGGGGACCTGGAGGACAGAGAGAAACTCCATCTGCACACCAAGCCCCAGACCATGTTCCAGGCAGCAGCTGTCTGTGCCCCAGGGAGAGGCAGGATTGCTGAGAGCAGACCCCACCACCACCCACCAGGCACAGATCCTGGGGGCCTGCTGAAGACTGAAGATGGAGAACCAAGAGGAATTCCACAGGAGCTCCAGGCCTCACACCAGGGCAGCCGCTGTCTGCTGTCCAAGGCCCTGGGAATACAGTCATGAACAGAAAGATCCCTGCCCCTGTGGCATTGCCTCCTGGTGGGAGAAACAAAATGAAGGCAGGGGGCAAATAAGTGCTGTAGAGAAAAATAAAGCAGGAGGGGCGGGGGGTGCGGCGAGCAGGGCCTGAGGAGAGTTTCAGTATGGAGCAGGGAACGTGATGGAGCACGTTCAGTATGGAGCACGGCTAAAGCAGTGGCCTGAGAGTGGCTGACTTCGGGGAGGATGGTCCAGGAGGGACCGTGAGCCAGCGCCTGACGCGGAGCCTGCTGGACCAGGTTCCCAGAACAGCAGGGATATAGTGAAGGGAGATGAGCTCGGAAGAATACAGGGGTTAAGTGGAGATTGGATAGGGCCTTGTAGGCCAATGTAAGACCCAGGCTTTTAGGTTCAAAGGCTGTGCCATGCCTTTATAGTAGTATTTTCAATGACCACAGTTTAGAGTGTAGGAAGCTAAAACTTAATATAAAACTACTTAAAACACGTTTGAACAAAGTAAACCACTTCTAAAGCATCAGGAAAGTAGTAGGCTCCCCCGCCCCACTCCATGTGCTACATGAAATTGTCTGGAAATCAAGAATATTAATATACAATATTATTTACTACATCATGAGATTAAGGATAGTTTTTATTCCTGCTGTTTTTCATTGTGTTTCAAGTCAAAAATTGAGGAGTAATATTAGGAATATATCTGCTCAAGTTTTTGTTTTAAACACACACACACACACACACACACACACACGCACGCACACAATGCATATGTGCTCCTAGCAGCATTTAAGGCACTATGGTAAAAGCAGTGACGTCCGTTTACTTCCTGTGTCTCGCTCTATATCTTAAAGCAGGTGGAAGTCAGGGAAGCTAAGTGGTGCGAAGCATGAACTTTGGAGTCAAAGTTGAGATCAAGGGGTCACCCCCCTCCCTGAGCTCCCTGGGTCTCCCTGTCCCTGTCTGGAGTGGAGATGGTACCATCTCCCCAAAGATGGTGTCATGGGAGGAGTGCCCCTGGCAGGAAGTAGTGGGTCTGCAGTGGCGGCTGCCTCTCCTTGTGCCCCCAGGGACCGCTCGTGGAAGTTTCTCCTGTGGGGTGCTTGCTCCTAGGAATGTCTAGTCTGTCTGCAGCTGTCTGTCTTTGACTGATTCCTGAGTTTGGTTTCCCAAGCACTGCCATGGGGTGGTCTCACCTGCTCATGGTGGGTGCCCAGGGTGACTGAAGTCAGCAGGGGTGTCCCCACCTCTCCTGAGAGATGGCTGAGAACACCAGACCCTGGTGTTCCCCTCTCCTCTTTCTACCTTATGCTCACCTACTTGTCTTCCTAGAACAGCAATCCGCTTAGGAGGTGAGCTCTAAAAGGCCTCACCAAAAAATCTTTTGTCAGGAATGTGCTAGTTTTAAATAAGTTCTTTAAATAATCTGTCAGAAGAGTGTGGGGAATAAAAACAACCCTTTTTACACATTTAGACAGGGTCATTCCCATCTTGATTAGCCACATTTTTTCCTCCCCGAAACACTTATTTGCACTCATAAAAAGCCCAAGTTTGGTGATAAAGTTAGGAGTGCAGTCTCTTGCACCTATGAGATTGTTTATGATTGTTTATGTGTGTTCCTTTTTGTAGTGAAATTGGTTGCGTTTTTCTTATTAACATGTCTAACTTATGCAGCATTTGTGTGGCAGACTACTGCAGCCGTGGCTGTGGGGTCTGAAGTGAATGAGATTAAACACCCACAGTGCCCTTTAAAAACTGTTTTTGGTTTATTTTCACAGCAAACCCAAGGAGCCTGTATTCAGTGCAGGTAAGTCTGATTTAATTTTTGTATGGGAACCCCTCACTCGTTTCCTCAGAACTCAAGGGACAGAAAAGAAGTAGCCAGCTTCAGGGGCCGCCTTGGAACACACAGGAGCTTTGGTTTGTGCAGATCAGATGGGTGCTGTCAGCTTTGTACGTGGCGGTTGAATGGCTCAGCTAGTGACAGTGAGACTGCCTTTAAACAGTCGTAAAGAGCAAACCCTTCACCTACCTCTCCAAAACCAATGTGTAAGACATGCCAATAAGGAGGAGAGTGGAATGCCACCACCTATGCCATGATGGAATTTCTAGATTAAAAGGTGTCTGTTGCCTTGGTTATTCCTTCCTTACTAACTGGATTCTGTTATCAACATTTGCATTTCTCTTAGGGGAAAGTTTCTTATGCATCAAGTTACATAACTGTCTAAAAGTAGCTTTTCTTTTTCTGCCTATGATCTCCTAAACTGCAAACTAATAGTTCATGTATATCTTTCCATATATCTTTTTTAACACCTTTTGTAATAAGGTAGATGCTGTTGTATAGCATCTTAACCTTATTTAGAAATGCATTTAAAATGCAAAAAAAAAAAAGGACAAGTACGTAATTGATTAAATACATTCATTTAATTTTAATTGTTCTAGTTTTTTTCCTAAGTTCAGAATTAAAACATAAAAGTCAAAGTTTTGTATGTATCAGCATGTGCTTTAGTGTTCATTTCATTTTCAGGAAGCATGAAACTACTCACTGAAAATGTAATTGCTGTAAGCTCGCAGGGTCACATCGTGAGCGCACTTGTCAGGATCCCTGAACCGTGTCCAGATTTTAAGACTGGGGGGCAGGTCAGGTGTTGGCCTGTGGGCTAGTGAGGGCTCTGGGCTCTGGGCAGGCAGGCCAGCCACACTTGCAGTACTCCACTGTCTCTTTGTCTAGCCCTTCTGTCTCTGTCTCCGAAATCACAAGGGAAACGCCGGGTGACACACTGCAAAGGTAGGCAGCATTTCTGAAACCTCATAGCTCTCTGAGCAAAGCTGTTACCCAGGCTACAGAAACCTTTTTCATACAGGCAAACAGATGCTCTCCTTGTATGAAAATGTTTTTGTGTTGCAAACCACTTCGATTCATTTTAAGTTAAACGCATCCCTGAGCATTTACTTGGATGGGCTTTAATAAGTGGCTGTAATTTGGATCCCAATTGGTTATTGGCTGATTGCAGGAATTTTTTTTCATCTATATAAACCTTAAGAGAGCTATAGGGCCACCCCTGGATGTCCCACTGTTTGACTTGGTACCATGCACTGCTGCTGGCCTCTTCCCACTAGCGCCTTTGGGTTTGGTGGCGTGTGTGCTGTTATCCTAACCTGCCTGGAACGAACACTGCTTTCCCTGGCTGCATTTTGGTTTTAGATGTAGCCTGTCTGAATCACCAGTACAAAACAGTGCCAAGGCCAACTTCAGTGCTTTTTTTGCCTAGTTCAGTAAGTTAAAATTGTGCAGTAAGTAAGCTCAGTCCTAAGGATTCTTAATCATCACATGCCTGTGAGCGACTCAGGTGGATATTTCATAGACATTGGTTATATACATTCATGGTGTGCTTTTTTATGTGTTGTGGAAATAGAATTATATTGTCTTTATTCCTAACCTACATTCTGCGAGCTTCCTGGCAGGATTGATTCTCTTACAAAGAGAGTTGCTAGAATCCCTTTTCATTTAGCTGTCAACTCCAGTCTCCTGCCCCTCTTTTCAAGAATGTCAATCTTTTGGGTGCTTTTAGATTCTTTGGTTGTGGTAGCCACACAGCCCCTGATGAGCTTATATTTGGGTGAGGGTTAAGGAAGGGAAGAAGCATCAGAGGAGGACAGCCTGAGCGGTGGCACAGACAGAACAGGGTATAGGGGGGTGCAAAGAGACACGCCTGGCCCCAGAGGAGAATCCCTGTGGGTGGGTGTCTGTGGCAGATGAGGTCCTGTGCAGTGAGAGCCCAGGAGGGCATTTAGACCTGCTGGATCCAGCAAGGAAGAGAGCAGGTGAAGAAATGTACATGGAGGAAGAGCTCCATAAAACCTGGTTGGGCCTTGGTGGGTTTGGCAGCAGTGTGTAAACTGACCCAGGAGAGCCATAAGAGAGCCTGTGGTGATGGGGCCCCAGTGCACCTGGGGAAATTGGCACCAGCGTGGGAGATACTGTAAGGGGAGGATCCATGGGACGCAGTGGCTGGCACATATAGGCAGGGATGATCGCGTTCATGACTCTCACTCAACGTCAGTCTTAATATGCAGTGTGAAGAGTGTGTCACATGCATGCATTTAAGACCTGAAGCGCATGCACACAATAACATGAAACTGGGGTGCCCTCTTGAGTTTTAAGTAATATTGCATGTGGCATTGTTTGAAAATCCTTAAGAATAAGACTTAGAAAACTAATTTGTACTATAATTATTTCCTAACTGTTCCTCGCCAATTTCCTCCCTGGGGATGCTTTTTCTGTTGAGTTGTGTACAGGTATCCCTGGTTCCGACTGCCCATTTTAAATACCATTAAGACCACGTCCTTTAATCTGCAGTGAAATTTCAGAATTCAGCGAGTTCTGAATCTGAATGGAATTCACCAGGAGCAGAGCTGACAAGACATTTACTTTGCCCTTATCATATCGTGAGAACTCCAGTCAGAACACCCCAAGATGTTCTTTTTAAGGTCTAGGAGTTACCCTGTGTTGATATATTATTGATACTTACTTTTCCCTATAATTTATTGAAATATTAAAAGTTATTTTATTATAGAAATGTTTGTTCTAGAGAGTTTTTCATCCAGATTTCTCTAATGGGTCTTTTGTTCTTTTGTTTTCCATTTCTAGATTTTCTATGAGCATTTTCCTTTTTGCATTGCATCCTAGCATGCACTTCTGCTGATTTTGTGTTCTTTACACTTGAAAGAATTGCTCAATTAAAAGATACCATAGGCCGGGCGCGGTGGCTCACGCCTGTAATCCCAGCACTTTGGGAGGCCGAGGTGGGCGGATCACAAGGTCAGGAGATCGAGACCATGGTGAAACCCCGTCTCTACTAAAAATACAAAAAAATTAGCCGTGCGCGGTGGTGGGCGCCTGTAGTCCCAGCTACTCGGGAGGCTGAGGCAGGAGAATGGCGTGAACCTGGGAGGCGGAGCTTGCAGTGAGCCGATATCGCGCCACTGCACTCCAGCCTGGGCGACAGAGTGAGACTCCATCTCAAAAAAAAAAAAAAAACATAAAGATATATTTTTACATTGCAATATAACAAATCCATTTAAATATTGAAAAATATTTGTGAATTTGGATTTTGAGATTGTGTATACACTGAACTCAAAAACTTTAAGTGGATTTCTTGTGTTAGTTGAAGTTTGGGGGTGGTATTTTTTCCCTTCCTGATGATAAAAGAAAGTGTAAGCAGTAAAATCTCATGGAAAATCATTGTTGGAACCAAGTTCCTTCCTGCCTTTTACAATTTCATAGGTATCTCATGTACTTAAGTAAACAGAATATCAAAAGCAAACAAGGTGCAAACTTGTGTTTCAAACTGTTTACTTATATGTTACTTTTTTCCCTAAGATATCAATTAGAAATGACAGAAGGGTAAAAGTTTCTCTTTTACACTGAAAGGCTAGAGAGGATAAAGCATTTGTTTTCAGGTATGCTGGGCACTGAGGTATCTTATTGACATCTTTGTTCTTTTTGTAGAAGAAGGCTATGTAAAAATGTTTCTTCGTGGACGCCCTGTTACCATGTACATGCCCAAAGATCAAGTGGATTCTTACAGCTTGGAAGCAAAAGTAGAACTTCCAACCAAGAGACTCAAGCTGGAATGGGTGTATCCTTTATTCACTGATTACGTCTCACGTGAAGTTATCAGTCAATCAATGCTTGATGTTAACTGTAGAAATGCATAAAACTTAAGTCCTCTTAAGCTTTTAAAAAACAAAATGTTTTAGGCCAGGCGCGGTGGCTCACGCCTGTAATCCCAGCACTTTGGGAGGCCAAGGCAGGCGGATCACGAGGTCAAGAGTTCGAGACCATCCTGGCTAACAAGGTGAAACCCCGTCTCTACTAAAAACACAAAAATTAGCCAGGCGTGGTGGTGGGCGCCTGTAGTCCCAGCTACTCGGGAGGCTGAGACAGGAGAATGGCGTGAACCCGGGAGGTGGAACTTGCAGTGAGCCAAGATGGCGCCACTGCACTCCAGTCTGGGCAACAGAGCAAGACTCCGTCTCAAAAAAAGAAAAAAAAAGAAAGAAAAAAGTTTTGCTGTTACTTTTGAAAACTTAATGTAACAAAATTGACCATATGTTAGAGACCTACAGAGTTCTAACAAAGTAGGAGCTTCATAAGAGCTGCTTATTATCAGGAGAACCAACTTACCATTCCTGAATGAAATAGCTGTGGTTCTGGCTCAAATGCATATTCATTATTTTCCTGAAAAGAAAATATGAAGACGTTATATGATTGTATGAGTGATTTTTTCTTTGTCAGGAGAAAATGAATCACTAGTTGCTGGTGCTAATTTTATTCTTTCCGAAAGAATGACAATAGTAGTTAGAAATATATAAAGAAGCAAACAGTGAAAATAATCAAGAATGGGTAGAATTTTAGATTCTAATGAGAACTGATTTTTTTTTTTTTTTTAAGAGAGAGAGTCTCCCTGTGTTGCCCAAGCTGTCCTTGATCTCCTGGACTCAAGCAATCTGCTCGTCTCAGCTTCCCCAAGTACTGGGATTATAGGCATGAGCCACCATGCCCGGTCAAAAGCCAATTATTTTTAACAGGAGCTATCATATATTTAGTCAATTTTTCGGGGACAGATGGAAAACTAGGCACTATCTATATTTGTAAGGAAACAACAGTGACAATGCAAGAAAATATTGTCCTTATGATTGAGGAAATGGGAGTATCCAAAATTGAAACTAAACCACATTGGCAAAAAAGTTTTTAAACCCAAGGAAAGAGAGGTACCCTGAAACGAGGACTAGCATTCTCCCCTTAAACCAAGTGTGGCCTAACTTCAAGTGTGACCTTGACTAAAGGGATGATAGAAAAATATGAATACCAAAGTACTGAATGAAGGGAGTCAAGTGAATGACGTAAATGAAATTGACATGCCATGTAGATATCATCCTACTACTAAAAATACAAAACATTAGTTGGGCATAGTGGTGGGTGCCTGTAGTCCCAGCTACTCGGGAGGCTGAGGCAGGAGAATGGCGTGAACCCGGGAGGTGGAGCTTGCAGTGAACCAAGATGGCGCAATTGCACTCCAGCCTGGGCAATGGAGTGAGACTCCATCTCAAAAAAAAAAAAAAAAAAGAAAGAAAAAGAAAGCTAGCTACAATGATGCACCCCTATAGTCCAAGCTGTATAAGAGGCTTAGGTGGAAGGATCCAGGAGTTCCAGTCCAACCTGGGTAACATGACAAGTCCCTGTCGCAAAAATACATATATTCATATCAGTCAAAAAGGCTCCCCAAAAATATAGCCCACAAAAGTCTAAATCACCATATAACTAACGTTCTTTAAACAGAGGTGCTGGCAGCTTCATTGCATGAGGTTTGGAAAAGTAAGCTTCCAGGGGAAAAAACAACTGAAAGATAAGAAAATAGAAACTGTGAAAAAGGTGAATTAAATGTTGATTATTTTTCCATTTATTTCCATGTTCTTATTACTTTAGAGGAAGCCTGCAGAGACCACCTTTCAGTCTATGCAGATTTTAAGGCAAATAAATATTTTTTTTCACCCTCAAATATTTATTGAGTACCTGTTTAATGTGAAGCATGGAACACAAATTATAAGATGTTGGTTTAAATTGAAGCTGTTGTGACTTCATTTCGAATAATTACTATTTGTGATTATGGAATCATATTCTTTAGAAATTTTTAAAAATTACCACCTGTACCTAAATTTCTCCCCCAAAATACTTTTTTTTTTTCAAATTCAAATGTCATAGGCATTTACCTGCACCTGTTTTGGAATCTATTTTGATACATAAAATTGAAGTGCTTCAGATTTTCTTTAAGTCAGTAGTGGTTTATTAAACGGTTGTATCACATCTGGAAAACATTATTCAAAACATTTATTCAGCCTACTTCCTGTTCATATTTTAGAAGATGTAAAGCAATGAAATTTGCTCTAAATAAATGGCATTTTTGGGCCATTATTTGGCATTTTGCCAGGTTACTTTTTACATCCAAGTTCAAGTGATACTTTGTTCTCAAAATAATTTTCAAGGTTTGGAAGTATAATGCGAAAGTTTTAACAGGGATTCTTACCCCAAAGGATCTGAGAAGCCTGATTTTTTTTTTTTTTTTACCTTTTATGCATGTTTGTGTGCACGTGTGTGTGTCATTTGTACCCTTTGTAAGTACTTTTACCATGTTTAAAAAAGGAATTTTTTAGTAAAAATTTAGCTTGATTACAGTAAAAAAATTAATAATTGACTCAATAGCTTTCTAAAAATAAAACCAAATCCTTGTAAAAATATGTATTCATATTACATCAATGACTGTTTCCAACTTTACTGCATGCCTTTTGGGGGTCACATGTATTCGTCACCGAATATTTGCAACTTAATGTTATTTAAATTAGTGACGCTGATGGTAATAGTTATATGGTCTTTTATTTCCTGTGCCTGTTGAATAAAGCTGATGTTTTGTCAGCTCTTAAAGGGAAAAAAATTTTTTTCTTGACATCCACAAAGCTACGGGTACAGGGGTCGAGACTGCCGTAACAACCTGTACTTGCTTCCGACGGGAGAGACCGTCTACTTCATCGCGTCTGTGGTGGTGTTATACAATGTGGAGGAGCAACTGCAGAGGCATTACGCTGGCCACAACGATGACGTGAAGTGGTAAGTCCTGAAATAGGTCATTCCTGCTACTCGGAAGGCCGAGGTGGGAGGATCGCTTGAGGCCAGGAGTTCCAGATCATCCTGGGCAACAGTGAAACTCTGTCTATAAAAAAAATAAAAATAAATGTGATTCCCATTGCACAGGTGGAAAGAGCATTAGCAGAACACGGTCAGTATTGGGACATAACTAAAGAGAAGGAAGAGGGTCTGAGGAAATGCGGTCTTTGGGAGAGCTCTTCTGTGTGGTCTCCTTGTGGTCCGCTTGCTGCTGCGCTCCGTGAGACACCTCTCATGTTTAGTTTTCCAGCCTCACCAACACATGAGCTTCACGGACCACATTGTTTCAACTAAGAGCACCACCTCTTTGGAGGCCTTCTTAACACATCATGTGTTAAAGGCTTCTAATTTGGGTCTTTATTTTTTGGTAAAC
Organism: Macaca mulatta; assembly: GCF_049350105.2. Lineage (NCBI taxonomy): Eukaryota > Metazoa > Chordata > Mammalia > Primates > Cercopithecidae > Macaca > Macaca mulatta. Next base: position 173,233,483 of record NC_133412.1, read on the forward strand.
ATAAAAACATGTTGCCTCAGGTTTACGGCTGAGTCGGCTCTTCCCATAATTCATTTATAGCTTTTGGTAGGCATTTTACGTATCTTGGAAGGATGGATGCGTGAAGAGAGGGATTTATTTATTTGTCCTGGTTCCTTGGTCAATGATAAAAATCCTGTTGGCGAAAGATGGCATCTTTCCTATTTACGTACTCAACAGGACTTTTTAATAAAGATTGTAGACTGATGTAGTGGTTCTGAGGTTGAAATGGTATTTTCCCAGCAGAGGATGCTTTTTCCTTAAGTTTGAAAATTCTTCAGAAGAAATAAGGGAATTAAGATTAAATGAATTAGGCACTAGTTGTTTCCTAACGTCGTAGTGCTCAGAGAATTTGTCATGAGTCTGTAAGAAGTTAGGCTTTACATATTTCTTATATTTAAATTTTTGACTAGATAATATTTGAGCAAGGGAAAAGTAAAACTTACCTGTGACATGTAGATGTTTTATAAATACCCTTTTGTTAGCCTAGCAGTTCATCCTGACCGGATCACGATAGCAACAGGACAAGTCGCAGGCACATCGAAGGATGGAAAAGTGAGTTACGTTACCTTTTCATTGTTTCGTAATAAACTGGTAACACAAAGTAATTTTTAGAAAACATTGTGCTGCTGAGTAAGGCTGCTTAGGTATAATTATGGTATCTGAAAACTTCTGAACCCCTCACTAGAATTTTTTATTGTAAATTAGAAGACTTATTGTGTGGCAAGATGCAGTGGCTCACGCCTGTAATCCCAGCACTTTAGGAGGCCGAGGTGGGCGGATCACAGGTCAGGAGATCGAGACCATCCTGGCTAACATGGTGAAACCCCGTCTCTACTAAAAATACAAAAAAATTAGCAAATTAGCTGGGCGTGGTGGTGGTAGACCCAGCTGCTCGGGAGGCTGAGGCAGAAGAATGGCATGAGCCTGGGAGCGGAGGTTGCAGTGAGCCGAGATCGTGCCACTGCACTCCAGCCTGGGCGACAGAGCGAGACTCCGTCTCAAAACAAACAAACAAACAAAAAATACAAAAATTAGCCAGGTGCAGTGGCACATGCCTATAGTCCTAGCTACTCGGGAGGCTGAAGCAGGAGAAATACTTGAACCCAGGAGGTGGAGGTTGCAGTGAGCCAGGATCATGCCACTGCACTCCAGCCCGGGTGACAGAGAGAGACTAAGTCTCAAAAAAAAAAAAAAAAAAGACTTACTGTGACCTTAAAAATCCCTGGAGCTCATCTTAATTTCATCAGATTTTTAAATAGCATTGTTCTGAACAAAGAATTCACAGATTCTTAAAATGTTTATTTATATGATAAGCATTAAAAATATGAAGGTAAACACTTAATGAAGTTAAAATTATAATAAATAATAATTTGAATATACAACATTTTGCCAAATTTCAACCACCCTCTGCCCTGTCCTGTGAATGTCCTTTAACAGTCGTGACTTTAACCCATGGAGTTTGTGTCTATGTGCAAGTCACAAAAGCTACTAGGAGGTTTTTAGCACAAATTTGCAAGCACTTCAGCAAGACTTTAATTTGCATTTTAAGGCGTTAAGAGAAGGAGCTTGTAGCTTTTTTGATAGCTACTTTTATATAGCTTGTTATTGCATAATATTTTATCTGAAACTAATTTCTTTAAGTACATACATTTTATCAACATGTTTTCATCCAGAAAAAATGAATACTACCATATTTCAGAAAATATTTTAGTAACATTGGATTTTAAATATTAATCTTATGCTATTTTCCGGTTTTGTTTGGTTTGGTTTGGTTTGGGTTTTTTTTTTTTTGGGACAAGGTCTCACTCTGTCACCCAGGCTGTAATGCAGTGGCACAATCACGGGTCATTGCCACCTCTGCCCCCCAGGCTCAGATGATCCTCCCACCTCAGCCTCCTGAGTAGCTGGGAGTACAGACGCACGTCACCTCACCCAGTTAATTTTTGTATTTTTTGTAGGGACAGCATTTCACCACATTGCCCAGGCTGGTCTCAAACTCCTGGGCTCAAGCGATCCGCCCACCTCAACCTCCCAAAGTACTGGGATTACTGGCATCAACCACTGCGCCTGACCTCCATTAATATTTTATACTTGAAAAGAGTTAACAGAAATAATGGAAATCAGACCACTGTTGTATAAATAAATTCACTTAAATTGAATGGGTCTTTCTATCTTTTTTGGTTTAATGTTAAATGGCTTAGAAAAATTCTTTGAAATGAAGAGTAAGCCATTTGTTCCTCCCTCTAGTGGCTTAAAAGTATATTTCAGTTTCTGGTATTGAAATTGAATCGGTACTTGAGAACCAGAGAAAAATGTTATAGCTATCTTTCAGTTTACCTATAGAGAAATCCAGAGAGGCCTAGGGAATGCCTGCAGACACCCAGCTACTTAGAGATTAGACTGAACTAGAACCTGGTTCACCTAACGCCTGCCTAGTGTTTCTACTAGGTCCAATGCCAGCACCTTTTCTTATTGATAAATCTACTGGTTGCTCTATGATGCTTCCTTCTATTAAGGAAGAGGAAAATTAACATAAATAACCTAGGAACACCGTTGAGAGGATTTTAAACCAATTATGATAATTCTAAATCTTATTTGTACATAATTGATGCCTGTTTTGCCCAAGAATGTTAAGCTATCTTTTTTTTTTTTGAGATAGAGTTTCACTCTTGTTGCCCAGGCTGGAGTGCAGTGGTGCAATCTTGGCTCACTGCAACATCCACCTCCCGGGTTCAAGCGAGTCTCCTGCCTCAGCCTCCCAAGTAGCTGGGATTACAAGCATGCACCACCACACCCGGCTAATTTTTTGTATTTTGTAGAGACAGGGTTTCACCGTGTTGGTCAGGCTAGTCTCGAACTCCTGACCTCAGGTGATCCACCTGCCTCAGCCTCCCAAAGTGCTGGGATTACAGGTGTGAGCCACTACGCCTGGTCTGTTAAGCTCTTAATATTATTTGGTGGTGACCATCTTATGAACTTAGGCATGGTGACACTTTAGCAATGAAACAGACTTTAAAAGAATAACCCATATGTGAGATTCCATTTTACTTGTCATTTTTTCATTTCTAAAATTCAGACACATTTAGATGCACAAATTAAAGTGTCAGTTCCCATGGTACTATTGTCAAAAATTGGCCATTCAAATTTCAAAACTTGGTAGACCTTTCCTTAGTGTTAAATTATCAACAAGGCCCTCCACCTCCTGAAGCCCCTGGGAATGTTTTATTTACATAAAAAGGCAGACTCCTGAAATGCAGAAAAAGCTCTTTTGTTTTGACAAAGTCCGAGTTACTGTCCAAGCAATCTTGTAGCGTTAAGGTAAAGACACATGTGTATCCCCCTCACAGTTGATGGCTCTGTGTTTTTTTTCTAAATAGCAATTGCCCCCACACGTGCGCATCTGGGATTCTGTGACATTGAATACTCTGCACGTCATTGGAATAGGTTTTTTTGACCGAGCAGTCACCTGTATTGCATTCTCAAAATCTGTAAGTACGTGCCATGTGGGTATTGCTGTCTTCTTCCACAGGAAGTAGAGAATCAACTCAGGGTTGAAGAGGGGGAGTTGACACACTCGATACCTGCCCTGGTGTATGTACAGATTTGGACTCTGAAACATTCCTGCTTCCCAGGACTTCTCAGTCAGAGGTCATATGCATGTCTCATCAGGGACACACACTTCCAATCAGACATCTCTAGCCACATGGGTTTGGTGATGAAAACAGACCCCCAGAGGCATTGTCCTCACTTTCCTTGAGGCTATTTGTGTGCTCTGGCCTTGAATTTTACCTGTTCTTTCGAGGGTGGCTCCAGTGTGTCTGTCTCTGGCATTCTGCTACTGGAAAGGGGTCCCCATCCAGACCCCAAGGGAGAGTTCTTGGATCTCTCGTAAGAATTCAAGGCAAGTCCATAGAGTAAAGTGAAAGCAAGTTTATTAGGAAAGTAAAAGAATAAAAGAATGTCTACTCTATAGAGCAGTCCTGAGGGCTGCTGGTTGCCGATTTTTATGACTATTTCTTGATGACATGCTAAACAAGGGGGGGATTATTCATGCCTCCCCTTTTTAGACCATATAGGGTAACTTCCTGATGTTGCCATGGCATTTGTAAACTGTCATGGCACTGGTGGGAGTGTAGCAGTGAGGACAACCAGAGGTCACTCTTGTCACCATCTTGGTTTTGGCGGGATTTAGCCGGCTTCTTTACTGCAAGTGATTATATCAGCAAGGTTTTTATGACCTGTATCTTGTGCCAATCTCCATCTCATTCTGTGACCTAGAATGCCTAACCACCTGGGAATGCAGCCCAGTAGGTCTCAGCCTCATTTTACCTAGCCCCTATTCAAGTTGCTCTGGTTCAAACGCCTCTGACATTTCTCCCCTCCCTTTTATAAGAGAATCCTTAATCCTAAGGGTTAAGGGACAAAGATCCATCTTCTGTAACTTCTTCAGGCTGAATAGGGGTGATGATATTCCTGCCTAACTGTTAGGGTCTCTTGTATTTGGGATAGAGAAGAGCTCAGTCAGAAAGCATCAGTTTGGCAAGGTGATATCTGGAAGATTAATAAGTGTTCAACTTAAGAAAACATTGAGTAAGCTTATCCTGTATTCCTGCACAAAGAGTACAACAGCAATATATTCCACAACAGTAAAACAAAATAAACAAAATTATCCCAAGTAAACTAAGAAGGCTTTTTATTAACTGGGCAACTATTGGAACCAAGCTGATATGGGGGTCTCTAGCTGATTCCAGTGTCTCCAGAATTAGAATACTGATCCAGATATTTACATTACCCATCGCTTTTATTTATTCTGAGCAGCAGTCAGAGATCACTGGTTGGTTCACAGGAATAAGCAGGGTTAGTCTAAATTGCAGAAAAAATTTAAAAACAACTGTTGAAACTAGAATCTAATAACAAATGTACCATAGTTCTTGAAATATAATTTCTCTCTCCAGTCTCCCATTTTTACTAAAGACAAACCATAATAGGACTGATTTGTTTGGAAACATAAGCCTTAGTCTTATATACTTGGCTGGATTATTGTATAAAGTACAGCAAGAATATTTATTTTTCACATAGGCTTTTTAAATTGCCTTTACTGGAACTCTGTTCCATAAGGAATCTCAGATAAGACCTTTTTTAAAGCAAGCCCAGCCATGGGTTTATATCCTCAAATACCTATGGGTTGGGTAAATTCCTCTCCTCTTGGGGGGTCCCAAGATAACTTGGGGCTCCTGGGCCTGTGAGAAAGTGACATTCTTTACTTACCACAGGTCAGGAACCCTTTACAGGGACTATGGAGACAAGGTACAAGGCCAGTTTCCCCCAAGGGTCTTCTATGGACTCTACAATTCAAATTTGATTCCTTAAAGGAAAGCATGCCATTCCTGTCAAAAAAATAACCAGTTTCTCCAGTTGTGTCCTGTTACAAACAAAAACAAATTCTTTACAATTATGCAATTAACTATATTGCCATAAATTAAGAATACTCACAAATAGTTTCTAAATTCTGGAGAAATCAGGTAAAGAGAAACATATGCTTCAAATTTTGTTCATAGCAGTGTACTTTACTTGTTAAAAGCTCTAAATAGCTCAAAAGAAAAGTTTTCTTGACTTTGAAAAAAACAAAGGATCAGCAACGTTTTAAGCAAAGTCAAAAAAGATGACTTCAGTCTTCTATTAGTTTGGTTCATGCAGTTAACTCCTGTTCTGCTTGATATTCAGGAACATTTTAGCTCTCCATGAGGGTCCTGAAAGTTTTTTCCTCTATTCTAATGTTACAACTTCGAAAGTAATCAGAAACTTGCATTCAAGAGCACTTGTTAAAGGCCTATATCTGATTATAAGCCACCTTTTAAATAGGACCAAAACAAGACAAGAATTGTCTGTGGATAACAAAAAGTCTTAGGACAGCCACAGTTAAAGCCACAATTGACAACGAAATTTACTCCTGGAGCACACAATAATTTAACATAACAAGTACAACTATTAATAACATACACTAAGTCATATCAGAATTATAGGAGTTTCACCTAATTTTGGAACACATACCAATAACATATTTATATAAATATAACCCAAAGAAAGCCAATTTCCTATTTGACAATGCTTCCTGTATGACTTTTATACCAAATAAGCCAAATTTCACCTTTATATTTGTGTACTATTGATGTTAAATATTCTTAATAAAACCTCATAGATAAATCTATTCTTTTTTTTTTTCTTTTTTTTTTTTTTTTGAGACAGAGTCTCACTCTGTCACCCAGGCTGGAGGGCAGTGGCATGATTTCAACTCACTGCAACCTCTGCCTCCCAGGTTCAAGCAATTCTCCCACCTCAGCCTCCCTAGAAGCTGGGATTACAGGTGTACACCACCACGCCCAGCTATTTGTTTGTATTTTTAGTAGAGACAGGTTTCACTATGTTGGCCATGCTGATCTTGAACTCCTGACCTCAAGTGATCCACTGGCCTTGGCCTCCCAAAGTGCTGGGGTTACAGGTGTGAGCCATCGTGCCTGGCCAATCTATTCCATTTTAATCAGTATGACCATAAGGTAAGATTTTTATAAACTGTTTATTAATCCTTTACAATTTTTGTTAAAAAGCAGATCATTGCTCAGAGAAAAACCCGTTGTGCTTTTATTCCAATGTTTAATTTACAGAAAAATTGATTAATACCCCTTTAACTTTAGCCAATATGTTCACACAGAATTTCTTTTACAAGATTAATTTTTCACAAACTTTTGACAACTTGCTTTAACTTTCAGCTTTATCCTATCTAATTTAAAACAATAATTTAACTTTTTAATCTAGGTGAAAAAATAATAATAATAATAATTCACCTTTCCATGCCTTCTTATAATTTATTACCAAAACACATTTCACTTTCTTTGTACACCTTACATGTAAAATTGTTTTTATTTCCCAAAAATTACTTAAGTCATGTGAACTGAAAGGCATTACACTTTTTACTTTTCTTACAAAATATTTGATTTAAGCTCTTATTATTACACCAATTAATCAAAGCTCTTTCATATACAGACATCACACACATAATACATGTAAATACACAGACAAAAAATAAAGGACTCATTCCCTAAACCAGGAATTGAACCCTGATCCCAGGCTGCCATTGTGATGGCAGAGACCAAGATAAAGTACTGCCACATGGTTACAAGGTCAAGCTCCCAAGCACCTGAAACAAGATAAGAGCGAAACTTTATCCAGATTTTTTTCAGGAACCTGCTGCAAAATTTATAACTGACCAGTTTGCTGTGCTACCTTGAACAGTGGACTTACAGGGTCTTAGGCCCACATTCTATCCTATGGTACCCCTCTTTATGACAGAACGATATAGAAAGACAAATTTATAACACAAAGTACAACAGATTCTCTACAGCTTAAGATTACCCTCACAAATCCTTTTTTCCCTTTAATCAAAACTTTACAGGAGATAAACAGTGATTTTTACCATTCATTCAACCAGTTTGCATAGAGAGAGGGAGGTAGAGCAAGGCCAGAAGTCTGACTGGTAAGAAATTCTTACTCTTTTGCTGGCGTGGCAGGCTTCTGGGTTCCCTTTCCCTGAGGCGGCCCTAGTGATCCGGCTGGCTGCACCACAGCCCTGGGGCCAAGCCACATCATAAAGGAAAATTACCTTTTTCCGTCCTGGCCAGAGCAAAATATGTGTGACGAAACATGGACATTAGCCATTCAGCTTAGCACACAATATCAAACTGGCAAGGCTCAAACATGCCCCTGGTTGGCCCCATCCTTGTTAATCCAGCCTCCAACCAGGAGTTTCAACTTATGGTCTCTGGGCAAGATGGTGGCCCTGAGTAATAGAAAACATAAGAAAGGGAAAGGAGAGAGAAAAAAGCATTGCCTGTGGCAGGGCGGGGAAGGCGAAGAGCTCAGGGAGGCCAGAGAAAGACCTGCCCACTGCAGCGACACTGAAAAGTTCAGGTGGCTGCTTGTTGATAACAAAGGGATCTTTTGCAGCATTCCCATCAGCTCTTAAATTTCCCCTTTTGGGGAGGAAAAAGCTCCCCATGTCCCATGATCTTGTACATGCCTAATTCTGTCACTCTAGACATCGGCAAAGAGTGCAAGGCAGATTAATCCAAAGATAATAGCAGTTAACATCCCATAGTGCCAAACCTGTTCTTAGCTGAAAGGGGCTTTACTGAGAGGGGCCTCTCACCCCCTAAATCTTAGGAAGGAATCTAACCTTCCTAAATTGGGCCTGGAACCCAAGGTCTGTCAAGCGTCCTTGCCTTATTAATAGGGGCATTTAACTCATTCTGTCTTAGGAGAGACTCCTAAGTTGGGCCTCTAACCAAATCCTGTCCTTTGCCCAGGTATATGCACCCCACTTACCCAAAATCAGCCATTCGGTGTGTACAGATGATTTTTCTTTGCGTCGGGGGTCTCTTCAGTGTCATCCCTTTGGGATTCACCAGAAAGATATTACCAGACCCCACCACTTACTAAAGTTAGCCTTTGGATCGGAGGTTTCCTCAGTATTGTCCCTTCCGTGGTCTCCAGAAAGATGTCACCGGACCCCACCACTTACCCAAAGTCAGCCTTTGGGTTGGGAGTTTCCTCAGTGTCGTCACTTCATGGTCACCAGAAAGATGTGACCATAAAGGGGTCTCCATCCAGACCCCAAAAGAGAGTTTTTGGATCTCACGCAAGAAAGAATTCTAGGCGATTCCATAAAGTGAAAGCAAGTTTTTTAGGAAAGTAAAGGAATAAAAGAATGGCTACTCCATAGACAGAGCAGCCCCAAGGGCTGCTGGTTGCCCGTTTCATGGTTATTTCTTGATGATGTGCTAAACGAGGGATGGATTATTGATGCCTCCCCTTTTTAGAGCATATAGGTTAACTTCCTGACGTTACCATGACATTTATAAACTGTCATGGTGCTGGTGGGAGTGTAGCAGTGAGGACGACCAGAGGTCACTCTTGTTGCCATCTTGGTTTTGGTGGGATTTAGCCGGCTTCTTTATTGCAAGCTGTTTTATCAGCAAGGTCTTTATAACCTGTGTCTTGTGCCAACCTCCTATCTCATTCTTTGACCTAGAATGCCTAACTATCTGGGAATGCAGCCCAGTAGGTCTCAGCCTTATTTTACCCAGCCCCCATTAAAGATAGACTTGCTCTGGTTCAAACGCCTCTGTCAAGCCCAACGTGGCTGGCAGGCAGCCTGGCCGCAAGCAGGGATTGGACAGGGCCTTGTGGTCTTCCAGGCTTCCTTAGGACATGCTGGTTCAGCAGACCCACCCCACACTCTTTTAAACCACTTCAACCACTTCAGAAACCCATATTCACATGCATGTGCACGTGCTCACATGAAAAGACCCCCGTGTACTCAGGCTTCCAGAGCCGAGGGCTTGTGCAGCCCTGCAGCAGCCACGTTCACAGCTGCTAACAGCCCCTGTGCCACGCCTGCTGCTAACAGCCCCTGTGCCACGCCTGCTGCTAACAGCCCCTGTGCCACGCCTGCTGCGGGCACTGTCTGCTCTAGGAGGGTCTCTTGTTTTCATGCAACCCAGTGGTGAAGAGACACCGCCCTGGCGCCTCTCTTCCCCAACTCCTGTTTCTTCACTCCCCATCATTTACCTGCTCTTTCTGTCTGGTCAAGAAAGCATGTCTTGGCTGGGCACAGTGGCTTGGTCAGGCACAGTGGCCAACACTTTAGGAGTCTGACGTAGTAGGATTGCTTGAGCCCAGGAGTTTGTGACCAGCCTGGGCAACATAGGGAGATCCCATCTCTACAAATAATAATAATAAAAATTATCTGGGAGTGCTGGTACACACCACAGTCCCAGCTACATGGGAGGCTGGGGTAGGAGGATTGCTTGAGCCTGGGAGGTCAAGGGTACAGAGAGCCATGATTGCACCACTGCACTCTGACCTGGGTGGCAGAGGAAAATACTGTCTCCAGAAAAAGAAAGACAGAGAGAGAGAGGGAAGAAGGGAGGGAGGGAGGGAGGAAGGAAGAAAGGAAGGGAGAGAGAAAGAAAGCAGGTCTCAGAAGCAATGGATGAGTATTCTTTAACTACAATGTAGCAGACTCTTTATTAAAAATAAAATTTGATGTTTATTTTTAATCATGTTCAACCCACTTTATTCTCAGATATAGTCTTCCTGTGAATAACTTTCTTTTAGAATGGAGGAACCAATCTCTGTGCTGTGGATGACTCCAACGACCATGTGCTCTCTGTATGGGACTGGCAGAAAGAAGAAAAACTGGCGGATGTGAAGGTCATACTCCGAGCCTTTTTTGGGCTGCATTAATGTTTTCCCATTCCGAGCCGCCCTGGCACAGTGGTAGCCCCCTTTCAGCGGGCTCCGGGGCCCATTCCTGCCCCAGCCCTTGGGTATGACGCCTTCGCCTTAGAATCCTTTGTCCCCAGTTCCTCTCCCATCATGAGACTTTGACCCCAGGTCCTGTTAGGGTTTTTCCTTTTTTCACCATGTCTGTAAGATTGTTCTCTTCCTCATTTCATAGCCACTACCCTTTTAATTCATCCAGTCATGTATTTGCTGGCTATTTCTTTCATTTGCTTGACACACCCCGAGCGCCTGCCGTGTGCTCGCACGGCGCGTGGAGGCCCAGAAATGCGCTCAGGTGTAAAGGTGCACTCGCTGCCCAGGCACCTGCAGCTGCGGGAAGGGCGGGTGTGGGTGGGGGCCACCAGCACAGGGGCGCCTCCAAAGTGGAACAGACTCAGGAAGGACCAGCGGGAGCCCCGAGCTAAACCCCAAATCCTTCCCAACAGGATTCCTCCTGAGAGGGGCCCCTTGGGACTTCTTTGACTGCCTCTAATCCATTTTGCACAATATGTCAAATTCCCTTGCCTTGACTTTCTGACCTTTTTCTATTTCTATTTTCTATTGGATCCCTATTTTTATAGAATTGAATTCAGATTTCTCATCTTTGCATCTATCAACCTTAGATAACCTTACTCACCTAACTTTCTCTGCTACGTGTCTGGGAGGCAGACCTTATATTCTGACCAGGCCTCTTCCCTGACACCTGTGTTCACGCCCTAGCCCCACCTTCTAATATTCTAGGCAGGGGTTTAAGTTCTTCTTGCTATGTTGCTAGGTTAGAAGGCATCACAGGTAGGTCATTATCCAGGCTCAAGAATGTGTAACTGCATTATTAAATAGAAGCAGTGATCAGAGCCCAATCCAACAGGCCAAGGTGCGGGTCTTGGAAGTTAGGGTGTGGGCTGAGGGTGGTGGAGGTGACACCCGAAGGGCTAGATCTACTCCATGGGACCCCAGGCCGGGTCCCTGAGCCACAGGCAGAGTTCCAGGAGTCAGACGCAGGAGAGACTCCCTGGGGAAACGGGCAGCCAGAGTCAGCCAGGAACAATGGACCTTTGTAAAATCCATTCCAGGGCCCTCCCTGGAGATTACATTTACTAGATAGGGGGCGAAGCCTAGAGATCTGCATTTTACCATTTCTGGTGATTCCATTTGATCAGCCAGACTGGGAACCCATGACTAGCAGGTGAGAGCAAACGCTTGCAGTTCTGAAGTCCCTCTGGTCCCAGCTCCCTCCTAGCAAAGCATGCTGCATGCCTGCTCCATGCCTGGCCCTGGGAGAGGCCCTGGCCTAGACAGAGGACTCCTGGGTGCTCCCTGTCCTCAAGGACTCATTGTCAAGTGGGGGAGACAGACAAGGAGGAGGCATTAAGGCCCGCACCAGCATACGCTTGGTGTTTATAGCAAGATGGATTCAATGGGGGAAATCATAGGCGTTGTGCTTGCCTTGAATTTCTTATTTATTTGTGGCTCAGATTTTACTTCTTTTCCTACATGTGTCTTACGTGTTTTAAGAGATGTGAGGCATCCAAGTCCCTGTTTTTCCTATAGTGCTCTAATGAAGCTGTGTTTGCTGCGGATTTCCACCCCACGGACACCAACATCATAGTTACCTGTGGAAAATCACATCTCTACTTTTGGACACTAGAAGGAAGCTCCCTTAATAAGAAGCAAGGATTATTCGAGGTAAAGTTAAATTATGATTTTTGTTTTATTTTTCTCTGGTATTTGTGATTGGCTAGATGCATCTTTCTGGGGGCTGTGGTGCTCAACACGATCCCTTGGGATCCCTCACATAGTTGGGGAGCGTGTCACACCTGGTAAGTAACACTGGTAATGAAGTGAAGAAAAAGACAGGGCAAGCCTAGGTGGAGGGCAGGGAAGGACCTGGACCCGGGGAGCACCAGGCCTCCCACAGTGGCACTGGTTGCAGAGAGTATCGGGCGATGAAGTCATCAGGAGGCAGGCAACCTGCCTTTGCAAAGGATGATAGAGACTTCCTGTGCCTTTTGTCTGGACGTTGTGGGACTGTGAGAGCACCAGGGGGCAGCACCTCTTCCCAGGGGTCCATCTGCCACCACCTCCCTGAAGCTTGTTTCGGGGACCCCTTTATTCTGGTGCTCGGGCCCTGCCCTTTAGGCTGACAGCATAGCCCCACCCTTCTCCCTGGCCAGTACCCTCCTCCATTTGCTATCTGCAGCTTTATGATTCCCCAGCCACTTGGAGTTGCTAGAAATCACTTTGTCTTAGAGCAGTTAATCTCACAGCAGAAGTTATGTAACTTCTACTGATGGACAGAAATGCAAGGTGTGCACAGTGGTTACAGAAGGTGACACTGTCCAGCTTGGGACCACTGTGAATCTAGATGTTATTAGTACAAATGAAAGGTTGTCTGGAATATATATATGTTGTATGGATTAAAAAAAAATATATATATATATATATATATATATATTTTTTTTTTTTTTTTTTTTTTTGCCACATTCTACAGAAACAAGAAAAGCCAAAGTTTGTCCTCTGTGTGACTTTCTCTGAAAATGGTGACACCATTACTGGAGATTCGAGTGGCAACATCTTAGTATGGGGAAAAGGTAATAAGTGATAGTTCCCAAAAACCAATGGTTTTTGGTAATGTTATAAGAGATCAAACATGAGTGCTTTAAGAATTGTCTATTAATACAATGTACAGGAGTAGGATTAAATTTCAAGTTACAGAGACACACACATACATGTGTGCATGTGTAACTTGAAACCATAGAACTAGAACAGAGAAAAAGCAGAGAATAGTAAGAGTTACTGACCTTTATAGCATTCTGAAAGGCTCTTTAAGCCCAAGCTATTATGATGGAATTAAATAGCTTTATTAGGAAATCTACTGACAGATTATAATGATGAAATTAATGACTACTTATAGGTCTGTAAAATATTTCAGTAATTATCCTGATTTATATAGCATTTGGCAGACATTTATTGAAAGCTAATTATGTGCTAACTGTGAACATACAACTAAGTCAGACCCAAATCCCCTGCTGTCCTTGAGCAAAGTTTGCTAAGGGAGATGTATCACTCAGAAAGCATGCGTCCAGTTATGTCCAGTGAGCATTTATGAGCACTTACCCTGTGACAGGAAAAAAGGGAAAATCCACCATCCCTTTTCTCAAGGATCTTTGAGTTGGGGCTGAAAGTGGAGACGGACTTGTAAATGCAATTTCAGAAGCATATGGTGATGTTTCCAGTATCCCTGCTGCTCTTGGCGCTAGGTGTCTTACCCACTGTTCACTTAATCCTTAGAACAATCCTGCAGGGTAAGCAGCAGCCCCATTCCACCAAGGGGGATCTGAGGGTAGAGTAACTAAGCAATTTGTCCAGAGAAACAGCTCACTAGAGAGCAGGGATCTAAACTCAGAGCCCACATTCTCAGCCATGAGAATGCATATTCAACAATGCATATTTTCCTTCATTCTAAAGTAACCCATTTCATACTTGTCTGGTGCTCTGCGAACGTCTAGAAATTGGATCCTTCATAGATTCATATTGCAATGATGTGCTCATGGACAATACTGCCTTTTAAAACCAAAGTCAGATGAGATTAGAAAATGGGCAGAGGCAGCCTTTTGACAATGTGCTAATGATGGTTTTCTTGGTGTGTTTAGGTACAAATCGAATAAGCTATGCAGTTCAAGGGGCCCATGAGGGTGGCATTTTTGCACTTTGTATGTTAAGAGATGGCACACTGGTGTCAGGAGGTGGGAAAGACCGAAAGCTCATTTCTTGGAGCGGGAACTATCAAAAACTTCGTAAAACAGAGGTAAGTCATCAAGGCTACTGCTAAAATTTGTTTTTAACCTAAACTATTATCCTTTATTAGTTTGAAATCTGTAGCTTATAGTTTTGAAAATTGTTTAGATGAAATCACATGATATGGGAGCAATGTATTTTATTAAAATCCTGGAGGCAGGTTAAATATAACTAATGAAATAGAATTAGGTTGAGGTTGTAACACACTTCATATTTAGAATATTTTTATTCTCAGTTTTCCAAGGGACTGTTACCCACATTTTGCTTTATTATAAAAATCTGTCTTCTCTTTTTTTTTTTTTTTTTTTTTTTTTTTGAGGGCAGGGTCTGGCTCAGTCACCCAGGCTGGAGTGCAGTGGTGTGATCACAGTTTACTGCAACCTCTGCCTCCTGGGCTCAAGCGATCCTCCACCTCAGCCTCCCAAGCAGCTGGAACTACAGACACACACCACCACACCTGGCTAATTTTTGTAATTTTTTAGAGATGTTGCCCAGGCTGGTTTGGAACTCCTGAGCTCAAGCGATCCTCCCACCTCAGCCTCCCAAAGTGCTGGATTACAAGCATGAGCCACCACGCCCAGCCTCCTTTAACTTTTAATTTCTAACATGTTATTTTGGAGACATTATTGCATTGAGTGAACTAGTATTTGTTGAGTATCTACTTTGTACATGGCACTCACCTAAGTGCCAGCGTGCTCCCTAGGGCTGTGCTCCTTTTGATACCCAGTGTACCTCCCCATTATCTACTTGGCAGCCCTGCATTCCAGTAGGCACCAGAGGCAAGATATTTAATTTTCCTTCTACCCACTCAGTGAATTTTCTCCCCCAATTCCAGGAAATTGTGAGCAGACACTGCAAAATTGGCCTCATTCTGAAGAGTGATGCTTTTCATCCCTAGCTTAGAATGGACAGATTGTAGGACTTTGAACCCAGATACACACAAAACACTTATATTTTACATCACAGAGCGATATGGCACCACCCTCTGGCAGTGTGAAAATTTAGTTCTTTTGATTATTTCCCTTAATAAAGGAAGTTCTTCATCTGAGCTTTGGAAATCACTTCCCCTTGCATGGAGATTCTGTTGTGAGAACATTTTTATTAATAAGATTTGACCAGTATTTGGTTGAATATATTGTGAATTGCTAGAGTCATAGACATGCCCATGTCATATACAACTGTAAAGAAAGCTCCAAAGCCCCATTTAATTTCATTAAAGCTATTCACTGTTTGTTAGTATCTGGTTCCTCCTCATTAGCATGGGTCATCATCAACTTGACTCAAATCTGTGCTAACAAACCACACTGGAGAATGTGTGAGGGGAGGCTGCTTCTGTCCTGGAACGGGAAAGCCTAACAGCAACCTGCCAGGATCAAGCTGCAGCGTTTGTTCTTTTTATAGTACAAGAACTTTGTTTCTTTATTATAGCAAATTGTTCTTAATGCCTGTGTTTTGCAATTCTTTCTGTTAACATTTAGATTATTCCATATGTTTATATTGATCTTTAAACTGAACAGAGTGACATTGCCAAAGAATTTACCATTTTAAATTGTGTTATGGCAGTGTTACATTATTATTATTATTATTATTATTATTATTATTATTATTATTTTGAGACAGGGTCTAGCTGTGTTACCCAGGCTGGAGTGCAATGGCGTGATCTTCAGCCTCTGCCTCCCAGGCTCAAGTGATTCTCCCACTTCAGCCTCCTGAGTAGCTGGGACTACACGCACCACCATACCCAGCTAATTTGTTTTGTATTTTTTGTAGAAATGGAATCTCGCTATATTGCCCAGGCTGGTCTGGACCTCCTGGGCTCAAGCATTCCCCCCACCTCGGCCCCCCAAAGTGCTGGGATTACAGATGTGAGCTACCACGCCTGGCCTATATTATTCTTTACTTTCTGAATTGTGTCTACTGTTGCTATCAGAAATTATAAAAAGTAAAGAGAAAACTTACCAGTAGCATTCCTTATTTTTAAATTTTGTTGAGGAAAATGCTTTTTCTTAACCTTGTTCTTGCTTATGCTTCTAAGATATATAAAGATATGTAAAATGTTATAGTTTAAAAGTAAGGCTAAGGGTTTTGATCACTCACTCAGCAGTTGGCTGTGGTATCTGTTTTTTTGAGATGGAGTTTCTCTCTTGTCGCCCAGGCTGGAGTGTCGTGATGTCATCTCAGCTCACTGCAACCTCCACCTCCTAGGTTCAAGTGATTCTCCTGCCTCAGCCTCCCAAGGAGCTAGGATTACAGCCACCCACCGCCACGCCCAGCTAATTTTTGTATTTTTACTAGAGACAGGTTTCAGCATGTTGGCCAGGCTGGTCTCCAACTCCTGACCTCAGGTGATCCACCTGCCTCAGCCTCCCAATGTGCTGGATTACAGGCGTGAGCCACCGTGCCTGGCCAGCTGTGGTGTCTATGTGAAACTCTCCGTATATATGTGTATACAACATATATATTTGAATGTACATTATATGTATATACATATGTGTATATAAAACTGTTACAGGGACTATCATTATGATAAATCAGTGTTTTGAATGACCGAGCTAACAACTGAATGAAATTGTACATCTTTTCTTTTCATACGACTTTTCAACGCAGATTCCAGAACAGTTTGGTCCGATACGTACAGTGGCCGAGGGGAAAGGTGATGTGATCCTGATTGGCACAACTCGGAACTTTGTCCTGCAGGGCACTCTGTCAGGGGACTTCACACCCATTACTCAGGTACGATCCCGCTCAGCAGGCCCAGCAAACACTCTCACTTTGCATTATATCAGACTCTAATCAAGCATTACAAACAGTTGCTCATTACTGTGCTTTATACTACAATAACCTTCCTCCACCCCAGAGTGTCAGTGGCTGCCAGCGATGGGAGGAGAGAAACTGTTGAGAGCAATTATGAAGTCAGCCTGAAGCCTCGGTTTGTCATCGCTTTGGCTCCTGAGGGCAGACTGTAGTATCTCAGAGAGCTTCTGTTTGTCTTGATTCTTTGTAGGGTCACACTGATGAGCTCTGGGGACTGGCCATCCATGCCTCAAAACCTCAGTTCTTGACCTGTGGGCATGACAAGCATGCCACTCTCTGGGACGCTGTGGGTCACCGTCCCGTCTGGGACAAAATAATAGAGGTAAACATGCACATTACATTTCCATTTTTCTTACAGAAATTCATCTGGAACATGTTTATTTTTTGCATGAAATCAACAGTGATATAAAGTTGTCCCAAAGCAGATGTTATGTATCTATTTAGAGTTGCCTTAACATTGCAATTGCATTTAACAGTGTTACTTTTAACATTGCCTCAAGTGGCCTCAGCCATGTACTTTTGAAGTTTACTGTTGAAATTTTCTGACAGCAAATTGTTCTTTCCAAGTTCATTGTCAGATTTTCCGAGTACAGTCTCTCAGCCATCTTAAGAGCTAAAAAATCCTTGTTATGCGCCTACATTCCATTTACAGTGTACCCTCTGAATAGGAATTTACAAGCTGTACTAAACACACGATTGAATATATCTCTACATTTTGAGTTTGATGGTAAAGTGAACTTTCATTTGAAAGTCAGCTGGGCACGGTGGCTCACGCCTATAATCCCAGCACTTTGGGAGGCCAAGGCAGGCGGATCACCTGAGGTTGGGAGCTCGAGACCAGCCTGACCAACATGGAGAAACCCCGTCTCTACTAAAAATACAAAATTAGCCGGGCATGGTGCTGCATGCCTGTAGCCCCAGCTACTTGGGAGGCTGAGGCAGGAGAATAGCTTGAACCCGGGAGGCAGTGAGCCGAGATCGCACCATTGCACTCCAGCCTGGACAACAACAGCGAAACTCTGTCTCCAAAAAAAAAAAAAAAAAAAAGTCAACATCTCTGTGAATTTGGCAAAAGAAACTCTGATGACCTGTCAGAGTGTTGAAATGCCCTTTCCCCACATGTATTACTTGAGCACTGACTGTTTGCATGCCAAGCACCGTGCGTGTATTTTCGTTAATCCCTTTAGCAGCTCTGCAGGTTGAAGAGGTTTTTTTAACTCTGGTTTTATTGATTAGGAAATTGAGGTGTAGAGAAGTTAAATAACTTGCCAAGGTCACTAAGTTAGTGAGTGACCTAGTCAGTGTTAGGACCCAGCTCAGTCTGACTCCTAAACTCTGGTTCTTTCCACTGCATTACACTGTAGCGAATCAGAAGCTCGTTCTCTGTTGTCGGTGCCCTAATGATCTGTGCAATCCCATTGCACAGAGGAAATAACCCTTCTGTAAACCAACACATCATCCTTTCATCCCCCATGGAGTTACTGGCATGTCCCAGGTGCTAGGTCCAAGTTTCAGCTCCTTCCCTTCATTTTCACGGAAGGGGTGCTGGTCACTGGTGGCCAGCTGAGCCGTGAGGTGGAGGGGCCCAAGGGGCAGGCACTGCCACTCAGAAAGCAGACGTGACCCGCGATGGCAGGAAGAGGCTAAAGGAAACAGTGTTATGTGTTCTATCTATGCCCTGGTGGTCCCGGAGGGCTGAAGGCAATGACGGCTCCTTTACCAGGCTGTTAATCATCTAGCCTAACGTAAGGGTCAGAGCTCCAAACTGGAAGCCAGAGAACTGCCATGAAGTTCTAGCTCCTCTGCCTACTGGTCTTGTGACTTGGACATCTGTAACTCAGTGTCCACATCTCAAAATTGTTACGAGGCCCAAATGAATGACACAGACAGAAGTGCTTTGTAAATGGTAGAACTTCGAGTGAACATGATTTCTATTTGTATATTAGTGGCGGCTCTGAGCTTAACTACAGCTCCTACTATAGAAAGAAAGCACTGAAATAATGTAATCATATATTAAGTTTCTTTCTCTTGGTTTTTTAGATTATCTGGTGGATCTCAGGGCCTCCTATTTTCATTACCATTGCTACTTTTCTTCCCGATTTCCTTAATCTCTTCTCTCTTCATCCTAAACACTGCTGCCAAGTGCCCTTCTATCTAAAACACAAATGCAATCATGTCACTCTTTTTATTGAAAGGACAAGACCATTCAAAGTGTTCTTATTTCCTAGTGATCCAAGTCCTTACCGTGGCAGTGACATCACTAGTGTCATATACTCTGTGCTGTAAGCCCATTGACCTACCTGCCATTCCTCAAATATGCCCAGAGCTGTGTTGCTTCCATTGCTTTTATTGCATTGTTGCCCCCTTCACCATGGTCCAAAAAACAACTGGAGTGGCCACATCTCACCTTCACCAGTGGTAATTCTTCCTCTCCTGGGAGGCCCAAGTCCAGTCATCTGCACCGCGAAGCCTTAGCCCAGCTTCCCAGTGTCACCGCATCCCTCCCTCCCCTGTGATTCCACAGCACCTTGAATTGTATCTCTTTCATGGATCATTCCATCTTGTATCCGAGTTACTGATGACTGTGAGTGTGTTCCACTGGCTCAAAACCTAGAATATGCCTCGCTCATCTCGTGATCCTTCCAGGCCTCCATAGTGTTTTGCACCCAGTGGACACTCACCCAGTCTCTGTGTCATAGAGTTGGGTGCTGTGGTTGTCTTTCCAGACCAATCAAGCACACTATTCGATGAGCTTACCACTCAGCACAGGGAGTCAGCTGAAGGGGCTTGGTTCTATAAACTGACGTTGTAGAAGGGCATTTACCCTTCATCAGATTACTGTAGATATGAAAGGATATAAGACAAAAAGGGGAAAATCCTAAAACGATAGAAATTTAGGTCAGGCTCAATAGCTTACACCTATAATCCCAGCACTATGGGAGGCAGAGGCAGGAGGATCACTTGAGCCCAGGAGTTTGAGACCAGCCTGGGCAGCATAGGAGCCTCCATCTCTACAAAATAAAAAAATTAGCCAGGCGTGGTGGCACACACCTGTAGTCCCAGCTGCTTCAGAAGCTGAGCCAGGAGCATCACTTGTGCCTGGGAGGTCAAGGCTGCAATAAGCCATGATCATGCCATTGCACTCTAGCCTGTGTGATAGAGTGAGATCCTGCCTCAAAAAAGGGTGGGGGTGGGTAGAAATTTATCATTATTGAAATGCGGCATTCATTCAAGTAGTAAAACGTTTTTCTCTAGAAAAGAGACTTTTCAGATAGAGCCATATAGCCCTAAGGAATTAGAAGTGTGAGCGTGTGTGTGCGCATGCGCACGTGTGTGTGTGTGTTTTATGCTATAGTGTTCTATCTGTTCATCAATTTACACTTCCTTTAAAATATTTTAGGATCCAGCTCAGTCTTCTGGTTTTCATCCTTCAGGGTCTGTGGTTGCAGTCGGAACACTCACTGGGAGGTAAGTCCATGCCAGCAGGGCTTGTGCTTGCAAAGCTTATGGAAAAGAGGCCTGTTGCTTCTATTTCCCCAGGAACAGGCCCTGTTCAGCTCTTGGCTGCGTGCTCGCAGCTTCTAATGACTTACCAAGAATTAAGTTAAAAGAAACTTGAAACAGTGGCCCATTACATTTTGAGCCTTGGGGAAATCTGAGGAAAGCTGTAGACACTCTCTCCTGGAAAAGGACCCTCTACCTCCACTAGACACACACACACTTTTCTTGTTTGGTTTTTGAGACAGGTCTCACCCTGTCACCCAGACTGGAGTGCAGTGGCACAATCACAGCTTACTGCAGCCTCCAGGGCTCAAGTGATCCTCCCACCTCAGCCTCCCAAGTAGCTGGGACTACAGATGTGCACTGCCATGCTTAACTAATGTTTTGTCTTTTGTAGAGATGCAGGTCTCACTGTGTTGCCCAAGCTGGTCTTGAACTCTAGCTCAAATAGTCCTCCCACCTCAGTCTCCCAAAGTGCTGAGATCACAGGCATGAGCCACCACACCCAGCCACACACACATTTTGCCTACAGTGTCAGAGGATTTGTGGAGCTTCTCAAGCCCTGATCTTTAGTCTGTGGGAGGAGGCTTGACTTTGGAATGAAGCAAGAAAACATTTCAAAGTGCTGAGCGTTTAAAAATGCTTTTTCTACTCCTGGGCACAGTGGCTAACACCTGTAATCCCAACCCTTTGAGAGGCCTAGGCAGGAAGATCCTGTGAGGCTAAGAGTTCGAGACAAGCCTGGGCAACATAGCGAGACCCTATCTCTAGAAAACATTTAAAATTGAGCTGGGTAGGCCGGGCGCAGTGGCTCAAGCCTGTAATCCCAGCACTTTGGGAGGCCGAGACGGTCGGATCACAAGGTCAGGAGATCAAGACCATCCTGGCTAACACAGTGAAACCCCGTCTCTACTAAAAAATACAAAAAACTAGCCGGGCGTGGTGGCGGGCGCCTATAGTCCCAGCTATTCGGGAGGCTGAGGCAGGAGAATGGCATGAACCCGAAAGGCGGAGCTTGCAGTGAGCTGAGATCCGGCCACTGCACTCCAGCCTGGGCGACAGAGCAAGACTCTGTCTCAAAAAATAAATAAATAAAATAAAATAAAATAAAATAAAATTGAGCTGGGTGTGGTGATCCACACCTGTATTAGCTACTCAGGAGGCTAAGGCAGGAGGATCTCTTAAGATCAGGAGTTTGAGGCTGCATTGCACTATGATTGCACCACTGTACCCTCACCTAGGCCACAGAGCGAGACCTCATCTCTTAAAAAAAAAATTAAAAATAGAAAATAAATGCTTTTTCTAGCTTCCCTTTCAAAATTTTAGGAACCGCCCAGACCCTGAGCCTCATATTCCAATTGAGTTAATACCTATTCACCTGGCACCTCCTACATGCGGGATGGTGGATCTGCGTTTACAGCTCAGCTTTGCCACTCAGCAGCAGTGTCTTTGAGCCAGTTACATAAGCTCTCCAAATTTGTTTCTTTTTCTGTAAATGGTGATATTCCCTGCCTGGCCGTGTTGCACTGAGGATCGAAGGAGACAGCGTGCAGAGCACCTGCCGGGGCTGCCTGTTAGGCACTGCGGGGGTTATTATTATCATTGTTTTCCGGGTTTTGATTGAACCTTTATGCTGGTCGTCGTACTGCATACATTTACTGTGGTTTCAGTCAAATATTTTTCCTCCCACCCTTCCTCTCTAAAAAGTGTAGCACTTAGATTCTGTTGTTATGACTGCACAGCCTGTATGGGTAAAGAAAGGGTAGCCCTTTGTAGGTCATAGGCAACAATATCTTAAGTATTGGGCTCCACATATCCAACAGAATTCTTCATGAAAACATTTGTGTATCCTCACACACAGACACACACACACACACACACACACACCCCACCTCCCATTTGACTCCCTTTGAGAAAGCTGAAGCTTCTAAGTCATCAGGCTCCCACCTTCTGATGACTGGCCTCCCAGTAGGCTGACAGATGCCGGCATACCTACTGTGCGTGTAGGACACGGTGACAGTGCCCAGAATCACAGTGTCCCATGGTGGAGGAGATGGGTCAGGTCACCTAATCCAGCCCCTCATCTATTATGCCTCTTGCCATTCAGGTCCTAGGTTGGGCTTAGCTTCCGATGCTGTTGATTTAACAGGACACTTCAAAACCATGTTCTAATCAGCTCCAGCCTCTATTAAGGTTAAATAGCACATTAAAGGTAAATGGTTGTTGAAGATGCAAGAAATCGGCCCTGAGAAGCAAAATCCACATTTCTGGGGGGCAGGACCTCTGACAATGCATGGCTAGGGGGCTCCTGTGGAAGACAAGGGACACTCACTCTGCACTGGACATGCTGATGGGATGTCCTCACGCAGCTTAGAAACTGCAGCAGCAGGGAGCCCGCATTCCATTTATCCGTAAAACACCAGGGGCTCACCACCACCCTTGAGAATATAACAGGCAAGAGAGTTCAGTCATTCTGATGTTAACACACGTTTAATGGGTACTGTGTGCTTATCAGAGGATACAAAGCACTTCCACATCCATTATCATTCGACTTTCATATTGAGCCTGCAAAGTAGACCTGGGCTCTTCTCCCCATCTCACCACTGAGGAAATGGCCCGGCGAGGTGAAATTATAAGACCAGTCCTCCACTCCAATTTCTCCCATTTGCTCTGTGCTTTCCTTCGCCCTGTTGGTTGCAGGCTAGCATCCCCATAAGGCCTGTACTCTCAGCCTGCTCTGTCTGCAGCACCACTGGGAACACCACCACCCTGGAGCTGTCCCAGCCCTGTCCTCCTGCATGGTCCTGCTTCGCCCTGGAAACCTGGGTGAGCTCTTGCAGGTGGCCCTTCGCTGCTTCCTCTCACCATATGCCCTGGTCCTAAGTATTGGCATCTTCCCTGCCCAGAGCTTTCTCTCCATGTGTAAATGACAAAGCACAAACACAGAGAAACCATATCATAGTGTTGATAACGGCATAGTTTTGAATGCTAGCCAATATACTGTTCCTTTCTTAGAAAATGCTTTTATAGGAAATTTTCTTTGAATAAAAGCTGGGAACAAGCTTTCTTATTAAGCAAATGTCGAGTATTTATTAAGCTTTTATAATTAATAATTTTTATTCATCCCACTATTGTAATAATCTTCATTTTCTCACTAAACAACTTACTGTGCTTTTTCTCATGTTGACAACAGGTGGTTTGTGTTTGACACAGAAACAAAAGACTTGGTCACCGTTCACACAGATGGAAATGAACAGCTCTCTGTAATGCGATACTCACCAGGTTAGACTCCAAACCATTCACTACTTCATTTTTTAAATCAACTTTTATTTTAAGTTCTGGAGTCCACGTGCAGGAAGTGCTGGTTTGTTACATAGGCAAACGTGTGCCATGGTGGTTTAATGCACAGATCAACCCATCACCCGGCTGGGCACAGTAGCACACGCCTGTAATCCCAGCACTTTGGGAGGCCAAGGCGGGTGGATGACAAGTTTAGAAGATCAAGACCATCCTGGCTAACATGGTGAAACCCCGTCTCTACTAAAAATACGAAAAAATTAGTTGGGCTTGGTGGTGGGCGCCTGTAGTCCCAGCTACTTGGGGGGCTGAGGCAGGAGAGTGGCCTGAACCTGGGAGGCACAGCTTGCAGTGAGCCAAGATCACACCACTGCACTCCAGCCTGGGTGACAGAGCGAGACTCTGTCTCAAAAAAAAAAAAACAAAAAAACCCATCACCCATGTATTAAGCCCAGCACCCGTTAGCTGTTGTTCCTCATGCTCTCCCTCCCCCTCACCACCCTCCAGCAGGCCCCAGTGTGTGTTGTTCCCCACGCAGTGTGCCCATGTGTTCTCATCATTCAGCTCCCACTTACAAATGAGCACATGCGGTGTTTGGTTTTGTGTCCCTGAATTAGTTTGCTGAGGATAACAGCTTCCAGCTCCATCCATATCCCCACAAAAGACATGGTCTTTTTCCTTTTTATGGCTGCATAGTATTCCGTGGTGTATATATGCCGCATTTTCTTCGTCCAGTCTACCATTGATGGACATTTGGGTTGATTCCAGGTCTTTGCTATTGTATCCACTACTTTAAAATCCCAACAGAATTGAGATTCTGTGTCCGTGTCTTTAAAGAAAAAATTTCACAAGCCTCCTCAGAGTAAACTTTAAATTAGACATGCACATAATTGTGGCATTTAGAGTTCTTTTCCCTCCTTTGGGTCACTATGCTTGTGTTATGGAAAATTTCAAACATAGACACATTTAAACAGAATAGAATAATGAACCCCATGTATTCATCTGCCAGCTTCAGCGATGATCAGCTCACAGCCAGTTTCCTCTGTCTGTAGCCCCACCCACCACCCGCCTCCCATATTCTGAAGCAGTTCCCAGACATCTCATCATTTCATCTGTTAATAATTGTATATATCCCAAAAAGATAAGGACTCTTTTTAACAGCTTTATTGAGGAATAATTTACATACAATAATGAGCCATTATAAATGTACAACTCATCGATTCTTTATACGCTTGTGGAGCTATGCAACAACCATCATTGCAGTCCAGTTTTTGAACCTTTTCATCACCCAAAAAGTTTCCTCCATGCCCGTTAGCAGTTCACCTCCACCCTCACTCCTGGTCCGAAGAAACTACTGATCTGTTTTCTGTTTCCAAAAATTGCTTTTTCTGGACATGTCGTATAAATGGATTCCTACAATATGTAGTTGGTTGCATCTGACTTCTTTCACATAGAATCATGTTTTTGAGATTAATCCATGTTACTATGCACATATCAGTAGTATATTCCTTCTAATTGCTGGCTAGTTTTCCGTTTTATGGATATATACTACATCTTGTTTATCCATACATCAGTTAATGATGGATTTTTTTTTTTTTTTTGAGACAGAGCCTCACTGCAACCTCTGCCTCCCAGGTTCAAGCGATTCTTCTGCCTCAGCCTGCCGAGTAGCTGGGATTACAGGTGCATGCCACCACACCTGGCTAATTTTAGTATTTTTAGTAGAGAGGGGTTTTGCCTTATTGGCCAGGCTGGTCTCAAACTCCTGACCTCAGGTGATCCACCCACCTCAGCCTCCCAAAGTGCCGGGATTACAGGCGTGAACCATTGCACCCTGGCCTTATGGATTTAGATTGTTTCTGGTTTTTTATTATTATGAATAATGCTATGAACATTCATGTATATGCCTTTTTGTGTTTGTTTTCATTTCTCGGGTAAATTCTTAGGAGTGGAATTGACGAATTGTATGGTAAACTTATGTTTAACATTTTATGAAACTGCCAGACTGTTTTACATTCTCACCAGCCGTGTGCTAGGGTTCTAGTGTCATCACATCCTCCCAATACTTGTTGTTGTCTTTTTGATTATAGTCATTCTAAAGAGGGTATAATGGCATCTCATTGTGGTTTTAATTGGTGTTTCCCTAATGACTACTGATATTGAGCATTTTTTAATGTGCATATTAGTCATTCCAATACTTTCTTCGGTGAAACATCTGTTCAGATATTTTGCCAATTTCTAATTGGGCTGTTTGTCTTACTGTTGAGTGGTAAGTTTTCTTTATGTATTCCATATATACAGTTTTTATCAGATAGATGATTTGCAAATATTTTTTCTGAATGTATGGCTTATCTTTTCTTTCTTTCTTTTTTTTTTTTTTTTTTTTTTTTTTTGAAACAGCATCTCACTCTGTCACCCAGGCTGGAGTGCACTGGCACGATCATGGCTCACTGCAGCCTCGACCTCAGGTCCAAGCAGTCCTCACCTCAGCCTCCCAAGTAGCTGGGAACACAGGCACACACCACCACACCTGGCTAATTTTTATATTTTTGTATTTTTGTTAGAGACAGGGTTTCACCATGTTGCCCAGGCTGGTCTTAAACTCCTGGGCCTAAGTGATCCACCTGCTTCGGCCTCTCAAAACTGCTGGGATTATAGGCGTGAGCCACCATGCCCAGCCTTTATTTTCTTAACAGGGTGTTTTAAAGCACAAAAGCTTTTAATTCTGATGAAGTTCAGTTTATCAATTTTTCCTTTTGTGGATCATGCCTTTGGGGTTATATCCAGTATCACGAATATTTCCTCGTATGCTTTCTTTTAGAAGAGTTGTTTTAGCCCTTACATTCGAGTCTGTGATCCATTTGAGTTAATTACACAAGAGTTACAAGAGTGCACAAGACTTGTGTCTTGTGGATGGTGAGAGGGAAGAGCCTGTTTGCTCTGCATAGAGATATCTAGTTGTCCCAGCACTTTTTGTTGAAAACAGTCTTTCCCTGTTGAATTATCAATGACACTTTTGTCAAAAATCAGTTGATCACAAATGTAAAGGTTTATTTCCAGATACTCAGTTCTGTCCCCTTCACCTACGTTTATCCTTGTGCCAGTAACCCACAGCCTTGATTACTATGACCTTAGAGGAAATTTTCAAATTGAGTAATGTCATTGCTGCAAATTTGTTGTTTTTTTCAGAAACAACAAATTGGTTTTTGTTGGCCATTTTAGGTTCCTACTATATGGAAAATTGTATATAAACTTTAGGATCAGCTTGCCTTTTTTTATTATTTTGTTTTTTGAAATTTTTTTGTAGACACAGGGTCTTACTTTGTGGCCCAGGCTGGTCTCAAACTCCTGGCCTCCAGTCCTCTCACCTCGGCCTCCCAAACTGTTGGGATTATAGGTGTGAGGCACCACACTAGGCCAACTTGTCAATTTCTAACTTTGAAAAGCCTGTTAGGATTGTAAGAGGGATTATGTTTTTTTTTGTTGTTGTTTTTTTTTTTTTTTTTTTTTTTTGAGACGGAGTCTCGCTTTGTCGCCCAGGCTGGAGTGCAGTGGCCGGATCTCAGCTCACTGCAAGCTCCGCCTCCCGGGTTTACGCCATTCTCCTGCCTCAGCCTCCCGAGTAGCTGGGACTACAGGCGCCCACCACCTCGCCCTGCTAGTTTTTTGTATTTTTAGTAGAGACGGGGTTTCACCATATTAGCCAGGATGGTCTCGATCTCCTGACCTCGTGATCCGCCCATCTCGGCCTCCCAAAGTGCTGGGATTACAGGCTTGAGCCACCGCGCCCGGCCTAGGGATTATGTTTAATTTACAGATCAATATGGGGGAAATTGCCACCTCGACAATAGTGACTCTTCTAATCATGAGCAAAGAATGTCTCTCCATTTATTTAGGTCTTTACTTTTTCTCAGCAATGCTTTATAGTTGTTGGTGTACAAATCTTGCACTTCCTTTATTAAATTTATTCCAAAGTAAGTTTGGTTTTTTTTTCTGCCATTGTGAATGGAATTGTTTTCTGAATTTTATTTTCAGTTGGTTGGCTGAATGTAAAAAAAGAATTGAATTTTGCACATAGATCTTATATCCTATGACCTTTCTAAACTTCTTTGATTAGTTTTAGTATAATAGTCCCTCCTAATTCACAGGGGCTACCTTCCAAGACCCCCCACAGGTGCCTGAAACTATGGATAACACCAAACGCTATGTGTACTGTTTCTTCCTATACATACATGCCTACGGCAAAGTTAAATGTATAAATCAGGTACAGTAAGAGATTAACGACAATAATAGTAAAGTAGAACAATATAACAATATATTGTAACAAGAGTTATGTGAATATGGTTTCTCTTTCAGAATACTGTATTATACGTAATATTTGCAGACCACAACTGACCACAGGTTGCTGAAACCACAGAAAGTTTCAGTCTTATTATATTATATTAATATCACTATATTTTATTAATTTTCCTCTGTTTTTCTGAGGAGAAAAAGCATTCAGTCTTTCATCCTGAGGGATGAAGATGCCCTTTATCATAGTGAGAAAGTTCCCTTCTATTTCTAATTTGTTTGGAGGTTTTAGCATGAATGGGATTGGCGTTTATCAGATGCTTTTTCTGCATCCGTTGGGATTATTATGTGGGTTTCATCCTTCATCTTATTTTATTAATATCACTACATTTATTAATTTTCAGATGTTAAACCAACTTCACATTCCTGTGATAAATTCCACTTAATCGTGGTATATAATCCCTTTTACATATGTTTGCTAGTGTTCTATTAAGGATTTTTGCCTCCGTGTTTCTAAGGGATATTGGTGTATAGTTTTCTTTCCTTGTGGCATCTTTGTCTCAGTTATGAGAGTGCTACCAGCCTTCCTGAGTAAATTAGGAAGTGTTCTCTCCTCTGTTTTCTGAAAGAGTTTATGAAAAGGTGGTTTTATATTAAATATTTGACAGAATGTATGTGAATTTGGTGAAACCATCTGGGCTTTTCTTTGTGGGAAGGTTTTTAATTACTAATTCAATTTCTTTACTTCTTATAAGTCTATTCAGATTTCTCTCTCTCTTTTTTTTTTTTTTCACTCTGTCACCTAGGCTGGTGTACACTAGCACGAACACAGCTCACTGCAGCCCTGACCTCTTGGGCTTAAGTGATTCTGCCACCTCAGCCTCCCAAGAAGCTGGGACTGCAGGCATGCACCACCACACCCAGCTAATTTTTTTGGAGACAGGGTATTCCCATGTCTCTAAACTGAAACTCCTGGGCTCAAGCAGTCTTCCTGCCTCAGCCTCCCAAAGTGGGATTACAGGCAGGAGCCACCAAATTTCTCTTTTCAACTCTATTTTTGCTTCATGTAGTTTGAATGAATGATTGGGCCGAGGTTATGCACAAATAACTTAAGCCAGTAAGGCTCCGTCCTCTGCCAGTGGCTCTGTGGGCAGGTAGAAGGGCATGTTCAAAGTTCAGGCCATTTCCATGTGGGCCTGGCTTTTACTTTCCACTTGCCCTTTTACATCTCCTCTATGCACATGTGCAGACTCAGATTGGCCGGAAGGGTGTCTGAATAGCCAGGATCCTTTCCTGCCCCCACTGTGCATGCACCAGCCTCCCTATCCGCCAGGAATACACTCACCCATACAATCACCGTAACCTCAGGTGAGCAGAGACCTTGGCCCTCCCCACCCAACTGCCTAGAGATGGTCATTTCCATCCCACTGCTACTATTTCCCCGGGCTCCATATGGAGTAAGCCCCTTTACAACAGCCACGTGGTCCTCAGAACCTGCTCTTCCCTGCCAGGACCCCTGTGCTGGCCCAGCTGCTGCCAAGGAGTGAGGGCAGCCCAGGGAAGAACACGATAGATTCACCCTGTTTTTACCTGAAGTTGAGAAGGTTTTCAAACATAAACAATTCTCAGGTTTTCATGTCTTTGTTCAATTTACAGAGTATGGAAATTATTGTTTTTGTCAGTTCTATAGAATTTCATAATTGCTTTATGGGGAGAGGATTGGCCAACCTTCCCATTTGGCCACAGCTAGAAGAATTGCCCTCTTATTTTTTGTGTTTTTTGGGGTTTTTTTTTTCTTTTTTTTTGAGATGGAGACTTGCACTGTTGCTCAGGCTGGAGTGCAGTGGCACAATGTCAGCCCACTGCAACCTCTGCCTCCCAGGTTCAAGCAATTCTCCTGCCTCCGCCTCCCAAGTAGCTGGGACTACACGCTTTCGCCACCACACCCGGCTAATTTTTGTATTTTTAGTAGAGACAGGGTTTTGCCAGGTTGGCCAGGCTGGTCTCAAATTCCTGGCCTCAAGTGATCTGGCTACCTCAGCCTCCCAAAGTGCTGCAATTACAGGCATCAGCCACCGCCCCCAGCAGCTCTTTTTTTTTTTTTTTTAATGGCTTTTTTATTGTTAGAGATGAGTTCTCACTATGTTGCAGGCTGGAGTGCAGTGGGTACCCACAGATGTGATCATAGTACCCTACAGCCTCAGTCCCTTCAATAGCTGGGACTACAGGCATGTGCCACTGCACCCAGCTCTGCCATTTTTTTTTTTTAGACAGAGTCTCACTCTGTCACCCAGGCTGGAGTGCAGTGGCGTGATCTCAGCTCACTGCATCCTCCACCCCCAAGCTCAAGCAATCCTCCCACCTCAGCCTTCCGAGTAGGTGGGACTACAGGCATGCACCACCACACCTGGCTAATTTTTTTGTATTTTTAGTAGAGATGAGGTTTTGCCATGTTTCCCAGGCTGGTCTCGAACTCCTGAGCTCCAGCAATCCACCCCCATCTTTGGCCTTCCAAAGTGCTGGGATTACAGGCGTGAGCCACAGCACCAGACCTGCCCTCTTACTTTTAATATAACTACAATATCATTGTCTCCTCCCCAACCCAAATTAGCATTGATGTCTTAATGTCATCAGATAACCAGTTGCATGTTCAAATTTTCAATTTACTTTTTTTTAACAATTTGTTTAAACCAGGAAGCAAAAAAAGGCCCACACAATGATAGTTGGTTGATATGACTTATTAGTTTCTGTTAATCCATAGGTGTTCTCTCTCTCCCTCTATTACAATAAATTTGTTGACGAAACTGGCTCATTTGTCCTGTAGCATTTTCCACAATGGATTTTGCTGAATGCATCTTTGTGGTGGTGTTTCATGTGTTTCTCTGTCCCCTGTATTTCCTGTAAAGTGATTTCTGGATATCGAGGCTTGGTCATATTCAAGCTCTATGTGTATTGCTGTATTTTTCCTTTAGGAGGCACATAATGGCTTTTTCTCACTTTTTGTGATGTTA
Source organism: Macaca mulatta (assembly GCF_049350105.2). Classification (NCBI taxonomy): domain Eukaryota; kingdom Metazoa; phylum Chordata; class Mammalia; order Primates; family Cercopithecidae; genus Macaca; species Macaca mulatta. The sequence goes on from NC_133412.1 coordinate 173,264,556, forward strand.
GCAGCTGTTGATACCCAGTGCCAAGAACCATAAAGGTTGCCAACTATTGATTTCCATTGTTAGCTTTTCTTCTTCATTTACTAGATACAGTACTTCTATGAAGAGAAACTTTCCTTCATCTACTATTTTGGTACCCAGCAGTAGAGTTCATATAGGAAAGTCAGGATTAATGCTTGATTTCATTCACTTTATTTTCCAGTTTCTGAGATAATGCATTTGCTTTCTGCTCCTCTAACAGTCACCAATCAGTGGTGGTGGTGGTGGTGGTGGTGGTGGTGGTGGTGGTGGTGGTGGTGGTATTGGTGGTGGTGGTATTGGTGGTGGTGGTGGTGATATTGGTGGAGGTGGTGGCAGCGCTGGTGGTGGTACTGGCGGCAGCAGTGGTAGTGGCGGCAGCAGTGGTGGTGGTGTTGGTGGTGTTGGTGGTAGTGGTTGTGATGGTGGTGGTTGTGATGGTGGTGATACTGGTGGTTGTGGTGGTCGTGGTGGTGGTGATATTGGTACTGGTGGTGGTGGTGGTATTGGTGGTGGTGGTGGAGGTGGTGGTGGCAGTAGTGGTTGTGGTAGTGGTAGCAGTGGTGGTGATGGTAGCGGTGGTGGTGGTGGTGGCGGCAGTAGTGGTGGTGGTGGTAGTAGCGGTGGTGGTGGTGGTAGCGGTGGCGGTGGTGGTGGCGGTAGCAGTGGTGGTGGTAGCAGTGGTGGTATTGGTAGTGGTGGTGTGGTGGTGGTGGTGTAGTTTTGGTGCCATTATGGATTGAAGTATATTTGCTATGTTCCAGTATATTATATTAGGTGGAACAATGTATCCATCATTGGCCAGTGGAAGTTACTCTAGTTCACTCCTGGGTCCTTTTGACATGACCTCAGGAGCCTTTAATACTCGTTCTCTGGTATAACAAGTTGTTTCAGGATACTTGTATATATCTTTTACCTATAGCCCTTTCTCTCAGGAGGCCCTCCTTCCTTTTTCATCTGAAGGGAGATTACGATATGGGTGTTAGGAGTGCTCATTGCCACGGGGTAGGAGGTTGTCTCTAAGCCTTTTCATTATGTGATTATGTTGTAGGAAATACTGTTTTTCTGTCATGCGCAGGCCATTTGTCTGTGCAAGAGTGTCCAAGTGCTGAGACTCTTGGAAATTGGAGTTTTGGTTGTGGGAAATACGTGGCTGACTCTGAGCTGCTGGTCTCTGTAGGGATCTTCTATTTTATAACCTTATTGACAGCGTCGACTCTGCCTCACAGTGGGACGTGTCCTCAAGCTTTAGAGAGAATCTGATAGAGCATCTCTTTTGGATGCTTTTTCCTTGTCCCTGAACCACGTTCATAACTTCTCACCCTAAACAGACAATGCTCAGCCCCCGTGCCAGCCCTTTCTCCATGTCGAGAAGGAGCCTGACTTGGAATGCCTTTCATTCATGACCTCTTCAGTGTCACATTTCTTTCTGTTAATGTAGCCAGTGTTCTGTATCCTATCCTGTGTTTCTCATCATTTTCTTAGTTATTTGAATGTCTGCTGAAGGCACGAGGGCCTCATCTGCAGCCTCTTTCCTGGAAAGCCCTCTGATACCTGTCAGCGCCTGCTAACATGAGCGGGTCTGTTGGGAAGCATATTTCTATTTCTTGTCAGTTACACTAATGACCATTCCCTGGAGAGCAGAGAGCTCTTCCTACTGGAACTCTGCTTCTTGGCTTCAGAGTCATTGCCTGGGAGCTGTGTGGGGCAAAAGTGAAAGCCCTAAGCCAGGGCCAGGCCAACTGCATCTGAATCTAGTGTCCTCCCTTAGTTAGCCAGGCAACCTTTTCAGATCAGACAGTGAGTTACCATGAGGCCCAACTGAAGGAAGTGTGAATGAGTTCTCTGCAGAGCATTATGCAGATGTCACAGGGGATGTGCTGTCATCTTCAGTAACAGCAGCACTGATGGCCCCAGGAGCGGCACCCAGATGGTGGACTCAGACCCCTGGAGAGTGACCCACAGTTCCATAATGGGAGGGACCCTATTTTGTTCAGCACTGTGTGCCCAGCTAGCTCCTAGCACAGGGTTTATGACAGGTTAGTTGCATGCATGAATATAGCTGTAACTAACTACAGTGCAGCGGACATAAAGCAAAATGTGATCAGCAGTATGAGTTTTCTGGTTACACAAGATTTTTCCAGCATGTAGGCTATACTGTTGTGGATTACTATCTCCTTTTTGGATTTAAGTATTTACAGACCTAAAACTAAAGAGAGAGAGAGAGACAGCATTCGATGCCCAAACACAGATTGCCATTGACATGGAATTTCAGAAACTTGCTGCCAAAATCCCAGCCGAGGTCTGTAGCCCATCTCCAATGTAGCAGCACCCTGTGCTAAGAAGGGAAACCATGATGAAATGGTAAGGGCTTTTTCTCATTCCATCAGTCTCAGGAAAGCTCTGAGGGTTCTACTGATGGCCAGAGGAAAAGCTAGTAGCGGTTCTTGAGCTTTATAGGTGGAGCTGGGCCTCCAGGACATGGGAAGGACTGACGAGCCCCCAGCCGCAGGCCCCCTGCCCAGGGATAAATGCCACCTTCACACTTAGTGATGTGGGTGGACATTGACCCTTTGCCACAGACTGGGGTTGTGGAGACGGAGCTTTAGGAGGAACTGGGCTGTTTTGCAAATCGAGGTTCAAGGCTAATGTTAACTGTGCAGGGGTGCGGGTCTGAGGGGTTGCCTCATAAACTGGACAGTCAAAACTTTAGCAGCAGTTGAGAACTAAATCCTTCTGGTGATTTCTCACTTCTCGCACGACAGGCAGGCCCAGGTTTGAGTTGTTGGTCTGTACCTCACCGTGGGCGGAAGAGGGAGGTTCAGAAAGTCAGCCCTGGAACTCTGGGCACACACCTGGAACCCGACCACGAAGCCGAGCCCTCCAGGAGTGCATGCGAATCACCCAGAGCGGGTGGGGGTTCTTTGGCATATGCTCAGAGCCACGAGCCTAGAGAATTCCCATGGATCACTGAGTACCCTTCTCAGACATGTTTTGGCAACTGCTTTTTCATTTATGAACTGTTTTACATAACATGGTCTTTTGCTGATAAGCTAATGTTACGTGGAAGTTGATTACAACCACAGTCAGTTAAGTGTTGGCAAAATCCAGCTCCCTCATAGGCTTATAAATACAGAAGCTTCATAGTGACAGGTCTCATATTTAACATGCATGTCAAGAATCTCATAGAGCACTTTATGATTGGACAGAATGGAGTTTTGATTGAATTAAGATTGTACTTTTTTAAAGAACAGAAATAGGAAGAAAATAATTTCCTACCTATTAAGCCCAACTGCAGATCCTTAGCCTGCCTGTTCTAGTTTCAGCTCATTGAAACTAGGGTAAAAATCTGAACATGAAGATGAAAGAGAGAAGCCCAGAAAGGACCAGGTGCAACTGGCCCTGCAATTGCATTTCTCTTCTTTGATCTTATCCATGTCGTTGTTTGAAAGGTGGGTTTTTTCTGCTTTTACTAGAATGACCCAGAATCTGGCATTCACTCTGTCACTTGCAGTATCAAATCCCGTCTGCCCGGGTCTGAGAGCTGTGGTGTTGCAGCCCCTGCCACCGAGCCAGCCCTTTCCCCTGCCATGTGGCATCCCCCTTCCCTAGGCCAATCCCCATGCAGATGCAGCAGTCTTGTCTCCAAGCCCAAAATTACAGTCTGTGCCAGGAGAGGGGTTGCACCATAGCTGCACGGTTGTTCCTGCACCTGCAGACCATCTTCCACCGCAAGATCTCACTCGTCAGCATGCAGGTACTTTGCAAGCATGCAAGGATTTCTGTGTGTGCCACTCACCTGGCTGTGTTGCCGTACACAAGTTACTAAGCCTCAGTCTCCTCATCTGCAGAGCAATCTAATTGAACCCTCTGCTGGGGCGCTGTTGGGCTTGACTGAAGCCCCCAGCCTCCTGCCTGGTCAAGAGTGAGCAATCAGTAGAAAACAGCAGTAAGGTTGTCCTCCCCTGAGTGCCCGGACTCTTGTTCCCGTGTCTTTATGAGTTCTCCAGTTGGTTTTCATTTGGGGCCAAATCCTAGCTTATTTCAGTGGAGTAAGTTTAGGAATCTCAGTCTCCGAGAGAGCTGGGGAAGGAGGCTTAGAGAGTTTTTGGAGGAGAGGCGAACAATTAGGGAAAGAAAAAGGGCTCTGTGGGACCCAAGGAACAGGCTGTGCTACGTTTCATCTGGCCTCTGGTTAGCACATTGACGAACGCTGGTTGGTTTTGATTTCTTAGCAATTCGTTTTATATATTTATGGATGAAGGTAGGTAAAAGAGCTAGGATTTGAACCCCATTTTTCTGCCTCAAAGACCACATTCTCATCCTCACACTCTGCCATCTTCCCAGGCAGTCGTTGTAGTCAATGTCGTTTTGAGTTTTCTTTGTGGTGGGGGCCAGGGGCTGGGAGGCACCTCCTCCGAGGAAGAGAACATTTCTCCTGGTTCTGCCTTTGTCTCTGAGACGCTGCCTGCACTTCCACATCACGCACTGGCGGGTGTGTGCTAAGGACGTGGAGACCTGGGTGGGGTGGGGTGGGGTGGTCACAGTTGTCCACAAGGAAGATGAGGACCTCCTAGGACATCTCTCCATACCTGTGCAGAGGCCTGGGGATGTGGACGATACAAGCAGCCAGTTCCCCTCTGCAGGGAGGACTTGCCCAGGCAGAAGGGAGCTTCAACTCCTGCATGAAGACTGTGGATTCTAATGGGAAAGAGGAATTACAATGTGATTAAGGCTGTCAGAGATAGAAGTGGATTGCCGAAAGAGATTGTGAAGTCCTGTTTCCTTCATTTTTAAAAACAGATATGGGGGCCAGGTGTGGTAGCTCACGCCTGTAATCCCATCTCTTTGGAAGGTCGAGGCGAGTGGATCACCTGAGATCAAGAGTTCGAGACCAGCCTGGCCTACGTGGCGAAACCCCATCTCTACTAAAAATGCAAAATAATTAGCCAGACGCTGTGGCAGGCACCTGTAATCCCAGCTACCTGGGAGGCTGAAGCAGGAGAATCGCTTGAACCCAGGAGGCAGAGGGGCAGAGGGTCCGTGCACCATTGCACGCCAGCCTGGGCAACTCCATCTAAAAAAAAAAAAGAAAAAACTGATATGGGGATGGTGGTTACACAGGTATATTTGTCAGAACTCCTCGAACCATGCACTTGAAATGTGTGCATTTTGCTGCATGAAAATTGTGCCTTGAAGCTCATTTTTAAGTGAACTTTTTTGGGGGATGATGTTGTAACATGACTTTTTTTCTTAAGTAATTAATCAATTGCCTTAAACCTGTTTGTTAAATAACAAATAGTTCCATTATGGCCGGGCACAGTGGCTCACACCTGTGATCCCAGCACTTTGGGAGGCCGAGGACGTTTTGCTTGAGCGCAGGAGTTCAAGACCAGCTTGAGCAACATAGTGAGACCCCTGTCTCAACAGAAAAATTAAGAAATTAGCCGGGTGTAGTAGCGCACGCCTGTAGTCCCAGCCGCTCTGGACACCATGGCAGGAGTCGAGGAGGTCGAGGCTGTGGTAAGCGGGGATTGCACTGCAGCACTGCAGCCTGGGTGACACAGCAAGACCCCGTCTCAAGAAAAAAAACAAACAAATGGTTCCATTATGAAAGAGACCTCATTATTTTTTGAGTTCACAAATGATCAGGTAGTTGTTTTTTTTTTTTTTTTTTTTTTTGAGATGGAATGTCGCCCTGTCGCCCAGGCTAGAGTACAGTGGCGCGATCTCGGCTCACTGCAATGTCCGCCTCCCGAGTTCAAGCCATTCTCCAGCCTCACCCTCCTTAGTAGCTGGGGCTGCAGGTGTGTGCCACTGCCTCCAGTTAATTTTTGTATTTTTAGTAGAGACAGGGCTTCACCATGTTGGCCAGGCTGGTCTCAAACTCCTGACCTCAGGTGATCTGCCCGCCTCAGCCTTCCAAAGTGCTGGGATTACAAGCGTGAGCTACTGCACCTGGCCTGATCAAGTAGTTCTTTGAGACCTTTTGCATAAGCGTGGACAGCCAATCCCCTGCCGTGTCACGTGACAGATTTTCAGCTGTTCTTTACCCTACAGCTGGTTGGAGGGGCAGTGCCCCTGGAGGCAGACTCCCTGGGTTTAAGCCAGTTTCAGGAAACCTGTGCAACCTTGGACGAGTTAGTTTGTTGTACACGCCTCACTTTCCTCTCTTGAAAAATGGGGATAATTATATCTATTTCATGAGGTTGTTACAAGGATTAAATAATACAGGAAGAGTTTAGAATTGGACCTAGCACATAGCAGACTCTCAAACATATTGACCAGGCCGGGCACGGTGGCTCACGCCTGTAATCCAGCACTTTGGGAGGCCAAGGCAGGTGGATCTCCTGAGGTCAGGAGTTCAAGACCAGCCTGGCCAAAATGGTGAAACCCCATCTCTACTAAAAATACAAAAATTAGCCAGGTGCAGTGGCATGTACCTGTAATCCCAGCTACTTGGGAGGCTGAGGCAGGAGAATTGCTTGAACTCAGGAGACGGAGGTTGCAGTGAGCCAAGATCATACCATTGCACTCCCCAGCCTGATCAACAAGAGTGAAACTCCATCTAAAAAAAAAAAAATCCATATTGGCCATTTAGTAATTGTAATTGGTATCATTAAGTGGCCATTGTTAGTAGCATTTCGTGTTTATTGTGGTCATCGTCACTGTTGCTGTCCAGGCATGGCCAGTTGCAGGCACTGATCGCAAGGACAGTTGGTTTCCGGCATGGTCACCTGGCCTTCTCGAGCCTCATCAGCAGCCGATGGCAGCCCATCTCTGGCTACAGTAGTCCTTTTTGGTTTTTTCAGCAAAAAATGTGTAGTTGCCTCATTCCTTCAGGATTCTTGATTTGGGTAGGCTGCATTGGTCTTACATCGCCCCTATTTTGACCTGGCCTAGGCCAGCACTTCCTAAAATACCATTCCCTGAGGCGCCAGGCCACCCTGGGTCCTGCAGGATTCCCGCCTGGCGGAAGGAACATCACAGGAAAGAGGGAGGGGAGAAACAACCCTTCCTGATGCTTTACGCTCCTGTGAGCACCAGGCCCTGTACAAATAATTGTCCAAGTGGAGCCTCCCGACTGCTATGAAAATGCGCTGCTCACTGTGTTTTGTGGATGGAGGACTTGCAGCTCCCTAGCTGGAGCGGAGAGACCCCCGCTGCCCTGCATTCTGTTCTGGACCCTGCGTGGCTCCAGGTTTCCAGTCCTTCTTTTTGCTTGCTGGCTCAGGAAAGTCTGACCTTTTCCCGGACTCACCTCCAGGCCCGGTTTCCTGTCCTGGGCGCCCTGGGTCCTCCTCCCTGCGCAGCGTGCACGGTGTGGTTGCTTCCAGCCACCAGGGCTGCTGCTGCCTTTTGTTGCAAAGGGCTCCTTCCCGTGTGTTTCCACACAAGCATCACAGCCTGAGTCCTTAGGCCCTCCCAGAACCAGAAACCCAGGGGGAGAAGATACGAAGATACCCCTGGATAGAGAGGCGGGAAGGGCTGTCCAGGCAGAGGGCAGTGAGTGCAGAGGCCTGAGTGAACCCGTGTGTTCAGTGAGGAGTGACATAGCTGGAAGGCCATCCTGGTGGGCTTTGTGGGCCCCTCCAAGGAATTTAGTCTCCATCCTTCAGTGATTGGGACAGGGAAGGGCCTATAAGATTTCATAAAATTGTATGAAAAGAATGTATAGGGTGCAGTGGCTCACGCCTGTAATCCCAGCACCTTGGGAGGCCAAGGCAGGCAGATCACTTGAGCTCAGGAGTTTGAAACCAACCTGGTCAACACAACGAGACTCTAACTCTACAAAAAAAAAATGTTTTTAAATTAGCCAAGTGTTGTGGCACACGCCTGTAGTCCCAGCTACTTGCCTAGGATCACTTGAGCCCAGGAGGTTGAGGCTGCAGTGAACTATGATCACACCACTGCACTCTAGCCTGGGTGATACAGCAAAACCCTGTCTCAAAAACAAAAGAGTTCATAAAAATTTATAAATCTTTACCAGATTTTATCATCTGGCCAGGTGTGTATTTTTCAAAAGATAGCTTTGGAAGTAGCAGAGGATTCATTCAAAGGCAGATGTTTCTCTTGGCAATACGTTAATTTGGCGATTTTGTCTAAATCTGTGGTGGCAGCTACCATTATCCTTTGTAACGAATAAAATGTGTATTGTTAACATCTGAAATGTGATTTGTCATCTTTTTATAGATGGGAATTTCTTAGCCATAGGCTCGCATGACAACTGCATCTATATATATGGTGTCAGTGACAACGGGAGGAAGTACACGCGAGTGGGCAAGTGCTCGGTAAGCGCTGACGGTGGCCCTGTGGCTCCTGCTGTACCTGCATGCAGTCATTTAACTACAACGGAACGGCGTTGGCAGGGACTTCTAAGGCCAGTGAAATGAAGATGGTGTTTTTCTCTTCCAGGGTCATTCCAGCTTCATTACTCACCTGGACTGGTCTGTAAACTCGCAATTCCTCGTGTCAAATTCCGGAGACTACGAAATCCTCTACTGTGAGTACCACCCTGGGGTTATAGGAAGTCTCGATCTCAGAAAGTGTTCACTCTGAGACCCAGGAGGCCTCTGTGGAAACCCAGCTCCCGTATGACTTAGGCACGTGCCATCATCTCTAGGCCGTGGTTTCTGCCTCTGTAACATAGAGGCGTGGGGCTGTGTGGCCTCTTGGGTCCTTCTGGTTTCCTGCTGACTGCGAGCCCCTGTGGAGGAGAAGATGCTGGGCCTGCCCAGAGGGGAAGAAGGCCCTGCAGAGGGGTTCTGGGGGCAAGCAGATGTGGCAGAAGGGGGTGGGTCTGGGTGGATGTGGCCGAAGTGAGTGGGTCCAGAGCTGTCCAGGCAAGAGGAGGGCCTGTCAAGGTGTTATCCTCACAGGAGGGACCATGAAGTCCCTCCCACCTGGGTAGACGGCAGCCCTGGGACCCCTCCTCCTCCTCTTCCAACCCCACCCTGGCCAGTGTCTGGGCCCAGGCACAGTGAGGATGATCGCGGCTAGCACTTACAAGCATATCCTCATGCCATGCACTGGTTCCTCAGACACCCACCAAGCACCTGCCACATGCCCCACTCTGAGCCACACAGGTCGGCTCATGGGGCACAAGGAAGGCCTCACTGCTGCCCTGCTGGAAGTTACTAGAAAGTGCAGCGTTCCTCCCCTGCATCTTCTCAGGTGATCCACAGCGCTTTCTGGCTTGGCCCCATGATGCAGGGAAGGGCTCAGAGCCCAAAACACAGGCCCCAAGAGCCCACAGGGGTAGGGGAGTCACACTCACTTGAGCGTCACCACTTGTTGAGGACCAGGACAGGCAGGACACTGGCGGCAGGGAAGGCAGGGCAGTGTGTACCAAGACTGAGCTCCCTCCAGTGGGGAGGGCAGCCACACCATCTCACCTCCTCCCTGTCCAGGTCCTGCCTGACACAGGCACAGGAACGGATGGTTTTCAGGCACAGTCCCTGGGTCTAGAACCTTCTCAGATGAGGTCTCGTACTCTGCTGGTGAGAGCTCATTTGGGGAACACACAAATGTTCCTTGGGAGGCCCTTGGTGTGACTGGTTTCAATAACCTCCATTCCTGACTCTGAGCTGAAGGGACTGAGGGGGATGGGGAAGCTGGGGGGGCTGACAGCAGAGGCAGAGCTGTGTTCAGGGGCTCTGGCAGGGGCAGGCAGCAGGCGGAGACCCAGGAACCAGAGACAAGAGAAGCCAGACTGGGAAACAGAGACGGAGATGGGAAAAAAACAAAGAAGAGGGCGTCTCCACCCAGGCCCAGGGGCTCGGGCTCAGTTCCAGGGGAGCTCACAGCTGTGCACATGTGGTTCCCGCTCGACTGGGAAGTGGAGGGTCTCCCTCTCCGGGGAGGGCTCTGTACCCAACGGGGCACAGCTCTGGGGGCTCAGCCTTGCCCAGGGGAGGGGTGGGGCCTTGGCTTAGATGTCACCAGACTGTGTTTGCTTTTTGCAGGGGTTCCCTCTGCCTGTAAGCAAGTCGTAAGTGTGGAAACTACGAGAGACATTGAATGGGCTACCTATACCTGCACTTTGGGATTCCATGTTTTTGGTGAGTTTGCTGCAGATTTCACTGGTTCCAACAAAAGAGCGTCTCCTTTTAAAATATGTCTTCAGTAGCTGTGGAGTCTCATGGTCACCCGTCTTGTCAGACTGCTCTGCTGCTACAGGAGGCCTGTGCGCCACACCTCCTGCTGCACCCTGGGGTCGGGCCGGAGCTTGCCTGGCCATGGCCTGCTGAGAAGAACCGGAAAGATGGCTTTTTAACCCTTCTCCATCGTACAGGGCGGCGGATCCCTGGGACCCTCTCCTATCAGGTTGTGCCATGTGGACCTGGGTGGGCCAGATGGCACTCAGTCAACTTATCATTTGTGACGGTTATTATTTATATTTTTTTTGTTCTTAAACTAGAAATTTCACTTTCTTCAAAGTTCACTTTAGGAATATATTCATAAGTAACCTAAATTAAAGGGCTGCAAATTAATAGAATTTTTAAAGGTAGTATTTATCATCTCTTTACATAAGACCACAAGTCAGTAGATTGGTGAGAATTTGCAGTTTTGTGGTGTTCAGTGCTGAGGGCTCCCCGTCAAACCCGACATGCATCCAGCCCTCTCCTAGCCACAGGTATTGTTAAAAGGGTCCCCCACCCACCCATCCTCCAGGCCCACCTGGGCTCAGGGATGCAGAGCCTGGAGCCAGTAATGATGGGCACAGCTGCCAGGCTGCCCCAAGCAAGCAGCAGCCACAGTGAGTGACCCCAAGAAACACATGCACACCCAGGGTTAAAAGGCCTTTGGAGACACCTGCTCTTGTAGAGAATTATAGCAATAACAAGGAAACTGCAGGCTTGAGGACAGGGCAGCTTCCCACCAGATGCTTCAGAGATCAAGGAGAGGCATTGCGTTGGGAACCGGGGTTCCTCGAGAAGAGGCCTCGGAAGACCTGGCAGCTCGGAAAGCTTGTCTTTGCTCCTTTCGCGCAGCAGCGCACTGGAGACTGGCCTGAGTGAGAGGAGACTGGCCTGAGCGAGAGGAGACTGGCCTGAGTGAGAGGAGAGACCGGCCTGAGCGAGAGGAGAGACTGGCCTGAGTGAGAGGAGAGACTGGCCTGAGCGAGAGGAGACCGGCCTGAGTGAGAGGAGACCGGCCTGAGTGAGAGGAGACCGGCCTGAGTGAGAGGAGACCGGCCTGAGCGAGAGGAGACCGGCCTGAGTGAGAGGAGACCGGCCTGAGTGAGAGGAGACCGGCCTGAGTGAGAGGAGACCGGCCTGAGCGAGAGGAGACCGGCCTGAGCGAGAGGAGACCGGCCTGAGCGAGAGGAGACCGGCCTGAGTGAGAGGAGACTGGCCTGAGTGAGAGGAGACTGGCCTGAGTGAGAGGAGACTGGCCTGAGTGAGAGGAGACTGGCCTGAGCGAGAGGAGACTGGCCTGAGTGAGAGGAGACTGGCCTGAGTGAGAGGAGACTGGCCTGAGTGAGAGGAGACTGGGCCTGAGTGAGAGGAGACTGGCCTGAGTGAGAGGAGACTGGCCTGAGTGAGAGGAGACTGGCCTGAGTGAGAGGAGACTGGCCTGAGTGAGAGGAGACTGGCCTGAGTGAGAGGAGACTGGCCTGAGCGAGAGGAGACTGGGCCTGAGTGAGAGGAGACTGGCCTGAGTGAGAGGAGACTGGCCTGAGTGAGAGGAGACTGGCCTGAGTGAGAGGAGACTGGGCGCACAGGGAGAGGCCGGGAACCGAGGCTGTTGTGCTTTTGTGACCCTTGTTTCTAAAGCTGGACTTGAGGCAGTTTTGTGTTCAGGACTGTCCAGTGGGCGGCTCCTGCACGCCGTGGCCCTGTGGCCCCTGATGTCTCCAGCGCCGTTTGCGGTCTTTGTTTTAGGAGTGTGGCCAGAAGGCTCAGATGGAACTGACATCAATGCCGTCTCTCGGGCCCACGAGAAGAAACTCCTGTCAACAGGCGACGACTTTGGCAAAGTGCACCTCTTCTCATACCCCTGCTCGCAGTTCAGGGTAAAGGGCTTGTTTCTTCGCTAATCTTGTCCCCCATGGGGCGTGCACGTATGCCCGACCTGTTGGGAGACTAAATGGAAATGGGCTGTGAGTGAGTGCTGCCAGTCACAGAGGCGGATGTCACTCTGTTATCCGTGCCCAGAGCACTTCCGGCTGCCCTTAGGGAAACCCCAAGCCCCACGGGACCCACAGGGCCCTTCAGATCCGCTCGTCTACCTCTGTGGCTCCACAGGCTCACAGCTCTGCCCTCCGCCACGACCCCCTTGCTGCGCCCCTGCTCAGCTGAGCCAGCCCTGAGGCTTGGGGCACCCTTCCTCATCCTCCGTCACCCTGACCCTGATCCTCCTTCAGCAAGAAGACCCCTCGCCCTCAGCCCCAGGCATCTGGTTAGGCCCGCTTTTGGGGCGACCTCATACCTGGCACCTCTGATATTGAACGAATCTCTCAGCCGAGGGCAGTCATTTGCTCGTATTTGTCCCCTACCAGGCCACAAGGACTGTGGGCTTTGTTTCTGTGTCCCTTCTGTGTCACGCACAGAACAGGTGCCCAAGTGAGAGCTGCCGAGTGGAGGGCGAGTAAAGGAATGAAAGCATGCAGTGAGAATTCAAGCACTTTCCCATCCCAGATGGTTTGCCTTGTAGTAAAGGAAGCTTTCCCCCATATCGTTCCCTCCAGGCTCCGAGCCACATCTACGGCGGGCACAGCAGCCACGTCACCAACGTCGATTTCCTCTGTGAAGACAGCCACCTCATCTCCACGGGCGGGAAAGACACGAGCATCATGCAGTGGCGTGTTATTTAGTCCCCACCAAGAGCTGTGGGGAGCAGCATGGCAAGGAAGACACAGACTCACATTACCCTTGGTCACTGTGATTTCTGTTTTGTTTAAAAAATTCTTACAAACCTCAGGAAAAGTGGGCCCTCTGCCGGCTCCCTTAGCTTAGTGCGCCAGCAGGCGCCACAGCGGATCAGTGGTTCCGTGTTCACTTTTGTTGTACAATATATGACACAGTGCACATTGAATACCAACAAGGTTCCAACGTTTACATTACAGCGACATCAACAGAAGTAACTGGTATATTCTTAGTAACTTTTCTATGAACTCTTCAAAAATGGTCACAGAATGCCTTTTAAAACATTGTATATAGTCTTCACTGTTCCACCATCTAGCTTGCTAGGTCAAATATTTATGATGCTAATGAGGTACTGAACCATGATGGCTGTTGAGGAATTGGTCCTAAAAGGACAGATCACTTAAGAAGAGTGAATAACTGATTTGCACGGCTGAATCAGGAGACGCAAAGATGAGACTGTATTTGGTTACATTTTCCAAGGTTTCCTTACATTCTCCCTTGGGGAGGCTGTGAGAGAGGGCTTGTATTCCTCTTGTGCTAAGCAGATTCTACTCCTAATTGACTTAAATATTTCAGCAGGGTACACAGGCGTTTCCGAGTTTCAGTGACACCGTCCTGCCTAACCGGATGCGGTCAGCCTCTTCACACCCACCTGGCTTGCATCCCCCATCCCTTGTTCACACGCCCTGATTCACGGTGAGACATTTTGCCACCTTCTTGTGTATATTACTTGGCATGAGATGATATTGTACTTGTATAGGATTCTAGCAATTCATAATAAATATGTCAGACTAGGCTTTACTGTCTTATGCTTATGGACGTTGTATATTTGTATTTTACGACCAAGTAGACCAAGTCAGAAAGATCTCTCGAGCGCACCGTAAACCTGCAGACAGAAGTCCCGAAGGGCTCCGCCAGGTACCAGGGCAGCTGCTTTTCCTGTCTTTTGTGCATGGGCGACTCATTACAGTGTGAGATAAGATCGAGTTCTGATGCGTTAAACGGAGGTGGCAGAAATTTGTCAAGAAGGCCTTATCCATTTCGATTGTGTGACAGATTGAAATTTATTGTTTACATTGGGGAATGTATCTCAAATTTTTAAATAGAAGAGTAATAAACAGACTTTAAAACAAATATTAAGATTTTTACTCATTCTAGGCAAGCAAATCAATGGAATTATCTGAGCTCTATGGCACTGGTTGTTTAGAGTGGCTGATTAAGTGCAACTTTCAGAAACATTTTTGATGGCATCACCAGCCTACTGCGGAAGTGCAGGGCACCAGTAAACACCATGTATTATTGCAGATGAATCTGTTTGTATGTATCCTTGTCAAATATATTCTATAATGAAATAAAATCTGAAAAGTGGATTTCTTATTGACCTATATTCATGAAAGCATATAAATTAAAATATTTAAAATTAGATATGATTCACACTATCTTCTGTTTCATACGCAGATTTTGTTCTCACCTGGGCCATTTGCAGGTGAGACTGTAGTTTGCAGATGAGACTGTAGTTTGCAGATGGTGTGGAAACATTCATCAGGGGAGATAACTGTAAAGGATTTGGCCTATTACCATACTCAGTTGTCAGTTTATGTGGTTTTGTGAATACTAGCAAAAGCAATTGTTTTTCAATTAACAGTGGAGGGAATGATAAGATGAGGGAAGGAAAAGGCATTCATTATTGACTTACATGTCAGTAAGGTCTACTTTTATTTCAATGCACTCCTATTTTCCAAGCTTAATAATAGACAAAGGATAAAAAATATACACACACAAATATACTATTTTAGATATATGTACTATTTTATATATATGTAAACTACTATAGCTCTCTTTGTAATGAATTAATCATTTTATGAATGAATGAATGAATGAATTTGATGGATTTAAAATGGCTTCATTTCATTGTAAATGAAATTCTTTGACCAGTGCAGTATTAACCTTGCAGGTGTTCACTGTTCATTCAGTCACTGTTAACACAGCCAGCAATGGCCCCGTGCCGCTGCTCAGCACCTCTCAGGCAAGCAAGGCCTTGAACCTCCAGGATTCTCCCAGAACGAGAGGCTCGGGAACCGGGCAGCTCTTAGCCTGGCTTCCCTGCAACACGTAAGATGAGGAAAGATGAAAGGAAAGGAAAGATTACGATTTATTTGTAGTTACGATAATTAAGTCTGTTAGCATGAGAGAATTTTCCAGTGAACAAAAAGCCCCCGGGATTTTTTTTAATTTACTATTTTAAACTTTGTGTTAAGATGAAATTGTTGCTTTTGCAGAGTAACATCTCCGTGGCAATCCTGTTTAGATAAGGTCAAGCAAGTATCAAGGGAACACTGGATTTCCTCGAGAACAGGGTAGGCACTGGCGTTCCCATGCTTTAAAGCTTGCGGAAGAGCACAGTTGACCCTTGAACAGCAGCAGGGTAGGGGTGCTGACCCCACACGCAGAGACCTACATATAACTTTTTACTGTCCAAAAACCTAACTACTGATAGCCTACTGTTGACGCCTCACTGAGAACAATTTCCACATACTTTGTTAATATGTATTATATAGTACACTCTTGGAATAAAGTAAGCTAGAGAAGATGAAATGTTAAGAAAATCATAAAAGAGGCCAGGCACAGTGGCCCAGCCTGTAATCCCAGCACTTTGGGAGGCTGAGGCAGGAGGATCGCTTGAGCCCAGGAGTTCAAGACCACCCTGGGCAACACAGCGGGACCCCATCTCTACCAAAAACTTTAAAAAGTAGCTGAGTGTAGTGGTGTGTGCCTGTAATCCCAGCTACTCTGGAGGCCGAAGTGGGAGGATTGCTTGAGCCTGGGAGGTCGAGGCTGCAGTGAGCCTTGGTCAGACCACTGCACTCCAGCCTGGGCGGCAAAATGAGACCCTGTCTCTCTGGGGACTCTGGAGGCTGCCAGCTGGCTGCCACCCGCCTCCAGGGCCTGGGAAGTTGATTTGAAGAGTGACACCACCAGGGAAGGGAGGTAAACATCCTGCGGGAGGTAACACAGGAGGCTCTCCTCAGAGGCTGGCTTTGGGAGCCTGGGTGTGCTTGAGATTGTAGATTGCTCAACCCAAGCCAGGAGAAGAAGCTTCCGAGCCAGCTTGGGGGACTCCAGTATCCAAGGGCAGGTAAGGGAGCTGCGGAGAGGAGGGAGAGCCAGGAGGGCGGTGGTGGAGCAGAAGACAGTCCCGCACGCGGAGGATCTTGTGTCCCCAGCAGCAGGGCAGCTCGATGTGGTGCTCACCAGGAGCCAGTGTGGGCTGTGCACTGGCTTAGCAACCGGCATTCCAGCGTCTCCACGCGCAGGCAGTGCCCGGCGGGAGATACAGGCAAGGTGGGGACAGCCTCAGCCACGTAGGGAAGAGAGAACATGAGGCCACAGGTCACACAGGGCTGTCAGGAGCCCAGTGGGGGTGGGGGTGAAGAGGTGGAGGGAGTTTCCAGGCCAGTTGGAACTGGGGAGAGGCAAAGTTCAGTGGATTCTTGGCATTGGTAGATCTTAGGTGCCTGGCCGCCGGGGTGAGAGGGGCTCCCTGGCAGGGGCTGCCGTACGTCACTGGAAAGCCTATTCTGGCATCTCCCCAGCCCCCCACATTTTTTCGAATGGTTACTTCCATCACCCAAAGGTTGGCTATTCCATTCATTAGCCATCTCTTCTGTGGTTTGGGAACAGGCTGCTGTCATCCTGTCTTACAGGCATAGGAGCACATAGGAAAGGGCAGACGAGAATGGTCCAATCCACAACTGGGGGGACAGGTTTTGGTGAAAAGGAGCTGAGGAACACACGCTTGATGCAAGGTGAAAACTGACTCCAGGTCCAGACGCGGTGGCTCATCCTTGTAATCCCAGCACTTTGGGAGGCTGAGGCAGGCGGATCAAGAGGTCAGGAGATCGAGACCAGCATGGCTAACACGGTGAAACCCCGTCTCTACAAAAATGAAAAAAAATTAGCCGAGCGTGGTGTCCCAGCTACTCGGGAGGCTGAGGCAGGAGAATGGCGTCAACCCAGGAGGCGGCGCTGGCCATGAGTCGAGATCGCGCCACTGCACTCCAGCCTGAGGGACAGAGCAAGATTCCGTCTCAAAAAAAAAAAAAAAAGAAAAAGAAAGAAAACTAAATCCAGGCCTGTTCTTCCTGCAGATTCTCTTTTTAAAAAAACTTTGGCTGGGCGCGGTGGCTCATGCCTGTAATCCTAGCACTTTGGGAGGCCGAGGCAGGCGGATCACCTGAGGTCAGGAGTTCGAGACCAGCCTGGCCAACATGGTGAAACCCTGTCTACTAAAAATACAAATCAGCTGGGTGTGGTGGCACATGCTGGTAATCCCAGCTACTTGGGAGGCTGAGGCAGGAGAATCACTTGAACCTGGAAAACGGATGTTGCAGTGAGCTCACACCATGACACTGCACTCTAGCCTGGACAACAAGAGCAAAATCAGTCTTAAAAAAAAAAAGGCCGGGCGCAGTGGCTCACACCTGTAACCCCAGCACTTTGGGAGGCCGAGGTGGGCGGATCACGAGGTCAGGAGATCGAGACCATCCTGGCTAACACGGTGAAACCCCGTCTCTACTAAAAATACAAAAAATTAGCTGGGTGTGGTGGCGGGCGCCTGTAGTCCCAGCTACTTGAGAGGCTGAGGCAGGAGAATGGCGTGAACCCGGGAGGCAGAGCTTGCAGTGAGCCGAGATCGCACCACTGCACTCCAGCCTGGGCGACAGAGTGAGACTCTGTCTCAAAAAAAAAAAAAAAAAAAAACTTTACAGAACATTTCAAACATTCACAGAAGTAGAGAGAGAGCCTCTCGCCCAGGCTAAAAATTATCAGCGTACTCATTTGGCAGGGGAGATACCATGATCAGGAAAGTGGTCTTCCCAGGGCAAGGCTTATCCACTGCACTCCGGACATGCTGACCCCTGCGATTTCCCCAAAAGTAGGAAACTTGGCTGCATCATCTGTGGTCATGGGGACTGTGTTCATGCTTTCCCCTGGTTAAAGAAAAAAAAAAAAATTTAGAAAATCTTGTTTCCTCTGTCTCGCCTAACTTTTGGGGGAGATGGAGTTTTTTGTTTTGGTTTGGTTTGGTTTTTGGGTTGTTTTTTTTTGTTTTTTTTTTTTTGAGATGGAGTCTCGCCCTGTTGCCCAGGCTGGAGTGCAGTGGCGTGATCTCAGTGCACTGCAACCTCTGCCTCCAGGGTGCAAGCAATTCTCCTGCCTCAGTCTCCCGAGTAGCTGGGATTACAGGCGCCCGCCACCACACCTGGCTAATTTTTGGGTGTCTTTAATAGAGACAGTGTTTCACCATGTTGGCCAGGCTGGTCTCAACTCCTGCCCACCTCAGCCTCCCAAGGTGCTGGGATTACAGGTGTGGGCCACTGCACCTGGCCAAAATGGAGTATTTTTTAAAACAAGCCTACAGGAGTTTGAGACCAGCCTGGGCAATATACCGAGATCTCATCTTTGCAAAAAACTAAAACCTCAGCTGAGTGTGGTAGAGTGCACCTGTAGTCCCAGCTACTTGGGCTGAAGAGGGAGGCTCGCTTGACCCCAGGAGGCTGCAGTGAGCTGTGATTGCGCCACTGCACTCCAGCCTGGGTGACAGAGCAACACCCTGTTTCTAAAACAAAACAAAACAAAAAAAGTCTAAGCCACCGTGCCATTTCACCTATAAATACGTCAGTCTGCCGCTGTGGTAAGAACACTTTATGTGAGGACACCATGACATTGTAACAGCTGACAAACTTGATGATTTCAGTTTCTCGGGCTGTCAAACCTGACCCTGTGGTTCGGAGCCTGGAGCTGCATGACTTGCAGCACAGGAGCATAGAACAGCTGCCCGGCCTCCCTGCTGAGCAGTTCAGGGTGGGGTGTCAAGCATGCAGCCCCCAGTTCTGAACCCTTCTCCAGAGCCCAATTCTGCACCCCAACCCCGCTGCTCGATGCCCAGTGGCATCCCTGCCCCTCCCCACCTCCTCCTGCAGGCAGGATGCTCAGTGCTGTCTGAAACCTGGGCTCCTTCCAGCCCCTCCTGCCAGGTCCCCAGCTGTACTTTAGGCCACCTCAGGAGACCCCCTTCTGGGCCACCCAGGCTGGATCTTTCCTACCTTGATGGTAGGCCAGACCGGACCACAGGAGCCTTTAGGAGTTCCCAGTTCCCTCTTGAAAGAAGGAGCCTTGTTTAAGGGGAGCCTCCCCTGCAGGAAGTCCGTGCCCTCCCGGGGTGTCCCAGGGGGTCCATAGGTCAACTCTATGTTTCAATAAAAGTGGGACACACGCGCACACCACCCTGCACTAGGGAGCTGGGGCGGGGCTGGGGGCAGCACACACTTTCCCGCTGATCTCAGGGGACCCCGGCATGCAAGAAGCCGGAGGGGACATGAGATTCAGGGGCTCTGGAACACAGATGACGCCTGGGCTTATAATGCGGGCCAGTTAAGAACAAATTTGGTTATTTAGGCTGAAAACACGAGTAGCTGATCTAGCAGACTGAATAAGTAATTATGAAAAGACCTTGAACTTGGGTTATAAATTTAAAACCTCCCCTCCCAACCGCCTTGCAGCCCCGCGGCCAGCGGCAGGTGCGCCACCTAGTGGCAGAAGAGCAGAGCACCGCCCCTCTCTCCGGCTTGCCAGGGCTGGTTCTGAGCTAGGAAGGGTTGGGGGTGTGGAGAGAGAGAGAGAAAAGGAAACTCTGGTTGACTTTGTGGGTGGGGCGTATGTTTCACTTGACCTTCTGAGAGAGCTTTCAGAGGTTCGTGGAGAACCCCAACGTTGCTGATCACCTCTCAGCTGCAGTGCCCTGGAGCTGAATGAAGGTTTTCTGTTGAGGTGCAGCCTCCTTCTGCAGCCCTGAAGCACCGGGAGGGCTGCCTCCATCGGCCTCCTTCCTGCGGAGATCCCACCACCCTCTGGGGAAGCCCACTAGACAGGATCTTAGACGACCTGTCCCATCCTTGCTCAGAGGTTCACATCTGGTCCCAGGGGACACTTGTGCCTCCCACACCCACACCTTGCAACAGTGGGTGGGCAGTTACTGCCTTCCACATGCAGCCTTCTCTGGGCAGCTGGCGCTTTTGAGGCACTGGTCCACAAATCGCAGACGGCACATATGAAGCCCTCCGAGTGGCTTAGGTAGATGTACCCTCCCGGGTCCTCCCTCGAGAGAAACAGGGTTGGAATCAACAGCTCAACTTCCTCCCAAAGAAATCCTCCTTACAAATATAACTTCTGAAAATGTCTAATTCCCAACCCTTTAGTACTCTTACCATGGATGAGGATGCCCAGCAGGAGTCTCGGAAACCTCTTTTGTAACTGCTGCTCATGGTCTAACAGCGCCTCTGGAAAACACATCTATTAGATCTTGGCTCCTCGGCTGAAAGGTCATTTCAACATTCAGTTACATAACCACAAACATTATTGCGCAAGTTTTTTGTACATATTTGCAAGAGATTATCTGGGATCCTACCTGGAAGTGGGACTACCGATTTTCTGGGGCATGCACTAAATATTGCCAAGCCATTCTCCACAGCAGCTACACGGGCAGCCTGGGAGTCTCTGTTGCTCCGCTTCCTCGTCCATATTAGGAATTGTCATTTCATCTCATCTCATATAGAGCCCTGAGAAGCAGGATCCATCGCCCCTCTTTGAAGAGAAGAAAGCGGGTGTATTAGGCCGTTCTTAAACTGCTATAAAGAAATACCTGAAGGCCGGGTGTGGTGGCTGACGTCTGTAATCCCAGCACTTTAGGAGGCTGAGGCAGGCAGATCACTTGAGGTCAGGAGTTCCAGACCAGCCTGGCCATGGTGAAACCCTGTCTCTACAAAAAATACAAAAAAAATTAGCTGGACATGGTGACCCATGCCTGTAATCCCAGCTACTTGGGAGACAGAGGTGGGAGAACGGCTTGAACTTGGGAGGCAGAGGTTGCAATGAGCCAAGATCAGACCACTGCACTTCTGCCTGGGCAACAGAGTGAGACTTCATTTAAAAAAAAAAGAGAGAAAGAAAAGAAGAGAAGAGAAATATCCAAGTCTGGGTAATTTATAAAGACAAGATGACTGGGCACAGTGACTCACGCCTGTAATCCCAGCACTGTGGGAGGCCGAGGTGGATGGATCATTTGAGGTCAGGAGTTCAAGACCAGCCTGGCTGAAATGGTGAAACACTGCCACTACTAAAATTACAAAAATTAGCTCAGCATGGCCAGGTGCGGTGGCTCATGCCTGTAATCCCAGCACTTTGGGAGGCTGAGGCAGGCAGATCACTTGAGGTCAGGAGTCCGAGACCAGTCTGGCCAACATGGTGAAACACCATCTCTGCTAAAAATACAAAATTTAGCCAGGCATGGTGGAGCACACCTGTAGTCCCAGCTACTTGGGAGGCTGAGGCAGGAGAATCACTTGAACCTGGGAGGCAGAGGTTACAGTGAGCGGACATCGTGCCACTGCACTCCAGCCTGGGTGACAGAGTGAGACTCTGTCTCAAGAAAAAAAAAGAAAAGACTTTTAATTGGTTTATGGTTCTGCAGGCTGTACAGGAAGCATGGTGCCAGCATCTGCTTGGATTCTGGGGAGGCCTCAAGCAAAGAGCTTTTATTCACGGCAGAACGTGAAGTGGGAGCAGACAGTTCGCACGGTGAAAGCAGGAGCAAGAGACACGGGAGAGGAGCAGGTGCCACATGCTTTTAAACAACCAGATCTTGCAAGAACTCACTCACTATCACGAAGAAGCACCAAGAGGATGGTGCTAAACCATTCATGAGAAATCCACCCCCATGATCCAACCACCTCCAACACTGGGGATGGCATTCAACATGAGATTTAGCAGGAGCACATAACCAGTATATCAGGGGTTAGAGACACTGAGGTACTCGCCCCAGGTCACTCAGCAAGTTGGTAGCAGAGCTAAGGGTGGAACTCCCAGTTCTCACAGCTACGTTCTGTGCCGGCGTTCTCAGCCTGTTGTCTACAGAGCACTATTTGAGTGGGTGCTACTAGAGTTTCAAATAATTTGAGACTGTGCTGCACACTGCAGCATATAGAGATGTGACATATAGAGATGTGAGCGCAAGTTGCCTCTGACAGGCATAGGAAGATTATGCATTTGGGCATTTCCCCATCTCGAGCATCAGACACCTTTGCTCCTAAGGCACTGGTGATTGGCCCAGGGATCAATATTCCACACATCCATCTTGGGAAATGCTGTGGGAGAAGGTTAACCATACAGAGGCGGCCGGGTGTGGTGGCTCACGCTTGGAATCCCAGCACTTTGGGAGGCCGAGGCAGGAGGATCACCAGAGGTCAGGAGTTCGAGAGCAGCCTGGCCAACATGGCGAAACCCCATAATTTTGTAAAAAAATACAAAAATTAGCCAGGCTTGCTGGCGGGCGCCTGTAATCAGATACTTGGGAGGTTGAGGCAGGTGAATCGCTTGATTCTGCCTGGGAGGCAGAGGTTGCAGTGAGCCAAGATTGCACCACTGCACTCCAGGCTGGGTGACAGAGTGAAACTCCATCCCACCCCCCACCCCCACAAAAAAAAAGAATGTGGTTATAACATTTCAGCTTATAACATCTGAGACAATTCCTCCCTCCTTACCAGGACTGAACTAGGAAATGGCCAGATTTCCTGTCATGGCAAGACTGATGTCACATGCTCAGTGACATTTCTGAGATTCTTTTGGCCAAATGGGCTTCAGAGTCCCTTGGGTTCTCCCAGGCCCTCAGACTGTGGCTACTGAAAATAGAATGGACTGTGATCACCACCACACTGCCCAGCCGCCCATGGATGCCCGTGGGGTTCCTCTGCACAGGGATCCCCGTTCATGTGGCTTCTTTTACTCTGATTCACACAGAGGAGGCAGGTTTAGAAACACAGCATCTGTTTGCACTTAAAATAAGCCTTGGGAGCAGCAGGCAGCAGCCCTGTAGTCCTGGCCACAGTGGCAGCTGAGGTAGCCCCTCCTCCACCTTCAATCATTGCTCCTCCGTGGCGTTGGCCAATTTGAAAGCGTTCTCAGAAACTGATGCTACAGGAAAGGCCTCTACCTTGTTTTGGCAAGTTCCCTCCTGCACTTCTTTCCCAGGCTGAGGCAGCTCCAGGGCTCAGAGAGCCAAAAGCAGGAGAGGGAGAGGACTCAGCCAGACGCAGGGATCTGGGGTCCAGCCAGCAGCCGCGCAGCCACCACGCTCATCCGCCATGCTCGTGATACCTGCCCAGCCTATAGCAGAGATGTTTATGGGAACCACTTATAGAATGGCGGAGCTGCAGTGAAGCTCAGGGTCGTCTTGGAGGAGTGTCTCCCAAAGTATGTTCTGTGAAACCCAATTCCAAAGCATGTTAATAGCCCCCAGGGTGGGGGAGGCACTGGGTTAGATGCACTAATATGCCTTGTGAGTCCAGAAGGGCTATTGTGTTCATCTATTCACCCAACAAACACCATCCCTACTCTTGAGGCGGCACATCCTAGGGGCTGCGGATACCAGAGTTCTTGCTCTCATGAAACTGTGAATGGAGAAAGCAACCAAGAGGCTGAGGAGACTGGAGATGGGCGGGAAGAAGTCGGTAGTCACTGGGGCTACTTGAGCCCAGGCACACAGGGAGGTGGCTTTTGAGCAAAGAGTGCGGTGACAGAATAAGGGCCTGAGCCTTGCAGCCAGCTGGGGACACCCCTGGCTGTAGATACTAGGACACGGTGTGAGAGTGCCAGGTCCCCGAGGCTGTCTAACCACACAGCCTCTCCTTCCTGGGACATCACTGTTGGGCCAGAGACTCTGAGGGCACACCTCGGGGAAAGGCTCTTTTGCCCACTCCCTCTTTTAAAAGACAGAATCAAAGCCCTTTGAAGAACAGGGATTTACCCAAGGTTGCTATGACCTTAGCTCAGGCAGTCCCCAGGTGCCCATCTTTGTTTCTTTTTAGAAAATGAAGCTTAATGTGCTTTAAATCGTAAAACTCATCCAGACTCATTATAGCAAATTCAGAAAGAAGCCCAGCCATATCACTACCACCCTGAAATAGCACTATTACTTCTGAGTGCATTTCCTTCCTGTATTTCTTTTTCAAGTAGTTTTGGATGTGTTTCCATAGTTAACATATTGCATATACAATGCTTTCTATTGCTTTCTTCATGTAGCTTTATAGGCATTTTCCCATGTCGTTATAACTGTTAGAAATAACTCCTATCAGCTGCATAACATGATGCCATAATCTACATCACTGCTCCTTGACCAGTCTTCTCATATTAAAGATTGTGATGCGCCTGTAATCCCAGCACTTTGGGAGGCCAAGGCGGGTGGATCACGGGGTCAGGAGATCGAGACCATCCTGGCTAATACAGTGAAACCCTGTCTCTACTTTAAAAAAACAAAACAAAACAAAAAAATTAGCCAGGCGTGGTGGTGGGCGCCTGTAGTCCCAGCTACCCAGGAGGCTGAGACAGGAGAATGGTGTGAACCTGGGAGGCGGAGCTTGCAGTGAGCCAAGATGGCGCCACTGCACTCCAGCCTGGGCGACAAAGCAAGACTCCGTCTCAAAAAAAAAAAAAAAAAGATTGTGATGGCAGTGATGGTAATGGTGATAATGTTGATGCCAATGATGTGGTGATGCTGGTGATCATGGTGGTGATAATGGTGGTGATGGTTACAGTGGTGATAGTCATAGTGATGATGATGATGATGGTTGTGATGTTTGATGGTAGTGGTGGTGATGGTGGTGATGCTGCTGCTAATGATGATGGTGATGATCAAGGTGTTGGTGATGCTGGTGATCATGGTGATGATGGTGGTGGTGATGGTGATGATGGTGATAGTGATGGTGGTAATGATGATGATTATTATTGTGATGCTGAGGTGATGGTGATGGTGATCATGGTGGTGATGGTGGTAATGATGATGGTGATGCTGATGGTGGTGATGCTGGTGATCGTGGTGGTGATGGTGGTAATGATGGTGGTGATGGTGGTGGTGGTAATGATGGTGGTGATGCTGATGGTTGTGATGGTGATGGTGGTGATGGTGGTGATGCTGGTGATGGTGATGGTGATAGTGATGTTGGTAATGATGATGATGATTGTGATGCTGAGGTGATGGTGATGGTGGTGATGGTGATGATGGTGATAGTGATGTTGGTAATGATGGTGATGATAATTTTGATGCTGAGGTGATGGTGATGGTGATGGTTGTGATGCTGATGATGGTGGTGATGCTGGTGATCATGGTGGTGATGGTGGTAATGATGATGGTGATGCTGATGGTTGTGATACTAATGGTGGTGATGCTGGTGATCGTGGTGGTGATGGTGATGATGGTGATAGTGATGGTGGTAATGATGATGATGATGATGATTGTGATGCTGAGGTGATGGTGATGGTGGTGATGCTGATGATAGTGGTGATGCTGATGATGGTGGTGATGCTGGTGATCATGGTGGTGATGGTGGTAATGATGGTGGTGATGCTAATGGTGGTGATGGTGATAATGATGATGGTGGTGATACTGGTGTGAACCCCCAAAGTTTGAAACAGCTTTCAGTTAATTTAGAAAGTTTATTTTGCCAAGGTTGAGGAGGTGCCCATGACACAGCCTCAGGAAGTTCTGACACCATGTGCCCAAGGTGGTCAGGGCACAGCTTGGTTTTATACATTTTAGGGAGACATGAAGACATCCACGAATATATGTAAGAAGTACATTAGTTCCGGCCGGGCGCGGTGGCTCAAGCCTGTAATCCCAGCACTTTGGGAGGCCGAGACGGGCGGATCACAAGGTCAGGAGATCGAGACCATCCTGGCTAACCCGGTGAAACCCCATCTCTACTAAAAAATACAAAAAACTAGCCGGGCGAGGTGGCGGGCGCCTGTGGTCCCAGCTACTTGGGAGGCTGAGGCAGGAGAATGGCGTGAACCCGGGAGGCGGAGCTTGCAGTGAGCTGAGATCCGGCCACTGCACTCCAGCCTGGGCGGCAGAGCGAGACTCTGTCTCAAAAAAAAAAAAAAAAAAAAAACAAAGAAGTACATTAGTTCCATGCAAAAAGGCAGAGACAACTCAAAGCAAGCCCCCCCACCCCCTCTCTTCCAGATCACAGGTAGGCGAGAGAGAGATGGTTGCATTCTTTTGAGTTTCTATTAAGTCTTTCCAAAGGAGGCAATCAGAGTGGCATCTGTCTCTGTGAGCAGAGGGGTGACTCTGAATAGAATGAGAGGCAGATTTGCCCTTAGTAGTCCCCAGCTTGAAGGGGCCCAAGATATTTTCCTTTCACACTGATGATGGTGGTGGTGATGGTGGTGATGATGGTGATGATGGTGGTGATGGTGGTGATGCTGATGGTGGTGGTAATGATGGTGATAATAATGATAAGAAAAAATACTAAAGGCCACTCTTACTGAGTGCCATTTCTCCACAGTGTACTTGTGCTCTATATGCTCCTTCCATCAACATTTAGACAGGCTCAAATATTTCCTGTTAGAAAAAAACCCTTCCTGGTCCATCCCTTTGCCATAGAGCTCTCTTGGGGCCCTCTTCTCTTCTCCCTCCACCTTCTCCCTGGCTATCTCATCAGCTCCCAGGGGCTCAGCCACCTCTTCCACCCTTACACGGTCCCAATCACTATCTTTGACTCAGCCTGTCTCCTAGCTTCAAACCTGTATGGTCAACAGCCTGCAGGATGTCTCCTTCTGCTCACTCACTGGAGCCTCCATCTCTACATGCTCAAACCCAATTCATCCACTTCTCCCCCAAAGCCCGCATGCCATCCTCCCAATGGCCCATGCCAGGCATGTGGGTGTTCCTCTCACTGCCTGTGTCAGCAAGCAGCCCATAACAGTGACAACCTCGTTAGCATCACTCAGCGAGCTCTTACCCACCCCTTGCCAGGTACTGTTGGAGGTGCCTTACATGTGACGGCTCCTTTGACACTCTCACCAGCCCTGTGAGAGGGTCGCACAGTGAAGCAATTGGGATTTCAAGCCATGTAGTCAGGTTTCCAAGATCACACTCAGCCACTGCACCGCTCTGCCTCTCCCAGAAATGAGGGCTGTGCTCCATGAGGAACCAGGACATGTGTCCACGTCATCTCTCCACGGATGCTGCCTCTGCAGTGGAGGGCCACCGTCACTGCTGGCCTGGCTGCGGCCATGTCGACCTTCCTCCAGGCAGTCTGAGTGACCTTTCCAGACCGTGAATCTGACCCTGTCACTCTGCTGCTTAAAAGCTCTTAGTGTCTCTTAGGAAAAAGCACCTTCATGTTGCACACACAACCGGTCAGTGAGCTCTGGTTCCTCTCTCAGCTCCTGCCCCAGAGCTTCTCTCTGTCCCACCACCATGGCAGCCTCTCGTTGCCACCCAGTCTTTGCTCATGCTCTGTGCCCCCAACCTCTTCCTCTCATCATTCTGGCCAACCACCATAACTTTCATAACTCAGCTCAAAAGTCACTTCTGGTGGAGCACAGTGGCTCACACCTGTAATCCCAGCACTCTAGGAGGCCAAGGCCAGTGGATCACCTGAGGTCAGGAGTTCGAGACCAACCTGACCAACATGGTGACACCTGTCTCTAGTAAAAATACAAAAATTAGCTGGGTATGGTGGTGCATCCCTGTAGTCCCAGCTACTAGGGAGGCCAAGGCAGGAGAATCGCTTGAACCCAGGAAGTGGAGCTTGCAGTCAGCCGAGATCACTCCACTGCATTCCAGCCTGGACAACAGAGCGAGACTCCGTCTCCAAAAAAAAGAAAAAAAAGTCACTTATTCCAAGAAGGCTTCCCTGAGTGCCAAGGCTGGTTCTGGTCCCTTCTGTGTGTCCCCACCTTTGTTGTACTTCCCTTCTCACGCTGAATTGTGGGTGTAGGTTTGTGTGCCTCCAGTCTTTCTGCCCACCAGCACCCTAAGATGGAAGCCCTCTGCATCTTGGGCACTCTTCTTTCCATCACCTAGCACCACGCCTGGTGCCCACACGTTATCAGAAGTGTTTCGTGAATACGTGAAGGAGTGGACTGTGAGCCTCTGAACTTGCAGTACCCTTTGCCCTTCACCCTGAGCATGCTTTCCTGCTTTCAGTGTTTCGCTATGGCAGAGGAGACGGCAGTGAGCTGCTGTCCACTGAGCTTTTA
The DNA here is from genome assembly GCF_049350105.2 of Macaca mulatta. Taxonomy (NCBI): domain Eukaryota; kingdom Metazoa; phylum Chordata; class Mammalia; order Primates; family Cercopithecidae; genus Macaca; species Macaca mulatta. The sequence goes on from NC_133412.1 coordinate 173,292,545, forward strand.
TTTTAGTTAAATTTATTTCTTTGAGGCAAAAGCCCAGAAATGGAATTACTGAGTTAGCAGGCAAGATCATCTTTATGTCTCCTGATATGTTTTGCAAAAATGAATTCCAAAATTATGGTAGCAATTTGGTAGATTTTTTTCTTTTTTAGCAACCTAATCCTCTCTCCCTTTTTAAGTGTCTTCCTGGCGGAAGCCACACAAAGCTATTTTTACCTAAAGGCTGTAAACCTCATCATTCTCCAAGGAGAAAGTCGGGCATGTGTGAGGAAGCTATCTACCCACCTCACAGGCTCATCAGCCCTCTGCTCTTCCCAAGCTCTAGGTCATTTGGGAAAAGCAAGTTGAAATTATATTCCAAATTAAGCAGTGATTTTGCGAAAGAAGGAACACACACACACACACACACAGTCACACACACATTCATCTCCATTTTGGGGCTAAATTATGAACATCTTTATCATTCAAAGAAACTAGAAAGTCGTCAAAGCAAAACCAATGAACTTTGGCAGGTGAATGTTATGAACAGTGTGGAGGTGGAAGGAGCGTGGAAGTTGGGGGATCACCTGGTTTTCACACTTTGTTTCAACAGTGTGATTGTTAATTTCATGCGTCAATTTGACTGGGCTAAGGGATGCCCAGAGAGCTGGTCAAACCTTCTTTCTGGTGGCGTTTGCAAGGGTGTTTCCAGAAGAGAATCAGTGGATGAAAGAAGTTTGATCTCACCAACGCGGGGCAAAGCGGGGGCAGCAGAGGGTCATCATCCAACTTGTTGAGAGCCTGAACAGAACAAAAAGGTAAAGGAAGAGCAAACTTTCTCTCTCTGTTTGACATCTACTAGGACATCAATCTTCTCCTGCCCCAGAACACTGAAGCTCCTGGTTCTCAGGCCTGTGGACCTGGACTGGGATTCCCACCACCAGCTCCCCTTGTTTTTAGGCCTTCAAGTGTGAACTGGAACCACACCACCAGCTTTCCTGGGCCACCAGCTTGCAGATGGCTGATCATGAGACATCTCAGCCTCCATAATTGCATAAGCCAATCCTCCATAATAAATCTCTTTCTATTTGTCTACACACTATATATCCTGTTGGCTCTGTTTCTCTGAAGAACCCTGACTAATACTAGCAGCAAAACCTTTTTTCAGATGAAATCATACGAGAAAATCCACTCTGTAATAAGGCTGAGAATGGGCTGCTCTGGCAGAAGCAGGCAGAGGTGGTGGTGACTCAGAAGCACTCTCACCCTATGCTTGTTCCTTCCTCCTCCCTAACACCCCCTGCCCTGGCCACCTCCACCTGCCCCGCGGGGCTCCAGAGTCTGCCATCTTGGAGCCGCCTCTGGAGAAAACTGAGGCTCAGGGAGAGGAAGGACCTGCCCAAATCCCCACAGTGAACGGTGGCAGAGCGGGGTCGACCTGGTAGGCTCCTGGCTCAGTCTCGGGATGGTTCCGGGATGGTTGTCTTGACAGGAGCCTGCTCGTTTATTCACAGTTACAATGCACATTTCTTCAAGGACGGCCGGAGGTATCTGGTTTCCCCCAGTGGTTAAACACCCAGGTGCCCCCAGGTACTAGTTTGGTTTTTAAATTCTGTCCAATTTAAGTTCCCCTATTACCAACATTTCTACTTACTTGATTTGTAAGAAAATCACCTATTGCATGTAGAATGGGTGGACATTTATTGAAATGCAACTGCAATAATATCCCCTGGAAATTAACTTCCTCTCGTTTGCCCCTGTGAGTCTGTCTCAGTTCTCGTTCCTTGTGTTCTGTGCTTTTTCTTCTCTTTTCTTTCTTTCTTTTTTTTTTTTTTTTTTTTTTTTTTTTCGAGACGGAGTCTTGCTCTGTCGCCCAGGCTGGAGTGCAGTGGCCAGATCTCAGCTCACTGCAAGCTCCGCCTCCCGGGTTCCCGCCATTCTCCTGCCTCAGCCTCCCGAGTAGCTGGGACCACAGGCGCCGCCACCTCGCCCGGCTAATTTTTTGTGTTTTTAGTAGAGACGGGGTTTCGCCGTGTTAGCCAGGATGGTCTCGATCTCCTGACCTTGTGATCCGCCCGTCTCGGCCTCCCAAAGTGCTGGGATTACAGGCTTGAGCCACCGCGCCCGGCCTCTCTTTTCTTTCTTGCACATTGTGAGTTTTCAATTTTTTTTTTGAAGAAGCATATTTTAATTTTATTTTTCAGTATTTCAGTTATCTAATTCACTATTTTCAGCTTTTGTCTTTATTAATTTCTTCCTCACAATTTCTTTTTTTTTTTTTTTGAGACAGAGTCTTGCTCTGTCGCCCAGGCTTGAGTGCAGTGACACGATCTCAGCTCACTGCAAGCTCCGCCTCCTGGATTCATGCCATTCTCCTGCCTCAGCCTCCCAAGCAGCTGGGACTATAGGCACCCACCATCACGCCCGGCTAATTTTTTGTATTTTTAGCAGAGACGGGGTTTCACTGTGTTAGCCAGGATGGTCTCGATCTCCTGACCTCATGATCCGCCCGCCTCGCCCTCCCAAAGTGCCGGGATTACAGGCATGAGCCACCGAGCCCGGTCACAATTTCTTTTTATTTATTTTATTGGTTTTTTTTGTTTTGTTTTGTTTGTTTGTTTTTTGAGATGGAGTGTCGTTCTGTCTCCCAGGCTGGAGTGCAGAGGCAGGATCTCGGCTCACTGCAACCTCTGCCTCCCATGCTCAAGCGGTACTCCTGCCTCAGCCTCCCAAATAGCTGGGATTATGGGCGCCACCACCATGCCCGGCTAATTTTTGTGTTTTTAGTAGAGATGGGGTGTCACCATGTTGGCCAGGCTGGTTTTGAACTCTTGACCTCAAATGATCCGCCCACCTCAGCCTCCCAAAGTGCTGGGATTACAGGCATGAGCCACTGCACCCGGCCTATTTTGTTGTGTTTTAAGTTGAATATTTAATTCATTTATATATATATATATATATTCTTTGTTTTGCTTTTTTATTTTTATTTTATTTTGAGACAGAGTCTTGCTCTGTCACCCAGGCTGGAGTACAGTGGCACAATCTTGGCTCACTGCAACCTCCACCTCCCGGGTTCAAGCGATTCTCCTGCCTCAGTCTCCCAAGTAGCTGGGATTACAGGCGTCTGCCACCATGCCTGGCTAATTTTTGTATTTTTAGTAGAGATAGGGGTTCACCATGTTGGCCAGGCTGGTCTTGAACTCCTGACCTCAGGTGATCCGCCCTTCTCTGCCTCCCAAAGTGCTAATATTTCAGATGTGAGCCACCGCGCCTGGTCTTGTTTTGTTTTGTTTTGTTTTGGAGACAGGGTTTCACTCCCATCGCCCAGGCTGGAGTGCAATGGCGTGATCTCAACTCACTACAATCTCTGCCTCCTGGGCTCTAGTGATTCTCCTGCCTCAGCCTCCTGAGTAGCTGGGATTACAGGCATGTGTCACCATGCCTAGCTAATTTTTATATTTTTAGTAGAGATGGGGTTTTGCCGTCTTGGCCAGGCTGGTCTTGAACTCCTGACATCAAGTGATCTACCTGCCTCGGCCTCCCTAAGTGCTGAGACTACAGGCGTGAGCCACCACGCCTGGCCCATTTATATATATTCTTTGTTGTATAATAACAAAAGTGTTTACAGTATGCTATCACCGTATCCCTTAAATGTTGCTCTGAAGTTTTCTCATTTTCATTAATTTCTTTTTAATTTGTGGTTTTAACATTGATTTTTTTTTTTTTTCAAATTGAGACTAGGCCTCATTCTGTCATCCAGGCTGGAGTGCAGTGGCGTGATCACAGCTCACTGCAGCCTCGATCTCCCAAGGCTCAGAGAATCCTCCCACCTCGGCCTTCTGAGTAGCTGAGACTACAGGTGTGCACCACCATGCTCAGTTAATTTTTGTATTTTTTGTAGAGACAGGGTTTTGCCATGTTGCCCAGGCTGGTCTCAAACTCCTGGGCTCAAGTGATCATCCTGCCTCAGCCTCCCAAAGTGCTGGGATTATAGGCGTAAGCCACCATGCCTGGCCGATTTCTTCTTTAACCTAAAACTTATCTATAATAGAAGAGTATTTTTATACTTCTAATGTTTTATTATGTTTTTATGGTTATCTAGGGTTTTGTTTTTTTTTGCACTCCAGTGAAATTTCTGAACTCCAAGGATAACATTCTGTACATAAGTTATCTGTTTGTTCTTCCTGGAAGCCAATATTAGATTACTTATGTACCGAATGTTCCCCTTACATCCACCCCAATATGCCCAAATCTAGTGCCTGTGAATATGTAGGTTACATGGCAAAGGGGAATTAAGGTTTCAAGTAGAATGAAGGTTGCTAATCGGATGATCTTCAAAAAGGGAGATTATCATGGATCATTACACCTGCAGCCACTGGACCCAGTGTCATCACAAGGGTCCCTAACAGTGGAAGACAGAGGCACAGGAGGTCAGAGGGAGATTGCCGATGAAAGGTCAGTGATGCCATGTGAGAGAGACTTAACCCCCATGGCTGGCTTTGAAAACGGCCCCATTCTAAGGGGCCACGAGCCCAAGAATATGGGCAGCCTCTGAGAGAAGGTGGAAGAGGCAAGGAAGCTCACCCAGAGCCTCCAGAAGAATGCACTCGCACCTTGGCTTTAGCCCAGAGAGACCCATGCCAGACTTTTGAGCGCTAGAATCGTAAGATAATAAAATGTGTGTTGTTTGAAGCCACTCGGCTGTTGGTAACTTATGTCAGCAATAGGAAACTGATATGACACTATGTGAAAAAGGGACTCCGACTGGTTACCAGTTTGCTTGCTTGCTCGCTCTCTCTCTCTCTCTCCCTCCCTTCCTTCTCTTCCTTCCCTTCCTTCCCTCCCTTCTCTTCCCTTCCCTTCCCTTCCCTTTCCCTCTTCCTCCCTTTCTCCCTTCCTTCCTTCTTAGACAGGGTTTCGCTCTGTTGCCAAGGCTGGAGTGCAGTGGCTCAATCTTGGCTCACTGCAGTTTTGACCTCCTGGACTCAAGCAATCCTCCCACCTTAGCCTCCCAAGTAGCTGGGACTACAGGCACCTGCTGTCATGCCCAGCTAATTCTTGTATTTTTGGTAGAGACAGCATCTAGCCATGTTACCCAGGCTGCTCTCAAACTCCTGGACTCATGTGAATCCCCTGCCTCAGCCTCCCAAAGTGTTGGAATGATTGGTATGAGCTGCTATGCCCAGCCGACTACCAGATTTCTTATCTGCAATTTGAAACTAGAAGTTTCTAGATCTGAGAAAAGGAGACTGCTAGCCTAAAATCACCTCCTGGCTAAGATATCATTCATGTGGGAGGGCAAAATGAGGCATTTCTACCAGAAATGATTCAGGTGTGTGTCTTTCTAAACTAATCCTCTCTGATACCTCCTAAGCTGTTTTTTGTTTTTTAATAGCTTTATTGAGATATAATTTACAGGCCATAAAATTCACCCACTTAAGGTATGCCATTCAATGGTTTTATTACATTCACAGAGTTGTGCAACCATCACCACTATCTAATTTTAGAACATTTTCACCACCCACACCCCTGGCAGTGTATTCGTTGGCTCAGGCTGCCGTAACAAAATGCCACAGACTGTGGTTAAACAACAGAAATCGATTTGCTCACAGTTCTGGAGGCTAGATGTCCAAGGTCAAGGTGTCAGTAGGGTTGATCTCTTTTTTTGAGACAGGATCTCACTCTGTCACCCAGGCTGGAGTGCAGTGGTGCAATCTCGGCTTGGCTCACTGCCACCTCTGCCTCCTAGGCTCAAGCAATCCTCCCATCTAAGCCTCACTGGTAGCTGGGACCATAGGGGTGTGCTATCACACTCAGCTAATTTTTGTGTTTTTTGTGGAGATGCAGTTTTGCCATGTTCCAGGCTGGTCTCGAACTCCTGAGCTCAAACAATGCACCCACTTCAGCCTCCCAAAGCGCTGGGATTACAGGCGTGAGCCACTGCGCCCAGACAGTTGGTTTCTGCCGAAGCCTCTCTCCCCACCTTTCAGATGTTGTCTCGTGGCATCCTTACGGGGTCCTTTCCTCTGTCTTACTGTTTCTCTGTGTCTGAATCTTCTCTTCTTATAAGGACAACCATCAGATTTGGATTACGGCACCCTAATCGGCCTCGTTTTAACTTAAATATCTCTTTTCTAAAACTCCTCCTGAATCTCCCTAGAAATCTATTTTGAAGTACTATGGGGTAGCTCAAAGGAGCTTCAACATATGAATTTGGGGCAAGAAAATTCAGTCCATAAGAGGCAATTACTCCTTATTCCCCCCACTACCCTTCAACCGAGACCCAAGCAACCACGAATCACTTTCCATCTCGACGGATTGGATTTGCCTATTCTTGACATTTTATATAAGTGGATGAGACAATATATGGTCTTTTGTGACTGTCTTCTTTCACTTAACAATGTTTTCAACGTTCGTTAATATTGCAGCCTGTATCGGTACTTCGTTCCTTTTTACTGCCAAACAGTATTCCATCGTATGAATATACCAGTTTTGTTTATCCATTCATCTGTTGAGGGACATCTGAGTTGTCTCCATGTTTTTACAACTACGAAAAATGATTCTGTGAGTATTTGTGTGCAAGCTTTTGTGTGGACTTGCTAGGTCATACTGTTACTCTATGTTGAACCTTTTGAAGAACTGCCAATCTGTTTTTCTGTGTGGCTGAACCACCTTACAATTTTACCAGAATGTATGAGGGTTCCAATTTCTCTATAACATCACTTGTTATTTTCCTTTTTAAAAAATTATAGCCATCCTAGCGGGTGTGAAGTTGTATCTCAATGTAATTTTGATTTGCACTTTCCTAATATCTGATGATGTTCAGCTTCTTTCTAGGTACTTGTTGGCCATTCATATTATATCTTCTATGGGGAAATATCTATTTAGACCCTTTGCTCACTTTTTTTTTCTTTTTTTTTTTTTGAGACAGAGTCTCGTTCTGTCACCCAGGCTGGAGTGCAGTGGTGCAGTATCAGCTCACTGCAACCTCCACCTCCCAGGTTCAACAGATTCTCTCACCTCAGCCTCCTGAGTAGCTGGGACTACAAGTCCGCACCACCACGCCTGATTAATTTTTGTATTTTTAGTAGAGACAGGTTTCACCATGTTGGCCAGACTGGTCTTGAACTCCTAACCTCAAGTGATCCGCCCGCCTCGGCCTCCCAAATTGCTGGGATTACAGGCGTGAGCCACGGCTTTTGCTGACTTTTTAACTGGGCTCTTGTCTTTTATAAAATTTGCAACTTCATGTTGCAATTTTATTCCTAGTATTGGAAGTGGGCTCAGTGGGAGGTATTCAGGTGGTGGGTAGGGGAATCTCCATGAATACATTAATGCCTTCCCGGGGCGGGGGGAGGAGGACTGAGTTGGTTCCTGCTCTATCAGTTCCAGAGAGAGCCGGTTGTTAAAAAGAGCCTGGCCCCTCCCCCCTCTCTCTTGCTCCCTCTCTCGCCCTGTGATCTTTGCACACGTGGGCTCCTTTCACCTTCCGCCATGAATGCAAGCAGTCTGAGGCTCTCACCAGATGCCCAGTCTTCCAGCCAGCAGAGTCATGAGCCACATAAACCTCTTTTCTTTATAAATTATCCAGCCTCAGGTATTCCTTTATAGCAACAGTAAACAGTCAAAACCAGATCTTATCAGATATATGATATTTGCAAATATTTTCTCTCATCTGTGCGTTGTCTTTTCACTTTCTAGATGGTATCATTTGCAGCAAAAGTGTTTAATACTAATGAGGTCCAATTTATTTATTTTTTCTTTGGTCACTTCTGCTTTTGGTGTTATATCTAAAAAGCCTCCGCCTAACTCAAGGTTATGAAGATTGCATGTATGTTTTCTTCTAAGAGTTTTATAGTTTTAGCTCTTATATGCAGGTCTATGATCCATTTTGAGATTATTTTTATGAATGAGGGAAATAAGGTTTCAACTTTCGTCTTTTGCATGTGGATATCTAGTTGTTTCAACACCATTTATTAAAGGCTGTTCTTTAACTTGGCACCCCCATTGATAATCAATTCACTGTAAAGTTAAGCGTTTATTTCTCAACTCTCTATTCTATTTTATTTTTTCTTTGAGATGGAGTCTTGCTCTGTGGCCCAAGCTGGAGTGCAGTGGCATGATCTTGACTCACTGCAACCTCAGCCTCCTGGCTTCAAGTGATTGTCTCGCCTCAGTCTCCCGAATAGCTGGGCATGCGCCACCACAACCGGCTAATTTTTTGTATTTTCAATAGAGATGGGGTTTCACCATGTTGGCCAGGCTGGTCTTGTTTTTTTGTTTTTTTGTTTTTTTGTTTTTTGAGACAGAGTCTCGCTCTGTCGCCCAGGCTGGAGTGCGGTGGCGCAATCTCCACTCACTGCAAGCTCCGCCTCCCGGGTTCACGCCGTTCTCCTGCCTCAGCCTCCCGAGTAGCTGGGACTACAAGCGCCCACCACCGCGCCCGGCTAATTTTTGTATTTTCAGTAGAGACGGGGTTTCACCGTGTTAGTCAGGATGGTCTCGATCTCCTGACCTCGTCATCCGCCCATCTCGGCCTCCCAAAGTCCTGGGATTACAGGCGTGAGCCACCGTGCCTGGCCGGCCAGGCTGGTCTTGAACTCCTGACCTCAGGTGATCCAACTGCTTCGGCCTCCCAAAGTGCTGGGATTACAGGTGTGAGCCACCGTGCCTGGCCGGCCAGGCTGGTCTTGAACTCCTGACCTCAGGTGATCCAACTGCTTCGGCCTCCCAAAGTGCTGGGATTACAGGTGTGAGCCACCATGCCCTGCCTGGACTCTCTCTTTTATTCCATCAATGTATATATCTGTCCTTATTCTTTTTCAAGACTGTTCTGGCTAGTCTATGGTCCCTAGAATTTCCAAATGAATTTTAGGATCAGCTTTCTAATTTCTGCACAAAATAAAAGGGGAGCAGCTGGGATTTTGACAGGGATTGCATCGAATCTGTAGGTCATTTTGGGATCTCTTACCATTTTAATAATATTAGCTCTTTCAGCCCATAAATGGATATCTTTCCATTTATAGATTTTCTTTAATTTCTTTCAGAGACATTTCATAGTTTTCAGTATACAAGTCTCACACTTTTTTTGTTAAATTCATTCATAAGTATTTTATTCTTTTGATGTCACGTAAATAGAATTGTTCTCTTCATTTTCAGATTCCTCATAGCAAGTCTGTCAAACTACAATTGATGTTTATATGATGATCTTATATGCTTGGACCTTGCAGAACTTGTTTATTAGTTCTGATAGTTTTTGAGTGGGTTCTTTAGGAATTTCTATATGTAAGATAATGTCATCTGAAAATAGAAATGGTTTTACCTGCTTTTGTAACTAAAGTTCTCTTGGAACACAGTGACATCCACTCACATATGGTCTATGGCTGTCTTCAAGCCAAAGGCCGAGGGAAGTAGTTGTGTTCCTGGAACTAAGCCGGGTCTGGCTGCATTTTCTCGAGGCCTAATAATGAGAAGCAGACAAACTAGTAAAGAAGGGAATTGGCCGGGCGCGGTGGCTCACGCCTGTAATCCCAGCACTTTGGGAGGCCGAGGCGGGTGGATCACGAGGTCAGGAGATCGAGACCATCCTGGCTAACACGGTGAAACCCCATCTCTACTAAAAATACAAAAAAAAAAAGCCTGGCATGGTGGCGGGCGCCTGTAGTCCCAGCTACTTAGGAGGTTGAGGCAGGAGAATGGCGTAAACCCTGGAGGCAGAGCTTGCAGTGAGCCGAGATCACGTCACTGCACTCCCGCCTGGGTGACAGAATGAGACTCCGTCTCAAAAAGAAAAAAAAAAAGGAAGGGATTTTATTGCTGTAACCAGATACAGGGAGAAGGCCAGAGATAATTCCACCAGACCAACTCGAAGTGTTACAATTTTCTTAGTGCTTATATAAGTTGGGGTTATGTGCCTATGTGCAGTACAGCATTTGCCTAAGTCTATTGGTAACTAATTTTGTTTCAACTAGAAGGTCAGAGGCAAAAAAATGCTTGCGGGAGACAGGCCCTCGGGGGTGGAGGTCTTTGATTTCGTAAGAGCCTGATAGATTTTTCTAAGATATGTGTAACACACCAACTTACTGTGACCTGGGAAAGGCTGCTAAGGATGTCTTCAACAAAGGATATGGCTTTGGCATGGTGGAGATAGACCTGAAAACCAAGTCTTGTAGTGGAATGGAATTTTCTACGTCTGGTCACGCTTACACTGATACAGGGAAAGCATCAGGCAACCTAGAAACCGAATGTAAGGTCTGTAACTATGGACTCACCTTCACCCAAAAACGGAACACACACAATACTCTTGGGACAGAAATCTCTGGAGAATAAGTTGGCTGAAGGGTTGAAACTGAGTTTTGATACCATATTGGTACCGAACACAGGAAAGAAGAGTGAGAAATTGAAGGCCTCCTATAAATGGGATTGTTTTAGTGTCGGCAGTGACGTTGATATAGATTTTTCTGGATCAACCGTCTATGGCTGGGCTGTGTTGGTCTTTGAAGGGTGGCTTGTCGGCTGTCAGATGAGTTTTGACACAGCCAAATCCAAATTGTCACAGAATAGTTTCGCCCCGGGTTACGAGGCTGCAGACTTCCAGCTGCACATACATGTGAAGGATGGCACTGAATTTGGAGGTTCTATCTACCAGAAGGTTAATGAGATTGAAATGCCAATAAACCTTGCTTGGACGGGTGGAAGTAACAACACCCGTTTTGGCATTGCTGCTAAGTACAAGCTGGACTGTAGAACTTCTCTTTCTGCTAAAGCAAATAATGACAGCCTGATTGGACTGGGTTCTACTCAGACCCTTCGACCCGGAGTCAAGTTGACCCTTTATCAGCTTTAATCAATGGAAAGAACTTCAATGCAGGAGGTCGCAAGGTTGGCTTAGGATTTGAACTGGAAGTGTAATGTGGTTTGAGGAAAGCATCAGATTTGTCCCTGGAAGTGAAGAGAAATGAACCCACCATGTTTTGGCCTTACAATTCTTCTGTGAAATTTCAAAAGTGTGAACTTTTTATTCTTCCAAAAAAATTGTAATCCTCCCAACACTGAAGTCTAGGGGTTACGAGTCCCTCCTGAGGGGAGGCGCTGGAAGGCATGCCTGGAAGCTGTCATGTTTGTGCCACGTTTCGGTTCAGTTCCGCAGTGTTATTAAATGTGTTCCTCGGCGACAGTGTAGTGTCGTGTCAGAGGAGACGATCTGACCCTCCAGTTTGTACCTTGTGTCCTGCATGTTCACACCATTTTTTTCATGACTTTGTAATATATTGGTCTCTGTGCTATTGTGGAATCTTTGATTTTGCATCAGAGTAAAATAAAATAAACCGATCACATTTGGAACATTAAAAAAAAAATGCTTGCTAAGTCTGATTAAGCTGTGCGGGCCCCAGTGCCTTCCAGGCCTGTCTCCTGTAGTACCAGAGTGATTATTTCTATCTTCTATTCTTTACAGCTTGGTCTGGAGAGCTGCCTTAGACTCTCCAATGAATCTATTGAAACAGTTGCCTCTGTTACCTTGACTTGTCTCAGATTATGTTGACCCGAGGCAGGTCCTGGCACTAGGAATGTTAGACTCTATTATTTTGACTTGCTCCAGGTTAGGGAGAGGTCCGTGCAAGGCTTCTATTGACCATATATTTTCTTTCTTGCTTTGATGTCTGAGCACTGATTTCCCTAGGTTTAACTATTTGCTCAGTGTTAAGGCACTGTGGAAATTTGTGTAACTGGGGTGCTGTGCAGGCCTGTCTGTCGACTGTCATGCAGTCCCGTCTGTGTGATTGTCAGGGAGAACTGGCCTGCCACAGTTGTGACAAGACCAAATGGCTTCGAAAAAGCCAAAACTATTTACCAGCTGGTCCTTTGCAGAAAGTGTGCTGACCCTTGTTTTGCGGGAGTGTCTTTTCCGTTTTTCACTGCCTCTAATTAATGTCTTAATTTTGAAATAATGTATTTTATATTCTCAAGATTTGTTTTTTGTTTGTTTTCCAATTGCTCTTATGCAAGATCTTCTTGACTCTCCTGATAACATCTACGATTCTCTACGATTCCCTCCTTTAGACATGCCACATTCTGACTGCTCAGCTGGCGGAGACCAGTGGGGAGGCTGCAGCCTTTAAACTTCCCAACATCCCTGAAATGTCTGCTCACATTCAGAGGCCTGGGCCTTCCAGCCTCATTGCGCATGAAGTGCCGGTGGCTCCCACAAAGGCCTGGCTGCCAGAGTCCCCCCGGTAATTGTGAGACAGCAGGCAGGATAAAGTGACCGGGAAGTTTCTTCCCCAAAGCTGATGGTGAACGGGTCCCCAGGTTGGGACCTGATGACTAGCTGGGAGCGAGGAGAGCTTCTGGCTTTCCCAGGTGTGAGTTGGGTGGGGCCTCCATTCCCGGTGGCCTCAGGGCTCCTGGGAAGGGCACGAGCTCCAGGGAGACCCTTAGGCTCTCCAGGATGGCTGGCTGGTTGTCTCAGGCATGTACTTGGCTTAGTTTTCTTAATTCAATTAAGTGGGGACATTAAGTTCCCATAAAGTGGGAACACTCAGACTTGGCTCCAGAACAGCAGGCCTGCTCTCGCCCAGTCCTATGAGACAGCCAGGTGGGAGGGGGACCCTGGAGAAATGCCAGCCAGCCGGCCCACTGAGGCAGAGCCTAGGGAAGTTCACAAGGTTTGCAGCAGGGAGAAGCCTGGCCCCTCCTCTTCCTGTGTGGAACCTGGGATTCCAACTGCCTTGCGGGAAGCACTCTAGCGGAGGGATTCTGGCCTTGCGAGAGAAAAACCAGAAAATGGGGCTCTTGAACCCCCGTGCTCACCCGCTCCCGCCCTGTGGAGTGTACTTTCGTTCTCAATAAATCTCTATTTTTGTTGCTTCATTCTTTCCTTGCTTTCTTTGTGCGTTTTGTCCAATTCTTTGTTCAAGAGGCCAAGAACCTGGACACCCTCCGCCGGTAACACTAGGTCCCCCTTCTCTCCTTGTGAACAGTGGCACTAAGAAGTTGCCCTCCACAAAACAGGTAGCAAAGATTTTCCCCCAGCCCCATCTGGCCACGCTTCCTATTGATGGGTCCAGATCTCTAAGTCACCCCAGCAGAAGGCTGGAGTACTCCCTGGTATGACCACAGGGCCTTCATTCCAGAATCACCCCTCCTGCCTTCAAAGCCAGTAAAACACGATCTTAGGGAAAGTCACTTTTGAGTGGAGGAGCCCGAGGGAAGTGAAGTGAAAATAAACTCCAGGGTGGGCGCGGTGGCGCACACCTGTAATCCCAGCACTGTGGGAGGCCAAGGTGGGCGGATCACCTGAGGTCAGGAGTTCAAGACCAGCCTGGCCAACATGGTGAACCCCCATTTCTGCTAAAAACAAAAAAAAATAAGCTGGGTGGGTGTGGTGGCGCACATCTGTAGTCCCAGCTGCTCAGGAGGCTGAGGCACCAGAATTGCTAGAACCAAAAACAAAAAAGCTCCAGCTGTGAACCACAGACCATCTTTACGGTGTGGAGGCCAAAATGGACCAGAAGTAATTTCTCTTTCCTGCCAGATAGAACACAAGCAGGAGCTGTGGTTTCCAAAAATGTCTGTGCACACAGGCTAGTCGTCCCTGACCCTCCCAGGGCACTGCTTGGGTTGGAATGGTGGCGCTCACACAGGATTCCTTCAATTCTGCACTGTCACAAGCCCACAGGGCTGGAGAGGCTGGCAGTACAAAGAGGAATGAGACTCGCCTGCTGGTCTCATGAAGTTCACAGCCTAGTGGGGGAGCCTGCAAGTAAGAAGACAGTCCCGATGCAGGAGGGCAGGGGTGCGACCCCGAAACAGTGTAGAGGAGCCTGCAGCCTGTGGTGAGGGAGGGTGGTGCTGAGAGGTCGGGGGGGGACCCGACACATAGCGGTATTGAAGACAATTTGCCAGGCAGGCTGATTTGCAAGGCTTCTTGCAGGGCAGAAGAGGAGGCAGACACGTGCTGAGGCGCTCGAGGCACATTAAATGAATGGATGAATGAAGGAAAACTAGCCGTGCTGTGTTTAAGGAAAACAACTGCTGGTAATAACTGAGTTGGGTAATGAGATTAATGGTGTGAATGAAAAAGGGGTGCAGGGTCACAGGTGGCCCCCCAAACCCGAGACATCTGTGGTTGTCTAAGCATGCTTTATTTTGGATTCTGGCATGCATTTATAATTTATAATTCATTTATGCTGGTTAATATGAACCAGACATGGTTTTATTGGTGAATCATCAAAAGCAACTGTGTTTCTTTCCATTATTTGTGGTGAGTTTCCTTTTGGCAAACACTACGTAATGGAGAAGATGGTCCTTGGGGCTGGCTCCCCAGCAGTGACCCCAGGACTGGAAACTTCAAGAACTGGAAAGGCAGTCCAGGGCCTTAGAGTCTGCAGAAGTATATGCTCATCTGGCTCTTATTCCAGTCGTCTGTGTGACCTCGTGGGGCCTGTTTCATCACCCTCTGAACAAGTAGGTTGGATGAGATGCCCTTTGAAGACTTTCTAGCTCTGTTATCTGTGGCTCTGTGGCTATCCTGAACCCAACAAACAGCCAAAATCATCTTTCCTGCCTCCCTTACGAATGGGAATTCCAGCCCAGGAGTGCTTGGAGGCATGGGTCATCAGCCTGGCTGAGTGTCCTGCACCCACACACATCAGATGTCATGAAATCACTGACTCTGGCAAGGAATCTTTCCAAATCCTAGGACTGGTGACCTCCAGAAATAAGTCATTTGGGGGAACCACGTGTCCAAATGTTAATTTTCTTTTAATCAGAAGAATGGAAAACAAGAATTCATGTACTTTTAAGGAATAAAGCCTTTGTTCAGAAAATGCAAAACGTGCCAAATAGACTGTGGTTACAAATTACGTTTCGTTAAGGAAGAGGGGAGGGGAGGCGAGGGGGAGGGTACTGAAGAAGGGCAGAAAAGGCCTTTCTCGGGATCTACTTTGTGTGGACATCAGCATCTCATCTGAGCCTCAGCAGCACCTGCCAGATGGGCTTTAGGATTCACCACCTGCCAGAGCAGGAATGGAGGTCAGAGAGGTGTGAGCTGGAGGATTAACACAAGGAGCCTCTGACTCCCCAGGCATCCCGGGGTCTGTTAGACAAAGACCAATGCCCACTCAGGTGGAAACAGGGCACAGGATAGGATGTGAGTAGTCCCAATCTGTCCTCTCTCAGCCCTCTGATGAACAAACATCAGATGCAAGAAACAACCTCCCCAGGAACAAGATGGTAACAACTTGTCAGACTTCAGGGCAGCAGGGAAAATACCTGATCTGGAGATCAGAGTGGGCCACATGCTGAAAGAACATCAATAAACCAGGCTGTGAACAAGCAGGCCTGTATCCCAAGGTCTCAGCGCAGGACTTTGATAGGCAGTGACCAGGGGTTAACCTTGCCTTTCCATAGCACAGCTGGAATGTCTCCAGGTGACCTGAGGCTTGTCCGTTTTAGTAATTTTTAGGATGCAACAAGGCTCTCCTGTAGCAAAGAGACCACTTCCGAACTTGTGAAGAGAAGGACAAAAGAGGTTATGAGAGGGTAACACCCTCAGGGGGTGCTACCAGGGCTGTAGGAGATCATGCTACCCTTTCAGTTTTGACAACTCTGGGCTTAAATACAGGAAGGAAAGCAGAGATGCTACAACCAACCTCTAGGGAACTCTGATGACCTGCACACGGTGAGGCAGATACAGAGAGACAGGGAGAGATAAGCACATAGAGACCCAAACTGCAACCCGTGACACTGATATTCAACCCCAGAAAACTAGAATGCATGGGCACTGGGATGAAGAGTCAGAAAAATACTGCTTGAGACTTGGCTCCACCGTTTACTATATCTTGGAAAAAACCACACACAACCTCTCCTGAATCCTGGACAGGAGGAAAATAGCGACTCTTCATTGCCCTCCTAACTGCCAGACACTGACAAACGCCTTAAATGCTCTTGTTCAGATCATTTTTTAAAAGGTAACTGTTAACGTTCTGTGACACAGACGGGAGGCAATAGTGCCCATACTGGTAATGTATGAGGAACTTTGTCTTCCTTTTTTTTTGAGACAGAGTCTCACTCTGTCTCCCAGGCTGGAGTGCACTCTGTCTCCCAGGCTGGAGTGCAAGACCTCGGCTCACTGCAACCCCTGCCTCCTGGGTTCAAGCGATTCTCCTTCTGCAGCCTCCCAAGCAGCTGCGATTACAGGTGAGCGCCACCGTGCCCGGCTAATTTTTTGTATTTAGTAAAGACAGGGTTTTACCATGTTGGTCAGGCTGGTTTCGAACTTCTGACCTCAGGTGATCCACCCGCCTCAGCCTCCCAAAGTGCTGAGATTGCAGGAGTGAGGCACCGCGCTGGGCCGGAACTGTGTCTTCTTACACACAGGGAATGAGACCCTGGAAGATTTGGGGCTTCCAGCCAGCAGTGAGGATCACTAACCTTTAGGAAAGATGGGGATTTAAAAACCAGACACAGCCTGGACGAACTACTTGACGCTGTGTACGGTAAATGTGATTTTTCACAGGCTGTGGTTTTGGGGCGCCATGTGGGCTCTTGTGGAGCTGGGGGAGATACTTCCAAAACTGATATTGTCCCAAAGCTGCAACTCTCCTCCCTGCCACGGCTCCTTATGTACAAAGAGAGGGAATTAGTCGTCAGTGACCTCGACGCCCCTCGGATCAGGGATGCTCCGAGTCCGAGGGAGCGGGGTGCTCAGCAGGGCCGGGTGATGGGAATCATGGGGCCATCGAGCACGGACCCTGGCTTCCCTAGTGGCCTCTGTGAGCTGTGGGGTCAGGCGGGGACTGGAGGAGCGTCCGCGCTGGGAAGGAGCGCACGGCGCCACGTGCCCGGCCGGCGCCCCGCCCCCACCCCGGCCACGCCCCTCGCTCTCCCTCAAAAAAAATCACGCCCCTCAGCCCCGCCCCTCGCGTCCGCCCCGCCCCTCGCAGCCTCAAGCTCGGCGCTCCCGGAGGCGCGGACGGTGGGGCCCCGCGCCTTTTGTGTCGGGCTTTGACCGCCGCGCGCGCTCATTCACCTCAGCGGCCGCGGGCTGAGGGGCGCACGCGCGCGCAGTCCCCTCGGCAGGCGGTGGGGCGCACAGCAACGCGCGTATCCTAGCTCTCGGCTGCTGGGCTGAGACAAGCCCGCACGCCCGCCCGCCTCTCCCTCGAGGACTCGGAGCCGCCTGCGCGCTCGCCAGGGGCCGCCGCCC
The DNA here is from genome assembly GCF_049350105.2 of Macaca mulatta. Classification (NCBI taxonomy): domain Eukaryota; kingdom Metazoa; phylum Chordata; class Mammalia; order Primates; family Cercopithecidae; genus Macaca; species Macaca mulatta. Next base: position 173,309,730 of record NC_133412.1, read on the forward strand.
CGAGTCTCAGACGGACGCGCACGCGCTCCCGCCGCCCGGACCCCAGCCGGCTCGCCCCCACCCCCTCCCCCTCCCCCTTCCCCGGCGGCGGCCCCCCAGCACGCGCCCGCGCACACGCCCGCGCACACGCCGGCCCGGGCACGCGCCCGCCAAGATGGCAGGGGCCGGGGCCCAGCTGTCAGTCGCCGCCGCCGCGGCCCTTCCCCGCAGCTAGCGGCCCCGACGCCCGCCCGGAGAAGATGAGCCCCCGCTGCCCCCCGCAGCCCAGTCAGACGCGGAGCCGCCGCGCCCGGGGCCGGCTCCCCCGCTAGCGCCCGCGCCCAGCGCCCCGCCGCCGCCGCCGCCGGGTCGCCCCTGGCCGGCGCGCCCGTCCCCGGCAGCGACAATGAGGTGAGTCGGGGCCGGCGCCTCGTGGGAGGCGGCAGCGGCGAGCGTCGGAGGGGCTGGGCTGGGGGCCCGCGGTGCCCCAGAGGGCGGGAAGAGGGGCGTCCAGAGGCCTGGGGGCGTCCGGAGGACCGCGGGGGCTCTGCAGAGATTCGGGGGCATTCAGAGCGCGGGAATGGCTTCGCGAGAGTCGTGGGGGCGTCTGGAGAGCCGGGAGGGTCTGGGGGCTTGTGGGGGGTGGTGTTCTGCATGGGGCAGGCGGCGCTAGCCTTGGTTGCTTGTGGGGTCCTCTTAGGTTCCGGGGGGCCTGCGGCGGCCTAGGAGGCAGACCCCCGCGGGCAGGTGTGGCCGCGTCGCGACCGCGCGAGGACCGAAGTTGGCAGAAGCCCCCGTTCGGTGCCTTCCAGTCCGGAGGAGGCTGGCCTGAAGCCCTCCGGCCTTGCCGAAGCCTCCCCCTGCCAGCGCCCAGAGCCGCGTTTGAGCTTTTACAGGGGTAGTTACCCCTTGGCTTGGAGCCAGTCACCCGCTTCGTCTCCCAATTCTCAACCCCCCTTTTTTTTCTTCTTGCACGCCAGTAAAGTGCAAGACCCCCAAATGTACCACTCATTGATGTATCACCCAGCTGGGGAGCCTGCTGGTTATCAGGCCAAGAAATAAAACCTTGCTTCTCCCAGAAGCCCGGTGCCCTCTCCTAGTCGCTAAACCCTCCCTTCCTCTCCAGACCCTGTCGTGACTTTTTTGGGGTAATCACTTTTTTTTTCCATTTGTGATTTTACTTTCTAAACACGTATCTCGTAAAAACTGTAGTTTGTAACTATTGTTTCCTTTTGTCTGTTTTGTATTATTTGTCAATGAAATAATACAGTATTCTTTTGTGTCTTGTGTTTTTTCAAGATGTTTTCGAGATCCATCCATTCCGTTGTAATCGTTATTTGTTCATTTTTATTGGTCTATAGTATTCTGTTGTAAGAATATACCACAGTGTACTCTTTCTACTGTTACTAGACATTTTAGTTGTTTCTAGCTTTGTCGGCTATTAATAATGCTGTTACGGATATTGTTTCTCTCTCCTGGTGCATTCATTTCTATTGGGTATATATCCAATAGAATTTTTAGGTCAAAAGATACGCATATCTTTAGCATTAGCAGTAAACACCAAGTTGCCAAAGTGGTTCTACGAGTTGACATTCTAACCAAAAAGTGTGTGAGAGTTCTTGGTGCTTCACATCCTTGTCAACACTTGGTATTGTCAGTCTTAAATTTTAACCATTCTGGTGATTATGAAATGATATTCCATTGTGGTTTTAATCTGTGGTTTCCTGTTGATTGATGAGGCTGAACATCTTTTCATTTTTATTTGGTGTATTTTCTGGAGTGCCTGTTCACGTATCTTGCCCACATTTCTTTTGGGTTTTTGTTTGTTCGTTTTGTTTTGTTTTGAGATGGAGTCTTGCTCTGTCACCCAGGCTGGACTGCAGTGGTGCGATCTCGGCTCACTGCAACCTCTGACTCCTGGGTTCAAGCGATTCTGCTGTCTCAGCTTCCCGAGTAACTGGAATTACAGGTGCCTACCACCACACCTGGCTGATTTTTGTATTTTTAGTAGAGACGGGGTTTCACCATGTTGGCCAGGCTGGTCTCAAACTCCTGATCTTAGGTGATCAACCCGCTTTGGCCTCCCAAAGTGCTGGGATTACAGGCGTGAGCCACCGCACCCAACCTCTTTTGGCGTTTACATGTCAAGAAAATAGTTTCCTGTAAAATATTAGAAAGCTTACATGTGTTTTCCCTTTTACAGTAAGATATATGGTTCACTTGGAATTCATTTTTGTATAACATAATGTGGTTATGTTAAATTTTATTTTTAACACCATTTTTTTCAGCACCATTTATTAAAAAGATAATCTTTTCCCCATAACTCTGTTGTACCACCTTTGTCATCTTCCAGTTTTCCCTTTGGAGTCATTTGCTTTCTGCCCGAAGAATACTCTTTAGTATTCTTCAGTGCAGGTCTGGCAACAAATTCTTAGTGTTTGTCTAAAAACGTCATTATTTATTCTTCACTGTTTTCTTTTTTTAAGTTTTATTGAGATATAATTCACATACTGTGAAATTTACCCATTTAAAGCCTATGGTTGGCCAGGCACAGTGGCTCACGCCTGTAATCCCAGCACTTTGGGAGGCCGAGGCGGGTGGATCACGAGGTCAGGAGATCGAGACCATCCTGGCTAACACGGTGAAACCCCACCTCTACTAAAAATACAAAAAATTAGCTGGGTGTGGTGGCAGGCACCTGTAGTCCCAGGCACTCTGCAGGCTGAGGCAGGAGAATGGGGTGAACCCGGGAAGCAGAGCTGGCAGTGAACTGAGATCATGCCACTGCACTCCAGCCTGGGTGACAGAGCGAGACTCTGTCTCCAAAAAATAAATAAGTAAAATAAAGCCTATGGTTTAGTGGTTTTTAGAATATTCAGTTATGCAACCATTACTACATCTAATTTTAGAACTTTTTTTCCATTTGCGAAGGGTCTTTTTATTAGTTATAGAACTCTTGGTTTGCCATTGTTTTCTTTTAGCATTTTAAAAAGTTAATTCACTTTATTTTTCTTGTATAAAAATCCTTAATTGTATAATAGCCGTAGCTGGAGCCTGGGTTCTGGGTTCTCTGCAGTGGAGACTCTGGTCAGTGAATTCCTAGTTTCCTAATGGGTAGACTTGGTGAATACGGTCTCCTTCCAGAGGTTGGGGGTCAGATAGCTGTTAAGTCTTACAGATGACATTAATAGTGGCCTTGGTGAAGTTGCCCAAGGTGGCAGTGCAGCCCCTGACTGAGGTGTGGCAGTCCTTAATGCCAGCCATCATCAGCAGCTTTTTGGGCACAGAGATCAAGATGAAACCATTGTCTCTGTCGGTGGAGATGAGGTGTACCAGCACAGAGCTGCAGTGGTCTGTCACCTTGCAAGGAATGCTGTGGGGCTTGCCAGTGTTGTCTCCTGAGATGCCTCTCTGCACGGGGACAGTGGAGAGCTTGGCAAAGATGATGACTCCTTGGATGGTAGTAGCTACCGACTTGGAGCATTTAACACCCATACCAACATGGCTATTTTAGTCCCCAGTGGCAACAAGTGCCTTGAACGTGGACCACTGGCCAGTGCAAGTCTACATTTTTACTGGCATAATCTTAAACTCATCTTTGAGGGATGCCCCCAGGAAAAAGTCAATGATCTCAGCCTCCTTGATGGGCAGGGAGAAAAGATAGAGCTTCAGGGACTTGATCTTCATGTCCTTGACTATGCTGCCCAGTTTGATGATGGGGAGCTACTCCTTGGCCTTGGCCTTGCCACCACCAGCTCCATGGCCCCAGCCTTCACCCTGGATGCCACTGCAGTGGCCCCCCATTTTTGGGGCCTCTAGACCCTGTCACTGCACTGGTCTCATTTGCCATTTGGTGTTTTCTTGGAGAACTCTTTTAGCATTTTAAAGCTATTTCATTATCTATGACTTAGTTTCTGTTGAGAAGTTAGTTGTCTGTTGTTCCTTTGAAAGTAGTCTTTTTCGCTGGCTGTTTTTAAAGTTCTCTCTGTCTTTGGTTTTCAGCAATTTTTCTTTACTGTCCCTAGTATGGATTTCTTTTTATTTATAATTAGAGTTTTTAGGGATTCTTGAATTTGTGGCTTCATGTCTTCCATTGGTTTTGGAAATCATCAGCCATTAGTACTTCAGTTATTTCTTCTGCCACATTTTCTCTTACCTTTCCTTCAGGGCTACAATGATATATGTGAGACCATCGGTTCCCAACTTTTTTGGCACCAGGGACTGGTTTTATGAAAGAAAATTTTTCCATGGGGGGTTAGGGGGTCGTTTCGAGATAAGACTGTTCCACCTCAGATCATCAGGCATTAGCTTCTCATAAGAAGTGTACAACCTAGATCCTTGCATGCACAGTTCACAGTAGGGTTCACGCTTCTATTAGAATGTAATGCTGCAGCTCATCTGACAGGAGGCAGATTGCAGGCGGTAATGCTCACTCATCTGCCACTCACCTCCTGCTGTGCGGCCTGGTTCCTGACAGGCCACGGACCGATACTAGTTTATGGCTAGGGGTTGGGGACCCCCATGTTAGTCCATTTCACTATATCTTCTATGTCTCCTAACTGTTTCTCTGCGTTTTACATGTTTCTCTTTCTGTTCTTTATTCTGGTTATCTCCTTCTCACTAACTGTCTCTCTCCATCCCCCCTCCTCTGCTGTATATAATCTGCTATTTAAACCATCCATTGAGTTTTTAATTTCAGGGTTTTAAAATATTATTTTTAAATTTCTTTTTTGTTTTTTATTGTTATTATTTTTCAGAGTCTCATTCCTTTGCTCAGGCTAGAGTGCAGTGGCTCAGTCATGACTCTCTACAGCCTTAAACTCCCACCTTTGCCTCCCAAGTAGCTGCTACTACAGGCACACACCCCCATGGCCAGCTTTTATTTATTTATTTATTTAAGTGTCAGAGTCTTGCTGTGTTGCCCAGGCTGTTCTCAAACTCTTGGCCTCCGGTGATACTCCTCCCTCAGCCTCCCAAAGTGCTAGGATTACAGGCATAAGCCATTGTGCCCAGCTGATTTTTATATTTCTGTTTGTTTCTGTTTTGTAGTTCCAAGCTATCTGCCAAAATTATCAATCTTGTCTTTTATCTCTTTTAACATAGTAAGTGTAATTATCTTAAAGTCCGTGTTCAATTATGGCAGTATCTGTTAGTTGTTTCCAGTGTCTGTTTCTGTTGATTTTCGTTCATATTGTCTTGTCTCCTTATGTGCCTAGTGTTTTTTTTTAAATGTGTGGTAAACATCATATTTGCAAAATTATTTGTAGGAATAATTTGAGATCTAAGATGATGCTTTTCTTCCAGAGATAATTCACATTTGCTGTTGTCAGGCACATGGGAGCACTTACAAGCGGGAATGCCTTCAGTACAGTTTCAGGAATTGAAATATCTCTAAGCTGAGCTGCAGTTCTTGTGAAGACAAACCTGTTCTGTTCACTTTTCCTCCTAATGTTTTCTTCTCCGCCAGCACCTTCACTCTCCACCCCAACACCAAACTGTTAGCATTCCCTTCAGAATTGATAAACACCCTTCAGGAAAATTAGCCTCAAACACTGAGCTCACCTTCTCAGGCTCTGACTCGCTTTCCTCCCCCATGCCTCCAGGCAGGTATTTCTTACATTTTTCCCAGCTTTTCTAGTTCTTTTTAGGTAGAGGATTGTTCTGATTTCCTTAGTCCACAGTTACTAGCAGTAAAAGTCCCTGATTTTTGCATTTTTAGGAACAGCTTGAGTCAATATTCAATTGTGGAGATTCATGCTACCAGGTTATGGAAGCTGTAGAGAACAGTGACACCTATTTTCTTGTGTTCTGTCCTAATTGTATTAGATTCTGCTAGTTTGTGAAATACTTTTGGAATCAAGATAACTTTAAGAATAAATCTTTAGCTCTCCTTAATACATAATTAATTGAAAAAATAGCAGTTTAGCTCAGGTCATTACTATAAAGCAAAATATTTGGGGGGCAGGTACTTTTATCTCCTTTCCGTGGTTCCTTTCTCCTGTCTTGATTTCCTTATTTATTTGATAAAAATTATGCTCTAACCAGTCCTCCTGAATAGAAATTTAATTTATTTTTTATTTTTATTATTTTTTTTAGACTGAGTCTCACTCTGTTGCCTAGGCTGGAGCGCAGTGGTGCAATCTCAGCTCACTGCAACCTCCATCTCCCGGGTTCAAGTGATTCTCCTGCCTCAGCCTCCTGAGTAGCTGGGATTACAGGCACCCACCACTACATGCAGCTAATATTTTGTATTTTTAGTAGAGACGGGGTTTCCCTATGTTGACCAGGCTGGTCTCAAACTCCTGACCTCGTGATTCACCCACCTTGGCCCCCCAAAGTGTTGGGATTATAGGTGTGAGCCACCGTGCCCAGCCAGAAGGTTTAATTTTTGAGTCAACAATAGCATAAGAGCATTCTCAGATCTCATTCTTTGGGATCTGAAAAAGTCCCAAAGACTTTTTGGCCAGGCACGGTAGCTCATGCCTGTAATCCCAGCACTTTGGGAGGCCGAGGCAGGCAGATCACCTGAGGTCAGGAGTTCAAGACCAGCCTGTCCAACATGGTGAAACCCTCATCTCTACTAAAAATACAATAGTTAGCCAGGCGTGGTAGTGGGCGCCTGTAATCCCAGCTACTTGGAGGCTGACGACGCAGCAGAATCACTTGAACCTGGAAGGCAGAGGTTACAGTAAGCTGAGATCTTGCCTTTGCACTCCAGCTTGGGTGACAGCGAGACTCTGTCTCAAAAAAAAAAAAAAAAAAAAAAGTCATGGACGTAGAAATAAAAGTTCTTAGTGGTTTTTCCAGAATGAAGAACCATTTTTTCTTTTCTTTTTTTAAAGTCAATCATTTTTTTACACAGATTTTTAAAATTGCTACAGACAGTTTAACATGGTTCTCCATTGCAGACTGCTTATAGTTAAATACCTGTACAGGTATATTTACCTGTACCTGAAGTACTTGGCTTTAGTACATGGATTTAAATGAGTCCAGGGGGACTATTCATTACCTTTGTTGTCAGATTTGATTTGATTATTTGCAAGCAATTTGTTTTACCTATGATAACACTTTCCTTTTTGTTCAGTCCTAGATTTTTAAAATGAAAGTAGCGTATTATTTCTCTTGATATATACTCTCATGAGAGTATATAGATATGACCTATTGCTAAAAGTCTAAAATGTAACATCCAAACTGTGTTCCTTTTGGAGCATCTCAGGAAGCCATATGCTGGAGATGCATTCTAACACTCGAGGCACATGTCCACTTATTTTAGTGAAAAAGTACTATTGAATCAACTTATTCAGATAAAGTACTATTGAATCAACTTATTCAGATAATGAAGTCTAAGTCTGAATTTTTCTTTATTTTCTAGACTACTGCCTGAATTCTTGTTTCTCTTTTTCTAACAGACTCTATTATGTATTTTCATATTTTCATTGATAAATCATTTTTTGAAGGCTTACTGTTGTCTGGTACTGGATTAGATGGGGTAAGGAGGTGGAAAGAACTAGACACTCCCATCCCCCACTCTCACCGCCCATCCACAAATAATCCCCATACCTAAAAGATTTACAGAAACTTACTGGGTCTTTCTGCAGTTGAAAACAAACAAATAAAAAAACCCTCCCACATATACACAATATGCAATCTATTTCTACTTATATATTTGAGTCATTTATCTATCAGGAACATTCTCTTCTGTGAACATTTTCCCTATCTGCTTTTAAAGATTTAGATACAGAAGTTAAAAAAATTTTAGGTCATTAAGTTTTGTTCCTGATGATTTTTCCATATTTCTGACATTTAGGATATTGTTCTTCTAGAATTTTAATTATTAAACTTTTTTTTTTTCGGTTATACGTGAAGTTGGCCCTCTGTATCTGTTGATTCTGCATCTGTAGGTTGAACCAACCTTGGATGGACTTTTTTTTTTAAAAAAGGATGGTTGTGTCTATACTGAACATGTACTGACATTTTTTCTTGTCATTATCCCCTAAATAATATAGTATAGCAACTATTTATATAGCATTTCCATTGTATTAGGTGTTATAAAGTAATCTAGAGATGATTTAAGGTATATGGGAAGATATACCTGGGCTATATGCAAATATGACTCCATTTTACGTAAGGGATTTGAGCATCTGCAAACTTTGGTATCTGAGATGGGTCCTGGAACCAGACTCCTGTGGATACTGAGTATGACTGTATAACAGTTTTAAAAATTCATTCTTCAGATGGTCTGAAATATGAGGTAGAGACTGAAATTACATTTTTCTCAAAATTGCTGGTCAGATACTTGATCATATCAGTAGTTTATATGGTAGAGATAACAGCAACATTTTTTGGGTTGGACGTCCGTGCAGGCATCTGGATCCCAGCATCCCGGGGCATGTGGTTGTAGCTGGTAATGTCTGCATGCGTGAGAATCACCTCTAATTCTCAGAAAACTTACCTGTCTCCCCCAGGGCCAGCCTTGTATATGTGAGGCATGGCCAGTCCAGCCTGTCAGCAGGTCTGGTTATGAGCCAAGAACCGCTTCATCTGGGCCAACGGCACTTTATTGATATTGGAGTTCTATAGAACGCAGTGTGATTGCAGAATACAGTATAAAATAAACAGGTACAAACACAGTCCTCATTTCTCACCTTTAGCCTGTACTAGCTATCACAGTTGGGTCCAAATATATTTCTGAACCCAGTGCTGCAAATTGCAGGTGCAGGGCATTTCTTAAGGTGGCTTTTGTAAGGACTGTAGGGATTCTGTGTGTATCTTTCCAGGCTCTCTTGTTCTGTCTGCCTGTTCTTAGGCCTGTGCCATTACCATACCTTGTGGACAGTGATTATAATTTGAGCAGCATCATTGTTTGATTAGTGTTTTGAATTTTGCTGGTTTGGTGATTTTGTTTGTATTTAATTTATACATTTGTTTTTTGCTTATCTAGTTATATAAGCATAAGACATTTAAACTTAGTTTTATAGTTGTGTATATAAGCTGGGTGTGGTGTCACATGCCTGTAATCCCAGCTACTCGGAGGCTGAGCAGGAGGATGGCTTGGGGCCAAAAGTTTGAGACCAGCGATGTGGGGGGTGTGTGGGGAGGTAGGCAACATAGTGAGATCCTATCTCAAAAAAAAAAAAAAAAAAAGGTGCAGGCATCTGTTTTTTAGGCTTTTGGCTGGCACTTTTGTTGATTAAGAAAAATAATAGGCCAGGCATGGTGGCTCCCACCTGCAATCCCAGCACTTTGGGAGGTCGAGGTGGTGGATGGATCACCTGAGGTCAGGATTTCGAGACCAGCGTGGCCAACGTGGTGAAACCCCGTCTCTACTAAAAATACAAACATTAGCCAGGCGTGGTGGTGGGTGCCTGTAATCCCAGCTGCTTGGGAGGCTGAGGCACTAGAATCACTTGAACCTGGGAGGCGGAGGTTGCAGTGAGCTGAGATCATGTCATTGCACTCCGGCCTGGGCAACAGAGTGAAACACTGTCTCAAACATAAAATTAAAAAAAAGAAAAATAATAATTATATATAAGCCAAATAAATAGAAATTAAGTCATATTGTTTCACATACAGATTTTTCCCCTTTAAAGAGAATATGTGAACTGCCCATGTTTGAGGAGCCTTGCAGTAGACTCACCCTGGAGATACAGTGGGTGCACAATAAAGCCGTAAAGCAAATATTGTAAGAAAGCAAGTCACAGGAATTGTTTTGTTTCCAGGTGCATATAAAAGTTATGTTTACACTATACCATAGTCTGTTAGGTGTGCAGTATCACTGTGTCTAGAAAATGTACATACCTTCATTAGAAAACACCTTATTGCTTAAAAATGCTAGCAAAGTGAGCATAGGGTATTGGAAAAAATGATGCCAATAGATTTGCTCAGTGCAGTTGCTACAAACCTTCAATTGGTAAAGCAATACCTGTGAAGCTCAATAAAGTGAAGCGCAATGAAACGAGGTCTGTCTGGATAAGCTTGATGAAGGGACTCTTGAGTTGCCAAGTGAATATATCGCAAATGCTATAGTAAGAGTGATGGTAACTCAGGGGAAAGCACTTCCAGCTGATGTGGGAGTGAGGGTGAGAAGAGTGGCTGGTCCCTTCATGAAACAGTTAAGTAGAGTTTGAAAATAGAATGGTATAATATAAAGAAAACAATACAAATCAGCATAGATCCTGCTCTTTACAGATAACCACATCAAACCTGTGGTGTAGTTCCTTTATCATTCCCAGGTATAAGTGAAACATTTTTACAAAATTGAAAGTGTACTGTTTATTTGTATTGGGCATTGTACATTTAATATATATGCACTCCCCCCTTACTAAATATTCTTTGAAAACAGTTAAAATAGCTGAATAATAGTCTGTCAGATCGTATGCTATATATTTTAATGGTATTTTGGGGACCAAAGGGTATAAACATTTTAAAGGCTATCAATATGTACTACCAGAATGTTAATTTTAAATGAATGAATAGAAGTTTAATCCTTGAGGTTTAACTTGGAGGTTCTCCCAAAAACAAAGCAAGCACCGAAAGGTGCTTGGAAAGGAATCAGAAGAGAGAAGTAAATGGAGTTAAGAGGGAGAGGGGGGGAAAATTACTTACTTTGAAATGGTGTAGTTCTGCCTACTCACCAGTGGAGGGAGCCCTGTTCCCAGTTCCTCTGTAAGCGATTCATACGAAGATGTATTGTCTTTGTCTCTAGGGCTGTGTGAAAGACATCTACTCTTCAGTTTGCAGTTAATGTAGGTATGTAAAGGGACTTCTTAAAAAGAATTTGAGTTAGATTTAAAATGTTTTAGTTTAATTTAACCCCCGTATACTAAGCAGCCTGGGTTTTAGAGTCAGACCTGGATTCTGCCCCAGAGGTACTGCTTATCAGCTAACTTGACTTTTAGCAATTTACTTAACCTTTATGAGTCTTCATTTTTCTCAACTATAAATGAGGACAGTTCACTTTCTTCAGAGGGTTTTGTGAGGATCAAATGAGAATACATGAAAAGTTCTTAGCTTATGATAGTCAATAAAGGTTAGTTATCTGCCCTACTCCACCCCACCCCAGCCTCACCACCCTGTATTTATTTTCTAGGGTTTATCTTCCATGAGGGTATGGGACAATTCTGGTTTCAAATATTCTGCCCTTTTATCAGATGACTATATAACTTACCTTCATATATGATAAATTTTGGTTTAGAAACTGCAGTTGCTATTGATGCATCAACTTCTAAGAAAGATTCAGGGATATTCTCTGTGAAACATGAAATAGACAAAATAAAGATAAAACAGGAGACATAATATTTGGGGGTAGAGGAGATAATTGTACCAGAAAACTTAGATTAAGAAATAGTTACTTCAGTCGAGCACACTTAGCTGTGAAATTCATGAAAGTCATGGCAAAAAGGGAAACATAAGCCACTGTGCCTCTCCTTGGGTAATAAAGGAGAGATGTGCCATTTTATAGCTCTAAAGGTGTGTTTTCTATGGATCTTAAAGAGACAGTGGACCTTACAAGAGCTTGGTGTTGGCAGCCGCTTACACGCTTCTCCAGTCCTTTTCCCATGTGATGTATTTGTCCTGGGCCTCTTCTTTAAAAGGTTCCAGCACTCTCAGCCATTCTCTGGGTCCTGCCTACTACTCTGCTGCTTTTGTAGAGCTGTGTTTATTGCACTGATCTTCTCTTCTCCCTTCTCTCTCAAAGAATTCTTAAATAAGAAAAGGTCTGATGAACTAAATCATGCAAGTTGATTTCAGTCTAGCTGCTTCCTTTTCCTCTTTACCTTGCTAACTTCTTAGCCTTCAAATCTTAGTTGAAACATCACTTCCTCAGGGAGGCAGCCTTTGACCCTTAGCCTAGCTGAGGGTCCTTTCCTGTTAATTACCTTTGTGATATCCCATATTTCCTCTTCGGTAACTGTTTATATGTAATTACTTAAAATTTCTCTGATCTACTGAAGGCTTTATAAAGGCAGAGATTATGCTTGTTTTGATCTCTGCTAGAACCCCAGAGCCTAGCACTGGTACTTGGCACTTGGTAGATGTTTAATAAAACATTGACACTGCCACCTATACCTAAGATGGATAGTTGATTGTGGCATTCATCCCAGTTTGGCATGGATCCTTCTAAGGACAACATTTCAGGTAGCCTCCCCCAAATAGTAGAAGCTAGCATCCAAGCGAAAGCTATTTTATTATGTGCTTAATGACTTAATGCATTACTGGAGTGACAGTGATTTAGTCTATTGTGTCCTTACTGCTGCCATAAGTCATGATTTGTTTGGTGATGTGTGGATGGGTATTTTTTTCTGTGATTTCTTTGTAAGGACATTATCCACTGTAACCCTTAGTATCCCAGATGTTTCTCGAACTTGAATATGCATAGGAATCACTGGGGGCATGTGTACTTATGTATGTGTCTTTCCAAAATGGAGACACAGCCCCATCCCCAAGGATGAATGAATGCTTTTCTTTCTTTCTTTTTTAAATTAATAGACTTTGTATTTTAGAACAGTTTTAGATTTATAGAAAAATTGAGAAGGTAGTACAGAGAGTTCCTGTACACCTCCTGCACACATATAGTTTCTCCTGTTATTAACATCTTATATTAGTATGATACATTATTACTGATAAGTTGTTATTATTTGAGACGGAGTTTTGCTCTGGTTGCCCAGGCTGGAGTGCAGTGGTGCGAACTTGGCTCACTGCAACCTCCACCTCCCAGTTTCAAGCGATTCTCCTGCCTCAGCCTCCCGAGTAGCTGGGATTACAGGTGTGCTTCACCACACCCAGCTGATTTTTTTATATTTTTAGTAGAGACTGAATTTCACCATATTGGTCAGGTTGGTCTCAAACTCCTGACCTCAGGTGATCCACCCGCCTGGGCCTCCCGAGTAGCTGGGATTACAGGCATGAGTCACTGTGCCCAGCTGACATTATTATTAATTAAAGTCCAGCATTTATTCAAGTTTCCTTTGTTTCTACCCAATATCCCTTTTCTGTTCCAGGATCCCATTCAAGACATTAGTTTAGTTTGTGTATAACAATGTTAAGTTGTTATATCTCTTTATGTTCCTCTTGGTGGTAATGGTTTCTCAGACTTATTTAATTTTAATCATATTTGCTTACATTTTTGCTTGACAGATACTTACATATTGAGTACCTACTACATGCAAGATAGTGGGGCTAGGGATAGAGAGCTATGGAGACCTACATAAGCCTCAAGGAGTTTGTAGCCAAGAAGAATAGCGTGGGGCATATGAGATGAAAGTGTCAGAAATGAAAAGTTATGTTATGAATGACATAATTTTTATTTATTATTATTATTACGTTTGAGATGGGCCTAGGGGAACTGGTAGGATTTTGACTGGGCTTATCTTCTGTTTTGGTTCTTCACCTTTGTACTTCCTTGAACTGTTCTATTCTTTCTTCCAGTTGGCTTTTCAGATGCTTGAAGACAATGGACTTCAGTAAGTCTTGCCTTTTCTTGGTTAAAAGTCCTTGGTCTTGGCCAGGCACGGTGGCTCATGCCTGTAATCCCAGCACTTTGGGAGGCTGAGGTAGGTGGATCACCTGAGGTCGGGAGTTCGTGATCAGCCTGACCAACATGGAGAAACCCTCTCTCTACTAAAAATACAAGATTAGCTGGGTATGGTGGCGCATGCCTGTAATCCCAGCTACTCAGGAGGCTGAAGCAGGAGAATCGCTTGAACCCAGGAGGTGGAGGTTGCAGTGAGCCAGGATCGCACCATTGCACTCTGGCCTGGGCAACAAGAGTGAAACTCCTCAAAAAAGAAAAGTCTTTGTTCTTTTAACCATTTGTTACTAATTAGCGGTCCTTCTGTAGACCTTCCTTTCACTGAGCTCTGGCCTGCTGAAGTCCTTTAGCAATTTAGATCTCTAACTTTGGCTTGAATGCAGAAAGTTGTTCGACCTAGCACACAAATGAAACGCTGAATACAAAACACAAACATACTACACCTTGGAGCCTCTTTGCTAATAGATCAAAATCAAATGTATTGGCTGGGCACGATGGCTTATGCCTGTAATCCCAGCACTTTGGGAGGCCGAGGCGAGTGGATCACCTGAAGTCAGGAGTTCAAGACCAGCCAGACCAACATGGCTAAACCCCGTGCCTGCTAAAAATATAAAAATTAGCCGGACGTAATGGCATGCACCTGTAGTCCCAGCCACTCGGGTGGGTGAGGCATGAGAATTGCTTGAACCCAGGAGGTGGAGGTTGTGGTGAGCTGAAATTACGCCACTGTACTCTAGCCTGGGTGACAGAGTGAGACTCTGTCTCAAAAAAAAAAAAAGAAAAAAAGATCAAATTTATCCACTGGCACTGTGTCCTTCTACCAGCTGAGATTTCTAAGAGAACAGCTTCAGGGTCCCGTTTATGAACATTTTGTTTCCTGGGAAGAAGGAAAATGCTCTCCTCAATTTGTATCATTAAGCAAAGTCAAACTGTAAGCAACAGACTGAATCAGATAGAGTGTCCCAATTAGAGGAGCAGCACTAGGAAGAGAACCAGCTGGTGCCTTCACAAGATCAGAGTGATATGCTTCAGAGTGTCCAAGGCTATGGGTGATGAGGCAGCATGACTGTGAAGTGCACATATGGTAGTAATTCCACAAATATTTATTGAGTTCATTGTGCTGATTTCTGGACTATGAATTGAAGACATGGTTTTCTATACATGTAGCCTAGTTCCAAGGAGATAGAGCATAGGTATGTGCAATTCAGCACGTCTACAACTGGACTTACTAACCCTACATTTATGAGCAATTGTTTTTTGACAAGAGTGCGAGACAATTCAATGGGGGAAAATAGCCTTTTCAACAAAAACTGGTACAAAATACCCACATACAAAGGAATACAATTGGACCCTACCTCACACCATATACAAAATTCAACTTAAAGTAGATTGTAAACTTAAGTGGAAGAACTAAAACTTTAGAACTCATATAGGAGAAAATACAAGAGTAAATCTTGTGACCTTATGTTAGACGATGGTTTCTTAGAAATAGCACCAAAAGCACAAATGACCAATAAATAAATAAAATTGGATTTCATCAATATTAAAAATGTTTCTGCTGAAAATGGTACTATCAATAAAGCGACAAGACGATTCTCATAATGGGAGAAAATATTTGCAAATCATATATCTGATAAGAGATTTATATCTAGAATATATGAAGAACTCTTATATTTTGCTATGGTCTAAAAGTTTGTGTGCTCCCAAAATTTATATGTTGAAATACTACCCCCCCAAAATTATATTATTAAGAAGTGGGGCCTTTGGAATATGATTAGGTCATGAGGGTTGAACTGTCATATATGGGCTTAGTGTCTTTATAAAAGAGGTTAGAGGCCGGGTGTGGTGGATCACGCCTGTAATCCTAGCAGTTTGGGAGGCTGAGGTGGGTGAATCAGCTGAGGTCAGGAGTTCGAGACCAGCCTGGCCAACATGGTGAAACCCCGTCTCTACTAAAAATACAAAACTTAACCTGGCACTGTGGCACATTCCTGTAATCCCAGCTACTTGGGAGGCTGAGGAAGGAGAATCACTTGAACCTGGGAAGTGGAGGTTGCAGTGAGCCGAGATTGCACCAGTGCCCTCCAGCCTATGTGACAGGAGTGAGACTCCATCTTAAGTAAACAAACAAACAAACAAATAAATAAAAGGTGTTTGAGGGAGCTTGTTTGCCTCTCCTAGCATGTGAGGATGCAGCAAGAAGGCTCTATGAGGAAAAGGCCTTCAACAGATAGTTAATTTGCTGGTGCCTTCATCTTGGACTTCTCAGCTTCTAGAACTGTGAGAAATAAATGTTGTTTATAAGCCACACAGTTTCTGGTATTTTTGTTATAGCAGCTTGAATAGACTAAGACATCTCAACAATGAAAAGACAACCCGATTTTTTTTTTTTTTTTTTTTTTTTTTTTGAGACGGAGTTTCACTCATGTTGCCCAGGCTGGAGTGCAATGGCGTGATCTCGGCTCACCAATACCTCCGCCCCCTGGGTTCAAGCAATTCTCCTGCTTCAGCCTCCCAAGTAGCTGGGATTACAAGCATGCACCACCACGTCTGGCTAATTTTGTATTTTTTTAGTAGAGATGGGGTTTCTCCATGTTGGTCAGGCTACTCCCAAACTCCTGACCTCAGGTGATCTGCCCACCTCGGCCTCCCGAAGTGCTGTGATTACAGGCGTGAGCCACCGCGCCTGACCAAGACAACCTGATTTTAAAATGGGCAAATGATTTGAATAGATACCTTCCTGAAGAAGATACACAGATGGCCAGTAAGCACTTGAAAAGGCGCTTAGCATCATTAGACAAGAGGAAATGCAAACCAAACCACAATGAGATACCATTTCATACTCACTAGGATGGTTTGAATTAAAAAAATAATAACAAATGTTGGTGAGAATGAGAATAACCCTTACACATTGGAAATGTGGATAAACCTCACATATTGGAGCCCTCATACATTGCTGGGGAGTGTAAAATGGTGCAGCTGCTTTGGAAAACAGTTTGTCAGTTTTTCAGTTTTTAGACATAGAGTTACGCTATGACCTATCAGTTGCACTCGTGGGAAGATAGCCAAGAGAAATTAGAGCATATCTCTACACAGAACTTACACACAAATGATCCTAGTGTTATTCATGATAGCCTCAAAGTAGAAACAACCCAAATGTTCATGAATCGATGAATGGATAAACAAAATGTGGTATATGCATACAGTGCAATAAAAAGTAATGAAATACTGATACTGATATAACATGGATGAACATTGGAAACGTTATGCTCAATGAAAGGTGCAGTCACAAAAGACCACATGTTGTATGATTCCATTTACATGAAATGTCCGAAATAGGCAAATCTATAGAGACAGAAAGTAGATTAGTGGTTGCTTGGGTGGGTGGAGGGTATGGGACTGAGGGTCAGTTTGAGAATGGGGAGTAACTACTAATGAGCACAAGATTTCTATTGGAGATAATGCCAGTATTGCAAGATTGGATTATGGTAATGGTTGCACAATTCTGTGAATATCCTAAAAACCATTGTATACTTTAAATGGGTGAATTTTATGGAAAAAAAAAAATCTGTTCCTCAGTAAATCTTTTTTAAAACAACTGAACTCACTGTGTTCCTTCCCAGACTTGTCTTTTTTCAGAACCTTTATTCCCAGAGATACACACTTTGTGATCCAAAATAGAAACCTGGAGGTGTGATGGAGTGTCTCAATTCCCTCCTGTCACATCCAGGTGTCTTTATCATTTCTTCTTCCTCAATAATCTCTTCTGATTGTCTCCATCTCCCCAGGGCCATGATACTGATTTAAGTCAGGTCTTCATCATTATTAAAACGCCATAATTATATTCCACTTTTGTTTTCTACATCTTAAAATGTCTCCTCTGTGCTTTGTTGTAGTACTCAAATGTGAGTTAATATTTTCTTCCTAGGTTTCTTGAGGATATTCCCGTATGTTTATAATAAAGTCATAACTCCTAGAGAGTATGCAGAGTCTTGGTGAGCTGACCTCTTTGAAGACTCTCCAGATGTAATCTCTTCTGTTTTCCCTGTTATAAGGAATCCACCCTCATATATTTTTTATACATCTTTTACCTTGTATATAATACTCGTTCTGATTGTAGTGCCACATTTCAGGTGATCAGCAGTTACATGGTGGCTGCCATATTGGACAGCACAGATTATAGACCATTTTCATTATTGTGGACAGTTCTAATAGACAGTACTGGTCTAATACCTGGCATAGCTTACTGTGGCACTCAGTAAATATCTGGTAAATGAATGAATGTAATCATCGCTATTATCAGTGGCAGGTATTCACCCAGCTCCTGCTTTTATACTTGTAATAGTAAGTCAGTCCGTGGATTATGAGGCAATTTATTACTATTGAATTACTAAACTAGCCCTAGTTATTTTTTCCTTCCCCTTATACTCAGCTAGTATTTGCTCCTCTGAAATTTTTACTGTTGACCCAACTTTTGCATAATTCAAAACAGCACCCAAGAATTAAAATATGGCAATCATTTCCCCCAAGTCTTCTCTTCTCTAGGTTAAACACTTTGTTTACTTAAGCTTTGTATAACACGATCAGAGTAATCCATGAAGGCTGGAGTCACTTTTCCAAACTCCTGTTAATGTTGGTATTTTGACCTCCTCCCTGAATCACAAATATTCTTAATGACATCTAGAATGGTGAATTTTTTCAGAAGATTTTCAATTTACTTTGCTCAGATTCATCTTCTGGCATATACTAGGATATCAACGAAGTTCAGAAAACTTGCTTAACAATAATTTATTTTCAGTGTTCTCTCTTTTTTAATTTTAATTTTTATTGTAAAAACATTAAACCCACCGTCTTAACCATTTTTAAGTGTACAGTTCTTTAGTGTTAAGTATATGCACATTGTTGTCCAGTAGATCTCTAGAACTTTTTTATCTTGCAAAATTGAAACTCTAAGCCCCGTTAAACACTAATTCCCACTCTCCCTCTCCTGACAACCCTTGGCACCTACCTTCTTTCCATTTCTATGATTTTGACTACTTTAAATACTTAAACTGAGTGAAATCATATAGCATTTGTCCCTTTGTGACTAGCTAATTTCACTTAGCATAATACCCTTGAGGTTCATCCATATTGTAGCATATGACCAGATGTCCTTTTTTTAAAGGCTGCAAAATATTATACTCCATATATATATAGAGAGAGAGAGAGACGCCACTTTTAAAAAAGTCATTCATTGTCAATGGAATTTGGGTTGCTTCCACTCTTGGCTATTGTGAATAATTCTGTAGTGAACATGAGTATGCAGATACCTCTTCAAGATCCTACTTTGCATTCTTTGGATACATACCCAGAAATGGTTCTGGATATATATATATGGGGAGTGTGTATGTGTGTGTACCCAATTGTATATAGAGCTGTATGTATATAGATGACCCTTGAACAACATGGGTTTGAACTATGCTGGTCTGCTTATATGCAGATTTTTTTCAATAAATATATTGGAAAAACTTTTTAGAGATTTGTGACAATTTGAAAAAAACTTGGAGATGAATTGCCACCCACTGAGGCAGCAAGATCAACCCCTCCCCTTCCTCCTCCGCAGCCTCTCAACACAAAGACAAGGATGAAGACATTTATGATTATCCATTTCCACTTAGTGAATAGTAAATATATTTTCTCTTATGAGTTTCTTAACATTTTCTTTCTCTAGCTTATTTTAGTTTAACCCTTTTCCTGTTTAGAAAAAGTGCAGCTCACTGCCAACGCTCATTTAATTTTACGTAAACACACTCTTTGAGGCTGAAGCAAATCTGATTGATTTTCTATGTGAAAATAAAATATAAAAACTGTTGTCGGAGTTATTTCTAAACAAAGTAACATCAGAATCATCTGAATCATCAGAATCGTCTGTTTTGGAAAAATCAGATTCATCAAATGAATCTTTGGCCAACAACTGAGAATGATGTTAACATCACACATAGGAATGTGGTATTTTCTAGGATTTGGCATTTTCAGCAATTGAGAATTACTATATTTTGTAAATGGAAATAACACTACTAAAAACAGAATGCTATAAATAGAATATCTTTTGTTTCCAAAGTTGATATACTAGAGCAATGCGAAAATAATAATAAAAGCAAGATATTTCCTGGCAAAGTTATCTCAGGGTAATCGCAGCAACCACAGGCGCTGCCAGCAAGTATGCTTGGGGCAAAGGGGAAAAGGGTTAAGAATACAGTATGTAATACATACATGTAACTTATAAAAGATGTGTTAATGACTGTTTATGTTATTAGTAAGGCTTCCAGTCAACAGTAGGCTATTAGTAGTTAAGATTTTGGGGAGTCAAAGTTATACATAAGTTTTCAGCTGTGTGGTGGGAGGGCAGGAGTTTGCACCCTAACCCCTGCATTGTTTAAGGGTCAACTCTGTGTGTGTATGTGTGTCCAGTGATTGCTGCATCGTATGGTAATTTTATTTTTAATTTTATAAAATGTCTATACCATTTCACATTTCCACCAACTGTGCACAGTGGTTCCAGTTTCTCTGCATCCTTGCCAGCACTTATTTTCTGTTTTCTTTCCTAATGGGTGTGAAGTGGTATCTCATTGTGGTTTTGATTTGCTTTTCTCTTATGATTACTGATGTTGAGCATCTTTTCATATGCTTCTTAGTTGTTTGTATACTTCTTTGGAGAATTACCTGTTCAAGTCTTTTGCTCATTTATTAATTGGGTTTTTTTTTCATTGTTGAGCTATAGGAGTCCCTTACATATTCTGGATATTAATCGTTTACCATATATGTGATTTGCAAATATTTTCTTCCACTTTGTAGGTTGTCTTTTCACTTTGTTGATTGTTTTCTTTTGTGCAGAAGTTTTAAAATATGATTTAGTCTCATTTGTCTATTTTTGCTTTTGGTGTTATATCCAGGACATCATTGTCAAATCAAATGTCATGAAACTTTTCCCCTACGGTTTGTTTTAGGAGTGTTATAGGTGTTATGTTTGGGTCTTTAATCCATTTTTACTTAAATTTTGTGTATGGTGTAAGGTAAGGGTTTTCCTAACATAGTTTGTTGAAAAGTCTGTCTTTTCTTCATTGTGTACTCTTTGTGCCCTTGTTGGAGATTATTTGACCACACATGCAAATAGACATCATTGCCTTATTTCTTCTGATCTTAGGGGAAAGTCTTTCATCCTTTCACTGTTGAGTATGATGTTAACTGTGAGCTTTTCCTATCTGGCGTTTATTATGTTGAGGTAGTTTCCTCTATTCCGAGTTTGTTGAGTGTTCTGTTTTGTTATCATGAAAGGGTGTTGAATTTTGTCGTATGCATTTTTTTGTATTAATTGAGATGATTATATGGTTTTTGTCCTTCATTTGTTATTGTATTGCGTTGATTTTTGTATGTTGAGCCATTCTTGCATTCCAGGTATTGGTTGTGGTGTATAATCCTTTTTTGTTTTTTTTGTTTTTTTTGAGACAGAGTCTTGTTCTGTCACCCAGGCTGGAGTGCAGTGGTGCGATTTCGGCTGACTACAACCTCTGCCTGCTGGATTCAAGCGATTCTCCTGCCTCAGCCTCCTGAGTAGCTGGGACTACAGGCACGTGCCACCACTCCTGGCTAATTTTTTTTTTAATTTTTAGTAGAGACGGGGTTTCACTGTGTTAGCCAAGATGGTCTCAATCTCCTGACTTTGTGATCCGCCCACCTTGGCCTCCCAAAGTGCTGGGATTACAGGCATGAGCCACTGTGCACAGTCGTTTAATCCTTTTAATGTGTTGTTGAATTCAGTTTGCTAGTATTTTGTTAAGGGCTCTTTCATCAGTATTCATCAGATATTGGTCTGTAGTTTTCTTTTCTTTCTTTCTTTTTTTTTTTTTTGAGACAGAGTCTCGCTCTGTTGCCCAGGCTAGAGTGCAATGGTGCGATCTCTAGTTTTCTTTTCTTACTGTGTTTTTGGTTTTGGTATCAGATTAATGCTGACCTGATAGAATGAGTTTGGGAGTGTTCCCTCGTCTTAAATTCTTTGGAAGAGTTTGAGGATTAATGTTAATTCTTATTTAAATGTTTGGAAATATTCTCTAGTAAAGGCATCTTTCTTTATTGGGAGGTTTTTGATTACTGCTTCAGTATCCTTATTAATTATAAGTTTTTTCAGATTTTTTTCTTTCTTTTCTTTTCTTTTTTTGAGTCAGAGTTTCGTCCTTGTTGCCCAGGCTGGAGTGCAATGGCACAGTCTTCTCTCACTGCAACCTCTCCCTCCGGGTTCAAGCAATTCTCCTGCCTCAGCCTCCCAGGTAGCTGGGATTACAGGTGCCCGCCACCGTGCCCAGCTACTTTTTTTGTATTTTTAGTAGAGACAGCGTTTCACCATTTGGCCGGGCTGGTCTTGAACTCCTGACCTTAGGTGATCTGTCCACTTTGGCTTCCCAGAGTGTTGGGATTACAGGTGTGAGCCATTGTGCCCAGCCCAGATTTTTTTATTTCTTAAGTCTTGGTAGGTTGCATATTTTTAGGAATTTGTCAGTTTCTTTTAAGTTGTATCCAGTTTGGAATTACAAATTACAGTTGTGAGCCACCACACTTGGCCTTTTGACTTTTTTTTTTTTTTTTGTACTTTCAGCCTATTTGTGTCTTAAGATCTACAGTGGATCTATTGTAGGCAGCATATAGTTGGATTCTGGTTTTCTATCCATTCAACCAATCTATGTCTTTTAATTGGAGTTTAATCCATTTAAAGTAATTACTGATTGTGAGGATTTACTGTTATCATTTTGTTAATAGTTTTTCTGTATGCCTTGTAGCTTTTTGTCTCTCATTTCTTCTCTTGTTGCCTGCTTTTGTGTTTTATTGATTTTTTTTTGTAGTGACATATTTTGATTCCCTTATTTCCCATTGTATATATTCTATAGATATTTTACTTGTGCTTACCATTACAATTACATAAAACATCTTAAAGTTATAACAATCTACTTCAAACTAACAACAATTTCATTTCTGTTGCATTAAAAACTCTACTTCTTTACATCCCTGTCCACCCCATTATGTTATTGATAATACAAATTACCTTTTTTATTGCATATCCATTAACAGACTTATAGTTACTTTTTATCTTGTTTTTAAAATTCTTTACTGTTTAAAAGTTATTTACTCACCTACATTACAGTACTATAGAATTCTATATTTGTCTACATATTTACCTTTACCAGGGAGTTTTATATATTCTCATGGTTTCATGTTGCTGTTTACATCTTTTCGTTTCAACTTGACATCCCTTTAGCATTTCTTGTAGGGGAGGTTTAGTGTCAGCTTTTATTTATCTGAAGGAAGGAAAAAAAGTCTTCATTTTTCCTTCCTTCATTTTGAAGGACAGTTTTGCTGCATATAGTATTATTTGACAGTTTTTTTTTTTCCTTTCAGCACTTTGAATATATCATCCCACTCCCTTCTAGCCTGCAGGGTTCCTACTTAGAAATTCTTTGATAATCTTTAGTAACTTCTTTATACGTGAAGAGTCACCTTTCTCTCGCTGCTTTCAGGATTCTGTTTTTGTCTGTGACTTTTGACAGTTTGGTTATTACGTGTCTTAGTATAGGTGTCTGGATTTATTCTGTTTGGAGTTTTTTAAAGCTTGAATTTGTGTCTCCATTACTTTCCTCAAAGTTGAGAAGTTTTAGGCTCTCTGCCTCTTTCTCTTTTTCTTTGTCTTCTGAGATGTTCATGATTTGCATGTTGTTTCACTGGATGGTGGTCCATAAGTTATTTGAGGCTATCTTCACCTTTCTGTATTCTTTTTTCGTTTTATCCCTTTGACTCAATAATCTCGAATGTCTTGACTTTGAATTCAGTGGTTCTTTCTTCTGCCTAGTTAAGTGCTTTTGAACCCCTCTAGTTAATTTTTCAGTTGGTTCTTCGTAGTTTTTCTTTGTTAATATTCTCATTTTGTTTATGCATTGTTTTCCTGATTTCTTTAGTTGTCTATCTGTGTTGTCTTTTAGTTTATTGAGCATCGTTACAGTGGCCATTTTGAATTCTTCGATAATTCATATATCTCTGTTTATTTAGGGTCAGTTTCTGGAGATTTAACTTGTGCTTTTGATTGGGCCATGTTCCCCTGTTTCTTTGTATACTTTATTATCTTTTGTTAAGACTTGAGTATTTGAAAAAACAACACCCCTCCCAGTCCTTACAATCTGGCATTGTACAGGGAGAGACCATCACCAGTCACCTTGACTAGATAATCTGGAGACCTCTCAAGCCTTTTCTTGGGTTTGGTCTTCTCTATGCATGTAATACCCTAGTTGAGGTTTACCTGTTTGTACTCAGGATTCTCACTTCCCCATTTCCATATGTTTGTGGTAGTGCAGCCTCTCTGGTGCTGTAGCAAGCCTTGGTACTGGAGTTCCCCCCTAGCGTCTGTCAGTGGTACTGCACACCCTCTGGTGCTACAGCCAGTTGCAGTGATCTTTGTTTCCAGTGGCTTCCAACCTGGTGCCCACTTCTGTCTTAGATTCAGTTAAGAAAGCACTCCCTCGGGCAGCTTCCCCTCCTCCCCCACCGCCCTATCAAAGTGAGAACATTGAATGTATGTTCTGCTTTTATCTTTTCATCCTAGAAGGAAGATGGGATTTGGGAATTTTTTTTTTTTTTTTTTCCAAATGGTGCTGTGCTGTGCTGTGCTAGGGAGAGGCTGTGGCAAGTATATGCCAGGAACTTTTGTGCTGGCTTTCATGAGGTTCTTCTTGGCATACTTGGGGTGCAGAAACCTCTTAACTGGTTTCTGGATTTCTCACAGAGGCTGTCTAACATTGTTAATTCATCTCCGTGGGGGAAGGAGGGTCTGGTGTTTTCTATTCCATCAACTTCCTGACCATAGCCTCTCTAGTGCTCTCTCTTTTGGAGTCAACCTTCTCTGGGAAATAATTTAATCCCCTTATATAGTTTGCAAAATATGATAAAATGTGAACTCTGAGTTCAAAAGTGCAACTTGGTAAGGGGACTTCAATTCTGCTTCTCAATTAACAGAAATAGTAAAAATAACTCATTTGTTGACTATTTTTACATGCCAGGCATTGTTCTAATCACTTAACATACATTATCTCATTTAATCTTTGCAATATCTCCAAGAAGTAGGTATTACTACTACTCTTTCTTTTCCCCTTTCCCCATTTTTTTGAGACAGGGTCTTTCTCTGTCACCCAGGCTGGAGGTCAGTGGCGCAGTCACAGCTCACTGCAGCCTCAACCTCCTGGGCTCAAGTGATCCTCTTACCTCAGCCTCCTGAGTGGCTGGGACTACAGGCACATGCCACCGTGCCTGGCTGATTTCTGTATTTTTTGTGGAGATGGGATCTAACCATGTTGCCCAGGCTGGCCTGGAACCCCTGAGCTCAAGCAGTCCAATTGCCTTGGCCTCCCTAAGTGCAGGATTACAGATGTGAGCCACTGCGCTCGGCCTACTGCCCTCTTTTTATAGGGGAAGAACCTGAGGCAGAGTGATGAGGTGACACCCATTTGGCTAGAAATTGTAGACTCTAGCAGTTCCAAGCTTGAGAGTCACTGTACTGACTGGACTGCTCAAAATGTCATAACTCAGAAATTTTAAATACTCTGTTAATACCTGATCTAGACCTTCAGTTTGTGCTATTCCCCATCTTTATTACGCATTCCTTTTTATAATCACTTGCAAAAATAATTGTTTGCCTAAGTGTAACCCCTTTGGCATTTCTTGTATGGCTAATGTAAATGCCTGACTTCTTGTTGAGAATTCCAAGCTTTGAGGAAGTTAAGAAGCTGGAAGGGAAGAATGATGTACGCGTTTAATGATGACAGTTCAGTTTCTCTTGCTCAATTGTTCTTGCCTGAAGGGCAGGGAGGCAACCATCCTGTACATATTAGTCAGTACATAGGCTTAGCCTTTATGTTGTCCAGGTCACGAGGTTAAGGTGTCTTATGCCACAGTTGGGCGTGCAGTGTATGCTTAGTGTCCATTGACCAAGATGAATGATTTTGATTCTGGGAGAGGAAATGATTAGGACAAGGAAGGTATGGGGAGGGCTGTGGGAGTAGAGTTGTTGTGAAATGGAGATAGGTCTGAAGTCAGTGTTTTGACGAATGGGTGAAGAGAGAACAAACCTGTCAGGGTTCTGTACATCCAAAATTAGGGCAGAACTAGGTCAGGTGAGGCAATAAACACAAATTTCTCCTTTTATTGCTTGTTTGCATTAGAAAGAAGTGACATTCATGTAAGTAACTTCAAACTCTGTTCCCGGATGTCATCCTCTGGCCCTACTCTTCATTAAGCAGAGCTGAGAGTACAGCTTTATTTTTCCTCCCTTTACCTCTCCTTTCCTAAGGGGAAATACTCTATACAGTTCCCTTTCTGTTATCAAGCATGATTAGAAATGCAAGGTTTGCCTGATGAAGTCATTTAACCTCTTGGATCCGTAGCCTCCCATCTGTACTGTTGCCTCTCAATTTTGTTTGTTCCTTCATTCATTCAACAACTCTTTTATTCATTTATTTATTTTATTTATTTATTTATTTTTTTGAGACAAGGTCTTGTTCTTTCATCCAGGCTAGAGTGCAGTGATGTGATTATGGCTCACTGTGGCTTTCACCACCTGGACTCAAATAATTCTCCCACCTCAGCCTCCCAAGTAGCTGGGAACACAGATCTGCACCACTATGCCTAGCTAATTTTTTTATTATTTGTAGAGCCATAGTTTCACTATGTTGCCCAGTCTAATCTCAAACGTGGCTCAAGTGATCCTCCCACCCCAGCCTCCCAAAGTGCTGGAATTATAGACGTGAGCCACTCACTGCACTCTGCCCAACAAAATATTTGCTATGTGCATAGTAGTGTTCCAGGTCTAGGATGTCACTCTCCTCAACTTGTTCTTTCTCCTTCCCGTGGATCTCTAATTTGAGATACTGTCTTATCACTTTAATGCTGTCATAATAGAAGAATATTCATTTTGTACAAGCGCAGTTATCTGTATGCTGGGAGGAGATACATACACACGTATATATACATGTCTACATCTGTAAAAGTTACTAGTTTTGTAAAAATCATACTTGCTCATTCTACAAATTTTGCAATACAGAAAAGTACAAAAATAAAGAATAAATCGGGCCGGGTGCAGTGGCTCACACCTGTAATCCCAGCACTTTGGGAGGCCGAGACGGGCGGATCACAAGGTCAGGAGATTGAGACCATCCTGGCTAACATGGTGAAACCTCGTCTCTACTAAAGATACAAAAAAATTAGCCAGGCATGGTGGCGGGCGCCTGTAGTCCCAGCTACTCGGGGGGCTGAGGCAGGAGAATGGCGTGAACCTGGGAGGCGGAGCTTGCAGTGAGCCGAGATCACGCCACTGCACTCCAGCCTGGGTGACAGAGCGAGACTCCATTTCAAAAAAAAAAAAAAAAGAATAAATCATCTGACATGTCTTGGAAGTTAGTAGTAGTTAGCATTTTGGCTAAGATGATTCCAAATATTTCTTTATATAAACATACATACAGATAAAAGCATAATCATAATGGAATAACTATGTTTACTAACGTTTGTGTACTGGTTCTGGGATGAGCAACTTTATATGCATTATGTCATTTGATTCTCACAAAAAGCCCTCCAAGATACATAATGTTGCCTCATTTTGCTCAGGAGGAAATTGGTGTTTAGAATAATGAAGTAAACTGCCCAAGGTCCAGTAATGGTCTCTGAATCTCAAGACCATGCTTGGTCCTATTACACTATGTTGTATATAATATTATGATGGTACATAAATGAAAATATACTGTCTATGCTTTTATATTTGCTTTTTTATTTGATTTGTGGAAGTGTTTATTATACAAGTCATAATTTATAATAATTTTCTATAATGTTTTTACTCAACAGTAGTAATGTTCATACAGTTAGTGAAGGTCTATATTTCTAGTGACTGGTACTCTGTTGTGTCTACCACACATTATTTGACCAGTCCCTTGCCAATGGATATTTAGTCTTTTGCTATTTGAAGTCACATAGGAATAAATATCTTTGTGCCCTTTTGGTTTTAACTTATTCTGTAGTGATTAAGAATACAGATTCTGGAGTCAGGCAGCCTGAATTTCAGTGTGATCAGCTCTGCCACTTTTGAACTATGTGATCTTGAGCAAATTACTTCTCTCTGTCCCTCAGGTTCCTCATTTATAAAATAAAATAACCAGACCTCTTTGCCATTCCCTCGGGACTAAATCTGCTCACACATATAAAGTATGTAGAACTGAGACATAATAAGTGCTCAATAAACAGCACTTTAGCTTTTAGCTGGATGTGGTGGCTCCTGTCCATAATCACAGCTATTCAGGTGGCTGAGGCAGGAGGATCACCTGAGGCCAGGAATTAGAGACCAGCCTGAGCAACACAAGATGCTGTCTCTAACACTTTTTAAAAAATTAAAATAAAACATGTCAGCTTTTATTTATGGTTGGTGGTGGGAATTCTTCCTTTGAAGTGCCATGGATTGCTTCTGCAGAGAGATGTCTGTGGACCCCTGGAGCTTACTATGAAGAGGGCATCACCAAGGGGGGGGGGTCACTCTCTTCCCCTGTGAGGCCATCAGCACAAAAGTTTGTGTTTTCTGGGATCAACAGATGCCCTCAGGGCAGAAGGGGCTCTGTGCTCATTTGTCTTTTGGGGAACCCCTGTTTTTCTCTTTAGTTTTTGCCTAGTAATTCCTTACTGTCTTCACAGCCATTTGAAGCCTTTAGAAGTGCTTTTGTTTGCTTGCTTAACTGTGTTACCTGACATTTTTGGTTGTTTTCACTAGAAACTTTGATCTACAGCTAGTCCACCAGTATTGGAATGGAATAGGAAGTGTGAACCCCGAATATCTGAGACAGGTCTCAGTTAATTTAGTAAGTTTGTTTTGCCAAGGTTGAGGACACACACCCGTCACACAGCCTCAGGAGGTCCTAATGCTGTGTGCCCAAGGTGGTCGGGGCACAACTTGGTTTTATACATTTTAGGGAGACACAAGACATCAGTCAATAAATGTAAGATGTACATTGATTTTGTCCAGAAAGGCGGGATAAGTCAAGCAAGGATGGGGCTTCCAGGTTATAGGTAGGGAAGAGACAAACTGTTGCTTTTTTTTTTTTTTTGAGACAGAGTCTCGCTCTGTCACCCAGGCTGGAGTGCAGTGGCGCGATCTCTGCTCACAGCAACTTCTGCCTCCTGGGTTCAAGCGATTCTCCTGCCTCAGCCTTCCAAACAGCAGGGACTACAGGCGCATACCATCATGCCCAGCTAATTTTTTTGTATTTTCAGTAGAGATGGGGTTTCACCATGTTAGCCAGGATGGTCTGGATCTCCTGACCTGGTGATCTGCCCACCTTGGCCTCCCAAAGTGCTGGGATTACAGGCGTGAGTTGTTGCATTCTTTTGCATTTCTGAAGATGAGGTTTTAATTGCTGTCACTGTTTAACATTTAGCAGGACCTGGTGTCCTTTTTAACCTGGGAGTCAAAGCCCTGTAACTCAATGTCACGAGTACTTTAAAAGCACACAGAAAGATACATGGATGTACTAACCTTAATTTTATTATTTATTATTATTTTTTTTTTTTTTGAGACAGAGGTTTGCTCTTGTTGCCCTGGCTAGAGTGCAATGGTGTGATCTCAGCGCACTGCAACCTCTGCCTCCTGGGTTCAAATGATTCTCCTGCCTCAGCCTCCTGGGTAGCTGGGATTACAGGCATGTGCCACCATTCCAGGCTAATTTTTGTATTTTTAGTAGAGATGGGGTTTCACCATGTTGGCCAGGCTGGTCTCATACTCCTGACCTCAGGTGATCTGCCCGCTTTGGCCTCTCAAAGTGCTGGGAATACAGGCATGAGCCACCACACCCAGCCAATAACCTTAATTTAAAACAAATTTTTTTTAATCTCAGTTTTTTCCTAAGCAAACCAAACTCAATAATAATGGCATAGGAATTATTTTGATACAATGTAAAATCTGTTAGACCAGTTACCAAAAGGCAAAAGAAGAGACCTTCTGCAGTGCACAGAATATTATGTTGGAAGAAAACATTTCTTTTAGACCTTTAAGAAAATGTTAGAGTATGGATGCAGTGGCTCACGCCTAGAATCCCAGCACTTTGGAATGCCAAGGCAGTGGATCACTTGAGGTCAGGAGTTCAAGACCAGCCAGGCCAACATGGTAAATGCCCGTCCTTACTAAAAATACAAAAATTAGCTGCATGTGGTGACATGTGCCTGTAATCCCAGCTACTTGGGAGGCTGAGGCACAAGAATCACTTGAACCCAGGAGGCGGAGGTTGTAGTGAGCCAAGATGGTGCCACTGCATTCCAGCCTGGGTGACAGAGACTGTGTCTCAAAACAAACAAACAAATGTTGTTAGCATCAGGCTACAACAAACAGAACTCAAGGGAAAAAAAACTTTTATGAGCTGAAAATGAGTCGAAGGAGGGCAGTACTATTTCACACCTTTAAAAAGGGGAGAGAAAACCGAAGTGGCAAGGTGCAATAAAGGTTGAACTTTGGGTTAAAAAAAAAAAATTAAAATCTCTTATCATTTATTAAGAGTAAATCAATCCCTTGAGAAAATTTTATTGCTCTAGTCAGTTCTTTAGTGTATAAGTGTTCTTTTTACATCAAACTCAGTCTCTAGAAATACTATTTTAATTTCTCTTTAATTTGATCACGTAAAAGTTTTGTTTGTTTTAATAAATCCTCTTATTGTGACTTACATACACCGTTCATGACATGCTTAGACTTTCTGGTTTGTCCCAAATGTCCCTCTTTCTTAAATAACCAGTCATTTTCTAGGACTACGTTTACCATTCAAGATTGTTTCTCATATAAAATTATTTCTCTTTAAGCTTTCTTTCCAAAAAAATGACTCTTTATTTCTGTAACTTTCTTTATATTTCTCTTATTTCCTGGTTCCTTTTACTTTGTTTTATATATAACCTTTAAATAAGCTTTGAATTAGACAAAAATTGTTCACCTTTTTAAACAGGACACATGTGTTTTTTAGAATGTTTTCCTACAATATATTTTTATTGGAACATACCCAAATAATGAAATATCTATTATTTAATTTAACTTTAGATTCTAAATTATGACAAGTTTGTCTACAAGTATTTATCCCATTACATTTACCTGATTATTTTATTCTAATCATTTAGCTAGATTACTTATGAAAACTACCACAATCATCATTTAAAGATGTGAAGCTTGCCATTGCAAAATTATAACTGAGACAGTGAAGAAGATGTGACCTGACTCCATCTTGCTTCTAACCTCCAAGCTGTCCTTGTTCATTGCTGAGCGTAGGCCAAACTAACTTTGGGAGGAACTTAGTTGATAGTTTTGAAATAAAGATGATTAACAGTCCTTTCCCAAAACAAACCTCCTTACTGCCTGTGGACTAGACTGCCTAAAGCCATAAGACTAGAAGTTATGGTAATTTTACTAAATAATTGAAGATGTAGCTATTTTCATTAAACTAATATCAATATCTTATTTATTAAAAATTATACAAGCAAAGATCATTCTGTTTTGAGCTGGGTTTATAGTTTTATAACCCCTATGCCAAATTTTGACACCTAATATTATTTGGCAGGGATAAGTATGTCCTGGTCCCTCATGCATCAGAGGGTGTAAGAGAAAGGAGAGACAGCAGAAGTAAATGGAGAAAACATAATTCAATCAACTGAGAAGAAAACTTTTGCTCAAAAAAAAAAGACAACGTTCTAGGAGAAAAACAAAAAGGATGAAGGCCTTTTAAATACATACACACACACCTTGGATGTTAGCTTTTAATTAAACTGACTTTTAACCATTGAGCTTCTTTAAAAAAACATTTTAAATCTCATTACCATATTTCAGCTAGCACAAATTGCTACTGTTGCAGAAGTACCAAGCATCAAACCAGAAAGGGCTTGATTTAGGAACCAAACCCAGGCTGTCCTGGTGGAAAAAAAAGAAGGCAGAATGCTTAGTTATGGAACTGCAGCATGGGTCAACAGCCATTACTCTTTCAGTTTGGCCTGGCTAGCAAAAAGGTGGCCATGTGATGTAAATAAAGTACTTTAAGTAGTCAAAAAAAATCTTTCCTTTTTTTCCCCCCTTTTGCTGGCCATTCTTCTCCCCCCACACCACACCACTTTTGTGTGTGTTGGAAGTGAGGGAGTTTTAGCCACTTCAGAGGCATTGTTCCCCATAATTTGGAACTTTCCTTCGGATTTGATCAAGTCAGATAGAGTTGATGAAACCCAATGGGAAAAAGACCGAAACAACAACAAAAACAGAAACAAACAACAACAAAACAGTTAATTAAAACAAACAACGGCACAACTTATACGATTATTGAATGCTGTAATGGTAAGGAGAAAATAAAACCAGCTGGTTGTTAATCTTTTTTTTTTTTTTTTTTAGACGGAGTTTTGTTCTGTCACCCAGGCTGAAGTACAGTGGTATGATCTTGGCTCACTGCAACCTCCACCTCCCATGTTCAAGCAATTCTCCTGCCTCAGCTTCCCAAGTAGCTGGGATTATAGGTGCCTGCCACCACACCTGGCTAATTTTTTTGTATTTTTAGTAGAAATGGGATTTCACCATGTTGGCCAGGCTGGTTTCGAACTCCTGACCTCAAGTGATCCATCCGCCTTGGCCTCTCAAAGTGCTGGGATTACAGGTGTGAGCCACCGCGCCTGGCATATTAATCTTAACTTTAGCCAAGACAAACCCCAATTCAGTTACTGGCCTAGGGATGGGTCTCAGTCTGAAGACTGCTCTGTGCCATCCAAGAAGCAGGAAAAAACTCAAATTCGTCTTCCCTGTTGGAAGCGAGCTCACACTCCATAAAGGAGTTCCTGCCTTCCCTCATGGAAGCAGGAGAAACTTGCCTTCCTTGTGTTGGAAGCAAGTAAAACATCCAAAAAAAAAAGGAGTTGTATAGCAAAATAAACTTTAGATCTCATCTAAAGATTTTGGGAAATCAGAGATTCTCTGTAGGAGGTGCTTCCAGGCCTCAGCAAATTGTCCTGTTGGTTTGAGCCGTAAAGATAGCTCAAGCTGGTACAAGCACTAATAGGAGATTTGTCAAAGGTCAGGGGCACCTTCACTCAATCCCTTCATGGTTACTAAAATGTGAACTCCGAATATCTGAGACAGGTCTCAGTTAATTTAGAAAGTTTATTTTGCCAAGGTTGAAGACGTGCACCTGTCACACAACCTCAACAGGTCCTGACGATATGTGCTTAAGGTGGTCGGGGCACAGTTTGGTTTTCTACATTTTAGGGAGACATGAGACATCAATCATTATATGTAAGATATACATTGGTTCCCTCTAGAAAGGCAGGACAACTCAGGGAGAGGGCTTCCAGGTCACAGGTAGGTGAGAGACAAACGGTTTCATTCTTTTGAGTTTCTAATTAGGTTTTCCAGAGGAGGCAAATCAGATATGTATTTTTCTCAGTGTGCAGAAGAATGACTTTGAATAGAATGAGAGGCAGGTTTGGCCTAAGCAGTTCCCAGTTTGACTTTTCTCTTTAGCTTAGTGATTTGGGGGGCCCAAGATTTATTTTCCTTTCACAGGAGGAACTCTGACTTTTTAAAAAAAGATCTGTGCTGCTGTCTTATCTTTACTCACATCATGGCACTCATGAAAAATGCTAATGTTTGCATGATATCCTTGGGAACTAGATGCAGCTGTTTGCTATGGGAGTGACTGGCCAAGGGGTCTGAGGCTCTGATCTCAGAGGTAGCCAAAGACTCAGTGTGTCGGCTTGCCTTACTATTGGACGCACTCCAGCAGGGAGGTACAGCTTCACAGGATGCATTCATGAAAGAGAACTGAACTTCCAGCTAAAGGAGATAGACACTTTCAGAGAGAGAGAGAGAGAGAGAGCGCAGCACGCACAGCTTTCCTAGTTGTTCTGCCCTCCCACTAGTAGGTGTAGGGCAGAGTTTCTCAACCTCAGCCCTGTTGACAGATAATACTTCGTTGTAGAGGGCTACCTGTACATAGTAGGATGTTTAGCAGCATCTCTGGCTTCTACCTATTGGATGCTAGAAGCAACACCCAACCCTTATTTCCCGGTTGTCACAGCTAAAAGTATCTCCAGACATTGCCATATGTTCCCTGGGGCCCAGAATCGCCCCCAGTTGAGAACCGCTAGTGTAGGGCAGTCAGTGGTTCTCAAACTTGAGCATGCATTAGAATCCCCAGGAGGGCTTGTTAAAACAGTGCTGGTTCTCTCCTCCCTGCCTCTGATGCACTAATTCTGGGGCGGGATCTGAATTTTCTTTCTTAACAAGCTCCCAGGTGATGCTAATACGGCTGGTGGATGACCCCACTTTTGAGAGCCACTAATGTGAAAAAGAAACACTTGAGTTAGAAATCAGGGCACTTCAGTTCTAATTCCATCTCTGACTGTGATTGTGTGACCCTAGGCAAGGTGCTGCATTTTTCTGTTTCTTTGCTCAAAGTGAGGAGATCAGACTGACACTTTTCTTAGGTCACTTACCATATTAATGAAATCTATGAAACCCTCACGTTCTTGCGTGTAACACCGTGGTTCTCAAGGTTTGGTTCATTCAGTGCCTGTTCTGGTGTCTGAAGGCAACTACTGCTTTACCCTTCTTTTTCTTCTGTATGCAGTATTTGCTTTAGGGTCCAAGAAGGAGTTGAATGGCTTGAGAAGGAGGCTTAGAAAATAATCAAATGCCCATTTTTTTCATGGTAGTATGAATATATCTTTTAAAAAATAACCGCGTTTTCAAATGTAGTCAGTCACGTAACAAATCGCAGTGTGGCATTAGGAATCCATGGGACGGTCTTAATCAATTTGTCCTTATACCTATTAATTTAAATACCATGGTTGTAGGTTGGGTGTTGGGGCTTTTTGTAAGAAGGAATGTAAGCAACACTGCAAGACTCATGAGATGAAATGCAAATAGAACTTTTTGAAACTAAGAAGCAGTGCTGGCTGGACGCAGTGGCTCACGCCTGTAATCCCAGCACTTTGGGAGGCCAAGGCGGGTGGATCCACGAGGTCAGGAGATTGAGACCATCCTGGCTAACACGGTGAAACCCCGTCTCTACTAAAAATACAAAAAAAAATTAGCCAGGAGTGGTGGTGGGCACGTGTAGTCCCCTCGGGAGGCTGAGGCAGGAGAATGGCGTGAACCCGGGAGGCGGAGCTTGCAGTGAGCCGAGATTGCGCCACTGCACCCCAGCCTGGGCGACAAATCAAGACTCCATCTCAGAAAAAAAAAAAGAAGCAGTGCTATTTTAGATGAGGGAAAAAACACTGCTTTGTACGTTTTAGTAGGAAATCAGAAATAGAGAAGGCCTGATTATCAGAAATGGAATGTGAGAAAGAAAAATTAGCTTTTTGAGGAAACAAAACACGTTTATCTCCTGTAAGACTTCTTAGATTACAACTCTCTTAGGCATATGTTTGTGCAATTTCTTTTTGATTGTATCTGCCTTCCCTCTACCTCCTTCTCCAGTCAGAACATGTATTAAATGAAGGTTTTCATTTTTAGTACTTGTAGATTAGGAAGGGGTTGCATGGTCAGCATTGGTACCTAGACTCCATACCTTAGGCTCTGAAAACATGGGAACCTACTACTTCTCTTTGAGAACATACCCGTGTGGCCTCATTTCAGATGTGCATATTTATTCCCCTCCTTGATCTCCTTACCTTCAAAATAAAATACCTTCCATCTTGCCTTGCCAGTAGATGCTTGAAATTCCCACAATGTTCATTCATGTAGTCTTCATTTCTGAAGCCCTCACTGGACTAGTCCCCAGAAATTGCCTTCCTTACTTAGTTTCTTGAAAGACACTTTAACATGCTAAAACGTTTGGAATCCATTCATTGTTTCCATTTTTTTAGTCCATTCAATTTATTTATTTGTTTATTCAGTCATTCCAGTTCCCTAACCTCTGGAAAATACAGATGTGAACAAAACATTCTTAGATTAATTAGATTTCTTTTTTGACTTCATATTACTGTTGATGAAAAGAGTCAAACTGTAAAATATTTTAGGAGTTTTATTCTGTGCCAAATATGGGTGACCACGGCCAATGACACAGCCATGAAAACATGTGCCCAAGGTGGTCGGGGTACAGCTTGGTTTTATACATGAGACGTCAATCAAATACATTTAAGAAATACATTGGTTTGGTTCAGAAAGGCAGGACAACTCAAAGTGGGGGCTTCCAGGCTGTAGGTAAATTTAAACACTTTCTGGTTGAAAACTGGTTGAGTTTATCTGAAGACCTGGGATTAACGGAAAGGAATGTTCAGGTTAAGACAAAGGATTGTGGATACCAAGTTTTATTGTGCAGAGGAAACTCTCAGACTTTAGAGAGAGCAGGTTGTAAAATGTTTCTTATCGGACTTAAAAGGGTACCTGACTCTTAGTTGTTTGTCTCCTGGATCTGGAAGGGAAGGAAGAAAAAGGGAAAAGAGGAGGTTCACTATAGAATGCAGATTTTTCCCACAAGAGACTTTGCAGGGCAATTTCAAGGTATGGCAAGGAAATATATTTGGAGGTAAAATATTTTGATTTTCTTCCTTGTTATGCCAGAGTCACTCAGATTGGAAAGTAAGTCACAATATACAGGGTTAAAATAAAACCCATCTGATGAGAATTTATGGTTTGTAGGACATAACTCCCTAGAGCCTTTAGGTAGGAATTTGGGCAAGATAAAAAAATCAGAACTTGGTCCTCATTATTGTGCTAGTTAGTATGGGTTGGGTTTTTTTGTTTGTTTGTTTTTTGAGACGGAGTTTTGCTCTTGTTGCCCACACAAGAAGATCGTGCAGTGGCGCGATCTCAGCTCACTGCAACCTCCACAGTTTTCCTACCTCAGCCTCCCAAGTAGCTGGGATTACAGGCGCATGCCACCTCTCCCAGCTTATTTGTTGTATCTTTAGTAGAGACGGAGTTTCCCCACGTTGGCCAGGCTGGTCTCGAACTCCTGACCTCAGGTGGTCCACCAGCCTTGGCCTCCTAAAGTGCTGGGATTATGGGCAGCGTTGAGCCACTGTGCCCAGCAGGTTTTTTGTTTGTTTGTACCTCTGTGGTGATTTTGGTTTATGACTTCCAAGCATTTTTTATATTGGAAAGAAAGGGGTGACAGGGATGGGTTTGTGAAGATGAGGAAATTAGGGTTAATTATGGCAACTGCCCCAGAATAGCCAGAGCCTCTAGGGAATTTACAAAGCCTGTGAATCAAATGTTCCATTTTTCATCCTTAGGAGATCCAAAATTGAGGTCGTTGCAGAGAATGCAGAGAGGCACTGAAGACTGGAAGTTTTGGAAAATAGTGCCCTCCCCAACTTTGGATTTCAAGATGATTTGTCCTAAGCAATTATTTATGATTGACTTTATTCACTTGAAGATTTTTATGAAGAACATGTGAATGAGGAAGATACAAAAATGAGCCAGATAGGAAAAAATTTTTTATTAACTAGTTCACTGGAAGAGATGATAAACTATGTTTAGATATTTTGAAGATTTTTAGAAATGTTATCTAAAACTTGGAGAAAAGGCAAAAAGATTATTGTGTGCCCTTTCAGTATCACTCAAAAGCATTTGTTTAGAAAGTCCACTGAAGGGACATAGAACATTCCCGGAGAAGGTAATTACTTGACTTACTTTTGACTAGAGTTTAGACTCTGTAAAGTTAGATATTAATTTATAGAAAATTGATGTTACAAATGATTCTTGTCCAGTAGACATTAAATGATTCCTGTTTTAATAGAAAAGATAACCTCAAAGATTATGGTTTCATTGCTCTGAAATGAAACATTAACCAGTTTTGTATCTAACTTTGCAAGATTAATCAACCTTTGACACATGTACACTAAATATTTTTATGAGAGCTGTGTTTTTAGCTTTTTGAAAATTAGACTTTGACATAATGAGTATGTGTTGAGCATATAAGCATATTGAGCATATAAGCATCTTGGATGGCTTAGACTATTGCCCAAGAGTAAAAGTTTGACTAAATTGACTATGAGATTCTATCAGCCCTGCATTCCTGTACTTGTGGGTGTTTATCCATATTCTCTTGGTCACTTGGATAGTAAGTTGCTCTTAAGGATAATCTAATTATGTGGCCTGGATGAAGACTTAGAATGCCTGCCTTATCAAGATCTCAAATGACACAAAGTAGAAAGGGATAATTTCTTTTGTTGTTGTTAATAATAGTTCTACTGTTGAGTTGCATAGCACTTAAAATTTACAAAAGATTGGCATACCTGTTATTATATTTGATCCTCAGGATTTCTGTGTGAGGAAGCAGGGTAGGAATTATTATTTACAATTTATAGGTGAGTAAACTGAGATGCTGACAGATAAAGTGTTTTACCAAAGGACAGTCAGCTGTTAAGGAATGGGGCTGGGACCACAGCCCAGCTAGTCACACTCCAAGTTCATTCAGCACTTCATGATGGAGCCAGGGTTCAAAAGGGACGTTGATAAGAACAGTGAATTGAAGTGGAAAAAAATCTAGTAACACTGAAGGAATAAATAGAAAATCCTGTACTCCAGCTTCATATACTTGGTATTGATTTACCATTGCTAACTATAATTTCGGCTTTTTTAGGTTATGGGGTCTGTTTCTGACTGTTGGAAAGGCCTGAAATGCGTCTGAATCTTCTTTGACCTCTTCTCCCGCCTCGGGTAGAACAGTGCTAGCCACATGGCAGGTGCCCAGTATATATTTCTTTATTGAATGTATGCATTTACTTTACATGATTTTATCTTCTTGATTATTCCTTTCTTCCTGGAAATACCTTCTTAATTAGCAAATTTCAGTAAATCAGGGTGACACTGGAGCAGCTTTACTTGCTTATTCAAAAGGGTAATCTGCCCTGTTATTTGATGCTTGTACTGGAAAGAGGACTGCTGACTTAATCTAATTTCATCTTTTTATTAAATCTCTCTAAGTCGACAAATCACTGATTGATTAACTCAACAGATGAACAATTCTGTGTGCCAGGCCTGGAGAAAGAATGGTAAGGATGAGGCAAGGGTCCTCCTTTCATAGAGTTAACACTTCCTTTGGCTTATGGTTCTGGTGGTAGTTTTCATTTTCTCTTGAGATGTTTTCGATTTGGGCTCTGTTTCATTAGTAATCTGAGAGCCACATGAAACAATTGAGTTGTGAGAAAAACCGTCTCTAAGACTTACTACGTATGACTAAGAATTGTTGTGCCTTGTGAAAGCTTAGGACTAAAACCAAGGTCAGTGCTAGTGGACTCCCCACAATTTCAAAATAGGAGAATTAGAGGATAGTGGCCCAGAATTGTAATGGCTTCCTTTTGAAGCTGTATTTGCATACCAAGCATGCTGTTATTACTTAGATTGTGTGTATATTTCTTGTCTGATGGAGGTTGTGGGGAGTTAAACCCCTCAGGCGTCACCTTCTAGCCATTCTAGTTCCGTCCCCAGGGACTCTCTTTGACTAGGGTCCCAAGACACATAATGAACGGAGTTGTTCAGCATAAGACAATGTGTGAACGTTTTTAAAAATGGTTATTGATTATGATAGGAATTCAGGAGTTTTAGAGATCAGTTGAGACTGGTTTTGGTCAGGAGGGAAACTCGATGGGTTTTTGAGGCATATTTGATATTAGCTACCATTGATTGTGGTGAATGTGTGTAAGGCACTTCACAGCATCCCCACAAAATACATGCTGTCTTCCCCATTTTAGGATGAGGAAACTGAGACTTAGACTGGTGAGAATTTGCCCAGGGCTTCTCAGGGAGATAGGAGTAGAACTGGATTCAGAATCATGCCTTTCCATAGCCACTTGTGGAGAGAAGGTGGAAGCACTATGGACCCAGGACCAAGGGTCCCCGGCCATTGGAAAGATCTTTGATTGGGCCATGAGAAAAGAATAGTATTTTTAGTCATGTTCATAGCTGATTTCCGTTTGTGGCTCCTTGTGTTTCATCTCCACACAGCACAGGTGGAGGTGATATGGTTAGGGTGCGGAGTTAGTGCAGGACCATGCCGAGGGGCCAGGTTGGCAAGTTTGAGAGTTGGGTTGAAGCATAGAACGGTCAGATTGTGCAGGAGCCAAATGCCAAGTCTGGGGGCTGAGACTATTATGCAGGCAGTAAAAGAGAATGGTAGGTTTATTTTTTATATTTTTATGGTTACATAGTAGATATTTTTATTTATAGGGTACATGAGATATTCTGAGATAGGCAGACATTGTGTAATAACTAATTACAAATGGGGCAAATCGGGTATCCATCACCTCAAACATCTATCATTTCTTTGTGTTACGGACATTCCATTTATACTTTTAGTTATTTTTAAATGTACAATAAATTATTGTTGACTCTAATCACCCTATTGTGTTATCAGATAACTAGCATTTGATTCTTATTCATTCTAACTATATTTTAATAGTTAGATAAAATATAATAAGTCCCCTGCCCATTGATTACCCATTAACATCCCCAACCCTTCCCAGTCTCTGGTAACCATCATTCTACACTCTATTCTACTCACAAGTTCAATTGTTGTAATGTTTAGCCCCTATTCTGATTTTTAATTTAAATTGAATTTTTAGCTGTCATTCTACTCACAAGTTCAATTGTTTTAATTTTTAGCTCCCAGAAATGAGTGAGAACATGTGAAGTTTGTCTTTCTGTGCTTGGCTTATTTCACTTAACATAATGACCTCCAGTCCATTCATGTTGTTGCAGATGACAGGGTCTCATTCTTTTTTATGGTTGGATAGTACTCTGTTGTGTATATGGACTACATTTTCTTTATCCAGTCGTCTGTTGATGGACACTTAGGTTGCTTCCAAATCTTGGCTGTTGTGAACAGTGCTGCAGTAAACGTGAGATGCAGGTATCTCTTCGGTATACTGATTTCTTTTCTTTGGGGCGTATATCTAGCAGTGGAATTGCTGGATCATATGAAAACCTTATTTTTAGTTTTTGAATTGTGGGTTTTTTAACTGGCAAGTGTGGTGGGATTGGTAACTGTGTGCAGGAAGGGAGTAAGACAGGCGGGAGATCAGGTGGAGGCTAGAAGGGTCTTAATTAGGGGTGTAGAAGTGAAACCGGGGAGAAGTGGGCCTCTGAAGACACTGTTGAAGTCCTCTTATTACCGCTCAGCCCCCCTGGCCATTGGAAAGATCCTTGATTGGGCCATGAGAGAAGAATAGTATTTTTAGTCATGATCATAGCTGACTTCCATTTGTGGCTTCTTTTCTTTCATCCCTACACAGCACAGAAGTGAATGTGCATATTAGTAAATGTTGAAATAGAGTTCTTTTTTTACTTGATTGGCACATTAGATTCTGTTCAGATGCTCAGTCCTTATTTTGCTGCACGTCCATCATGGCTGTGTGCCTACAGCCTAAAAAACTGGCAGAGGAAATGTTGATTGTAAGGTTTCAAGTCCACGGGACATCAGGGCCTTAAACTCTCTGTTTATTGGCCTCTAAGTGAAGTGTAATGAGATTCAGTACTAACAAATCATAAATTATTTTTCTTGGACAATTGACCATTTCATATGAAAAGACATGGGTTGCAAAACTAAGGTACCGGTTAAGCTAAGGACACTTGTTTAAAATATTCTCTTTTAGCTTCCCCACATTGTCAGGAACCCAGGGACATTTCCTGTTCATATTTGTGTTTGTATCAGTGTCTCCATGTTTGTTTCTCTGGAGAAGTCCCGGGCCCCTCACATGTCCAGTAACTGCAGATGAGCATTCTGCCTTGGCAGGAGGAACCACTGGGGGTAGGGACGGTATTCTTAGGAATGAAACTAGAAAGAGGAAGTGAATCCAGATTAACTAGGGTGAGTGTGACAGTTTGTAGCTGGGAGAGCCCCACAGATCATTAGCGCCAACAGGAACTGCCAGAGTCATTCGGGCCAGTGTGTTCAGGCTGAGCCTGTCCTGGTAGAGAGAGGGAAGGCCTTGCAGGAGGGACTCTAGGGCCCCTCCACCTTCTTCAGCTAGAACTATTCTACCTTGATCAGTTGTACATATTAGGGTTCCATGGAAGTATTATTTTTAAAAATAAGACAATTATTGGCTGGGCACAGTGGCTCATGCCTATAATCCCAACACTTTGGGAGGCCAAGGTGGGCAGATCACTTGATGCCAAGAGTTTGAGACTAGCCTGGCCAACATGGCGAAACCCTGTCTCTACTAAAAATAAAATAAAATAAAAATTAGGCATGGTGGTGCATGCTACTGGGGAAGCTGAGGCACAAGAATCACATGAATCTGGGAGGCAGAGGTTGCAGTGAGCTGAGATTGTACCACTGCACTCCAGTGTGGGTGACAGAGTAAGACTCTGTCTCAAAACAAAACAAAACAAAACAAAAAAAACTACTTATTTATTAATAAAAAAATTAGCATCTGGCTATTCTTTCATGGTACAAAGGGAAATTAAGTCCCAGAGTAGGAATGTGCATTATCTGAGCCTGAGTTGTTGGTGAATGGCTTGGAATGCCTTTAAAAAAAAACACACAAAAAAAACAAAAAACGCCAGGCACGGTGGCTCACGCCTGTTAATCCCAGTCCTTTGGGAGGCCAAGGTGGGTGGATCACAAAGTCAGGAGATCAACACCATCCTGGCCAACACGGTGAAACCCCATCTCTACTAAAAATACAAAAATTAGCTGGGTGTGGTGCGCGCACCTGTAATCCTAGCTACTCGGGAGGCTGAGGCACAAGAATCACTTAAACCTAGGAGGCAGAGGTTGCAGTGAGCTGAGATTGTGCCACTGTACTCCAGCTTGTCTCAAAAAACAAAACAAAAACAACAACAACAAAACACATTATGTGGTCACAGAAGTGCCTTTTTGAGCCCTATTGCAGACAGGAGTGGAGCTGAGTTTTCAGGAGTCACGGACCCTCACTGATATTTCTGTTTCTGACTCTTTGATGTTATCAAGTGGTTGAGGATTTCTAGCCTTTGAAGCAGAGTCAATTCCCATTTGGACCCCAATGCCATGTCAGCTGAGGTGTCTACCTCTCACTTCCTGGAACAGTTGAGGCACTTTTTTTTTTAGCCCTTGCAGGTCTCTTGCTTGGCCATGAAATTTGGGGATTCACCTGGCCAGCTACATAAAATAGCCCAAAAGGATTAGTGTCCCACCACCTCTGCAGGGCCACAGGCTGCCTGACAGTTTATCAAATGAGTCCTTTTCTGGAGGCAACCTGAGCTGGTTGGATCATTGGTATAAGGACACCAGGAGAGCATGTTGGAGTTAGCTCAGCCAGAGTCCATGTCATTACTCTGCCACTTATAGCTGTATGACCCTGGACAAGTTCCTTAACCAGTTTGGCCTCCGTCTCCTTATTAGTAAATTGGGAGAATCTCTTAATACTAGGCGTAAAATGAGCTTGGTGCTGGGATTTGATTTTTCACCATTTCTACCAACTGCCTTCTACCAGGACCTTATGAATTGCTCTGAAAGGTGCTGGTTATACCTGCAAAAGGAGAGTCTTGAGTCACTGGTGGAAAGCAGGCAGAGAGTCTAGAGGTCTCCACAAAATTAAATGAGCCACCCGTTGAGCAGACAGAATACTTCCAAGGAGTAGTAGTCTCTTCATGAGGAAGAACCACCCAGTCATCAGAGCTGTCCAGTAAGA
This sequence comes from Macaca mulatta, assembly GCF_049350105.2. Taxonomy (NCBI): domain Eukaryota; kingdom Metazoa; phylum Chordata; class Mammalia; order Primates; family Cercopithecidae; genus Macaca; species Macaca mulatta. The sequence continues at coordinate 173,352,916 of NC_133412.1, forward strand.
GATCATCTTGTGAGATCATAAAGCTGATGAAGATATTTATATAACTTAATATATTTGATAGAGAACTTTCCAACTCCTACTTTATTGGCTTCTTGCAGCACTCCTATGAGAGAGGCACAGGCAGTATCAATATTATTCTGGTTTTACATAGGGTAAATCCACGGCCCAGGGAATTTAAGTAGCTTGTTAATGATCACAGAGTAAGTGGCAGATCTGGGACTTAAAACTGAGTTATTTATTGACTTGAATATTTTGTGTTTGCTGTTACGATTCTGCCAAGAGGCTGCCATCACCAGAAGGTCTCAGGGAGAGGCTGGTCGGGAATACTGCAGAAGACATTTCAGATCAGCTTAGGTGATTGCTGTGTGGTTTGAGGGACCACAGGATTCCCCCAGACACCTCCCTCACTCATCAGTCTACCTCATTTGGCCTTTGTCACTGCATTTCTTTGAGTCAAGACCTGGACTCTCTTGCTTCTCTTTGAGACAGAGATAACTGTATGAAGAGTGATACATTTGTCCCAGAGCACCTTCGTGCAAACGCATGTACTGGATCACTCTTTTCCCTAATAAAAGCTGAGGCAAAAGAGGTTCATTCCACAAATCTTATGTGAATAATTCCTTTTCGTCAAGTGCTGTGCCAGGCATTGGGAATACAGAAATTAACTTCACACATTCCTGTCCTCAAGGAACTCTGAGATTTGCAGGAGAGGCAAACAGAATGTCAGATGCCATGCAGATGGCAGCCAAGGAGAGAGAGCAGTGAACCGCCCTGTGGGAATCTCAGCCCCTTGGAGAGGGAGCAGTGAGGGAGCAGCACATGGGCAGCAGCTCACATTAGGGAGCAGCGAAGAACCTTACCCAGCTGGTCCATGGGCCCGAGAAAGGAGGTCCTGACAGATTTTGGGAACTGTGAATGTCTGACTGAATTTGAGGGTTTGTGAAGAGTTTTAGTGGAAGAAAGAATTGGAGAAATAAGACTTTGTATGTCATGATGAGGCTTAAAAAGCTTTATTTCTTGAGCTGTGAGGAATTATAATGCAGGGTTAAACAGGGGCATCAAAATCAGAATTAGTAACTGGTCTTCCTTCTTCCACCCCTTCTCTAAAAATCAACCAGGGCAATTTTCCTAAGGCCAAAGCCTGAGTGAGGAACCCTGAGGGCATACCCAGGCTGCGTGGCTGGGTGAGGGGAAAGGGGCAGGTTCAGGCCACCTTTTCCAGGTCGATTATAGTTAGTGACTGATGACACGGTGGTGCAAGGGAGAGAGAAAAAGTCAAGAGTGACTCACAGGTTTTTATTTGAGATCTGTCTTGCTTATTTCACAAAGAGTTGCAACCTGAATGCTGAAGATTTTCCTTCATGGCAAGTTTCAGAATACAGCCTCAGCTCATTTGCCAAGTCTTGCCAGCCTGATAAACATTTCTCTTTTGGGGGCTGGCATCTCGTTTCCTTTTTCGTCTCTTCTGAAATGATTATAGCAATTTTTGTACTTCAAGGAATTGGTGAGAACCTGGTACATATTATATACTCGATAAATGAATAATCAAATTAGATCAGTAATAAGGAGTGACATGTAAAGTCACGCTGGTCATGGTAAAGTGGTGGACATAAAATGCGACTTTTGTGATTCTGAAACAGATTATGCATTTGTGCTAAAATAATGTTTGATAATGGAATGGTAAAATACAGAATTCTGCAGAATTTTTCAGTACTTACGTTCACGTATAATGTTGGTCATGCCTGATCTTACAGCAGCAGCAGCCACAGGAAGGTGAGGTAATTAGGCAGATCACAGCGGAACAGGTTGCAATCACATTCCTTTCAACCTTCTCTCCTCTCTCCCCAACCTGCACAGTTCTGGTGGGGGGCGGGTTGTGTTACATGCTTTACCCAGGATCCCAGGCATGCCCTGGGTTCGACTTCTTTCTCTAGACTAATCCAGTTCCCAGCCTGGAGCCTAAGCATACACTGCATTAATCAGACTTGCTGGAATGATCACATGGTTTTCTAGCTGCCTCCCCTGTTAGCTGCTGCTTGTCAGCAGCTGGCGGAGCTGGAGGCTGCAGGCCCCTGTCTGCAGAAAGCCTTTTACTTCAGAATATTGGGGGGTGTGGAAACCCCGCCTCTTTTTTCTGCACTTTGCACCATCTGACTGACTAAATGGTTGTCCTCCATACCAAAAAGACTACCACACAATCTAAGGAAATTGGCTTTTACTAGGTCATGTTTGCATTTGAAGAATTCAGGTATGTTCTGGGCTTTCTACATCAGTCTGCTGCTGGCTTTTTGTTCTCGCTAGGTTTTTGCTGTGTAATGACAGCTTAGGCTCTGGCTGGTTCTCACAAAAAAAGCAGGGTTCTTTTCAGGGTATGGTGGGGTTTATCCCGGTCATGGGGGTGGGAGGTGCAGAGGTGGTGCAGGTCAGGGGTGTTTACTGTGTGCAGAAGTGCAGCGTGGATAATTGGTCTGATCATGTGTGAATTTGTCCAGGACCCCACCTTGTGCCTTATTTGAGCTGCTGTTGCTGGTGTAGAGTTATGAATACAGAATAGAAACTGGGTGTCCAGGATGAGTCTCTTGCTATCTTTTGTTTTTCTTCCTTTGTCAACTCATGCAGTCTACTGCTCTTTTTAAAAAATGCTCATTGTAGCAGTGAAGGTGAAAAATTCTGCAAGTCTGTCTGCATAGTTGAGATTTGGTTTTGGCTCTTCTTGTCTTCATTATTTTTAGTAGTAATCTCATCGCTGGGCTGTTTTCTGGGAAGTGCCCTGATAGTGTTTTGTTAACAGGGCTCTTTGCTTTCATATGCTTTTCAGCTGCTGTAATTATTAGTGCTCCAAATTAGATCTTTTGTGAATCTTACTCCCTCTCCCTTCTCCAGGAATCTATCCCTGGATATAAATAAATATGGGAAGGGATGTTCCAATAGAAAGAGTTTCTAAGAAATGAAAATAAAGGAGGCAGAATGGGAGGGTCATCAGATTCTTCTTGTGCATATTTCCACCTCTCTGGAACATATGGAAGAGTGTGTGTGTGTGCGCGCACTTCCGACCTCTGAAAGCTTCTCATTTTTCAAATGCAATTTTTGTGCATTTTAGAACTCAACATAAATTCCATATTGATGGGCAAAGAGTGATTGTGCGGGAACCTCAGTTCTACCTCTGCGGGTCTTTTTTGTTCCTCCAAATGTTGCTGCAATAGACATTAAAACAATAAGAGAATGACCACCTTTCATTCTTCTGAGAGAAGACTACAGACCTGTTAGCCAGTCAAGGGAGTAGATAAGAGGATGGTTAGAACTCCACAAAGAAAAGTCAGACCATAAAGGTTGTCCCCTGCCCTTTTCAGTAAACTTGATGCTTTGGATTCAGGAAGTTATCCTTTGTTTAACCATGTGTCTCTGCATTATTTCTAATGGCCTGGGTTTGCAACAAAGAAATTCTTTCTATGTGGCAGTGTGCTCTGGTGACATGGACCCCTGCCCTTACAGAGTGACCAGAACTTTTATAATAGCCCCATTAGATGACTAACAAGAATTTATATGTCTGGCATGTTACAGTAGATAGGCCCCTAGGGGAGTGAATCAGGAGTCCTGGGTTCTAGTGTCTGTTTCAAAAGTAGCTTTTGTGATCCTTATGAGAGTTATGGAAGCGTTCTGTAATTTGTAGAAAGCAGCACAATTGCATAGTTCACGTTTTATTGTTAGCATTTACTTTAGATGAAGTACCCCTTATCTACCCTCTTGAACAGAGCTTGGAGCCTTTCATTACATTTCATGGTTAGGGAAGAGGGTTATGTATCAACACATCCACTCCCATTGTGGTGGGCTTCTAATCTAAGAGTCAAGAGCTGGGTCTGATGAGGTGGGAGGGGTTGAATTAAATGCCGTTGCACTGATTGAGGAAAAGGGGCCATCATTATGAAGGGTAGACCACAAAGGGGAGGCCTGTTACCTCCTGCCTCAAGCTTTTGCCTAAGCTGGCCCTGAAAAATTTTAGTGGAGGTGACTGCATATTTTCACTGCTGCATGGTGCCAGACAAATGGCTTTCTTCTCTAGTCACGGAGTTTGTGTCTGTGGGGCCCGGTGATCATGGTGGGGCCACACAGGGACTGTAGAGGTACCTAGCTTTTTAGCTTAGTTTAGGGGGTTCTCTAGCTTTAGCATACAGCAGAATCCCTGGAAAGCTCATGAAAACTCGGATTGCTGTACTCCACTCTCAGAATTTCTCATTGAGTGATCTGGAGTGAGGCCTAAGAATCTGTGTTTCTAACAAGTTCACAGGTGAGTCTGATGCTGCAGGTCTGGAGACCAGACTTACCACCATTGGCTTAGGAAAAGCAGAAGATTGGCCTTCATGGAGATGGGAAGTTTGAGGCAAAGGCAGGCTGGAGGTATGGGTAAGAAAAATTGAGCGCAGACAGAAGCAGTTCAAGAACAGGTAGGTGAACCATCTGTCACCAGGGGAGGTCTTGCAGAGCAGTAAGATTATAAACCAAGTTCTCTATTTCTTTGGGATGAGAATCAGAGAACTTGGTTTATAATCTCGATGCTGCTATGAACTAACTTGGTGGGCTTGGCAAGTCTCTTGATCTTTCTTAGTGTCAACTGAAATGGGGAGAGTGATTCTCACCAAAAAATTCCATAACAGTGTTAGAATTTAATGGGACAATATAAACTGTATAAAGTATAGCAGTTATTCCTACATGAATATAAAGGGGGAAGCACATCCTGGGGCCAACTCCATCAGGTTATCCACACGTGCCATTAGGCCTTGCTTGTGGACACGCCCCTCCACACATCCCCAGGCCTGAGAGAACGAAGAAGGGCCACATTCTTTTTTTTTTTTTTTTTTTTTTTGAGACAGAGTCTCACTATGTCACCTGGGCTGGAGTGCAGTGGCACAATCTCAGCTCACCGCAACCTCTGCCTCCTGGATTCAAGCAATCCTTCTGCCTCAGCCTCCCGAGTAGCTGTGGTTACAGGCATGCACTACCACGCCCAGCTAATTTTTTTGTATTCTTAGTAGAGACGGGGTTTCACCATGTTGGCCAGGCTGTTCTTGAACTTCTGACCTCATGTGATCTACCTGCCTCGGCCCCCCAAAGTGTTGGGTTTACAGGTGTGAGCCACCACACCTGGCTGGCCATATTTGTTTTTACAAGGAAGTCTGATTTTGACTCAGACGCATTTACTTATTGGACTGTGAATTCAGGAGCAGAATTCATGCAAACAAGAGAATCCTTTCTGTCTTTGTTTCCTTGGTGCCTGCAACTGCTTGATGCACGGTAAGACTTTAATAAGCAGTTGGTACAGTGCATTTTAACCAGAACTTAACAAGGAAAAGTAAGCAAGCTATCTAGCTAGCTCAGCACAGTCCTGAGGTCGGTGTCATGGTGCCACCTGGGCTGTTTTGTTTGCTAGTTTAGGAGAACATGTGGAAAAGCTGATAACTGGCCTCCTGAGAAAAATGTGGTGTCCTCAGCACACCCCAATTGCTGGAGTGCCAGAGAAGTCATCACGTTTCATTAAGGAATCCCTGCAGATGATCTCACTCCACAGCGCACTGATGGTTGTCATGATTTACGGCTGCCTGGGTCCCAAGCCTAGAGAGTAATAGGAGCTTTAGCGGTCGGTCCAGTGTTTTACAGCTGCCTAGGGGAATTTTGCCTGCCATTGCCTGCAAGACTATTGTTCTACCACCAGGCAAGCTGTTCTAGCTGGCTCTTGGGGTAGACACAGGTCACTGTCCTTTTGCCTTTTTTATTTTTTTTTATTTTGGGGACAGAGTCTCGCTTTGTTGCCCGGGTTGGAGTGCAACGGCGCGATCTCAGCTTACTGCAACCTCTGCCTCCCAGGTTCAAGCAGTTCTCCTGCCCTAGCCTCCTGAGCGGCTGGGATTACAAGTGCCCACCACAAACCCCAGCTAATATATTTTTTTTTGAGATGGAGTTTCGCTCTTGTCTCAGGTTCAAGTGCTTCTCCTGTCCCAGCCTCCCAAGTAGCTAGGATTACGGGCATGTGCCACCATGCCCAACTAGTTTTGTATTTTTGGTAGAGACAGGGTTTCTCCATGTTGGTCAGGCTGGTCTCAAACTCCTGACCTCAGGTGATCCGCCTGCCTCAGCCTCCCAAAGTGCTGGGATTACAGGCATGAGCCATCGCACTTGGCCTCCTTTTCCCTTTTTAAAAAGCTGTCTTAGATTTCCTTCCTTACTGAACTGCAAGTTTTAAGTAAACATTTGCCTGTTTCTACACACCACAGAGACTGTCTTGAGCATTTTGTGAAATATCGTGTAGTTTTCCTTCTACCTCTGGACCCAGAACACTGCGTACGTTTCCTTACCACCCCAGAATGAAGAGTTTTAAGTGTAACTTTTTCCCCCATAGTCTGTCAAGTGAGACTGGAGCCCAAATCAGAGACCTTTGTTTCTCAGAACTCCTGATATTTGACTTATTCCGATCTATTTCCAGGAGGAATGTAGTGTACCAAGATCTAAAATCCACAATTGCTATTTGTTAGTCACGTGAAAATGGAAGTTACTATTTTGAGTCTGCTTTATTTTTAAACAAAAACATCATGGAAGGGTTTGAAGTTCAAACTCTAACCAGCTTTATTAATTCAAATATATATCTAGTCTTGGGAAATGTTATAGTTTTTCTTGCCCTTTCACTGGAATATTGAAACGAGTCAAAGTGAGTACTACTGGGGACGACCTGAAATTGGCACGGCTAAAGAACCATCCAAGTGTCAAGAGCCCAAGCCAGCTTGGTCTCTCTCATTTTCCAGGCTCCTGTAGTACCTTGAAGAAACAGATGTTTAGTACATTGATCTGAGCTGAGGAAGTAAGTCTCAGATGAACAGGAGGTAGAGACTGGGCCAGGCCGGGAAGGGGAAGGAAAAGAACCTTGATCATTGAATACCTGCTGTGTGCTAATCACTGCTGATTGCTTTGCCCAAGGTAACTTTAACTCACATAATGAAATGGACTCTCTCCTGCATACCACTCTAGCCAAGTGGGCCTTGTGCTCCTCCTCCAGACCTCTTCACTGGCTGTATCTCTGCCTGGATTGCCCTGCCCCCAGGCAGCCATGTGGCTTGCTGGAGATGAAAACACAGTCCACATCAGAACTTGTCCTAAACTCTGGCCCATATATCCATCTGCTTGTTTGATGTCACTACTGGAAGCCTAATTAGGCATCTCAAACATGTCTAACACGGTTCTCCAGCTCTTTCCTATCCCTTCTTCAGTCTTCCACGACCCAGTCAGTGGCAGCTCCGCAACTCGTTCCTTCTAGTTGTTTAGTCATTCTTGACCCCTTTCTCCTACTCTCCACGTCTCATCTCTCATCCATCAAGCAGTCCTACCTGCTCTGTCTCAGAATATATACCAAATCCAACCACTTCCTACTGGCTCTGCTACCACAAGCCTGGTCCAAATGCCAGCATCTGAATTGCTGCAGTAGCATTGTAACTGCCCTCCAAGCTTTCTGCCTCGTTCTCGAGTCTCAGTTTTTCACCCATTTTCCTTTTTAAGATAAGAAGTCAAATCATGTCACTCCTGTTCTCAAAGCAGCCCGCCCCCAACCCCGAGTAACTTCCCATTTCACTGGGAGTGAGAGCCCAAGCTCCTTTAATGGCTTACCAGGCCTGCTCAGCCTGGCCCTCTTATCGGATTCCATCTCTAACAGCACCCTGTCTCCTCTACACCTCTCTAGCCTTACCAGTTTGTGCTGTGCCTTGAACACACCAGACTGCCTCTTCCTTGAGGCCTGTGCACTGACAGTCTCTGCCTGGATTGCTCTGCCCCCAGGTGGCCACGTGGCTTATGCCCTGGTCTCCTCCAGGCCTTTACTCAGATGTTACCCTTAACTTTTTAATATCCCTCTCCCCACAGTGGGCACTCCCTTTCTTTTTACTCTGCTTTATTTTTTGCCAGGTCACATATCACCATCTGTATACTGTGGATTTAAATTTTGTATTTGTTATTGTCTGCCTCCCTCAGCGGAACCTAAGTGCCACAAGGATAGGTTTTTAAAAATACACAGTTTGGCCGGGCGCGGTGGCTCACGCCTGTAATCCCAGCACTTTGGGAGGCCAAGGCGGGCGGATCACGAGGTCAGGAGATCGAGACCATCCTGGTGAATACGGTGAAACCCCGTCTCTGCTGAAAATACAAAAAAAATTAGCCAGGGGTGGTGGCAGGTGCCTGTTGTCCCAGCTTCTAGGGGGGCTGAGGCAGGAGAATGGCGTTAACCCGGGAGGCAGCGGAGCTTGCAGTGAGTGGAGATTGTGCCACTGCACTCCAGCCTGGGCGACAGAGCGAGACTCCGTCTCAAAAAAAAATAAAAATAAAATACACAGCTGGCAGGGCGTGGTGGCTCATGCCTATAACCCCAGCACTTTGGGAGGCAGAGGCGGGTGGGTCACCTGAGGTCAAGAGTTCGAGACCAGCCTGACCAACGTCAAGAAACCCCTACTAAATACAAAACACATACAAAATTAGCCGTACATGGTGGTGCATGCCTGTAATCCCAGCTACTCAGGAGGCTGAGACAGGAGAATCACTTGAACCCGGGAGGCAGAGGTTGCAGTGAGCCGAGATCGCGCCACTGCACTCCAGCCTGGGCAACAACAGCGATGCTCCATCTCAAAAAAAAAAAAAAAAAAAAAAACAGACAGCTGTGGCAGGGCACAGTGGCCCACGCTTGTAATCCTAGCATTTTGGGAGTCTGAGGCAGATAGATTGTTTGAGCCCAGGAGCCCCAGATCAGCCTGGGTAACATGGCAAAACCCCGTATCTACAAAAAATACAAAACTTAGCCAGGCATGGTGACACACGCCTGCGGTCCCAGCTACTTGGGAGGCTGAGGTGAGAGGATCATCTGAGCTCAGGAATTCAAGGCTGCAGTGAGCCAAGATCATGCCACTGCACTCCAGTGTCTCAGAAAAACAAACAAACAAACAAAAACCACTGTTGTATCCCTAGTGCCTTGCACACAGAAGGTATCTAATAAATATTTGTTAAATGAATGAAATAAATGAGAAGAGACGCTCAGAGAGGTTAAGTAATTTGCTTCAAGTCACCCAGCTGTTAAGGGAGTCAGTCAGTTTCAGTTCAGTCTCTCTTTCCCAGATACTGTGTGCCTGAAATACCATCCTATAAATTGACCCTCTCTCTTAACCATCAGCCCAACCTTTCAGTCTTTCCTGTGGGCCCAGAGCTTGTTGTGGTGCCTGACACATGCTCCATAGATGTAGGAAAAGTAGGGAACAGAAAAGGAGCAGAGGGCCCACCTGGGGTAGAATGACCCACCCTTTTCCCAGCTCCCGCAGCACTTCCATCCCATGTCTGTGTAGTGCTTACTACTGTGTGGTTGAATGATGGTTGGTTTCTCTCACATCTTCTCCTCTGCCAAAGCATGAGCTCCTTGAGGTCAGAGAGAATGTCGTCATCTTGTATCCCTACCAACTACTGCCGACAGCATACTCTCAGCTCTGGGATGTATTATTAAATGTCTGATAATGAAAATACTTTGAATTAAGTAAGTCACAGTCCCCAACTATGGGAGCTATGATCCCTCTCTGTCTTGGATCCCCGGGGCCTGTTGGAATCCACAACCATGTGGGTCTTTGATAGACGATGGTGGGAGCACTGGTTGGTGGAAGAATGCAGAGGGCAGAGAGACTAGGGAGAGAGAATGGAGCAGCTAAGACAGCTAAGACCTCATTGACTTGACAGTTTCACCTGGTATCCATCTGACAAACCAAAAGCAAAGTGTTACTTGGGGAAGCAAATTATTTATTTATAAAAATTTTTATTATTATGGATAATAAGTATACCTACTTATGGAGTACATGTGATATTTTGATACAAGTATACTGTATACAATGTGTAATGATCATTCAGGGTAATTGGAATGCCCATCTCCTCAAGCATTTATCATTTCTTTGTGTTAGGAACATTCCAATTACATTTTTAGTTATTTTGAAATATACAATAAGTTATTGTTAACTCTTGTTGCCCTATTGTACTACCGACACTGAATCTTACTCCTTCTGCCAAACTGTATTTCCGTACCCACTAATTATCCTTCTTTATTACCCTCTCCCACCTCTGATAACCATCATTCTACTCTCTGTCTCCATGAGTTCAATTTTTTTTAGCTCCCATATATTAGTGAGAACATGCAGTATTTGTCTCTCCTGTGCCTGCCTCATTTCACTTAACATAATGTCCTCCAGTTTCATCTAGATTGCTGCAAATGACAGGATTTCGTTTTTTCTTATGGCTGAATAATATTCTGTAGTATATTTATACCACTTTTTAAAATCCATTAATCCATTCATCTGTTGTTGGACACTTAGGTTGAGTTGTATGTTTTGTTTTGTTTTGTTTTAAGACAGTGTCTTGCTCTGTTGCCCAGGCTGGTGTAGAGTGGTGTGATCTCAAATCACTGCAGCCTCCACCTCCCGGGTTCATGCGATTCTCGTGCCTCAGCCACCCAAGTAGCTGGGATTATAGGCGTGTGCCACCATGCCCGGCTAATTTTTATATATTTAGTAGAGGCACGGTTCCCCCATGTTGGCCAGGCTGCTCTCAAACTCCTGACCTCAAGTGATCCACCCACATTGGCCTCCCAGAGTGCTGGGATTATAGGCATGAGCCACTGCACCCAGCCTTAATTCCTATCTGGACCATTGTGACTAATGCTGCAGTAAGTTTGGGAGTAAAATCAGTCTCTTCAGTATACCAATTTCCTTTCTTTTGGATATATATTCAACAGTGAGATTGCTGGATCATATGGTAGTTCTACTTTTAGTTTTTTCTGAGGAACCTCCAAACTTTTGGAGTGTCCACAGTGGCTGTACTAATTTATATTCTCACCAGCAGTGTACAAGGACCCCCCTTTCTCCATATCCTTGCTAGAGTCACTTATTGGCTGTCTTTTTGATAAAACTGTACGAGATAATATTGTGGTTTTGATATGCCTTTCCCAGATGATTAGTGATATTGAGCATTTTTTCACATACCTTTTGGACATTTGTATGTCTTTTGATAAATGTCTATTCAGATATTTTGCCCATTTTTAAATCAGAGTATTTGTTTTCTTTGTATTGAGTTGTTTGAGCCCTTTATGCACTGGGAAACAGATAATTTAGTTGTTAAGATGGCAAAGCAGATATACTTAAAAATATCAATCTATCGGCCGGGTGCAGTGGCTCACGCCGGTAATCCCAGCACTTTGGGAGGCCGAGGCGGGTGGATCACGAGGTCAGGAGATCAACACCATCCTGGTCAACATGGTGAAATCCCGTCTCTACTAAAAATACAAAAATTAGCCAGGCGTGGTGGCCGGCGCCCGTAGTCCCAGCTGCTCGGGAGACTGACGCAGAAGAATCGCTTGAACCCAGAAGGTGGAGGTTGCAGTGAGCCAAGTTCACGCCACTGCACTCCAGCCTGGCAACAGAGCAAGACTCCGTCTCAAAAAAAAAAAAAAAAAAAAAATCTGTTCTTCATTATTAAATAAGCGTGCAGTTGTTGAGTTTTACTCAAAGTGAAGCAGTGTTGTATATCTGGAGTCCCAATATTTGGCTCCATTTCCTACAAGAGAAATGTAAGCTATGACTGTCACTTTATTTCTCTAGGCCTTAGTTACCTCACTTATAGTAAAAGGACTATTTTGAGGATAATGTATAGGAAAGAAGTGTATAAATTATAAAACATTGCTGTATTGTTTGTGTATTTTATATTTTGTAATCAGTGAAAGTTTAATCAGTTAATGTTTAACAGATTCAAATGCCGTGTTTTAAAACAGTCTCTGATATCTCCCATTCCTCTTTGCTTAGTGTAATAGTAGTCGCTTATGCTAGTAACGAAAGAAAACGAAGAGAAAGAATTTAACTGGACTTACTCCCCAGAGGAGTGAGTCCTGGAACAGAATACCGACTTGGGTCTGTATGTCTCTTGCTAGCTACTTAGGGTAGTTGCAAACATATCCTCCTCAACTATATAGGTTCTGAAAAGTCAGGCAATGGGTCATTTTGGAGGTAGGGATGTGGGAGGGCCCTTTTGATATTAGGATAACCATTCATTGAACAAATACTTCTGGAACATCTACTCAATATAAGCCACAGTAGAAAATGTAAATACGCGTAATCCTTAGTCCTGCCTCGGAACACTGTCCTCAAGAGGTGTGGAGCAGACAGACCAAAAGCATGCAGTAGCAGGTAGCAAAGATAAGACTAACATAGGAGATTGGGATGGATTCCATAGGGATACAGATAACGTGCTGTGGCCGGGAGGTGGACACAGTTTTGCCATAGTGAAAGTTAAAAGAGACTCAGGAGGAGGCATCTGCGGGAGTGAGCCTTGGAGGGTGTAGGATTGGGGTGGATGAAAATCAAGACGAGGGCTGCTAGTAGGTGTGCGGGAGCTGAGGTGTAGGAGCGGGGGAAAAGTGTGCTCTTCGCCATGCTTTAGCTGATTGAGGGGAGAGTTTTTGCTTTCTTCTCAGGGTATAACCCAAGTCCATTTTGTCCTTTCCCTGTGAGTGGTGACTTCTCTGCCCTGAAGTTGGCTGCTGTGCAGAGATAAACGTTTTCACCTTTGGGGAATAAGTAGTAGTGATGGGAAACCCTCCTAGGTGTTTTGCAATGCTGCTAGCACCTTGACTTTTCTTACCACCTTGAGCAATTACTCAAGTTGTCTGTGCCTTGGTTTCCTTATTTGTAAAATGGGACTATTACCCATCTTTGAGAGTTATTATGCTAATTAAATGAGATTACTTTTTGTTTTGTTTTGTTTTTTGAGGTAGAGTTTCGCCTTGTTGCCCAGGCTGGAGTGCAGTGGCGCAATCTTGGCTCACTGCAGCCTCTGCCTCCTGGGTTCAGCAATTCTATACCTCAGCCTCCCGAGTAGCTGGGATTACAGGCATGCGCCACTACACCTGGCTAATTTTTTTTTTTTTTCTTTTTAGTGGAGATGGAGTTTCTCTGTGTTGGTCAGGCTGGTCTCAAACTCCCGACCTCAGGTGATACGCCCACCTCAGCCTCCCAAAGGGTTGGGATTATAGGCATAAGCCACCTCTCCCAGCCGAGATTACCTCTATAAAGCATTTAGATACTCAATAAATTAATTGTTTTAATTTACTGTAATCAGCAAAGCATTTTATAGACCCTTATCCTGGATTAGAAATTGCATGGGAGCCAGGAGAAAGGCTGACACATTCTCAAGCTAGGGTGCTTCTAGTCTTCCCCTCTCCCTGAGTGTTCAGACTCTGAATGCCAGAAATCAGTCCTTGGAAGATAATCATGTTTGCTACTGAAATGTTTATGACACAGTGAACCAAACATGGTGTGACTAATCAGCTGAGAGCTTGGATCTTGGTTTGGTTTGCGTGCAGATTCACTGGTCTGAGAGATTAATAAGTTCCTTGCAGTTGACAAACAGGGACTACAGTGCTTTCTGGCTAATTGTGATAATAGAACCAGAGCCCATCACCAAGTGACCCCTGGTTCTCTGAGTCTGCAGTGCTTCTGTACTGAGCCCACAGCCCGTTACATTATTCATTGTTCTACATTCCTCCGTGTCATATTTCATTATCCTTGGAGCCTGGTGTGATCAGTAAGCGTCTGTTGAACTAACTAGGACTGCAGTGGACAACTGTGATGTGTGAGGTCTCTTCTGTGTAGGGAAGAGTGAATTACAAGTGAAAACTCAGTGAAGAGCCCCCTTCCAACAATTGTAGCTATGATGGGATACATTCTGGGGTGGTTCTCCTGGACAGCAAGAGAATCTACTGAAGAGCTTTCAAGAATGACTTTCAACTTGGGAATTCTATGTAATGTTTCTCGCTGAGAGGGCCCATTGCAATCTAAAGACAGGTGCCCAGGCCACTCCTCAAACCTCTTAAGTCCAAATATGTACAGGTGAAACCCAGACATGTGCACTGTTTAAGGTCCCACTGATGATTCTGATGTATACACCTTGCTGGTGTTCACGGGCTTGGGAACCTGGAAACCCTAGGTTCTAATGATGCTGCATTACTTTATGTAAGTCACATAACTTCACTGGGACTTAGTTTTTCCACCTGAAAAATAGGAATAATATTTTATTTGCAGAGATGTTCAGAGAGAAGAATGGCCGTGTGTGAGCTTTCATAGTCAAGAGCACTGGAAAATGAAAAGTGCTATAGCGTGCTTTGGAATTCCACTGGCACCTCCAAAGGCATAGTGAACCTAGATGTGTTAGAAGTGTGGCTTGTACAGACTACAATGTTTGATCTAGAACTTATGCTGGTTCGTGGTCTTTCTTGGATTTGATACCTCAATAACTAGTCACTGGGCTCTTCAGAGCATTTCGTAATAGTTTACAGACAAGAAGAATTATTTTCACTCCAGTTAACCAGTTCAGACTCTGCCAAATGCCAGGGTTGACTCACAGTGCATTCTTTGCGACTACTCTGCCCCCCCTCTTCATCAGCACGAGTGCTAGAAGAGAGAAAAGACTATCTACTTTCACTTGTTGTGTGACCCTGGGAGAAACAGGAACACTTGGAGCTCTTTCCTATTTGAAAATCAACTCTGGGTCCCATGTGCACAGACTGCACACCAAAGACACCAAGGAAGAGAACCAGGAGCAAGGAAGATGAGCGCCCCCTCGCAGGGCTCCCCTGCCTAGTTTTTTGGAAGTTACCACTCTTACTCATTTTTTACTGTATTTGCTAGATCAGACAACTGTGTATCAAGTCAAGATAGAGGCTTCCTAAGGGAGGTGAGGAGATGGATAAAAGTGGTTGGATGTATTTTTATGAGCAGGGCAATGAAACACATTCTGTGACTTAAGAAGTGTACTCAGTGATGGAATTCCTTTTCCTGGAGAGAGGATGCATTCAAATCAGATGTACCTTAGAGCACTTCCAAAGCCACAGAATGAAGACTGTGTACTTTTATTCTCCACCTTATTGGGGAGTGAAGGAATAGAGATTCCTAAGGAAGAGAAGGTTGACACGTTTTGCTACAGTTGATAAAATTCTTGTTTGTTGTCCTGGGCTTCTTGGTTGGGACATTCATGATTATCAGATCCCTGGAATGAACAAAGTACTAAGTTCATCCCTACACATGACCAAATGCTTAAACACAGCTTGCCTCATAGCAAGGTGGGATGAGAGGATGGTTTACCAGTACTTTGTGGATATAAAATTCTGTCCGTTGCCAGGACAACTTTTCATTGTTTTCCACAGGTGGAGCTCTCCATGGTCTGGCTACTGTCTCTTGAAGCATGGCTCCTTCCACTCCATAAAAATGATTTAGTCTGGATCTGCACTCACCACTTGGCTTCCCCATTTCCAAACCTTTGTTTTCTTTCCGTGAAATCCTCTAAAACCCAGCCCTGTGCATGCAGTATTTCTTCAGGAAGCCTTTTCTGACCTCTACAGCCCACAAAATTTCTCTTTTTTCTGAACTCTCATGCAGCACTTAAGGTATATAATAAATAATCTGATATTTAATTTTCTCTGTCTTATCCTCTTAACTGGATCGAGGGTTAGTTGAAGACATCTGTCACACTTGAGCAGAGCTGGATACATCTCAGCTTCTCAGCACTCTTTGTTTATTCATTTTTATTACCTTTTTTTTTTTAACCTCCTACTTTATCCTGGTCATGTCGCAGGCCCTAGAAGAGGAAATGGCAGTAAAGAGGAGAGTTGCTGCCTTTTTGCTGTCTGTTCATTTCTAAGCATGAAGGCTTTTGGGGATTTTGATGGAAGTGCTGAATCCAGTGAGCAGCATCTGTTTGTGGATGGGAAGGATCAGCCGGAAAGACTAACAGGGCTGAATGATAGATTTTCAAAGCTGTAGGGATTGACAAAAGGGTTTGAGTTAGTAAAAACCCATGTGAAATTTTAAAAGTCCTTACGTATATAAATGAAGAGCTTCTGATTCTTCTAGATTCACATACAAACAAGGTAACACACTTTCAAATGCGCCCACTGTACTGTGGACACTTTCGTTATCACATCTAATGTTCACAGTAATCCTATGAGCACCAGTCAAAAGCAGATTCTAGAGTCAGGTGGTTACATTATTATTACCATTTTACCTAAGAGGCTTCTAAGATTCAGAGAGGTTAAATCACCTCCTCAGAGTCACACTGCTTAAGTGGCAAAGCTAGGATTTGGATCTGCGTCTTCTAACTAAAAAGTCAACATTTGTTTTCATCATTCCGTAGCTGCTTTCTACCCTAATTTTGTAAAACAAGGAAAACCTATTGGTTGTTCTAGCCACATTTGTTTTATATAATGTTTTGTTGAATAAGTGACTGTCTCACACTTAGTGAACTTGACTGTGATCAGTGTAACCTGCTAAGCACTTGATATGCATAAGCATATGTACTTGTAGCCTCACAAGTGCCCTGTGAGATAGTTGCTGTTATTGTCATGTCCATTTCACAGATGAAGAAAGTGAGTCATATGCTGCTTTAAAAATGTATCCAGCATCACACAGTGCTGGCATTTGAACCCAAAACCATCAGACTCTGGAACCTGTGTTTTGACTGCTGTTTTAGTCATACACAAGGCTTCATGGGAAAAACAAAACAAAAACAAGAAGTTCTGTGGTCAGTTTAAGAAAAACTGGAGGCCAGGCATGATGGCTCACGTCTATAATCCCAATACTTTAGGAGGCTGAGGTGGGCAGATCCCCTGAGGTCAGGAGTTCAAGACCAGCCTGGCCAACATGGCAAAACCCCGTCTCTACTAAAAATACAAATAATAATAATAATAATAATAATAATAATAAAAAGGTATGGTGGTGGGCACCTATAATCCCAGCTACTCGGGAGGCCGAGGCATAAGAATCGCTTGAACCCAAGAGGCAGAGGTTGCAATGAGCTGAGATCGTGCCACTGCACTTCAGCCTGGGCAACAGAGCTAGACTCTGTCTCAAAAAAAAGAAAAAGAAAAGAAAAATTGTGGCCGGGCGCGGTGGCTCAAGCCTGTAATCCCAGCACTTTGGGAGGCCGAGGCGGGCGGATCATGAGGTCAGGAGATCGAGACCATCCTGGCTAACACAATGAAACCCCGTCTCCACTAAAAATACAAAAAAATTAGCCGGGCATGGTGGCGGCGCCTGTAGTCCCAGCTACTCGGGAGGCTGAGGCAGGAGAATGGCGGGAACCCGGGAGGCGGAGCTTGCAGTGAGCCGAGATCGCGCCACTGCACTCCAGCCTGGGCGACAGAGCGAGACTCCGCCTCAAAAAAAAAAAAAAAAAAAAGAAAAGAAAAATTGTAATCACTTCTGCCCCAAAAAAAACAGTACATAGTAGCATGAAGGGTCTGAGAAGTCTTATGGGAAGGGGAATGTTGATTTTGCCCCTGAGTTTCCCACATACTAAACATAACACTTAATTTTGAGTTTATACTCTAGAAAACACTGCTTGCCATAGTGGAAGGAGAATCTGGGTCTGTCGATTAGAAGAGTAAGGAAGAAGAAAATCTTTAGGTCAAAACGAATCCCAACACTTTGGAAGGCTGAAGTGGGAGGATCACTTGAGGCAAGGATTTTGAGACCAGCTTGGCCAACATTGTAAGACCCTGTCTCTACCAAAAATAAATAAACAAATAAAAAATTAACCGGGCATGGTGGTGCATGCTTGTGGGCCCAGGTAATCAGGAAGCTGAGGCAAAAAGATCATGTGAGCCCAGAAATTGGAGGCTACAGTAAACAATGAGCACACCATTGCACTCCAGCCTGGGTGATAGAGTGAGACCCCAACTCTTTAAAAAAAAAAAAAAAAAAGCCTAAGATAAAAGAGTATAAGATTTGAAGTCTCATTTGGATGTGAGTTCAGGCTCCTCCTCTTATTGGTAATTACGGTGTTATTTTGGGCAAATTGTATATTCATTTTGAGTTTCCCTTATCTGTAAAATGGGGTTGTTGTGAGGAAAAGTATGATTATATATGCAAAAATGCTTAGTAAACAGTAAAGCTTGAAATTGTTTTTAAAATAGTTATTTACCAAGTTTATTTCTGCCCTCCCTAGTATCTAGCACAGCAACTACCAGCTACTAGAACAATTAACAGTTGGAGGAATGAATGAAGTTTGCCTTCTGTGTCTCTGGGTTCTGTAACTGGTATGTTACAACTGAAAAACTTTTAAAATGAGACATTATTCCTCAAATTTTCTTTCTAAATTGTGTTTTTGCTGGTTTTTGTATTTTTGGAGTTATAATGAAGTCACTCAATTAGAAAATCAGAACGTGTGTTTCCTTCATTCACTGTATTGTACCCTGGTTTGGACTCCTTAGGGAGTTTATTATGTGTTTTTTTGGCAGCAATAAATGTTTTGCATGGTTCCAAGATGGTAATTTCATTCAACAGTGTATGTGTTTTTCTTTTTTTTTTCTTTCTTTCTTTTTATGCACTGCTCATTCCCTCAAATGTGGCCATCTGTTTTTTGTTTTTTTTTTAATAGGAATTTCTAATGTATCACCCTATTGATGTAGTTACTCTTACTGTTTGTATGATCAAGTCTAGCTCTAATTTATTAAGAACTGTCAGGAAGAGAATTGTGCTGCCGCTTGGCATGCCAATGTGGTTTCCACTGATGGAGAGGGCACTGAGATGTGCAGGTCGTCATTCACCCTCTGTGAGACATTTGTTTTCTAGCACCTGGCCAAAGAAACAAATATCAGTTTGAGATTGTTCCAATAGGTAAGACATTGCACAAGGATTGAGAAATTTAAAAGAAAAGGCATTCAGATCAGTTTTAACACACCTATTTTTGCTAGGATGGCATTGTTATTTTTAGAAAGATATGTGTTTTGCCAGCAGGTGGTTAGTTGGGTAGAGGGGAGCTAGCATTTTCTATTCCACAGTAATCTGACTGTGGCCTAATCCCCCACCTCACCTAGGGGCAGCACATGACCCAGACCCGGCCAGACCAAAACTCAATCCCCTGGCTATGGTGACTGGTTTAGGGGCAGTTTTGTCATCTAAGAATTCTCTATGGCAGGGGTCCCCAACCCCTCAGGCTGAGGACCAGTACCAGTCCATGGCCTTTTAGGAACCATTCCACACAGCAGGAGGTGAGCAGTGGTGAGCATTACTGCCTGAGCTCTGCCTCCTGTCAGATTGGCAGTGGCATTAGATTCTCATAGGACCACAAACCCTACTGTGAACTGCGCATGCGAAGGAACCGGGCTGTGTTCTTCTTGTGAGAATCAGATGCCTGATCTGAGGTGGGACAGTTTTGTCCCAAAACCATCCCCCCACCCCACCCCAGTCCATGGAAAAATTGCCTTCTTTGAAATTGGTCCCCACTGCCAAAAAAAGTTGGGGCCTTGAGCTAGAACTATTATAAAAGATACTGTTTTTTTTTTCCCTGGGATCAAGAGCTGTCAAGATCATGAAAGCCTCAAATCATTATTTCCCATCGTGTGGGGAAAGACTAATAAGCCAATAGAGAGGGAAGTAGAGTTCAGTAATGGCAAGAGAGCAAGTTCTTATGGCAGCCTTGACCATGTGCATTCAGGCATTTAATTTAAGCCAGGCTTACCCATAAACTTTTTTTTTTCTTGCAGTATATAAACAACAAATTTCATTGTTAATGTCTGTTACTTGTAACTTAAAAAATCCTGAATAATGCAAAACTGCAAGAGAAATAAAAAGCAGACTAAAATGTGTATCATTTTTACATCCAAAGGAGATGACCATCCCAGTCATCTTCAGAATTGTCAGACCACAGTTGCAGTGTTGTCTTCTGTCTAGGTGTGTAACAGAGGACCGTGGCACTCTAGGGCACTGTTATGGACTAAATTATGTCTCCCACAATTCACTGGTTGAAGCCCATGACCTCAGTGTGACTTTATTCAGAGATAAGGCCTTTAAGGATGTAATTAAGGTTAAATTAGGTCTTAAGAGTGGGCCCCTAGTCCAATAGGACTGTGAAAGGAGGTGAAGACATGAGGGATGCTCATGCTCAGAGTAAAGGCCCCTCTGAGGACACAGTGAGAAGGTGGCTGTCCACAAGCCAAGGAGAGAGGCCTCCAGAGAAGGCAAACCTGCCAATACCTTCCTCTTGGGCTTCCAGAACTGTGAGAAAATACATTGCTGCCGTTAAGCTGCCCAGTCTGTGGTATTTTGTTATGACAGCCTGAGCTAACTAAGATAGGCTTCTCTTTCAAAAGAAAGAAAGAAGAACAAGGTGAGGGGACTCAAGACCACGTCTGAACGGCAGTCCATTGAAGATCCTGGAATAAAAGGCTCTGGAAAGACAATCACTGTCTAGTCATTTCTCCAAGGTGTAGCATCCAGGTAGAAAGCTAGATGACACTGATTCAAGGAATCACTTCCAGGAAAGCCCTTCTAACAGGGGCCTTCTGCTCAGTGTCTGAGACTTACCTTTTCTTCTTTCATTCCCCCAGGTAGAGTTAATCTTCCTTCTCGTATACTGTAAAACTACTTTTGCACCTACTTGTGTTTCTATACTTCTCACGCCCTTTTGTTACTGGATTTGTCATTCCCTGCCTTCTAGATATGCATTACTAGAAGGAGCACGTGACATTAATTCCAGGCCTGGCTGGTGTCCAGTATGTGTTTCAAGTCTTCAGCAGTGTTTGCTGAATGTACAAATAAAATATAGAATATTAGAACCAAAAAAGTTCCGTAGGTATCCCCTCGTTCAGATCTCTATGAGTCCCTCTTTTGGACACAGTGTTTACCTTTTACTTCCCCAGAGCAGACATGGCCAGTTCCCTTGAGGTATTTCCAGTGGGTAGTATTTCCGAAACAGCCACTATTTCCCAGGCAATCTATAGTTTTCTTCTTTCATTCATTCAGAGCTAAACATTAGGGATACAAATGGGATAGCTTCCATTTATTTATTCAACTATTGAGGGCGGAGAACTGTATTAACAATATGTCATTTAATTAACACCACATTCAGCAAGGTAGAAATTACAGAGGAGGAAACACACCTAGAAAGGGTCAGAGCTTGGTTGTGATCACCAGGTTAGTTAGCAACAGGACTGGAACTAGCTCTACGGATTCCCATTCTGCTGCTTTTCAGTGAGGGGAAAGTGTGGACTAAGGAAAGCTGAAATCATCCTGGGTAGGATACTGCAGATGGAGAGCTGCAGGCAGCAGAAGGAAGGAAGTGCCTGGCAACCAGCTCTGTAGATTTAATAAAACACCACGTTGGCCATGTCTATAGAATTAAGAGGAAAAGAAGGAAATTAAAATCTGAAGAAGTTGTGGCAAGTGGTGAGAATTGCTAAGCATGGACAGAGCAAATAAATCCACAGCAAGTTTTAAACAAACTGATCTTATCATGCTCTTGTCTGGACAAACTTCCCAGCTCTGTTGGGCCATAAATATTCTAACCTGCCATATCAAAGAGCAGAAGCGATGGACTCAGATGGCGGATAAGATTGCCCACCACTACCTCCTCTTGGTTTTAAAGCCCACATGGTCTGGACAGCCAGGGCTTTTAGTCCCAAATCAGGATACTGTCTTAACAAGGAGAGCAAGTCTGGGTCCCATTTGCATTTCACTTGTCCCTTTGTGCCATCAAACTTTTTTATTTTTAATAAGCTAGTTTTATTAATTGAAAAATTATTAACTGCTCATAATAAAAAACTTAAACAGAATAATGCTAGAACTTCACTGATGTCCGTCAGCTCTTGGCAGAGGTCACAGTTTGGGTGGGTAGTTGTCTGAGATGGTCTTAGGTACAAGTTAGTACCCTGTGTGCTGTGCCCTGGGGAGGGGGGAGGGGTGTGTGTGTCTGTAAAGAGAGAATATAGCTTTGATTACTCACAAAGATCAGAAACTAGGGATACAGTTTGGGTTATTGGTTACTTTTCCGACTTTTTGAGTTCTCTCGAATATATCCTGCCTCTCCCAAAAGCAGATGAATTCCTCAAGAGCGGGGACTGTGCTTCCTTCTGCAGCCATGCCAGACTGGCTTCTCCAGATGAGATTTCAGAAAACAGAATCATTAAACAAGTCACCAAATAAGTATAAGAACTGAAGGCAAAAAGGACAGGTGAGAACATTTGAGCTTTTCAAAGTTAAACCCTGGGGGCAGAGACCCTGTGAGTGACAAATATTTTAAAAATAGGATTCCTCATGTGAATACCCCATGATTTCAGCTTTTCTAACTTTCCACTAAGGGTTAGTACGAAGTTCAGTTATTTTCTAGTTAAAACAATCCTTGTTAGAGGCCATTTGAGACAGAGTTTTCACTCTTGTTCCCCAGGCTGGAGGGCAGTGGCACAATTTTGGCTCACTGCGACCTCCGCCTCCCGGGTTCAAGTGATTATCCTGCCTCAGCCTCCCAAGTAGTTGGGATTACAGGCATGCACCACCACGCCTGGCTAATTTTTGTATTTTTAGTAGAGACGGGGTTTTGCCATGTCGGTCAGGCTGGTCTCAAAGTCCTTACCTCAGGTGATCCACCCACCTCAGCCTCACAAAGTGCTGGGATTATAGGCATGAGTCACTGCACCCAGTTGTTAGAGACCTTTTAAAGCAAAACTTTAATCAGATGAATAATTTGGACACATAATATGGGTAAAATAACTAGAGTTACTGAAGTGTTGAATAAACCACATCTGAGAAATTTCTAAATCAACAACAACAGTGAGATTCTCTCTACAGTAGGGGATGGTAAGTAGTTTCCTAGCCTGGAATTGGTCTGTATCTTAACCCACTCTGTTCTCTCTGGCTTGTGTGTCTGGAGGGTGTGGCTGACTCCATGAGCTGCTTTTTGTTTTTGTTTTAATAGAGACAGGGTCTTGCTCTGTTGCCCAAGTTGGGAATGCGATCATGGGTCACTGCAGCCTTGACCTCCTGGGCTCAAGTGATCCTCTCACCTCAGCCTCCTGAGAGGCTGGGACCACAAGTGCACACCACTACACTGAGCTGATTTTTTTAACTGTTTTGTAGAGATGGAGTCTCATTCTGCTACCCAGGCTGATCTCAAACTTCTGGGCTCAAGGGATCCTCCTGCCTTGACTTCTCAAAGTGCTGGGCCTACAGGCGTGAGCCACTGTGCCCAGCCCCCATGAGCTTCTGTCCCTTTGTGTGTTTGCGTGTGGCACTTGAACAACCTCAGCAAATGGCTCAATGCACAGTGATCCTGTTACTAGCACTTTGCTGCCCTTACTACAGATTTTTACCAGCTCCTTTTGTTCCTCCATTTTCTGTCTTCTCCCTACTTTATGCATTTTTAACATTACTGTATTTTTTCTCTTTTGAACTCTTCTTTGTTTGCAATCTACCATGTAGCTTTTCCCTTCCCCCTGCATCTTCTCCTCGGCTCAGATTAGCCTCCCGTCTAGTCTACATTCAAACTACACATTCTCTGGACTTGGATTAGTTCTTTTTGTCATTGTTTCCCCTTGTTTTTCCTTTTAGCATGGGGAGCAGAGAGAAGGTAGGGTGTGGCTGCTCATCTGCCCCTGAGAAAGCAGCCATCTGGGCAGGGCGGAACGGAGCCCGACTCCTAGACAGCAAACGCAATTCACCCCAAGAAAGGAGGTCTTCCTTTGCTTTTACATCTCCCCGGTCTGCGCCAAAGGGTTTGTATGTTGAATAGTGAGGCACCTTCCCTGCGATGCGAGACCGGCAGGAGAGGTTTTGCCTCAGTGCATCTCCGCGTCTCCATTTAACTCATTACATTTACTGCCTGTGTTTTGGTCTACAAGTAGCTCTGAAAGCTTTCATAAGTCACTTAGCTGTTGTTTGCTGTAGTTTCATCCTCTTTGAAATAAGAATAATAAATGTGGGCATGGAAGAGCAAATGAAATAGAGGATGTAATAACATAAAGTTACTTTGAGAAATTAATGGTAGTTATTAGCATATTCCCCTGAAAAAGTATAATATGCTTAAGCTTCAATGTTTGTGGAGGCTAAAGCCACTCCATTTGGGATGCTAATGCCATGTTGAATTCTGATTGACCCCAGTTCCAGTCCAATAAACACTATAAATTCACAGTGATGTTATATTAATAATAATACATAATGTGCAGAAATGTGTACTTAGAAACAGTGGCGTTGTTGATACAGTATGGTTATTGTTAACAATAAATGTTCCTCTCGCCTATTCCTTTTAACTCCAAAGCTAGGAAGGCACTCACTTTTAAAAGGAGGAAGTTACGATTAGTAGCATGGAAAGGAAAATATAATGAACTTTTTTCCCCAGAACTCCCTGTTGTAAGATTATGCTCTCCTATTACAAGCCATGATATGTGAGGTGGGCTTGGATGCCTCCTTTTAATACGGTAATTGTAACATCCCTGTTTATTTCACGGCATAGTTTAAATAATTAAATGATATAATGTATCAGCACTTTGTGAACTGTCCTGTGATGCAAACATAAAAGAGGGCAGAATGTGGGCAGAAGGAGGGATGGGGTAGTTTTCCTGTGGCCAAGACCTGGGTCTGTGCCGCTTACTAGTCAAGTGGCCTGGAGCCACTCTCTGAGCTTCAGATTTCTCATATTTAAAGTGGAAATGATTGTAATAAATGTGAAGACCCCCACACACAGTAGGTGCTCAGTAAATGCCTTTTAAGAGATTATTATTAGACTTACATCCTGCTGAAACTGAGAAGTGATATTAGTGCAAAATACATCCCAGCCTTCAAAGATATTTTCAGTTGGGTATTGCCAAATGGATTTCACCATGGACTTAGACCCCATAAATAAATGTGTCAGTTTTAGTATATTTTTCCAGGTATTTTTTGGTGAAGTGTTTATTTGTGTGCCAACAGTAATACCTGACTAGAAAACCCTATCTGAAAGCTTTATGTTTGATTTCCAGAAGAAAACATTTCTAAGGTGGGAATCAATTAATTGGAGAACAGAGAATAGTGAATAGTTGTGCACTGATCTCTGAAGCCACACTGCGCAGTAAAAACAACTCAAGCTACAAATGGGAGCTGCATGTGGAATTTTAAATATTTAATAGCCATATTAACTAAAGTAAAAGGAACAGATCATACTAATTTTAAAAATGTATGTGTTTAAACTACTGTATCCAAAATATAATTTCAACAGTGTTACTATGGTAATATGAAAATTATTAAGTAACTATGTTACATTACATTTTTGTACTAAGTCTTTGAAATCTGGGCTGTATTTTACGCTAACATCACTTCTCAATTTGGACCGGCCACATTTCAAGTGCTCAGTAGTCACGCGTGGCTTGAGGCTACCAAAGGCTACCAAATTGAGCCCTGATGAACTGAGGCAGAAAGTAACTAAGACAGAGAATTTCAATTACATTGTTACATTTAGCAAATGGGTTTAAAAGTGCCGGGCCAAATAGAATTTCCAGAGTTACGTGATATTCTTTGTTCTGTATTAGATTTGCATTGATACAGGTTTCAGAATACTCTCTGAATTGCTTCTCATTTCTCTGCTACTGATAAGAGCAGTGGAGATGCTACCTCCTTAAACCTCCCCCATCCCTGGGCCCTGGGCCCAGCAACTTCTGGCCAGGGTGAATATGCCATGAGGGTGCTTCAGTAGCATTCACTGTGCCCAGGGCCAGTTCATATGCTTTTTTTGGTAGGAAGGTTTCTTTTTGGAGGCCAGGAGTTACTTTGAGAAATTAATGGTAGTTATTAGCACATTCTCCTGAAAAAGTATACTATGCTTAAGCTACAACGTTTGTGGAGACTAAAGCCACTCCATTTGGGATGCTAATCTGCCGTGTTGAATTCTGATTGACCCCAGTTCCAGGAATGCCTCTGAGATTTCTACTTTTATATACTCACCAACATTGATGTTATTGTAAATACATACTTACCATAAACCCTGCCCTTAGTCAAGTTTTCTGTGGTATATAAGCCCTGAGTCTGGTGGATGACAGTGCAGGGATCGACTCTCTCAAGGCCACATGAGATATGGCTTCTGTTTGTGAGTCCTTATTAAATTTTTCTTCCTGAAAAACTGGATTTGTCAACCTCTTTTTTTCAGCATTTCAGCTCCATCAACCTTTGTGGGTAGGTTTACATAGACCTGTTCACCGTGGAAAAACATTGAATAAAATTTTAGGGTTTTATAGGTCACTGAAATCCATCTGAGCACCTCCGGTTAGGAACCCCTCTGTATTAGGGTTCTCCAGGGAGTACCAATAGGATAGATATAGATGTAGATGTTGATATAGATATAGATATAGATATAGATACAGATATACAAGGGAGGACTTATTAGAGGTATTAAGTCATGATGATGAAGGTTGTAAAGTCTCATGATAGACCATCTGCATGCTGGAGACCCAGAGAAGCAAGTATTGTGGCTGAATCCAAGTCCAAAGGCCGGTGAGGGTGGGGGTGGGATGGGGTAGGGTGAGGTGCTTATGCAAGTCTTGGAGCCCAAAGGTTGGAGAGCCTGGAGTTCTGATGTCCCAGGGGCAGGAGAAGAAGTGTCCCAGCTCCAGAAGAGAGGGGAGTCACCTTTCCTCTGCCTTTTTTTTTTTTTTTCTTTTCTTTTAGACACAGGGTCTCACTCTGTTGCCTAGGCTGGAGTACGGTGGCACTGCAGTCATGGCTCCAGTCATGGCTCACTGCAGCCTCATGCTCCTGGGCTCAAGCAATCCTCCCACCTCAGCCTCCCAAGTAGCTGGGACTACAGATGCATGCCACCACGCCTGGTTAATTTTTAAATTTTTTTGTAGAGATAGAGTCTTGCTGTGTTGCCCATGCTGGTCTAGAACTCCTGGGCTCAAGCTGTCTTCCCACCTCAGCTTCCCCAAGTGCTTTTGCCCTTTTGTTGTATCTGGGCCCCCAGTTGATTGAATGGTACCTGCCCACATTGAGGGTGGGTCTTCCCCACTTAGTCCGCCAACTCTCATGCCAGTCTGGAAACACCCTCAGAGACACACCCAGAAATAACACTTTACCTGCTCTCTAGGTATTCCTGAATCCGGTCAAGTTGACGTCTAAAATTATCGATCACCTCCTCTTTCTATAATGGTTTATAATAGTATTATAGGGTGCGCCCATTGTGAGGGAAAAGGGGGTTGGGGGATTCACAACATGCGTGAACATGCATAGCATAGTTGTGAAAGAATATACAAGAAACTCATGACAGTAGTTCCCTTGGGAGGAAGCTAGGATGGGAAGGGAGATAGTCCCTGTTTTTTTTAATATTTTGACTTTCACAGCCCACAGTATTTCTTATACAGAGATTCTGGCTTAAATATACATACAATAACAACAAGAACAACAAACCCTTAATCCAGAATTACATATTAAAACTGTCAAGAAGACTTCAACCAAGGGCTATAGGAGAACAAACATAATTTGAACACTTTTAGTCTGCCAGGCACTGGGGAAGACGGATGAAGATTGATACTTGTCCTCTGAGAGCTCATAGCATAAAGACAGACCTGGAAGTAGACCATTGTAATTACAGTGTGACCCAAGGAGTGCCACAGGCAGACCTGGGGTATGTGTGGGTATCTAATTCCCCGGTCCAGGCTTCTTGGAGAAGACCAAGCCTAAACCGTCTCTACACATCAGCTGGAGGTAACCTATGCAGGGGTGGTCCCTGCTGCCTGAGTGGACAGTGAGAAATAGCATGGAGTGTTTCAGCAATGAGCTCCCCAGGATAGCTGGGATGTAAGAGTTGAAGCAGGCCCACTTTGGTGGGGGTTTGGAGGGGGGACCATGGAACATCTTTATACCACTTTCCTACTGGGAACAGTGCAGTGAGCCATGATTGCACCACTGTACTCCAGCGTGGATGACAGAGCAAGACCCTATAATTAATAAATAAATAAATAAATAAATAAATACTGGAGTGAAAGCTAGGCATAGAGACAATAAAAGGAGGGAGTGCCTAGTTATAGCTAGTGTGTTGTTAAATGCTGCCAGAGGGGTTGGTAAGCCTGGTGATGTAGTTAAGGCAGCCACCTCACTCCCCTCTGCAGTTGGGAGCCACTGCTCTATAATACAATAACAGTGATGATAAAAATAATGCCCACTTTGTGGAATTGTTTTGAGTATTAAATAAAAGAGTGTGTGGTATTTTCCAGAAGCTAGTGCATAACTCCTACTCCTGCCTTAATCCTCTGTTCCTGGCACCTCTTCCTGGTCATCTTTTTAAGTGTCCAGAGTAAGCCAAGGGCCCTCCTGTGCTCTCACATCCGCTGCTCTTGCCTCGTTATCACGCCTGCCACACTTTATCAGACATCTGAGTGTCTTCTTGAGGGCCAGGACTGCATTATGTTTACTTCCTATCCTTGGTGTTTAGCATGAGCATGTCACGTAATAGGTGCCCAATACATGTTTGTTAGGTGAAGAACTCTCTCGTGTAGGTCACAGTGATTTTCAGTCTGCAAAGCACTTCTCATATCCTCGGTCTCATTTGATCCCCACCAGCACTCAGTCAAGTTGAAAGGACAGGATTAATCTTCCATTTTGTCAGTGAACACACATTCAGAGAGGTAGAGCTAGGACTGTCAGCTGTGCTGACTTCTGCTGTACCACACTACCCATTTGAGGCGCTATTGATAAACTACAGCATTATTGTTTTTTTCATCTCTGTCCTGCCCTGGGCAGATCAGTAAAGCTAAATCAGCCAGTGGTGTTTGTTCTCCCTGGGTGTCTGTGTTTGTGCTTAATGGGCAGAATGAATTATGGAATGAATCAATGAATTCTTGGAATGCTCTGAGACCTGTGGGCACTGATGATTGTAAGTAGTCTTGACAACTTTTTCCTCCAGCCATGTCCTGCATCTCATGAAAGCCAGGTTTATTTCCAGCCTAATTAGAGCAGTAGGTCACCCAGAACAGCTCAGAGCAGAAATAAAATCTTCAGAAGAGACCTGTTTGATTTGATTTGATTTTTCCCCATTTTGTCACTGAAAAAAAAGTTGAAATTTCAAATCGTAGGATTACTTTCTCTGTAAAGGCCTCTGAGATAGCCAAATGATAAGAAGAACTCGGGAGACAGTGTGTTATACTTACTGAGTCAGCATCCTTAATGAGGAAATCCAAGATACTCCAATGAGCATTTCCTTCCAGTGTCATGTCGGCATTTAAAAAGTTTTGAATTTTGGAGTATTCTGAATTTCAGATTTTTGGATTAAGGATACTCAGCCTCACACATACAATGAGTATATATGAGGCTTAGGTCATTGAAGAAGGCATTGGGTTATTCTTTAAGAAACACAGCGTTGATTAAGAATTTTGACAAATAGACCAGGTGAGGTGTCTCACACCTGTAATCCCAACTCTTTGGGAGACCCAGGCGGGCAGATCACTTGATCTCACGAGTTCAACACCAGCCTATCTGACATGGTGAAACCCTGCCTCTACAAAAAATACAAAAATTAGCTGCGTGTGTTGGCCCTTGCCTGTAATCCCAGCTACTCGGGAGTCTGAGGTGGGAGGGTCGCTTGAGCCTGGGAGGTAGAGGTTGCAGTGAGCCAAGATGATGCCAGTGCACTCCAGCCTGGGCAATAGAGCTAGACCTTCCTCGCCCCGCCTCGCCAAAAAAAAGAATTTTGACAAATAATGGAAAGGAGGCCTGAACTAAACATCAGAAGGGTTGATTTCTTTTTTCTTTTTTTTTTTTTCCTTTGAGACGGAGTCTCGCTCTGTCGCCCAGGCTGGAGTGCAGTGGCGCGACCTCGCCTCACTGCAACCTCTGCCTCCCAGGTTCACGCCATTCTCCTGCCTCAGCCTCCCGAGTAGCTGGGGCTACAGGCGCCCACCACTGCGCCCGGCTAATTTTTTTGTATCTCTAGTAGAGATGGGGTTTCACTGTGTTAGCCAGGATGGTCTTGATCTCCTGACATCCTGATCCGCCCACCTCAGCCTCCCAGAGTGCTGGGATTACAGGCGTGAGCCACTGCGCCCAACAGGAGGGTTGGTTTCTAAACTCAGTTTAGCAGCCAGTATTTTGAGACCTTGGACAGATCTCTTTTTTTGTTTTACATGACCCCAGTTTCTTCATGAAGTCATTACACCAAGGACAGAAACTGTCTTTGGCTTTAATTTGAAAACAATCAGAGCTCAAAGTCAAAGCAAGTCTTTTGATCCAGTCTCTTACCTAAAGTAGATGGGTGCTATATAGTACCATTGGCTAGATGGTCAATGTCAAACCAAAATAGTTTTCCTGTAGCTTCCCCCTCTGAAAGCAGGAAGCATAGCCTATCTATCTCTGGACTCCCCGTACCCAAGCACCAGTGCCTGGTCCTAGTCATTGGTCAGAGTCATCTCCCTAGGGATCACACAGAAGGATTTGTTCTTTCCACTGAGCTCCATTGCACAGGTGCAGAGTCAGAGCTCACACTCTCCTTTCATCTCTCCAGGACAGAAGCTTTCCTCAGCCAGTTGTCAGATGTTACGATTTCTGTTTGCCTCATTATCTTAGTTACCATCAAGGAATGCTTCCAGGTTGGCAGTGCCTTGTTTATATTGCAATATCAAAAACTCATCTAAATATTTCATTTATGTAGCCTGGGTTACACATTCCGCAACCTATATCACAGAATAAACCAGGTCCCCAACCACTGTTCATTATTCAGATTCTGAGTTAGCCTGGTGTTTTTACAAGATACCTTATGGAGAGATTGGACACATGGGTAGAAAGTCCACAAATAGGTCCTGACAAAAATGCCAAGTGATGTTTGACAAAGGTAAAAAGTCCATTCAGTGAGAAAGTATAGCTTTTTCAGCAAATGGTGCTGGAACAGTTAGACACCCTTATGCAAAAAGAAGTGAATTTTGACCTAATCCTCACACATTATACAAAAGTTACTTCAAAATGGTTCATAAATATAAATATAAAATATAAAACTATAAAGCTTGAGACAATCTTCATGACCTGGAATTTAGGGAAGAGGTTCTTAGACATGACAGCAAAAGCACCATCCGTAAAAGAAAAAGGAGAAGTTGGACTTCATCAAATTAAATTTCATCAAAAAGATACATTTTCACTTCATCAGAATTAAAAACTATTATTCTGTGAAAGATAATTTTATAAGAATGAAAAGACAAGAGACAGACTTGGAAATAATATTTACAAATACAAAGGGTTTGTCTTCAGAATGTATGAAGAACTCTCAAAACTTAACTGTAAGAAAGTAATTCAGTTTTTTCAATTGGGCAAAAGACAGACACTTCACCAAAGAGGATATACAGATGGCAAATAAGCACGAGAGAAGATGCACAACATCATTAATCATTAGAGAAATGCAGGTTAAAATTAGGATATCATATGCACTTACTAGAGTGACTAAGATGAAATACTGACAGTGCCTTGGGGGTGCAGAGCAGCAACTCTCCTACACTGCCAGAAGGAATACAAAATGGCCCAGCTACTCTGGAAAGCAGTTTGGCAGTTCCTCATAAAGTTTTACATACAGTTAACATATAACCCAGCAATCCTACATAGTCACCCTATGGAAATGAAAACTTTCATGACCATTGCCAAAAACTGTGAACAACCCAAATTGTCGTTCGATTAAATGGATAAACAACTTGTAATACATACGTACAACAGAACACGACTCTGCATTAAAAAAAAAAAAGGAGCTAATTATTATTATTTTTTTTTTTTGAGACGGAGTCTCGCTCTGTCGCCCAGGCTGGAGTGCAGTGGCCAGATCTTAGCTCACTGCAAGCTCCGCCTCCCGGGTTTACACCATTCTCCTGCCTCAGCCTCCCGAGTAGCTGGGACTACAGGCACCCGCCACCTTACCTGGCTGGTTTTTTTTTGGTATTTTTTAGCAGAGATGGGGTTTCGCCGTGTTAGCCAGGGTGGTCTCAGTCTCCTGACCTCGTGATCCACCCGTCTCGGCCTCCCGAAGTGCTGGGATTACAGGCTTGAGCCACCGCGCCCATCTGGGAGCTAATTATTAATAACACAGCAGCTCAAATGAATCTCAAAGGCATTACACTGAGTAAAGGAGGCCTAAGAAGTCATAAAAGGCTACATGTTACATGATTTATTAACATGACATTTTCCTAAAGACAAAACTATTGAGAGGGAGAACAGATCAGTGGTTGCTGGGAATTGGTGGGGGTGGGTATGACTACAAAGGGAGAGCTAGGGGAGCTTGGGAGTTATGGCACTCTTCTGCCTTCTGATTGTGGTGGTGGTTACATCACCAATCTATACAGGTGTTACATTCGTGGAAATGAAATAGAAGCAAAACCAAACCAAGCAAAAAGGTCTGAAAAACAAAAACTCTAGTAATTTAAGTGGTGAAGTAGTTTTGCATTATTTGATTTGTAATTAACCAAGTCTAGCTAATGTGTCCTATTTTTCTTTAAATGTTCTTTAAAACCACTGGAAATCATTGAAAGGAAGCAGAAGATTTGGAAACTTCTAGCTTGGGAAATAAACGGTTCTCAGGTCCAGTTCGTAGGCTTGCGTCAAAGTGTGTGAGCGTCGTTCAAGTTCACAGGAATTGCCTGGAAGCCGAAGAGCACATGTATTGCAACTGCTGTATTCTAGGGAGGCCTTTTTTTGCCAGAAGTGCCCTTGCTTCGTTTTATGCCTTTTTACTCTCTGGACAGCTGAAATAACTTGAGAATCATCACCCTGGATGCAGTCCTTTCTACTGAGTATTGTTTCTGATGTGAGTCAGAATGATGGGATGGTTTTCTTCAACAGTCTCAAAATTCTCCTGTTACTTCATAACCCAGTTGGAAGCATTTATATTTTCAGTCTGCATTTGGGGCATTTTTAAACAATAGCTTTATTGAGATATAATTTACATACCATGAAATTCACGCCTTGAAAGTATACAACGCAGTTGTTTTTAGTATATTCACAGAGTTTTGCAACAATCACGACAATTAATTGTAGAACGTTTTTATCACCCCAAAAGTAGATTCAACCCACTAGCAGTCAGTCTCCCATCTCCCGCAGCCTCTCCTCACCAGCCCTAGGCAACCCCAATCTACTTTTTTCTCTATGGATTTGCCCCTTTTGAACATATCGTATGCATGGAATCAGACAATATGTGATTTTTGTGATTGATTTCTTTCACTTAGCCTAATGTTTCCAAGGTTCATCCATGTTATAGCATGTTTGCATCACTTTTTGAGCCATTAAGTTGCACAAGTTTTCTGGCCTCTTTACAAAGCAGGATTTACGTTAGTCGATCCTCGCTCAAGGGGACACAGGTATAAAGGAAGCAACAGTGGACTACCATAAATGAGGATTGTAAATCCCCCAACTCCCACCCTCTAAAAACATTTTTTTCCAGTGTTAACAGTGGTTATCTTTGGGGAAGAAAGGATCGGGGAAAGGAGAGGAGCTTTAATTTACCTTCTGTATCTTCCTGTACTTTGAGTTTTCTATCTTTAAACATATATAACTTTAAAAGAAATGTCAACAGGAGATATCTCAGTGGGGAGCTAACGTGTCCTTGCTACTGCACTCCAGCCTGGGCGACAGACCGAGACTCCGTCTCAAAAAAAAAAAAAAAAAAAATTTAATTCATATTTTAACAATATTTGCTACAAGTGTTTATTTCTCTCCATAATGCTATATTATTTGTGTATGAGCTCATGATTTTTTTTTTTTTTTTGAGATTGGGTCTCACTCTGTCCGCCAGGCTGAAGTGAAGTGGTTAAGATCGTAGCTCACTGCAGCCTCAACCTCCCAGGCTCAAGCAGTACTCCCGCCTCAGCTTCTTAAGTAGTTAGGACTACAGGCAGGCACCACCACGCCCAACTAATTAAAAAAAAAAATTAAGGAATGGGGGTCTCACTGTGTTGCCCAGGCTCGTCTCGAACTCCTGGCCTCAAGTGATCCACCTGCCTCAGCCTCCCAAAGTGCTGGGATTACAAGCGTGAGCCACTGCACCCAGCCTTATTATTTTTACTAGCATACAGTAGTTCCCCCGCCTCATCCATGGTTTTGCTTTTCACTGTTTCAGTTACCTGAGATCAACTTTGTTCCAGAAAAATTCAATGACAAGTTCTAGAAATAATTTGTAAATTTTAAATTGTAGGCCATTCTGAGTAGCATGATGAAACCTTGCACTGTCCTGCTCCGTCCTGACTGGACATGGATCATCTCTTTGTCCAGCCTATCCACGCTGTCCACACTACCTGCTTGTCAGTCACTTAGCAGCTTATCAGATCTACTCTTGCCTATGGTGTATACATAGGGTTCAGTACTGTCATGGTTCCAGGCATCCACTGGGGGCCTTGGAACATGTATCCCCATGGATGAAGGTGACTTCTGTATAATCTTCTTCTGGTTTCTTAATCTCTTTTCCTTCTTAAATTCTATTTGTCTGATATTAAAATTGCTAACGTAATTTTCTTTTTACTTATAACAGCGTTATAACTTTTCTATTTCTTTATTTTCAGTGTTGAAGCATTCATTGGTTTTAGCTATCTTGTGTAGACTTCGTAACTCTGGTTCTTGTTTTTTATTCAATCTAACAATTCCTGTCTCTTGGCCAGTAATTGTAACCTGTTTATAGTGTGGTCATTGCTGTTATATTAGCACAGCAGTCTTCAAACTGGGGCATGTTTATTCCTGGGGGTACATAAAGACTTCCTGGGGGTAAATTGGCAAGGGAGCCAATTCCCTGATTTCTCACTTCCGTGTATATTCCAGGCCAGTGTTGATCTGTTAGGAAATGTGCCTGCGTGCTGCTGCTCCTTTCTCCCATCAGCTTTCGTGTTTCTCCTCTCAGTGTACAGAAGACAGACACATCACCGACCCCTTCCACATTTTACAATGCGTCCTTAGCTCACCTCAGGACATAATACCTCGGTGAACCAAACAGAAATAATTTGAGAACTCGTTGGCCCTAAAAGAGAGTCTCATAAAAGCAAAGCAAAGAAGGTCTCTGTGAAAAATAACAGAAGGGCAGGTCTTTTCTCTTCCAGGCTACCAACTCATGGCGCATCCCCATGCCTTACCTATCTGGTAGTTGGTTTTAAAACTAAGAATCTCGAAGTGCTGTGCTTTCACTGTGATGTGTAGAGCATGTTTGAGTTGAAAATAAGGTCAAACTTTTTCTGACGGAAAGTAAATCTGATTCGCCTGAATGGTTGACAGAGCAGACAGGCTTTGCCAATTATGTTTTATGTCAGACCTTTTTTGTAAATTCTGAAACAGCTTACACTTACATATTAAATTGCATTTATAAATGTAATATATTTAACACATGCATGTCATATATAATGTTTCTAAATATTATATCTTTTTGCAGCCATTTAAATTTATCTTGAAAAATTGGTGTCACCTTAAAAATATGCAGGAGGGGCCAGGCACGGTGGCTCATATCTGTAATCCCAGTACTTTGGGAGGCCAAGGCAGGAAGATTGCTTGAGCCCAGGAGTTCAAGACCAGCCTGGGCAACATGGTGAAACCCTGTCACTAACCAAAAATACAAAAATTAGCTGGGCATGGTGGTGTGTACCTGTAGCCCCAGCTATTTGGGAGGCTGAGGTGGAGAATTGCTTGAACCCAGGAGGCAGAGGTTGCAGTGAGCAGAGATTGCACCACTGCACTCCAGCCTGGGCAACAGCAGGAGACCCTGTCTCAAAAAAAAAAAAAAAAAAAAAAATGCAAGATATACAGATTTTCTAAATACTTTTAGAAGGTATGTGTATTAGTCTGCGTGGGCTGCTGTAGCAAAATATCATAGACTAGGTGTTTTAAACAAGACATTTATTTTCTCACAGTTCTGGAGGCTGGGAAGTCCAAGATCAAGATGCCCATCAGTTCAGTTTCTGGCAAGGACCCTTTTCCTGGCTTGCAGATGGCCACCTTCTTGCAGTGCACTCACCTGGCAGAGAGAAAAAGAGAGAGTGCACATGAGAGCATGCACATGTTCTGGCATCTCTTCATACAGAAACACTAATCCTATCAATCAGGGCCCTACCCTTAGGAGCTCATGTCACCTTAATTGACTTTCCGTAGGCCCTGTCTCCAGTTGAGGGTTAGGGCTTCAACATATGAATTTTGGGGGACACAGTCCATAGCAGTACACAAGCAAAAAATAAAAATAAAAAATAAAGATCAACATGCTTTTATTACTGCTGTCTTATTCTATATTTTCTATTTTTTATGCTTTTTCTCCTTGTTTTTTCTCGTTTCGCCTTCTGATGGATATATTATATTTCTTCAGTTGAGTGAGAAACTATAGGTTCTATTTTTATTCTCCTCATGGCTACTCCTCCCTTAGTGTGACCCATGCTTATACTTATTTTTCTTTATCGTCGTTTTAAAGCTTGTCAGTGTCTGCAGCTTCCGTCAGTCTTTAATGTACTCTTACCGCCTTCTGTTCTTCATAGAATAACACCGTATACGTATACAAAAGTTGCTGTGTCGAATTTTCGAGCAAAGTTATGGATATTTTACTTAAAAATAGTCATTGATTATTGTTGTTTATTCAAACATCATTAAACCTTAGGCAATAAGAAACTTCATGAGATTTTTGTTTTAATGTGAATGTACTAAACACCACTGGATTGCACACTGTAAAATTGTGGCTGTGTAACCACTATCTTTATCTAGTTTTTATATATTTTTATCACCCAGATTTAAGCTATTCTCCCACCCCAGCCTCCTGAGTAGCTGGGACTATAGGCACATGCTACTGCACCCATGTTTTTTTTGTATTTTTTGGTAAAGACAAGGTTTCACCATGTTGCCCAGACTGGTCTCAGACTCCTGGGCTCAAGCAATCCTGCCTCAGCTTCCTAAAGTGCTGAGATTACAGGTGTGAGCCACTGTGCCCAGCTCCTCTTGCATAGTTCTTTTTATCACAAAAGGAAGTTCCATATTGATTAGTCTGTTCCTTCACTTCGTATCAATCATTTTTTTTGTATTTTATGATGTTTTGACATCCTTTTTTTTTTTTTTTTTGAGACAGAGTCTGGTTATGTCACCAGGCTGGAGTGCAGTAGCACGATCACGATCCCAGCTCACTGCAACCTCCGCCTCCCAGGTTCAAGCGATTCTCCCGCCTCAGCCTCCCGAGTAGCTGGGATTACAGGCATGTGCCACCAAGCCCAGCTAACTTTTGTATTTTTAGTAGAGACGGGGTTTCACCATGTTGGCCAGGATGGTCTCGATCTTCTGACCTCATGATCTGCCCTCCTCGGCCTCCCAAAGTGCTGGGAATACAGGAGTGAGCCACTGTGCCCAACGTTTTGACATCTTTATGGGGCCTTGTTGGCTGGGGAAGAGACTACCCCTCCCAGGGTTAGCTAATTCCTAGAGACAATAAGAAGAAGCTTTTGTTGGTGAGTCTGTCTTTCATATACAAACCAACCAATCCTGAGTCCATACCCCAGCCACTTTCTTTATCTGATGCTCACACACCAAGCCAATATTTCTCCTGCTCTAAATCAACCCAGAGCCAGGTTCCAGACAGCTAGGGACACCTCGTAGGCCCCAAAGCCTGCTAGAATTATTCAGTTGTAGCCTTTTCTAAGCCATTTATCCTGCCTGCCTTGCCTTCCCTATGGAAGCCCCAGTAAGGGCTGTGGCCTGTGCCTTCCCCTTGCTCCTGTCTCCTTATTGACTCTGGTGCTTCCCCCGTGGCCCTGCATGTTGTGCTGTGCCTCTTATTTTGTGGGGGAACTGTGAATGACATTAAACTTTTCTTTCAATGGCACTGACCTCTTTGTGTCATTCTCAGTGACCTTTATAAATTAAGACCCAGGCACACATCCCCTGTCACCAGCCTGTGACAACCACTAATCTGTGTCCTGGCCAGGCACAGTGGCTCATGTCTGTAATCCCAGCACTTTGGAAGGCCAAGGCGGGCAGATCACCTGAGGTCAGGAGTTCAAGACCAGCCTGACCAAAATGGTGAAACCCCATCTCCACTAAAAATACAAATTAGCTGGGCCTGGTGGCACATGCCTGTAATCCCAGCTACCTGGGAGGCCGAGTCAGGAGAATTGCTTGAACCTGGGATGGGGAGGTTGCAGTGAGCTGAGATCGCAGCATTGCGCTCCAGCCTGGGCCACAAGAGTGAGACTCCTTCTAAAAAAAAAAAAAAAAATCTGTATCCTGTCTCTTTAAATCTGCCTATTCTGAGTATCATATAAATATAGTCATATAACATGTGACCTTTCGTGTCTCACGTTTTTCTCTGCACATAATGTTTCGTAAGGTCTGTCTGTTGTAGCGTGTGTCAGTACCTCATTCCCTCTTCATGGCTTAAAAATATTCAGTTGGATGCTCCCACGTGTCATAGCCTGCTATTTATTCCTAGGGGTAAATTTTCTTTTTGCTAGAATATATACAGTGAAATTTTTCCAAAGAAGGTCTGTACCTGTAAAACTTTCTGAAATCTTGTATACCTAAAAATATATTTCTTTCTTCCTTGCATGTGTATGATACTTTAGATTGGTATGGAATGAAATGTAAGGTTCAAAAATTTGTTTCCTCCAGCATTCTGAAGATAATACCTCATTGTTTTACCCTAGTTGAGGTGAAGAAGTCTGGTCTGATTTTTGTTCCTTTGTAGGTGACTTGGTTTTATGTGGAAAGCTTTTAGAATTGTCTCTGTCTCTGCTGTTATTAGATACCATAATTGGTGTTTGTGTCTGTATGTGTACATGCACGTTGTTTTCTTTTTCTTTTTTTTTTTTTTTTTTGAGATGGCGTCTTGCTCTGTCACCAGGCTGGTGTCAATGGCTCGATCTTGGCTTACCACAACCTCCGCCTCCTGGGTTCAAGCCGTTCTCCTGTCTCAGCATCCTGCGTAGCTTGGATTACAGGCATGCGCCACCAAACCCTGCTAATTTTTGTATTTTTAGTAGAGACGGGGTTTCACCATGTTGGTCAGGCTGGTCTTGA
Organism: Macaca mulatta; assembly: GCF_049350105.2. NCBI lineage: Eukaryota > Metazoa > Chordata > Mammalia > Primates > Cercopithecidae > Macaca > Macaca mulatta. Next base: position 173,391,732 of record NC_133412.1, read on the forward strand.
ACTCGTGACCTCGTGATCCGCCCACCTCGGCCTCCCAAAGTGCTGGGATTACAGGCGTGATGCGCCCGGCCCACCCCTTTCAGTCTGAGCTCTTACATCTTTCTTGAATTCTACAAAATTTTCTGTCATTTCACTTCTCTCTCTCTTTTTTTTTGCTTCTGAGATGCCTTTTACACAGAAATTGATACTTCTGTCCTCCCTGTCCCTTTTTCCCTACCTGATGTTTTAGGGTCAACTCTTTGACCCGATTCTCAGTTTCTCATCTTTGCTGCTTCTGCTGAGCATATTTGTTGAGTTCTCTATTTCAGCAATTATATTTTTATACTAAAAAAAAGTGCTTGGTTGTTCTTCCTTATGGCTTATTCTCACTTAATGTTTTAAGTATCTTCCCTTGTGTCTCCAAAGACATTTATTATACTTATTGGATTTTAAAATTCTATTTCCCATGGTAGAGGTTGCTTCATTTGTTATCTGTCTTTTAAGTTTTTCTTTTATGGTACTTGCGTTTCTCTGAGACGTTACAATTTTCTTCTGGGAATTAGTAATGATTTCCTTAGAATATTCGGTTTCCTTGGCTGGCATATATGGTCTACTTCTGCTGCAGATGAGTTTAACCAGGAGTGTGGTTGAAAGGGAGTACCTCAGGGCAGGGTGGCCTGGTATCAGAGGCTAGACTCAGCAAACTCTAGGCTTGAAAACACAAGGCCCGATCTGTCCCCTTTTTATACCACTAGTAATTCGTGCACTTCTTGAGTCCCAGTCCTTTCAGGCAAAATAGCTTAACAAAGATTCTGAACACACACCATGTACCAAGAATTGTGCTGCCCACAATTGATTATAAAAGATAAATAAGAAATGATAGTCGCTTCCTAAAGGGGTAATGCTCTGTGACCACTAAATTGATAAAATTACAAAATACAGAAGTAGCACAGTGCAGGAATAATTTTCTCTGTCCTGGGGGCTCAGTAAACACTTGATTAAAGAAGATATAGGCAAATTGGATCTTGAAGGACAAACCCAAGTTTGCCTGTAGATGGGGTAAGAAGTCATTTCAGGAGGTGAGGACAGCTGTGTTTACAAGGCACAGGAGCCTGAACCACCAGGGCGTGTACAGGAAACTAGATTTCCCATTCCAGGAGTCTGGTGGTGGGATTTTACCTTTCCCCTTTACTTCTCCCTTTATATGATGAAAGATGTATGTGGAGAAAGATTATATGTAGCATAGTGTCCTCAGGAACACAAGTCCACGGAAGTCTAAGGTCACAGATACTGGTGAAGAGCCATATTACAGTCCCCCTAAGAGATTGCTCAGCTGACATCGGAGTTTCTTTATTTGGCCATTTACGCTTTCTTTCCAGATGCTGTAACTCTGGAAATGAAACATTTTCTGACGACAGGTCTCAGATCATCAGAAAGATTATTTGGAGTTGTTTTTTGTTTTTTGTTTTTTTTTTACCTGAGTTGTTTGTTCTTCATGTCTTCCCTCTGGTATGATAAACATTTGGACTTCACAGAGCAGGCAGGCTTAGGCAGGCCCTATCAGCAAGAGCTGAACCTGAACTGTGAGTGAACTGGGAAGGAAAAGGCACTTTAGCGTCTTGTGGCTGGCTGAGCTTTTTTAGTGTGAACTTTTTAAAGAAATGTCTCTCAGGCAAAGTAGTTGAGAATAATAGAATCTCTGGCAGATCCAATTTCCATTTTGGTTTTTGGAGTGATAGTTGAGGTTCCAGGAGTCAACTAATGATAGCACATATAAAATATTATATTTTAAAAGCCTACTGCAGCATTGTTAATAGGATTTCATAATCCTTTGTACATAATCCTTTGTACTCAAAACACCCTGCCTTCTTAACACAAATTCTCATGAAATGTCAGTATTATACAAACATAATTCATTTCTGGTTAGTGAAGGACCCTTTCATTCACAAACATCCCAATGAGAAAGAAAGAGAGGTGAGATTAGTCTGTTTACAGAAAAGAAAACTAAAACCCACAGAAGAAAGTTGACTTTCCCAAGTCACCACAGCAAGTTTTTGAACTAGATCTCCTAAGTAGAGTATCTTCTAGTATAGCTCTATGATTTATTTTCAGCCCACTCTGCTTTCTGTTGGGGTCTGGATACATGGAAAGCACATCTTTTAATTCAAGTCAACACAGTTGTTGTTTATTGAGCATTTACTGTGTTCAAAATCCAAAGCCAAATGCCTTAGGATTTAATATCAATATCCTGTATGAGTTGATGCCCTTCTTCCTCATTAATTAATTAATTTATTCGTCCATGCATAGTTATTCATACAATCACCACTTACACTGTACCTGCTACCTAAGCAGTATACCAGGTGCTGAGTGCAATTCATGGTGTCACATTATAAGATGCTACCTTAAACAGGATATGTTTCTTAACTTGCTCACTAAATTGCTTCACAAGTGTCAGCAGTTTCTATTCCATCTTTCCAACATTTTCTGTTGCCCTGACATGGTCGATTTAGGAATTGGTACCATACCTGTAGTACATAGTTATTTATAAGATCATTTTTTTCCATCGGACCTGGAGACACCAGGGTCAAAGTAGAGACCTGAATGCCCAGGAACGTACAGCATGTCAATAACAAAGCAAGGGCTGGAATCCCTGTCTCATAGCACCCTGCTCAGAAAGCTTGCCACATTTTTTGCTGCTTTTCATAATTCTTCTCAATGCTTTATTAAAGCTAGATGATAGAGTTAAAATAATAGCCCCAGAAGGTTCACTCTTACGTGTTACCTACCTAGTGAAACCGATAAAAGGTAGTAGTAACATGTGAAGGACAGAGGAAACGAGGGGTGAAACTGAAAGACACTTCTCACAGAGAAGATGTTTACTCTTAGGCTAGCATCTTCAGAAAATGAGAAAGAATACCCTTTTGTAGTTTAATAATCATAATTGACTTCTGCTTCTGGCCATGGCAGAATAATGGTAATGACTTGCTCTCTTGACAGAAACAACTACGAAACTGTGTAAAATATGTGAAGCAACTGAATATAAAAAGGGTACTGAGATTCATGGAAGATATTAAATCCCTGCCATTTTCAGACTTTGGACAGACAGGATAGGACTTTGATTCTTGAGAGAGGAAACGCCATGAGAAGCCCCTGGCTTTCTGCCTGCAGTTACCATCTAGTCTCGGCATGGAGTGGTGGAGCCCAAATGGAAGGGTGATTTTAGTCAGCTCGGGGCAGACATTAGAATTCTATGCCACTGAAATAGTTGGAGTTTGCAGGGCAAGGAACTAGAGAAATGGAAGCCCTGTGATGGGGCAAAGACAGCAGAGTTCTTTGTAAGGATTCTAGTTGGATTGTTGGCTGAGAGCTGGGTGTGCATGTGCAGAGTGAGACTCTTCATGAGGCCTGGCAGAGATCACCGGCTGTAGGGCTAAGAACCCAATGATGATGCCAGAGGTCATTCAGTTCTGGGAGATGTTGCAGATCCAGCTTAACCTGAATGAAGAAACTTCCCTGAACACCTCAGGCATTCAGTTGAGATCCCAGAACGTCACACCTTAGAAGTAGGACTGTGCTCTTGAGTCAGATGCGGGTGGGGGGTGGGGGGTGGAGTTGGGGGGTTGTTTAGGGGAGGCACACCCCTAAGGCTAAATTCAAAATGGAAATAGAACTGAAGAAAGGTTTGAGCCAAGCTTGGTAGCACCAAAAGGATCTGCCAGTAATCTCCCTGACTACCAGAACAGACTTTACATCTTTAAAGAAAGATAGCATAATCCAGACTTTCTGCAATGTATCATACTGTATCTAACATACAATCATAAGTTAGTGGACATACAGAGTCAGAAAATGTGACATATACTTAAGGGGAAGAAAGCAGTCAGTAGACCCTGAAATGCTCCTGAAGTTGGAACAAACAGGCAAGTTCTTCAAGTTACCCATAATAAATATGTTCACAGACTTTAATAAAAGGTGGATAAAGTGAACAAACAGGAAATCCCAACAGAGAAATGGAAATTATAAAAAACTTGCCCATTGAAAATTCTACTACTGGAAATGAAATGAAAAATTTACTGGATGAGACTAAAAGTGGATCAGAGGTCCAGAAGAAAGGGTAGTGGACTTGGAGATGGATCAATAGATATCTAGTCTGAAAAATGGGAAAATATTTTAAAAAGAATTACCAGTGCCTTGTGATAATATCAGGAGGTCTACATACATGTACTTGGAGTGCCAGAGGAAGAGGAGAAAGAGAATGAGGCAGAAGAAAAATAATTGAGGAAATAATGACTAAAATTTCCCAAATTTGGTGAAAAACCTTAAATTACATACCTAAGAATCTCAATGAAACCCTAGCAAAATCAATGCAAAAAGAACCACACCTAAACCCATCACAGTCACACTGCTGAAAACGAAAGAAAAAGAAAATATTAAAAATGACCAAAGGAAAAGGGATCCATTACGTACATTGTATGTGAATGATGGCTGACTTCTCAGAAACCGTGGAGGCCAGAAGACAGTGAAACAATACCTTTAAAGTGCTGAAAGACAAAAAAACCCTCAGTATTCTCTATTCGCAAAAAGTGCTTTGAGGCTTGAAGACAAAGATGTTTTTCAGATAAAAGAAAAGTAAGAGAATTTTATTGCCAACTTACCTGTTGTACAAAAAATGCTCAAGGAGGCCGGGCACAGTAGCTCACGCCTATAATCCCAGCCCTTTGGGAGGCCGAGGTGAGCGAATCCCTTGAATCCAGGAGTTTGAGACCAGCCAGGGCAACATGGTGAAACCGTTCTCTACTAAAAATACAAAAATTAGCCAGGCATGGTGGCGCATACCTTTAGACCCAGCTACTCAGACGGCAGGAGGCAGGAGAATCATTTGAGCCTGGGAGGCAGAGGTTTCAGTGAGCCGAGATCACACCACACCAGTGTACTCCAGCTTGGGTGACAGAGCAAGACCCTGTCTCAAAAAAACAAAAAGAAATTCTAAAGGAAGTTCCTCAGGCTGAAAAAAAAAAAAAAAAAAACAAAAACAAAAACAGGAAATTCAGATGTTCAGGGATGGATAAAGATTACTGGAAAAGAGAAATATATGAGTAAACATAAAGACTTTTATTTCTTCAATACACACACACATATGTACACACACATGACTCTTGAACAATCCAGGGGTTAGGGTGCTGGCCCCTCACACAGTTAAAAATCCACCTAAAACTTGCATCCCCTAAAATTTAACTGTTAAGAGCCTATTGTTGACAGGAAGCCTTACCAATAACATAAGCAGTTGGTTAATACATACTTTGTTATTATATGTATTACACACTGTATTCTTATAATTAAGCTAGGGAAAAATTTTATTAAAATCATAAGTGAAAATATATTTTAATTAGTTTCACTAGTAATTAATTGGAAATGGATTATCTTAAAGTTCTTCATCTTTGTCATCTTCACACTGAGTAGGCTGAGGAGGAAGAGGAAAAGGAGGGGTTGGTCTTGCTGTCTCAGGTGTGGCGGAGGTAGAAGAAATTTCATGTGCAAGTGGACCTGGGTCAGGCGTGGTGGTAGCTCATGCCTGTAGTCCTAGCACTTTGGGAGGCTGAGATGGGAGGATTGCTTGAGCCCAGGAGGTTGAGGCTGCAGTGAGCTGTGATTGCACCACTATACTCTGGCCTATGCAACAGAGCGAGACCACATCTCAAAAAAAGTAGTAGTATAATGGACCTATGAAGGTCAAACCTGTGCTGTTCAAGGGTCAGCTGTATATATATATATATATATATATATATATATATATATATATATATATATGATTGTCTAAAACAAAAATATATAACATTATATTTTGAGTATGTAACACATATGACAGCTACACCATAAAGGGTGGGAGTGGAGAATGAAATTAAGCAATTATGAAGTTCTTAACATTTTACTGAAGTGGTACAATATTAACTCAGTGTACTTTATAAAGTTAAGAATGTATATTGTAATCCCTAGAAAGACCTGTAAAAAAATAGAGGTATAGCTAAAAAGTCAACAGAGAAATTCAGATGAAATTCTGAAAAGTATTTAGTTTACCCACAAGAATACAGGAAACGAAGAACAGAGGAACCAGAAACAGACGAGACAAACAGAAAACAAATAGCAAAGTAGTAGACCTATATCCATCTGTATCAATAAGCTAAATGTAAATAAACTAAATACCCCAATTAAAAGATAGAAATTGTCAGACTGGGTGAAAATGCAAGACTCAATCATACACTATCTATAGGACAAAGATACAAATCAACTGAAGGTGAAAGGATGTGTAGTAGGCAGAGTAATGCCATCACCCTGCCCTAATCCCTAGAACCTGTGACTCTGTGACTTTACATGGGATGGGCATGGTAGCTCATGCCTGTAATCCTAGCACTTTGGGGGCCAAGGCAGGAGGATCACTTGAGACCAGGAGTTTGAGACCAGCCTCAGAAACATAGCAAGACCCCATCTCTATTTAAAAAAATGTTTTTAAATTAGCCAGGCATGGTGGTGTGTGCCTATAGTCCTAACTACTCAGGAAGCTGAGATAGGAGGGTCACTTGAGCCAGGAGTTTGAGGCTGCAGTGAACTATGATCACACCCCACTGCATTCCAGCCTGGGTGACAGCGATAGACCCTGTCTCTAAAAAAGTAAATAAATAAAATATTACCTTACGTGGCAAAAACGACTCTGGAGATGTGATTAAAGTTGTGGACCTTGAGATGGAGTGGTTATCTTGGATTATCCATTGGGTCCAGTCTAGTCACATGAGTCCTTAAAAGTAGAGAACCTGTCCACACCGTGGTCAGAAAGACATGTCGCTGTGGAAGAAGGGTCGGAGCAATGCTGCGTGCTTTGAAAGCGGACAGAGGGGCTATGAGAAAGCAATGCAGGCAGTGTCTAGAAGCTGAGAAAGGTGAGCAAGAGAGACCCATGTGGGACTTCTGATGATGTTGGGCTTCTTACCTCCTATGATCTTACAAAACTCTTAAGATAGTAAGTGTGTGTGTTATAAGCCACTCAGTTTGTGGTAATTTGTTACAGCAGTGCAGAAAACCAATGTGGCATGGAAAAATGTACCTAATAAGAGCTTCAAAACCCATGAAATAAAGAGTGACAGAATTAAAGAGGGAAATCCAGTCACAGTTGGAGATTTCAGGACCTTTCCCTCAGCAGTTGATAGAATAATTAGACAAAAACAAACAACAGCAACAAAAAGTAACAAGGACATAGACGTTCTGAACAGTACTATTAACCACCATGACCTAATTGACATTTTAGAACACTGCACCCGACCAGTTTCAGAATACACATTCTTTCCTTGTGCGTATGCTGCATCCGCCAAGGTAGACTGCATGCTGGGCCATAACGCACATTTTGATAAATGTGAAAGGATTGAGATCATACCAGGAAAAACAAAGGAAGAAGTCACACCAAATATGTTCTCTGAGCCCAGTAGAATTAAATTGGAAATAAGTAGCGACACATATAGGAAAACACCAAATATTTCAAAATTTAACAAAGCACTTATCAATAATCTATGGATAAAAGAAGAAATCACTAGAGAAAATTAAAAATATTTTGAACCAAAAGAAAAAAGAAAACTGCAATACATCCAAATTGTGGTTTGCAACTAAAACAGTGCTTAAAGGGAAATGTATATCATTAAAAGCCTCTTAAAAATGCATTTTTAGCATTCAAAGTGCATTCATCTCTGCAATTAGAACTGATACTTCTTTTGTACTGTACTCTGTACAACTATTTTTCACTATATCAATATTTTAATGGATCTATTAAATATTTGCTAACATTATCAAGCCATGGCCACAAGGTGAGTACTGGAACCAATACAGGGAACAGAGGGATGTCAAGAGGAAACCTAGAACCTTAATGGTGAATGGGCTATAGAAATCATCTCAGGTCCCCTTAGTATACTGATCGAGAAATCCATGACCAGAGGGCAGAATTCTTCTTTCCTAAGCCATAAAAGTCCTTTAAGGACCAGTACGGTCGTTCTGAATTTTTTGTCTGTGATTTCTAACACAGTGCATGCTTCTTAGTGAGTTCTCAGTAGATTTTGAAAGAAAGATTGAACTGGATTTTATCTTCATGAGAACCCTGTTGGAGATAGGCAAAGTAAGTATAACTAACCCCATTTTACAGTTGAGGCCACCCATTTAATGAACAAGTGACAAAGCCAAGTTCTCAGTGTTCCTCAAATGTTTTCCTTTCAGGCTCTAAATTGCTGACTTAAATGTCCTCATTAGAGAGAGCTGTCTGCTCGGTAGAAGTACAAATTTTGTTCCAGAGTCAAATATTAAGACTTGATCGGCGGCCTGGCATGGTGGCTCATGCCTGTAATCCCAGCACTTTGGGAAGCCGAGGCAGGCGGATCACCTGAGGTCGGGAGTTTGAGACCAGCCTGACCAACATGGAGAAACCCTGTCTCTACTAAAAACACAAAATTACCTGGGCATGGTGGCACATGCCTATAATCCCAGCTACTCAGGAGGCTGAGGCAGGAGAATCGCTTGAACCTTGGAGGCGGTGGTTGCGGTGAGCCAAGATCGTGCCATTGCACTCCAGCCTGGGCGATGGGAGTGAAATTCTGTCTCAAAAAAAAAAGATCAGCTTATAGTCTTTATCATCTAGTCTTCTATTCTCTGGAGAGTCAGCGGGGACTCTTGCGAGTTCTTGTAGCCTTTTCTTAAGGCCTATAGGAAGTCGTCTGTGCTGAGCCTGCACTTTCTATAACAGATGGAAAACCGAGGCCCAGACCTCTTAAATGGCATTGACTTAGACAGACTATAGAGCTAGTTCGTCGGGGGCCAGCACCACGACCTGGCCCCTACCTCCAGCAGGCATCACCCACCCTTGCACCCTTGCAGGAAGTGCTTAGAGGCTTGAGGTTGCCAGCCGTGGAGGTGTCAGGCCTGTGAAGTGCCTCTCAGCCACCCACGCTGGTAGGGCTCTGCACTGCTAGCTTCTTGTTTCTCTATTTTCTACCTAGGTTTCAGTTTTTCACTTGGGTTTGTTTCCCCTTTGTCTCTGGTTCAGCTTCCTTTTCCTGTTTGGTTTTAAGTAGTCTATAAAAATCAAGTTGCTGTCTTCAGAGAGTCTGTGGTCCTCTGATCAGCATAGCCCAGTGGGAGTACCGGACTCACCTCCTCAGGGTTCCCTGTGCTGCCACTTTTCAGCCATGGCCACAAGGTGAGTACTGAAACCAATACAGGGAACAGAGGGATGTCAAGAGGAAACCTAGAATCTTACTGGTGAATGGGCTGTGGAAATCATCTCATGACCCCTCAGTATACTGATCAAGAAATCCATGACCAGAGGGCAGGGGACTTACATGAGGTTACACAGCACGTTGGTGACAATCTGCTCACTCTCCAGCCGCTGGTCTTTCCATTACACAGGCCTGTGTCTCTTGATGCCTGTGACCCTTAATGGCTTCTGGATGAAGGATTTACTCAGAAATTAGCCCCTACCTCAGATTATAGGGAGGAGGGTCTGAGCCATCTAGGGGATTGTTGTTTAGCTCAGAGGTACATTTTGATGAGTCCTGGCTCTTCTCTCTAGAATGACCTGAGACTGGTTGTTTTATCTAAATATAGACAGAGAGAGTTATTTTTATTATAGGAACTTCATGAACTTAATAGCAAGAATCCTGACCCTCCACTTGTGAGACTTGTGACCTTAGGCTGTTGCTGTTTAGCACATGTGTGAGTGCCAGCCAGTCTACAAACTGCACTCCTCATTGAGATTGTTCTTTCTAAAGGGGAGATTACATGTTGGACCTGCCTCTCCCCTGCCATACAACTCTGAAAGATTATAGATGATAGGACAGACAGACTTTTAACCTGTGGGGTTTGGGGCATTTGTTTGGTTGACTCATGACAGCTTTGTTTTTTAGCATAAAGTAATGGTCCCTCACTTTGAAAATTATTTCACAATTTTCAAAGTGCCATTTCACCAGTTTTCTTATTTGAATCTTTTAATCGTGTTAGATCGATGAGAACGCCGTCATCACTCCTGTTTCATAGCTGAGAAAACCTCTGAAAAGTTGTGGGGCTTGTCCGAGGTCACATGGCAGGTGGAGGAAGGAATGGAACCAGGGTTTAACAAGGATGGCCTCGTCCGGTGGTTTTCGCAGCACGCTACACAGGCTCTTGAGAAGCAGTTTGCAGTGAGTTGTTAAAATTGACATGGTGGTAGGTAGAACTTGTCCAGGGCTGCTTATTTTCCAGTGGGCTTTATTTCTGCTCCTATCATTTTAGTAACTTTCTTTTAACTTTAGAGGACTTGTGAATGGAACTTCTGAAAACAGAATACTTTTCATTTCAAAGGCATATCAACTTCCAAAGTCATTTTTAGTTGTAAATTACATTGTGAAAAATTCCAGCAGCTTATTCTACCCTGCCAATTACTAATTGCAGAAAATTATATCAGAAGTAAATGGGGAGGAGGCACATCAATCTCTTTTTCAGTTTTAAAATCGTAGAAATCTAGAAGTTTCCATCTTGAAAAGACCTTGGAGATGATCTACAGTAGTTTACCTAGGTTAGTGGTGCTTTGGGCATCTTATCCTCTACTTCAGCCAAAATAACTCTACTTTTGTCTTTTTTTTTTTTTTTTTTTTGAGATGGAGTCTCACTCTGTCACCCAGGCTGGAGTGCAGTGGCCGGATCTCAGCTCACTGCAAGCTCCGCCTCCCGGGTTCACACCATTCTCCGGCCTCAGCCTCCCGAGTAGCTGGGACTACAGGCGCCCGCCGCCTCGCCCAGCTAGTTTTTTGCATTTTTTAGTAGAGACGGGGTTTCACCGTGGTAGCCAGGATGGTCTCGATCTCCTGCCCTCGTGATCTGCCCGTCTCGGCCTCCCAAAGTGCTGGGATTACAGGCTTGAGTACTTTTGTCTTTTTAATGTATTCCTTGATAATTAATTGAGGGAAAAAAAGTCATATTGTTGGTGGTGGTGATGATTTTCAAGTCTGAAGATTACACTAATCTAGTCCAGCTCCTGAGTGCACAGATCAGGAAATTGAGGCCCAGTGTGGAGCAGAGTTTGTCTACGGGGAGCAGAGTAGTGGCTGAACCAAAGCAAAAGCCCAGGTTTTCTGGAGCATCCCTTCCCCGTACAAGGCTGCTTGTACTCTGCCACAGGTCCCTGGCCTGGCCCCGTAGTGACAGTCCTGGTGGAAGCAGCGTTCATGGAGCTGCAAGGTCAGCAGCCATAGGAGCTGTGAACTTTTTGTTTTTCCTCATGCTGACTGACATATGGGGATACCACGGCGCCTGTGGTGGGGATACAAAGGGCCTTTTTAATGTGCAAATATATCTTACTAGCTCTAGCTCTGACTACTCACCAATCAAGAAACGTTTTCCAAGCCCTAACTGGATTAGGAGCTAGGAATTTTCTTGAGTGCATGACAACGTACAGAATGCTTTCACTGACATTATTTTATTTAATTACTGCAATAATCCTGAAGGTAGCATTGTGGGGTGTTTTTGTTTTTGTATTTTTTAGAGATGAGGTCTTGCCATATTGCCCAGGCTGGCCTCAAACTCCCAAGCTCGAGCAAGCCTCCTGCCTCAGTGGGACTACAGGTGTGGGCCACCACACCCAGCTAGCATTGTTTTTATTGTTTCTGTTTCATAGAAGGAGAGAGTAACTTGACAAGAGACATAGCCAGTGAGTGATAGACCCAGGACTTGAACCTGTGCCTCCTGACCACAGATGCTTTGCCCTTTTGCTCTTACGCCTGAGTTGGAGCGGCCTCTGTCTTCAGGGACTGGTCGGGAGTGAGGAAGGCAGCACTCACAGAAATGAGGAGGCGACTCGCTGTAAGGACCCTGTAGCATAGACAGTAATAAGCATAAACAGGAGGGGCAGTAAGAGTTGAGAAGTTGGGGACTGTCAGGGAAGACCTTAAAGAGAAAGTGGGATCTCAGGTGAACTTTGAAGGATAGGAATGATTTTTTAGAAGGCACTGGCAGGCGTCGCAGGCAGCCAGTCACCCAGTGGCTGCTCTGGGTGCTAGGGACACAATGGTAAACAAGACAGGCAGGCTTGTCCTCCAACTGAGGGCAGAGTAGGGAGGCAGAATATAGTCAAGAAACCATCAATAGAGATGTGAAAACAGTGGAGCAGCGTGGTAGAGAATGACGGGGCCACTGCCTTAGCCAGTGCCCTCTATGGGGACATGAGGCAGCCATGTAAAATCTGAAGACTTTGGGGTGGAAGGGGCAGCAGGTATCCTCAGATGGGGACGAGGCCCTGAAATAGGAACAGTTTGTTGGGTTCAAAGGTCAAGAAAAATACAGAGGCTGGAGCAACATGAAGAAGGAAGAGTGAAGGCAAATAAGGGCCCAGGCTTTATCAGGCCCTACGGCAAAGCCTGCGAGCTGTGCTGAATTTAGCGCATATGTCAGAATTTAGTTAGGGGAAGCCTTTGGAGGAAGGGTTCGAAGCAAAGGGAAAGACATCCAACAGACGCTTAAGAAAATCGCTCTGGCACCTGTGTGGATAATGGCTGGCAGTGTGGCAAGAATAGAAGCAGGAAGACCTCTTGGGAGGCTACCACAGTCATCCGGGTAAGAGATGAGGGTGATTTGGGCCAGCAGTGGAGCAGTCAGGGTAGCTGGTGAGAAGTCACCAGATTTAGGAAGTGCCGTGGTGCTGTAGCCTCCAGGACTATCTGGTGGATCACATGTGGGTGTGGGGGAAACATGAGTCAGACATGTCTTAGGTGGGTGGTGATTCCTTTCACCATGCTGGGGCAGCTGGGGTGCTAGCTGGAAGAATCTGTAGAGGTGTGGGCCTAGCAGAACAGGTTCCCAGGAAATGTGGGTTGAACAAGGCTGACCTGAGCAGGAACTAGCTGAGATCGCGGTGCAGCAGCAGGAAATGTGATATGGATGTGTGATATGTCTGCCACTTTTGGGGCCAGCCAGTTAATTTCATTTCCTTCACTGGTCTCTCTGTTGTCCTTGGTAGGCTGTGGGTTTTTTCTAAAGCATGTACTATCTTCTAACATATTATAGAAGGTATTTGTTTTACTGTGTACTGTCTGTCTTTACCCCTCTAGAATGTAAACTCCCAGAAGGCAGGGATTTTTGCCTGTTTTGTTCACTGGTGTATTCCCAATGCCTAAAACATTGCCTGGCAGTACACATTTATTGAACTGCTGGATTTAATTAACTACTTCGATATATGGTCCTGGAGATTCCTGTGCTACCAAAGCTGCTACTCGGTGGAGCTTCCTGGTGTGGCATGTTAGAGAAGAGACCAGACAAACAGACATTTCACTTGCTGTCAGGTAGTGAAGGAACTGTGGCTGCCTGGGCACAATCATTACTGTTTATTCCACTGTGCTGCACATCTTGAAGCTGTAAAGATGTAAGAAGTCTCGCACAGCCAGGGTTCACCTTACAATCCTTCCCACCCAGTTGTACGCCTTTGTGTCAGGGTTTGGAGGAGTCTCCAGGAACACCTAGTGTTTCCAGTCCTCACAGGCAAATGAGAGAGTCCCAGAGGCAATTGAACAAGCCCTCAGAGATCACGTGGTCTGTTCACTCTCCATGGGAACACACACTTCCCTAAAGACCTGTAGCCAAATCATTTGGAGAGCTTCTGATGCTTCTCTGCCTTCCTCTGTCTCAAAGAATCCCATGTGCCTCTAGTTGGGAAACATTCCTCTAGAGATTCTAGGTTATTCTCATTAGAGTGTTAAGATACTCAGGTGGGCTGGGGCAGAAAATGGATGAGAACTAGTCTAGTCCAATGGCTTCACTTTGGTAACTGAACCCACAGAAGAGGAAAATAACAGCTCAGCTTTTCTGAGTGTTATAAACCAATCATTATGCTAGTTACATGATATACATACTATTTAATTCTCACCCTTTGAGGTTTTGTATCACTATTCCCACTTTACAGATAAGAAAACAAGGGTTGACCAGGCATTGTGGCTCACACCTATAATCCCAGCACTTTGAGAGGCCAACGCAGGAGGATCGCCTGAGCTCAGGAGTTCAAGACCAGCCTCAGTATCGTAGTGATCTACAAAAAAAAAAAAAAAAAGAAAAAAAAAATGAAAATTAGCCAGGTGTGGTAGTGCATGCCTGAAGCCTATAGTCCCAACTTCTCAGGAGGCTGAGGTGGGAGGATTGCTTGAGCCCAGCAGTTCAAGCCTGCAGTGAGCTATGATCACACTACTGCACTCCAGCCTGTGACAGAGCAAGACCCTACCTCAAAAAGAAAAGAAAACAAGGGCCTACAAAGTAACGTATTCCAGGTCACATTGTTGTCACTTGGCAGAGCTTTTGATCTCTGAGAGGATCAAAATCTGCGCTCTCAACTTTAACTTCTCAAAGCTAAACTCGTCTCAGTTTGCAGAGTCAAGGCTAGAATCGAGGCCCTCCTGATCTCTATTTTGCAGTCTCCATCATTCTGCGCTGTTAATACCACAGGAGACAAAAGAGACCTCGTCCGTCCTGTAGCACCCCGTGCCTGCGTGCATATCTCTTGTCGATGCTCTGTCGGCTCAGGATCTCTCCTACCAGCCTAGAGCTCTTTCAGAGCAGGACGCTTGTGTTATGCATTCATGTTTGTCTCTGTGCCTAGTAAATAACACGGAGTCCAAGTGGCTGCTCTGTCGTCTGGGGTGTTTGTAAGGGCAGAGCCAGGGTCTTCGTTCCCAGGCTGTTAATTCATCCTTGGAGCTGGACATACTGTCCCAATCCTTGGCCCAAGCCAGGCCTCTACTGTTGTCCCAAGGCTGTGCTAAAACCTCTTCTACTTCACAAGTGATCAGAGTCACAGACTCTGGGGACACAAATTTTGGGATGAAGACACAGAGCAACCTATATAAATGTTTCTGAGGTTTGAGTAGCCTTAACGTCCACGTGACTGTCAGATGCTCCCCAAAGAAAGGGCTACGTCGGTGACCTTGAAAGAGTGTGGGAGATGCGTCTGAGACAGGGGCAGTCTAGGAATATCAGACTCCCCAGCAGTTGGTTGGAGTGTTTTTCCAGATTGCACCAGACTTCACAGAGAAATGGAGACCCGCTGTTCAGGCATCTCTTGAGAGGGTGGCATCCAAGGAGAAAAGGCAAACATCTTGATTGCCCGCGACGTGGGCAACCAATTTGGACAGAAAAGAAGGTGTCAGGGTTTAACACTGAATGTAGACTTTATTTACCCAAAGCCTTTCTTTAATTCTAACACTCTCAAAAATGGGGCTCAGTCACCATTTGGGTTTCCCATGTTAATACACAGAGAGCGAATTCATTGTCTTTCATTGCTGTAATGCAGCAGTTCTCAAAACGTACTCCAGACGTTGACCCTCCAAGGAGTCTGTAGGTCAGAACTATATTTATAATATTACTAAGACATCATTTGCCATTTCAGCTCTTGTCTCATGAATGCATGGTGGAATTTTCCAGAGCTATGTGATGTTTTGACATCATCACTGTGGCAGCTAATGAAATGTCTGCTTGTATATTCTTGTGTTTTAAAAAAGTATTAGTTTTAATTTCAAATAAGGTGAATATGGATAGACTTAACCTATATAAAACAGAAGCTTTTTGGCATCCTCAATAATTGAGTGTAAAAGGGTTCTCTGACCAAAAAAGTTTGAGAACCATGTATGTAAAATAGTCAGTTGTATGGCTGTACTGCAGACAGCATGCATGGAATTGAAAACACCACCTGCAAGGTGGCAGTTCCCCCTGGTCCAGAGGAGGAGCTCTGGGTCTGGGAGGAGGATGCAGGCGTCACTAAAGGCGAACTAAACAGCTTTAGGACTTGCTGTCAGATTTCCTAGACTGCGTGGTGGGACCGTGGGAACTTACTTCTCACAGGCCTGAAATACTTCACAATAAACATTTTAAGTCTACTTCATAACATGAAACCTGTTTCACATCTGTGCCCATTAAGAAAAAAATGGCACCCTATAAGTGAGTTAATAATTACCAAGGGGAAAATATAGCTTTCCATTGGAGATCTGGCAGTCACCTCTTAATCAACCTACAGTCTACTTTTAGTTGGCCTGAATTCTTCACACACACAACATCTTTGTCAATGAAAAAATTTTAAATAGTTTCACATTCTAGCTTAGCTTGAAAGAGAGTAAGCAGACGGCTCAACCAAATGTAATCCATGAGCAGATCCTGCATCCCAAAAAAATCTAACATTTTGTAAAAATTGGGTAACTTTTTGTTGTTGTTGTTGAGTCGGAGTCTCCCTCTGTTGCCCAGGCTGGAGTGCATTGGAGCTATCTCCGCTCATTGCAACCTACACCTCTCTATGCCTCCCGGGTTCAAGCAGTTCTCCTGCCTCAGCCTCCCGAGTAGCTGGGACTACAGGCGTTTGCCACTACACCCACCTAATTTTTGTATTTTTAGTAGAGACGGGGTTTCACCATATTGGCCAGGCTGATCTCGAACTCTTGACCTCAGGTGATCCACCCACCTGGGCCTCCCAAAGTTTTGGGATTACATGGGTAACTTTTAATAGGACTCTGTATTAGATTTTTAGTAAATTGTTGATTTTCTTTGTTGTGACAATGGTATTTACGTTATATATTAGAATATCCTTATTTTAAAGAAATGTATGCTAAAGTCCCTAGGATTGAAGTATCATGATAGCTGCAGCTGACTTTCAGATGGCTCAGGGGAAAGGCAGAGATAACTCATATGCGGCAAATGTTAACCACGGGCATGTTTAGTGAAAGGTACAAGAGTGTCCCTTGTATATTCCTGTAGGTTTGAAATTTTTCAGAGTAAAAAGGTGGAGTGAAAAACAGCTTCAAAATAGTAAAAGCTGGATTCGGGTTTTGCTGCGTCGCCAAGTGGAGCAGAAAAGCCTTACTGCGCGACAGAACGTCAGGTTGCTGTCTAGTCCAGGCTCTGCCGTGGATCAGCCATGGGTGTCGGGCAAGTTACTTCCTTCTCTAGGCCTGTTTCCTAAGAAAATCACTGCAGAATGTTTTTCAGCTCTGATGAGACTGTGATTCCAAGCGTCTCTGTTTCTCAGTCCCTGAATTGGGACATGGCAACGTGGGTGTGCTTCCTCATTCCCCTGGGTAGGTGTTGAGAAGTGATGAGGCCCCAGGGTGATGACTGAGGTCCCCCCACCCACCACTCTGCCTTTGCTGACACTCTTCCCTCTGCTTGAAATGGTTCCTTGTTTCCTTTTGAAAAGTCTTGCTTCCCCTTCATGACAGCATCCCTTGGGTCCCTCAGGCAGAGCTAAATGCCCTCCTCTTGTGACACTTTGCACGTACAGCACTTTTTCTTTTTTCTATTCTTTTTTTTTTTTTTTTTTTTTTTGGAGACAGGGTCTTGCTCTGTCACCCAGGATGGAGTGCAGTGATGCAGACACGGTTCGCTGC
Organism: Macaca mulatta; assembly: GCF_049350105.2. NCBI lineage: Eukaryota > Metazoa > Chordata > Mammalia > Primates > Cercopithecidae > Macaca > Macaca mulatta. The sequence goes on from NC_133412.1 coordinate 173,409,119, forward strand.
AACCTTAACCTCCTCAGCTCAAGGGATCCTCCTTCTACCTCAGCCTTCTGAGCAGCTGGGGCTGCAGGCACCCACCACCATGCCTGGCTAACTTTTTTTATTTTGTGTAGAGACAGGATCTGTGTTGCCCAGGCTGGTCTCGAACTCCTGGGCTCAAACTGTCCTCCCACCTTGGCCTCCCAAAGTGCTGGGATTTCAGGTGTGAGCCACTGTGCCCAGCCCTTGTTTTATTTTTCAAATAAATGCAGGAAAAAAGAAAGAGAAAGCAGAGGTGGCCAGATCTCAAGTGAGTCGTGCCACCCCCACCACAAAAATCCTTGCAGGCTGAGAAACACGATACCTGGCAAAACTCAGCAAACATAAAAGCCAGCAGTTATTGAAAGGCATTTGTTGAGCAATCACTAGGTCCCAGTTACTAGAGCTACGGAGATGAACACTACTTTAAAAACCAAACCAAACAGCCTGCCTCATGGAGGCGCTTGCCCCTCAGTTCAGTGGCAAGTGTATGGTAAGTGTTCTGCAGAGAAGCTAAGCAGCTGAGGCGAGCGGGCAGGGGCCCAGGGTGGGCATTAGCATTCTCTTCAGTGTGGTTCAGGGAGTCTTCCCTGGGGGCAGTAGTGGGGATGGAGGGCAGTGTGAGTAGAGGCTAGAGGAAAGCACAGGAGCAAATCAGGGCCCAGAAACTGTGATTTCCTAACAGCAGGGCTCAGGAGTGGGCCCTCAGTGACCTCCACAGTGGATCTGGGCCATTCCACAAAGACAGAACCTGACAGCCTGGTCCCACTTGGTGAGGCCTGAGGCAATTCCCCAGGCCACAGTGAGGAACCTGCCACCTTGTTTTTCTCCTTAGAAGTTAAAAGACTACGTGATAATGACAGCTCTCCATGTGGACACGGAAGGCAGTTTCATGCGGATTCCACCCGAAGTCCTGCCTCATATGGATTTGCTGTTTATTCAACCAGCATTGTCCTTGTTCAAGATGGTATCTGCTGGGTGCTAATCATGTTTAGTAAACTGCTCTCCTGTTTATTTCATCAGCCTTATTTGATCTCCAGCAAATGCAAAAGAAAGTCCAAAAAGATGATTCTCCTCGTCTTACCGAGCTGTCAACTTACCTCCCTGAAGTCTTGTTGCTGGCAAGCGACAGAGCCAGACGTGGGGCAGAGCTGGAGCTGTTGTCCAGAGTGTTCTCACTTCCCCACACTGACTCCATGGTGAGGGCTGGCCTTAACTCTCTGTGGCCAGCCTTGCTTCCCAGCACAACACTGCTTCCTGGTGGGCACCAGCCAGCCAGACTTTCTGTGTAGTACTCTTTCTCTCTGCCCCTCTCCACCTTGGGAAAGACAGTGGTCAGAAAAGGGGCAGTCCAGAGAAGAGCCAAGCTATGCGGTGTCATGGGAGCCAATGGAGAAGTTTCACACAGGAGGCAAGGAGGGCAAGGAGGGCAAGTCTGTGGCAAAAGTAGAATGGTGAGGCTGGGGCAGGCTGAGAGGAGACAGGGCGGGGCTGCCTGTGGGCAGAGGGGAGTTCATAGCGTGAGAGAGTTCCCCGAGAGCTGGAAGGAGAGGCCTCCGGATGGCAGGAGACAGGGTCCTGTCCAGCAGTGTCTCTGACTTGACTCCGTGTGTGACTTGGGGGAAGCACACAATGTGAAGTGGGAATAAATGTGATAATGACCTTGTGACAGTGGTTTGAGCATTGTGTGAAGTCAGTGTAGATGTCACCTGTGTTACCAGAGCCAAGCTGCATGCCTGCAGGGGGTCTACTGAACTAGCAAGTGATGTGCTTCAGAGAGAGACTGGAATTTGGCACAGGAGAAGGCCCCTGTCTCCTCCTCTGTGCTGGGCCTTGTCTTGGGGCTCTGGCTAGACCCCAGCTCTGCTCTGCGCTGGAGTGCCCAGACAGGTTTGTATAAACCCCTCAGTGTGGGCTGCTCTGCTTCCATCCAGGAGGCTCCTTACTGATGGTTCTCGGTCCAGCTTTTAAGATTCACTTTTGTTGCTTGTATGTTGAAGGTAAACAAGTCAGGACTTTACAAACTGCCTCAGTCTGGCTGTGTTTCTGTTTAGCTTTGGGAACATGTATTTATGGCTACTTCTCTCTAGCCCCCCACCCTTCAGTACTCACCCCTTACTAATGCACTTGGCAGCTGCAGAGCCCAGGCCAGAGGCACCAGGCTATGCTGAGGACGATGGCTCACTGAGGAAGGGTATCTGAACTCAGACATGGGCCTGTTCTCCAGAAGCCCACAGTCTTGGGAAGAAGATAGCTCAAAGCGGCTGTCATGACAGCTTGAAAGTAATCAGAGGCACATGGCACCTTGGGGTGGGGTTTGGGGGACAGAGACACACACCTACTGAGTATGAGGAATATACCCAGCATGGTACTGGGTACTCGTGTCTTATCTATTAATCACCATACAAATAGACCATACTATTTTTATCAGCTCTGGTTTACAGACAAGAACTGCTCATGCAAAGCCTGAGGTTCTGCCTTCCCAATACTCTGGTACACCCATTTTGCAATGATCTGTTTTTCCTGATAGATTGTAATCTCCTTCAGAGCTGAGCCATATGCCTGTTAGTAGTTATTAAATGAATGGGAATGGGTGGATAGGTGTGTTTTGAAAGCAGTGACAATGTGAGCTTTGAGAAAAGGTAAGATTCAAACCTCTGGGTGTAGGAAAAAGAAATCATCTTGGGCAGGAGAAATATCTCTTCCTAATTACTTGAGGAGTAGCAGAAAAGTCATCTTAATTGGCCCAATGTCATGGGGATGCTTTCGCTGCCAGGTAAAGCCTGGCTTTAGTACCAGGCTGCTGGTTGGGCTATGTGATCAGATAGGTCCTTCCTCACTGAAATGTGCTAGGCCATTTGTGGGCAGCCTCAGGTCCAGCAGAGCAAGAAGGGAAGTTCCCTGGGACCAGCAGAGGAATCTACCCTGTAGTCTTGGACCTCTAGGGGTCAACAGATAGGAAGAGAACTGTGGCCTAAGTCCTCACTCTACATAGGGAGAAGCCTGCCTAGAAGAAATGGCCCCTGCCCTGGAGGCGTTCACTGGCCAGCAGAGGGTCCTAGCGTAGACATTGCTACAGTAAGTGCTGTGATGGTAGGCACAGGACCATGATAATAGGGATAATAAGGCTCAGAGAAGGACCATCTAACTCAGCCTGGGGCTTCAGGGAAGATTTCCTAAAAGCGATAACAGATATTCCAAGTCTTTATGGATGAGTAGGAATTAGTGGGTCGGCTTGGGTCAGCTCGGCTCGGCTGAGAAAAGTATCCCAGGCAGAGGAAGTGGCCTGAGCCAGAGCAGAGGCCACACAGTGCAGGGGTGTGTGTTAGGGGCCTGTGTGCATTTCCACAAGACTAAGCCAAGGGTTGGGTCGGCTATGGACACTATGGCAAGGGCTACAATGTGAAGGCCCCTGAGTGCCTGCCCCAGAGCTGGGATTATATTCTGTAATAACGATGACTTCCTTCCTCATGCCGCATGGGATCAGGTACTGCTCCAAGTGCTTACACGTATTAAGTCTTAATTCTCCAGACAACCCTATAAAGAAGATGAGGAAAGGGGAAAGATATGTGCAGATAAAGGAGGATAAGCTATAGATAGAAACTGGGGAAATAAGTTTTGTATGAGGTCATATAGCTAGTAAGTGGCAGAGCTCCCAGTGAGGGAAGAGGCTCAGTCAGTTTGCCTTTGATGAAGGTCTTTCTGGTGACATTGCAATTGAAGAGTTGGAGGCATGAGATTTCAACCAGAGGCAGGGGAATAGCTAGGAGACTATTGTGGTCTAAATGAGAAATAACAAGGGCTGGGACTGGCAGCAAGAAGGGAGAGAAAGGGACAGATCCAAAAGATGTTTAAGAAATAGAATAGATGGCTACTGGTCCATAGAGGGTGAAGCACAAAAAAGCATCTGAAATGGCCTTCAGGTTTCAGACTCAGGGGATTGGGTAGGTGTTGCTTCCATTCCCTGAAATGGGAAACAGTAGAAAGAATATGTGAGGTCTCTAAGTTATGTCCAACAGTTGGAAATATAGCTCCATATCTTAGAAGAAAGGACAGGACTGGAGAGTCATCTTCACGGGATTTATCAGTGTATTGGTGATCGTGTAAACCCTGGCATGGATGACAGAGCCTGTGAGGAGATGTGAAAGCCAGTGGTCCTCAAAGTTTCCTTCATGGACCATTTGCCTAGAACCAGCAAGCATGTGTGTTACAATAGAGACCCTGCCCCGCCTGAGACTTATTGCATCAGAATCTCCTAAATGGGGGCCTAGGGATTTATGTTTTAATAAACACTCACCTGACTCTTACAGTGCATACAGTTGTTTGTTTGTTTGTTTGTTTTGTTTTTGTCGTTGTTGTTTTGAGATGGAGTCTCGCTCTGCCGCCCAGGCTGGAGTGCAGTGGCACGATCTCTGCTCACTGCAAGCTCCGCCTCCCGGGTTCACGCCATTCTCCTGCCTCAGCCTCCCGAGTAGCTGGGACTACAGGCGCCCGCCACCTCGCCCGGCTAGTTTTTTTTTTTTTTTTTTTGTATTTTTAGTAGAGATGGGTTTTAGCCAGGATGGTCTCGATCTCCTGACCTCGTGACCCGCCCGCCTCAGCCTCCCAAAGTGCTGGGATTACAGGTGGGAGCCACCACACCCGGCCGTGCATACAGTTTTGAGACTCGTGAGCATAGAGTAAAATAAGAAATTCCACGTAGTTCACATTGATTTTAAAATCTGTTTTGGAGCGCAAACCCATTTAAGAACACGGTAAATGCATTTCCAGAAGCAGTGTGCACTCTCACTTTTGCAGATAATTTTGGAGATTTCTTAGACTCTTCAGGCCTTTCCCGGGACCCCGGATTAAAAACACTTGACATAAGAGATAAATAGGAAACCTGTGAAGGAGGCGGAACAGGAATCACAGAGAGCGAAATGGAAAGCCAGGAGAATTTGAAGACTGGGGATTAAGGAGGAGAGGTTCTCAGAAGTGAGGACATAGTCAGCAGTGCCTGACTCACTAACAGGCCCAGTGACTGGAGAGCTGGAAAGCATGCATTGGAGCTGGAAGTGGAAAGGCAGTAACCTTGTCTGGGCTTATTTAAGTGTATTCTTAGGCCCAGGGGCCAGGTTCCAGTGGGGGCTCGGAGAGTGACGGCAGGGTGGGGGTGGGGCAGGGTGAGGACATGGAGAGAGCAAGTGACAGGACGAACTGGGTGGGGGACAGCGGGAAGTAGGGAGTGAGGTCCAGTGGTATCAGCTGGGGGGTGCTTGTTAGGTGCCCACCCTTGCGATGGTTACTGTGGTAAAAGATAAGAAAGGAATTCCCAGCAGGGCAGCTCATTCACCCTGGTTTTTCCTGGATTATCCCAGTTTTAGTGCCAAATGCCCTACCTCCTAGGAAATCCTTCTGTTATGGGCAAATGCTGGTTCCCAGTCCTACTGGGAAGACAAAATTGGCCCTCAAGACAGAGTATGAAGAGTTGTTCTGTCCAAAGGAAGCTCCCAAGTGCGAGCATTAGGGCTAAGAAGGACCACTGTGCCAGTCCCAGGGAGATAAAGGCATTGGCCGCCTGCTTTCCAGGAAGGAGGAGTGTGGCTCCTAGGCTGACACTCCAGAGGAGCAAAAGTGGGCAGCCTGTGCCTTCCCAGAGGCCTCCCTCTGGAGGAGCGGGTCTCTCTCTGCAGGCCTGGGCCCAGGCGAAGCTGAGTTGCATCTTTAGAGGCAGCAGACAGGGCTGAGCCTCGCTTTGCACAGGAGCCCACCTGCAGAGCTGTGGTTTCCTGACTCACCCGTCCCAGGCTGTTATGAGACAGAAGGCTGATGGTAATCTGTGACGGATGCTTTTGCTTGGCAGTTACACTTTCTCTGAGAATAAATGGAGAGGATTGTGAGTAGAATGTTCCCACGGGCACACAATCATAAATGCACTGTTTTTCCCACAGTCAGGGTCATTTGTTTAACAATTATTCATGTCTACAGCATACAGGGACTGGCTTTACCAAAGGGAAAACAACACAGTTCCTGCCTTCAAGGAGCTCACAGGCTGGTGGTGCAGACACCTCAGCAGATTCTGAGGCAGGACAAACTGAAAAGCGCTCTGGCAGAGGGAGAAGCAAGCATGGGGCTGCAGGAGCCAGCATCTCTGTGGACAGGTCTACATCCTGTGCTTTTTCCAGGTTCAACCCTGGACTTGCATTTCCCAACAAACCTCTTGTGGTTAGCCCCGTTCCGCCCTGTGGACCTTCCTTTTGCCCTTACTTTATGAATTTACACTCTGTCCTTCAAGGAAATAACAGGGCTAGGATGGTGTGTCTATGTAAGCCCATGAGAATTCAGAAACCTTGCTCCCAGCCACCCAGGGAGTGGGGGAGTGAGAGTCCGGGGGCACAGAGCCTGGACTTTTCCCAGAAGGATTAGGGAGTGAGAGCCCGAGATTGACTTCAGGCTGTCATTACAGAGGGCCATGCTGCAAGATTTTTCCTGCATCCTCCTGAGTAGCCGGGACTACAGGCAGGTTCCATCACACCCAGCTGCCTGTGTAATAGTTTTATCTTGAAATGCATTAATGATTTCCTACATCGAGTCCTGGAAGGTCTATGATTAGGTTTCAGAGTTAGATGCAAGAAATTTGGGGTGTGTTTTGCTTTTTTTTTCTCTCTCTCTTCAGTGAGAGATTTCAACAGACATTCAAAAGTGGTCTATGATACATAGCAGGGGTGTCCAGTCTTTTGGCTTGCCTGGGCCACATTGGAAGAATTGTCTTGGGCCACACATAAAATACACTGATATTAACAATAGCTGATGAGCTTTTTAAAAAAAATCTCATAATTTTTAAGAAAGTTTACAAATTTGTGTGGGGCTGCATTCAAAGCTTTCCTGGGCTGCATGCGGCCCACAGGTTGGACAAGCTTGGTGTATGGTCTAAAAAAATTAACTGCTGAACCAGCGACACAACAAAGATTATGGTTTTTCCCATCTTCCCTGCCATGCCCTGCCCCATGCTGAACTCATGGGCAGAGCTCAGCGAGGACTCAGCACTTGTCTGAGGGAGCTCTGAGGTCAGACTCACCTTGTACAGATGTGGAAGCTGAGGCCTAGAGTCACATGGTCTTTCTCCTATAAGAGTTTAGGTCTCACTAGGAGATACATCTAATGTAAATGATGAGTTAATGGGTGCAGCACACCAACATGGCACATGTATACATATGTAACAAACCTGCACGTTGTGCACATGTACCCTAGAACTTAAAGTATAATTTTAAAAAAAAAGTTTAGGTCTCACATGACACACGGAGAGAAATTACAGGCGCAAATTATATGGGCCCCACAAGTACATGTACAAAGGCCAAATGACAGGGGAATTGGACTGCTTGCTTGAAAGGAGCCTTGCCCCAAGAGAGAAATCCTAGTTACACCTACAGCTCAGAGATGCCTGTTAGATCCCAGGGGGGAAGAAGTCCACCAACCTGTTAATTTAACACCATACAGAACAAACCAGTGTATTTTGACTGATTTCACTCCCCAACTAATCAACAGATTGTTTTGATCATATGAAAGAAGTCTGTGAGACATGAAGACCTCATGGGAACCATTTAGTAAATGAAATTCTGTATGTATGTGTTTTTAAAAATAGCTCATCCATTCAGTTATTCAGTAAATAATTTAAGAAAACTTTTGCCTATCACATTTCCTCATAGCTGGGCACAGTGGCTCATGCCAGTAGTCCCAGCACTTTGAGAGACCAAAGAGACCAAGTGGGAGGATCACCTGAGCCCAGGAGTTTAAGATTAGTCTGGGCGACATGGCGAAACCCCGTCTCTACAAAAATAATAATAATAATAATAAATTTCCTCAAGGGATAGATGATTTGGATAAATTAAATTTACCATGCCTAGGGAGGATGTGTATGTTACGGAGTTTATTTATCCAGGTGAAAATGTTGAGAAGGCAAGTGAATATATATTGCTCAGAGGCAATGTCGAGGTTAGATAGCAATCGAGATTTTATTAAAACAAAAAAATTTCAAAGGTATAATAAGCCCAAATTAGCAAAACAAATCTTAAGTAGAATAAGTGTGTATTTCCTTGCATTTAGGTTTTGTTAGTAGCAATAAAATAAGAGACAAACCAACACTTATTTAAAGGGTTGGGGGAGACCAGGGGTTTTGGTTAACCACCAGTTTAATTTGAACCTAAAGTGCTAACAACAGCAAATAAAGAGAACCTCTAGCTATAATTATAATAAGAAAAATGGGAAAAATGATTCTTGGTGTTCAGGCATCTAGTGGCAAGCACAGTGCTTTATTTATGCCATCTCTGTAACTCCCCTAAAAGGTGTGTGATACCCCGGTATGCTTCACCCCCACCTAGTGCTCGCGATTCTCTGTATGCCATGCGGTTCTTGCCTCCCTGCCTCTGCTCAGCTGCCTGTCTCCTCTGCCTAAAACCCCACATCCCCTTCCTGAATTCATCTAGGGGTTGAAAGTCTTCATCTTAAAACCCACACAGCATTTTCTTCAGAAATCCTTCCCAGGCCTGGCGCAGTGGCTCACGCCTATAATCCCAACACTTTGGGAGTCTGAGGCAGGCAGATTGCTTGAGGCCAGGAGTTCAAGACCAGCCTGGGCAACATGGTAAAACCCTGTCTCTACTAAAATTTTAAAAATTAGCCAGGCGTGATGGTACATGCCTGTAGTCCCAGCTTCATGGCAGGCTGAAGCACAAGAATCGCTTGAACCTGGGAGGCGGAGGTTGATGTGCGCCAGGATCACACCACTGGACTCCAGCCTGGGCAATGGAGTGAGACTCTGTATCAAAAAATAAATAAATAAATAAAAATTTAAAAGAAGAAAGCCTCCCCTGTCCCCCGCTCCATCGCATCCCTCCGGGCTGCATAAGGTTTATAATTACTCGTCTGACTGCCTAACTAGCTGGGAGCTCGCTGAGGGCAGGTACTATTCTACCTATCTCTCTTTCACTGATGTTTTTTGACCCACTAGCATCTGCTGGTCAGACTAAGCCTGAAATATTGGCCCAGTTTTAGGACCCTAACTGATTAGTTACTGGGATGGCGAGGGGACTGGTAGTTTGTTGTGTGGCTGATGGAGGGAAGCGCTCTTCCTTCAGCTATCTGGTGGGTTGTCTCAGGCTCTGCAGAGCACCCTGTGTGACTCTGGAGAGCAGCGAGTTGCATGTCACTCAGAACAAGGAGGGATTGTCTAAATTAAAACCATTTACAACCAACAGGTTGCTTTGGAGAGTAGTAAGTTAAGTTTCCTATCCCCTAAAGCTCAGTGTGGACTTGTCAGGGCAGCTTCATTGGACATAAAAGTGGATTGGTGTCTATAGTTCTTTTCAGCTCTGAGATTATTTAGTGAGCATTTATTAGGCACCTGCTCTGTGCCAGGTTCTGACACAGGTCAAAAGTCTGCGAAAGGAGAACGGCCAGGAAGGATAGAATAGAAGCGTCTCAGACCACATCACAGTGTGGAGAACATTTGGGCCAGGCTGATAGAACGTCCCCAAACCAAGGCTTCCCCCACAGAAGGGTCCTGTATTGGGCAGGAATGGGTTGGCACTGGTCCCCCTGCCATGTTCAGTCAGTGGCTAGGAGCAGCCTGGGAGCAGCATGGCCTCCGTGCACCTGCTCCCATAGCAGGTTCTTTTCCAGGGTGACTGAAAGGCACATTTCCGTGGCTGCCACACAGGGACTCTAGAAAGCATTGCCCCTCACACAGCACCTTCCCAGAGTGCTCCCCCAGAATCATCTCAGGGGCTCTGTGGTCACCTTCTAGCAAGTGGTAGAGCTGGGCTCCAACTCTGTGGTCACCTTCTAGCAAGTGGTAGAGCTGGGCTCCAACTCAGATCCCTCTGATTTAATAAAACCCATGTTTTGTTAAGCAACACCATGCTGCATCTCAGGATCTCTCCTAGCTCCTGAGACAGCATCCAGAACACACAGCTACTTGTCGACTGTCACAGTTTGCAACTGAGTGTACCAGAAGCAGTAAGTGCCAGAATTTAGCCCATCACTTGATTTATGGCTCATTTACGTTGGGATAGAACTATGATTTGACCCAACGTCTATCGGTTCTGGGTACAGTTTACACTTTTTTTTTTTTTTCCCAAGACGGAGTCTCGCACTGTCGCCCAGGCTGGAGTGCAGTGGCGCGATCTCTGCTCACTGCAAGCTCTGCCTCCCGGGTTCACGCCCTTCTCCTGCCTCAGCCTCCTGAGTAGCTGGGACTACAGGCCCCTGCCACCATGCCCGGCTAATTTCTTGTATTTTTAGTAGAGACAGGGTTTCACCGTGTTAGTCAGGATGGCCTCGATCTCCTGACCTCATGATCCACCCGCCTCAGCCTCCCAAAGTGCTGGGATTACAGGTGTGAGCCACCTCACCCGGCTATTTATTAATATCATTATTATTTTTTTGAGACAGAATCTTACACTGTCACCCAGGCTAGAGTGCGGTGGCACAATCACAGCTCACTCCAGCCTCAACCTGGCTCAAGTGATCCTCCCGCCTCAGCCTCCCAAGTAGCTAGGACTGCAGGTGCACACCACCACACCTGGATAATGTGTTTTATTTTTTGTAGAGACAAGATCTCACTATGTTGCTCAGGCTCGTCTCAAACTTCTAGGCCCAAGTGATCCTCCTGCCTCAACCTCCTATAAGTTCTGTGATTACAGGTGTGAGCCACCATACCCGGCTAGTTTACTCTAATTACTAGACTTCCTGAGGACAGGGCCCCAAAGACTTAACTAGGGGAGGAGCAACTTTACCTAAGCACATTGTCTTAAAAGATAACGTTGTTTCAGGCCCCAAAACACAGAGATGGTAACTGCCACCCTCTTAAATATTGTGGAATGAATGATGAATTACAGGGAAGAATGATGCAGCACAAATTGCAGACCAAAACCCTTATGATTCACTCTGAATACATCTGTCCACAGATGTGCCCAGGACCCTCAACACAAGGCTGGGACAGCTGAGGTCAAGTGTGCCCTAGGCTCCTAAACGCCAGAGACAGAGCCAAGTAGTCAGCAGCAAGATGGAGACCCAGCAGTGCAGGCATTCAGAGCAGGCCCGAGACCCGGCACTGGCCCTCACGCCGTAAGATGTGCATGGGGTTCATTCAAAGTGAAATTGAGGGAATATGTAGGGGAAGGCCTTATATATGGCACTGTACACAAAAATATTGTTTAAAAGTGTGATAATAATCCATATACTGGATCATCCGCAGTCTCCAAGAAGTAGGGGAGTTGGACCCTGAGAAAGCTCAGCCCTCTGGAACACTGAGGAACTGCCTATGCTGGTCAAGTTGAGGTTTCCAAGTCACAGAGACTAATCCTATAAAAACCACTGTTTTTTGTTTTTTGTTTTTTTTGTTTCGTCTTATAACCACAGGGCTAGGGGTATAGATCTTTGATCTTTATCAAATACTTGGTTTGCTTGTCTTCTTAAGTGTGGGGAAGTGAACATAATACGACTTTTTCTCAACTGCTTGTTCTCGGCATTGTAATAATCCACTGTTGTACACACTTTGCTTCTGTATGATTGCTCCCAAATTGTTGGGCATTACAATACTGTTTCCAGTCCCTCGTTGTCTTTACACAGCCTCGCGTGCTGATGACCACTCCTCATTGTGGCCAGTGTGCCTACCTTCAGGAAGCAAGATTCCCTCTTTAAAAAAAAAAAAAAAAATAGGAACGAAGGAGTATTGCTTTTTTAAATTTTGGAATTCTAATATGCTGGAGAAGATGTTAAAGATTAGTAGGCTTATGAAGAGCCAGTGGGCTCCGAGAGACTTCCTCTGGATACCGTGGCAGGAGTTTTTAGTGTGTTAATTTTAGTGATGGCCATTTTATCCTTCCAGGGGCTTCTTCCCTGCTTCTCTGTCATATTTTGAACAAATGAGATTTCTCTCTCTCTCTCTGTGTGTGTGTGTGTGTGTGTGTCAGTCAGTCTCACTCTGTGTGTGTGTGTGTGTGTGTGTGTGTGTGTGTGTGTGTGTGAGTCAGTCTCACTCTGTCTCCCTGGCTGGAGTGCAGTAGCATGATCTTGGCTCACTGCAAGCTCCACCTTCCGGGTTCATGCCATTCTCCTGCCTCAGCCTCCTGAGTAGCTGGGACTACAGGTGCCCGCCATCACACCTGGCTAATTTTTTGTATTTTTAGTAGAGACGGGGTTTCACTGTGTTAGCCAGGATGGTCTCGATCTCCTAACCTCGTGATCCACCCACCTCGGCCTCCAAGAGTGCTGGGATTACAGGCGTGAGCCACCGCGCCCAGCCGCATTTTTCTTTAGATCACCTAAATATTTCATTGCCTGTGTAGCCTGTCTGATGCTACCCTAGTATAATGCCATAAATGAAGCATTTTGTTGGATGTGGCAAAGAATATTATTTATGTCATATGCTCTAGAATCAGACAGAAGTGGGTGGAAATCCCCAGTTTAATCACTGAATACCTGTGTGAACTTGTATACATCTTTACAAGTCTCTGAGCCACTTTTTTCTCATCTAAAAAATGGAGAATGGAGGTAATAAATAGCTGCTTCTTAAGTCGTGAAGCTTAGGTGCTTTAATGCGTTTTTTGTCTCTCTTTTTCATTTTATTTTATTTTATTTTATTTGTTTTTTGAGACAGAGTCTCGCTCTGTCGCCCAGGCTGGAGCACAGTGGCGCAATCTTGGCTCACCACAACCTCCATCTCCTGGGTTCAAGCAATTCTTGTGCCTCAGCCTCCTGAGTAGCTCGGATTACAGGCATGTGCCACCATGCCCAGCTACTTTTTGTATTTTTAGTAGAGATGGGGGGGGCATCTCACCATGTTGGTCAGGCTGGTCTCAAACTCCTGACCTCAAGTGATCTGCCTGCCTCAGCCTCCCAAAGTGTTGGGATTACAGACGTGAGCTACTGTGCCTGACCACATTGTCTTATATAATACAGTACATGGAATGTTGTGAACAGTTGGCAAATTATAATTGTAATTCCTTTCTTATTCAAGCAACTTCTCCCCTGAAAACAAAGCTGTGAGTCTTCCAAGCTATTGAAAGTTTTGGCACAGAACCTTCTCTCCATTCTGCAAGCTCCTTAGAGAATGTAAGCTCATCACCTCACCAGACGGTTCTTCTATAGACAGTTGGAAGTTCTGGCAATTGGAAAGTTTCTTTATGTTAAGTAGCAAATGACCTCTATTTCAGAAAAGGACAAAGTCAACTTCCATCCCCTGTAGCTGAGGCTGACACCAGTTTTTTCTTGCTCCGCAGTGAACAGAGTATCTGCCAAGCCCGGGCTTCCGTGATGGTCTACGATGACACCAGTAAGAAATGGGTACCAATCAAACCTGGCCAGCAGGGATTCAGCCGGATCAACATCTACCACAACACTGCCAGCAACACCTTCAGAGTCGTTGGAGTCAAGCTGCAGGATCAGCAGGTCAGTGCTGGAATTACAGATTATACCCGTGAGCCTGCGCACCACCTCCTCACCACCCACCCCTTACACACACGTATCATTAAGAGGTCAGAACAAAAAGGTCAATATTCGGAATCAGAGGACCTGGGCTCGGATTATGACTCCATATCCTCATACTTCAAGGTATGACACCTTAAGCAAATTGTTTTCTGGATTTCACTTTTTACATATGTTACATGGAGACAGAAATCCATACCCTCCCTATTTCACTGTGTTATTGTCAGATTAAAATAAATAATAGATGTGGGAAAGCTTTGGAAAAGGTAGTATTGCAAAAATGTGTTCATCTTACTCACATGTAAGGTGGCTATTAAGATTTGGGGTTCATCAACCTTCTAAGTCTTACTTTAGAAAGAGTATCAAGATGATTGGGAGAACCTGGGGTCATTTCTCTCCCTGATAGTTCAACCTAGGCAAATCAGATAAGATAGTTTGTGAGTGTACCTGGTAAATACCTACGTAAATACGAGAGAACAGTCATGTCCACCTGTGTCGTGAATAGTCCTACACACATAATTAATGGCAAAAGAGCCTGATGTGACATGGCCTAAAATAGGGACGTGGAGAAACAGGCTGTTTAACCTGTTTAACCACAGTGACTTTGGTTAGTTTGGTGCTCTCCCTCCGACTCTCTTCTTAGAGATTCACAAGGGCATTTATAGCAGTGAAGTTAACAGATCTGTAATTATAGCATTTGTGAAAAACTCTACATAAACAGCATCTTGTGGCAGCCTTAGTGGGTCAAGCTTCAGCTAAGTTGAGCGGCAGGTTAGCTGCTATCTTGGAAAAAATCAGCAATCAGAAGAGAGAGAACAGAAACTCTGGGTTCTGTTTTAATGTGTTGCCTGTTGATTGGGTTTTTGCTTTAACCAAAATAGCCGTATTAAGTTTCAGATGCTCATGGCTAACAGAGACATCCCTACCCCAGGACCCCTGATAAAAGGTAGTCTTTGTCGCCAGGCACGGTGGCTCATGCCTGTAATCCCAGCACTTTGAGAGGCCGAGACGGGCGGATCACAAGGTCAGGAGATCGAGACCAACCTGGATCACACGGTGAAACCCCGTCTCTACTAAAAAATACAAAAAAATTAGACAGGCATGGTGGCAGGCGCCTGTAGTCCGAGCTACTCAGGAGGTTGAGACGAGAGAATGGCATGAACCCGGGACACGGAGCTTGCAGTGAGCCGAGATCGCACCGCTGCACTCCAGGCCCGGCAACAGAGCAAGACTCCGTCTCAAAAAAAAAAAGAAAAAAGAAAAAAGGTAGTCTTTCTAACCTTGAAAGCTTGGTACCTCCAGAGGCATCCCTTTCCCTTGTTGATGAGCCTTAATGGTATAATGGTATAAATGTCTTTCTAGAAACCTTATAGAAGCTGCCTTCCTAAAATTCCAATTCACTAATTCTAGATCTGCCTTTTAGTGACACACTGTGCCACACATTGCAGGATATACAGAACCTTTGGACCCAATTATGGTGTCAAAAATACCTCAAGTTTTCAGAACACCTGGTGGTTGGGGCTTGTGAGGGCAATACCTCCATATCTTTGACACAAGGTCCATTAGGTACGGTTCCTGAATCATAGTAGATGTTCCCTAAGTGATTACTTTTATTATGACAAGTTTTCCATTCCCTTCCTGCCTCTTGGTTGCCCCCCAGGGCATAGTAGGAAGACAGCATGGTGTACTGGAAAGAGCATGGGAAGGGAGAGCTCGCCAAAACCCAAACACCGCCTGTTCTCAGGGACCTCAGCACCTCACAGCCTCCTTCAGAGGAAACCACATGTTGAGAAAGAGACCTTTCCCCCACCCCGGGAGGGACTGACAGCAGTCTTCAGTGGTGTCCTGTTTAAATTTGGAGGGCTATGTTGATTCTTAGAGGCCTCCTGGAGTCTGATTGAGAAGTTCGGAGCACAGCCTCCCACTTGGAATCGCATGTTCAGGAGACAGGCTGTCAGACAGTATTGAGGGATGGGGCATGTTTAGCTAGGAATGGAAAAGAGATTCTTGGTAAACCAAGACATTAGAGAAAATGGCAGGAAATCTGGTCCATAACAATTTTTAGGGACCTCAGTAGAATGACCGATTTTCACAGATTTGGTTTTAGCCCGTGTGGACTACCACCTTAAAGTGGTCAGACATGTTAAGAAAGTCAAAGATTCCGGTTTTTATAACTAAATAGGGATATCTTACATGTTTAATGCTCTTTATGGTTAATGGAGCACTTTTCATGTCTGTTATTTTATTCTCCCAGTAAGGAGAATGATACAAGAATTATTATCACCATTTTGCTGAATAGGTAGACATAAAACCAGGTAATCAGTTGTGGGGAAAATATATAGTAAGTTGTGGTACCATTAGCCAAAATCTAACTAAATCGCACATTCAGGGTGAAAAACCTAAAGGATTTTTAGTTGAGAATGAGTTTTGGTCACCAAAAAATGTAGCTGTTGCAGTGGCTCATGTCTGTAATCCCAACACTTTGGGAGGCCAAGGCAGGTGAATCACTTGAGCCCAGGAGTTTAAGACCAGCCTGGGCAACATAGTGAGACCCCATCTCTACAAAAAAAATATAAAAATTAGCTGGGCCTGGTGGGGCATGCCTGTAGTCCCAGCTGCTCAGGAGGCCAGGTGGGAGATTCTGTTGAGTCCAGGAGGTTAAGGCTTCAGTAAGCTGTGATCGCGCCACTGCATTCCGGCCCGGGTGACAGGGCAAGTGTCTCAAAAAAACAAAAACAAAAAATGTTAGTGAGTTCTCAGGCTGAATTAGTAGTAGAGTGAATTGATAGAGGTAGAATAAATTAATAGAGGTGGAGTGAATTTGTGGAGGCAGAGGTTCAGAAGAAGGGAGACTACTGTCCTGCTCTGGTCTGCATGGGTCATTCTTCCCACAGAACGCTGGTGCCGCATCTGAGTACAACAAACTGGAATCTACAAGAAGAAGGGCATCCAAACTGGTGAAAGATCTGAAAGTGGTGTAATATGGGGAACAATCAAAGGAGTAACAAGAGATATTTACTTGGAGAAGATAGAAACTGAAGGGGGCATGACCACAGTTTTCAAGTCTCTGAAGGGTGCCATGTGGAAGAGAAATCTCACTTTCAATGTGGACCCTGGAGAACAGAACTAGGAATATTGCATGGATGCTATAATGAAAAAGATTTTAACGCAGTAAAAGGATGAGCTTTCTTACAAGCATACCATTGAAAGATGGAAACTATTACATTGCCAGCCTGAGAGGTAAGATTCTGGGAAAGAGTCTATCATCAAGTAGAGATTTGGATGAGATGAGACCTCTAAAGTCTTTGCCAGTCTGTAGATTCTGTAGTTTTTAGATCCAGGTATATATGGGGTCAAGAAGATAGTTCTCCACTATCAAGCATCTTTCTTTTTTGTAAAGGACTCTTGACTCTTTTTACCCAGAAGCCCCCAGAACGTGTGAAGACAGTACAGTCATGCACCCCGTAACGACGGGGATACATTCTGAGAAATGCGCCCCTGGGGGATTTTGTTGTCTTGTGAGTGTGCTCACACAAACCTAGATGGTACAGCCTACTACACACCTGGGCTGTATGGTACAGCCTGTTGCTCCTAGGCTACACACCCGTACAGCATGTCACCGTACTGAATACTGCAGGCAGTTGTAACAGTGGTATTTGTGTGTGTAAACATACGTGAGTATAGAAAAAGTATAGTAAAAATACCATACTGTAGTCTTATGGGACCACCATCGTATATCGTCTGTTGTTGACCAAAACATCTTTATGTGGTTCATGATTATATTTGGAGTTGCAAGACCTTTCTTTAAAAGAACAGGAAAGGCACCCTACTTACTCCTACATTCCCCAGAATAAAACTTGTGCAAACGTTGTAATTATGGGCTGCTATGCAAAAAGTTCGACATTTTAAAATGTTCATCCTTCAGCAAGTGTCCAGATCAGTTCAGCCAAACCTTGGAGAATTATTTTTAAAATAAAGCTGATAAGAAGATCCCAACAAGCCTCCAAAAACAAAAAGTTGAAAGTGAACAATTGGAAACAGATAAACTACAAACACTAGCCAAAAGAAATTGATGTGGCTATGTTAATATCAAAGTAGACTTTAAGGCAACAAGTATTCCTAAAGATGATGACAAACTTTTGAATGATAAAAGGGCAGTTGAAAAAGAAGTCATAGCATCTCTACCTTTGTATGAATCCATTCATATATCTTCAAAACACATAAAGCAAAAATCTAAAGGGAGAAAGGGACAAATTCAGAAGCATAGCTGGAGATTCTAATCGTACCTCCAAGCTACTGATTGAATAAAGAAATAGAAATAAGTAAAGACAGAAAACTTGAATCACATTGTTAACCAACTTGAGCTAATTTACATTTGTAGAAACTATAGCCAACAACTGTATGATGCATAGTCTTTTCAAGTAAACATAAAACATTTACTGAAATAGACCATATGCTGGGCCATAAAGCAAGTGTCAAGTTAAATAGGATGGAACTCATACAGAGTATGTTCTTTGACCACAGAGGAATTAAACCAGAAATTAGTAACAGAGGGTAACTTTTAAAATCTCCAAATGTTTGGAAATTAAGTAGTGTAATACTGGATGAACCATGAGACAGAAAAGAAATCACAGTGTAAACTAGAAAATATTTTGAACTGAACAGTAATGACAATATAACATAGCAGTACTTGTGGGATGCAGATAGAACAGTACATATGAGCTGGGCGCAGTGGCTCATGCCTGTAATCCCAACACTTTGGGAGGCCAAGGAAGGAGGACCACCTGAGGCCAGGAGTTTGAGACCATCCTGGTCAATATGGCGGGACTCCACCTGTACCAAAAAAAATTTTTTTAATAACTGGGTGTGGTAGCATGTGCCTGTAGTCCCTGCTACTCAGGAGGCTGAAGCTGGAGGATCACTTGAGCCCAGGAGTTTGAGGCTGCAGTGAGCCATGGTGGTAGTACTGCACTCCAGCCTGGATGACAAAGTGATACCTTGTCTCAAAAACAAAAAAGCCCCAAAAAGGTACATATGGGGAAATTTGTAGCTATAAATGCATATATGAGAAAAAGAAGAATGTTTGAAATTCAGTGATCTATGCCACTATCTCAAGAAAGTAGAAGAAAAATGACAGCAAATTAAACCCAACAAAAGTAGAAGGAAGGAAAAAATAAAAACTAATGAAGTAGAAAGCAGATGTATGATAGAGACACACAAAATATCTTGGTTTTTTTGAGGGAAAAAGTTGGTTCTTTGAAAAGTAAAATTAATAAACCTCTATTGAGAGTGAGAAAGAAAAACACAAATTGCCAATATAATGAATGAAAGGGGAAATCACTACAGATCGTAGAAACATTAAAAACATAGGATAACATTATTAATAACCTTATGCCAGTAAACTTGACAGCTTAGATAAGATGGACATATTCCTTGAAAAACATAAAGAAGAAACAATGCCAATCGTACATTACTCCTTCAGAGATGAGAGAAGCAAAGTCCACCTCTTATAGTGTCTTCCTATAAGCATGCTGTATAACCGGGATACAAAAACTGCACAAGAACCTTACAAGAAAAGAAAATTGCAAGCCATTATTTCTAATGAACGATAATGCAATAAGTAAGCCTGAACAAAAGATTAATGACTTGAATCTAATAATGTATTAAAAAGAAAATTTTGACAAATACGATTTATTCCAGAAATGCAAGATTAATTTAATGGAATAAAGCCGGAAAACCATAAGGTCGTCTCACAGGTGTAGAAAAAGCATTTAGTAAAATTCAGTATCCCTTCATGATAAAAATTGAGGAAACTGTAATTAAAAGATAAAAGTGATTTATTTAATCAGATAAAGGGTATCCTCAAACAACAACAAAACAAAAACTATAGCTGATATCATATTCAGTATCCCACTTGCCCCCTGAATTCAGGAACAGGACAAGAATGTTCACTGTCACCTCTCTGATTTAGCAGTTGGAAAGGAAGAAGCAAAACCATCTTACATCGCAGATGACTTGATAGTGTATGTGGAAAATGTGAAAGCTACAAACTATTATAGTAATATAAGAATATATACTAATATAATTATATTAAGTGAATTTGGCATGGTCACTGGATAGAAGATTGTGATATTATCATGTATGTATTAGTTTTCATCCACACTTTCTAGCTGGTAGATTCCAGATCCCTTATTAGAATGTCGTCATGCTGCCGGCCTCACCTGCCGCTTTTCTCCCCAAGGCAGGAATCGTCCCCTGCTTTTCTGACTGGAAACTGGTCTTAACGAAATTCCCTGACCTACCTTGTCTGATTGTAGGTGCTAAGACCCTCATTTCAGAATGGGTTCTGCCCCATACCCTGGAGGAAGGAATGCTGCAGAGAGGCCAAGGAGAATCTGAATAAACAGGCCTTGCTGGGTTTCCCCACTCAGTCTGTTAGTGTGAGATCATACCCTTTTTGTCCAGTCACATTTCTACACAGTGGTCAATCGTACCCATCCAGTGAAGTCTCCATAAAAGGCCCAAAAAGGCAGAGTTGGGAGAGCTTCCAGAGAGCTGACCTGGTGGAGGTTCCTGGAGGGGGCATGCCTAGGGAGGGCGGAGAAGCTCCATCCTCTTCCCGCATCCTTTGCCCTGTGCATCTCTCATCTGCCCACTCATCTGTAGCCTTTGTTATGCCCTTTATTAAGAAACAAGTAAACCTAGGTAAGCTGTTTCCCTGAGTTTTGTGAGCACTCTAGCAAATTCATCAGACCCAAGGCAGGGATCATGATAACCCTGATTTATAGCCTATGGGTCAGAAGCACAAGTCACAACCTGCATTTGGACTGGCATCTGAAGTTAGGATAGTCTTGTGGGACTCAGCCCTCAACCTGTGGAACCTGATGCTGTCTCCAGGTACATAACATCAGAA
The DNA here is from genome assembly GCF_049350105.2 of Macaca mulatta. Classification (NCBI taxonomy): domain Eukaryota; kingdom Metazoa; phylum Chordata; class Mammalia; order Primates; family Cercopithecidae; genus Macaca; species Macaca mulatta. The sequence goes on from NC_133412.1 coordinate 173,429,511, forward strand.
TTATAGAGGACACTTGATGTGTACTTGAGAATCTGCAGAATTGCTTACTTGGTGTGTGAGAATAGAGAATAGAGGCTAGGTGCAGTGGCTCTTGACTGTATGAGTGTACAACACTTTGGGAGGCTGAGGCAGGAGGATCACTTGAGCCCAGGAGTTCAACATAGCAGCATAGCAAGCCTGGGCAACATAGCAAGACCTCGTCTCTACAAATAAAAAAGTTTTAAATTGGCCAGGCATGGTGGCACACACCTATGTCCCAGCTACTCCAGAGGCTGAGGCAGGAGGATCCCTTGAGCCCGGGAGTTCGAGGCTGCAGTGAGCCATGATCATGCCAGTGCACTCCAGCGTGGGTGACAGAATGAGAGCCCATCTCATTCTGGGGTCTGAAGAGAATAGGAAAAACACTTTAGTTTTTCTTATATCCTTACAAGTACCTATGTCCACTAAAAGACACGTATGAAAATGTTCGTAACAGTTGTATTCATAACAACCAAGAATGCAAAACTACCCATGTCCATCAGCAGGAGAATGGAGAAGTTGTGGTTAAAAAATGGAATACTGTGTAGCAGTCAATAAGAATTCAGCCAGACTCGGTGGTTCACACCCGTAATCCCAACACTTTGGGAGACTGAGGTGGGCAGATCACCTGAGGTCGGGGGTTCAAGACCAGCCTGAGCAACATGGTGAAACCCCATCAATACTAAAAATACAAAAATTAGCCAGGCATGGTGGCATACACCTATAATCCCAGCTACTTGGAAGGCCGAGGCAGGAGAATCACTTGAACCCAGGAGGCAGAGGTTGCAGTGAGCTGAGATTGTGCCATTACACTCCAGCCTGGGTGACAGGAGTGAAACTCCATCTCAAAAAGGAAAAAGAATGAAATATGGATATGTGCAATAACATGGTGAAACTCACAAACACTGTGTTGAAGGAAGTAAGCCAGAAACAAAAAGAGTACATACCATATACCATAGGAGTCCATTTCTGTGTAGCTTAAGAACAGACATGGCTGGGTGCAGTGGCTCACGCCTGTAATCCTAGCACTCTGGGAAGCCAAGGCAAGCGGATCATGAGGTCAGGAGATCGAGACCATCCTGGCTAACACAGCGAAACCCTGTCTCTACTAAAAAATACAAAAAATTAGCCGGGCGTAGTGGCGGACACCTGTAGTCCCAGCTACTCGGGAGGCTGAGGCAGGAGAATGGCGTAAACCCGGGAGGCGGAGCTTGCGGTGAGCCGAGATCGCGCCACTGCACTCCAACCTGGGCAACAGAGCGAAACTCCATCTCAAAAAAAAAAAAAAAAAAAAAAAGAACAGACATATTTTGCCAATGGTGCTAGAAATAAGAAACATGGTTATCTCTACAGGTGAGTGTTGGGTGATGGGTACTAAATGAAGCAGCCTCACCCAAAAGTGGACTTGCAAAAATGCACATGTTCAGGTGGATACTCTGACTCACTCTAAGCAGAGTAAACGAAGAGGTGGAACCATGAGGTACTGAGATTTTAGCTGTTGGCTGGTCAGGTCTGGCAATTAAGAAACACTGGCGGCCTCAACAGATGGTCAAGTGACATTGGCCTTTTGTCACTGCACATACGTCCAAAACACATTGCACTGGACTCCTGTTTTAGAAGTCAATTTTCAAATAATAAATACAAATTTTGTAATGCTCATGTCTCTCTGGCCATTTGGCTTACAGGGATATATCCTGTAGAAATACATCTTCACAAGACTATTCAGTGCAGTGTTATTTATAATATTCATCTTACATATGAGGAAACTGATATGAGCAACTTGTCTAAGGTTATACAACTGAAAAGTAATAAAGCCAGGGTTTTAATGCAGTACCCTCTGAGGTAAAACCCTCTGCTCATTCCTTGTACCTAGTACAACTGTCTTCAAAGCAGTTGTAGACTGTTGGGGGCTGTGTGTAGACACCAAACAGCAGCACTTGGTGAGCAGCCTTTGTACTGCGGTTACAGATAGAACAGAAACGGCAGGGCCAGGAGCCCTCAATCAGCGACCAGCCATGTGTGGCAGAGCCCAGAGAACTTACAGAACAGGGATGCATCCTCTAGAAAGGCTTCACTGCACTCTCCCAGTCCAAATCCTAAAACCTCCTGCAGTTGGAAGTGATTTGTGAGGCTCCAAAGCTTAGTGCTAGGACCAGAGAGGGAATTCTAGGAAGAAGGATTTCAGCTCATTATACAACAGTACCCCCCTTAGCTGTGGCTTTGCTTTCTGAGGTTTCACATACCCAAGTCCACTGCAGGCTAAAAATATTAAATGGGAAATTACAGAAATAAACAAGTCATAAATTTTATTTTTATTTATTTATTTATTTTTTTTTTTGAGACGGAGTCTTGCTGTGTCGCCCAGGCTGGAGTGCAGTGGCGCGATCTCGGCTCACTGAAAGCTCCACCTCTCGGGTTCACGCCATTCTCCCGCCTCAGCCTCCGAGTAGCTGGGACTACAGGCGCCTGCCACCACGCCCGGCTAGTTTTTTGTATTTTTAGTAGAGACGGGGTTTCACCATGTTAGCCAGGATGGTCTCGATCTCCTGACCTCGTGATCCACCCGCCTCGGCCTCCCAAAGTGCTGGGATTACAGGCTTGAGCCACCGCGCCCGGCCATAAATTCTAAATTATGTGCCATTCCAAACATTATAATTGTTCTATTTTATTATTAGTTATTGTTGTTAGTCTCTGACTATGGCTAATTTATGAGTTAAATTTTATCATAGGTATGTATGTATAGGAAAAAACATAGTCTATATAGGGTTCTGTACTACCCACATTTTAGACATCCACTGGGGGTCTTGGAACCAATTCTGCATGGATAAGCGGGGACTACCATACTGGAAAAAAAAATCACAAAGTCCTCAGCTTCTAAATCCAATTTTCCCATTAGCTTACTGTGTAACTTTGGACAAGTCACTCATTCTCCCTGGACCTCATTTCCCTACTGTAAAAAGAGCGGATTGAGTTAGATAATCCCTAAGGTGCTGTTTAGCCCCTTCAATGATTATCTGCTAGCCATACTATCCATATTCTGGATTAGGCATCAGCTGCCCCTCAATTCTCATTTCCTCCAAGAGCCACTTTGAGGTTTGGGGGAAAAAATATTCTCACTCACCTTAAGTTCCCCTCTAAGAGTGTAGCAAACCAGAGATCTCAAATCATAGGGTTCTAGGCCGGGTCCAGTGGCTCATGCCTGTAATCCCAGCACTTTGGGAGGCCAAGGCGGGAGGATCACTTGAGGTCAGGAGTTTGAGACCAGCCTGGCCAACATGGTGAAATCCCGACTCTACTAAAAAAAAAAAAAAAAAAAAAATTAACTGGGGCATGGTGGCATGCACCTGTAGTCCCAGCTACTCGGAGGCTGAGACGGGAGGATCATTTGAACCCAGGAGGTGTAGGCTGCAGTGAGCCAAGATTGTGCCACTGCACTCCAGCCTGGGCGACAGAGCAAGACACTATCTTAAAAAAAACCATAAAGGCCCGGTGCAGTGGCTCACGCTTGTAATCCCAGCACTTTGGGAGGCTGAGGTGGGTGGATCACGAGGTCAGAAGATCAAGACCATCCTGGCTAACATGGTGAAAACCCATCTCTACTAAAAATACAAAAACATTAGCTGGGTGTGGTGGCGGGCGCTGCTTGGGAGGCTGAGGCAGGAGAAACGCTTGAACCTGGGAGGCAGAGGTTGCAGTGAGCCAAGATCATGCCACTGCACTTCAGCCTAGGCAACAGAGCAAGACTCCATCCAAAAAAAAAACCCATACTAAAAATTTTTTTTTAAATCAAATCATAGGGTTCTAAATTTCATTTCCCCAGAGTATCTCCTCCAATATCTGGAGACAGTAGTCGGGAGACACTAAAGCATCTTTTATCTTGCTTCAGTATCTCTTAACCATTCCTGATAGAAGGTGGTTTCGAGACCTTCTTCAATTTTTAAAGCATTTTCCCCTGGCTTGCTTCAGTTCGCTGCTGTCCACTAGAAATGCAACACCAAAAATGAAAACAAAAAAAACTTGAACACAGAACTTCTGATAGAGATTTACTAGGGCAGAATGGAGCAGCTTCTTCTCTTCCCTCATTCTGGTCACTGTACCAATATTAATGTGTCCTGTAATCTAAAGAGCTATTTTAACAACAGTTAACTTTGCTAGTTCTTATTCTCTGGTAGTTATTAGTTACTAGTTATTATTTACTAGTTCTTATTAGTCATTTTTCTGATGACCTATAACTAAACCTAGTCTCCCACAGTCCAGATCTTTTGTTTTAGCGGTGTATGCATGTGAATCTATACTCCTAGCACAAAGAGCAAAAAAATAGAGAACCACCCTGGAACTTGTGTGTAGATGCTGGCCAAAATATGTGCCTGTGAATATGTAACAATTAAATTGTGAAACAGTTATGGGTGGTGGTGGTGGTGGTGGTGTTTGAGACATAGTCTGGTTCTGTCACCCAGGCTGGAGTGCAGTGGCACAATCTCGGCTCACTGCAACCTCTACCTCCTGGGTTCAAGCGATTCTCATGCCTCAGCCTCCCAAGTAGCTGGGACTGCAGGCACCCACCACCATTCTTGGCTAATTTTTGTATTTGTTGTAGAGACAGAGTTTCGCCATATTGGCCAGGCTGATCTTGAACTTCTGACCTCAGGTGATCCTCCCACTTTGGCCTCCCAAAGTCCTGGGATTACAGGTGTGAGCCACCATGCCTGGCCTCAGTTACACTTCTTTAGCTGATTTAGTGTACTGTGTGTGTGTCTCCCCTTTTCCCTGCCTCTGCCTGTCATAGGAAGACCCAAGCCCACCTTCCACCCAAGACTTGGAAAACAGCTTTTCTGGATGTCACTCATGTTTGCTGTCCTCTGGCTTTACCTTATCCAGCAGCACAGCTGTGTGGAGCAGTAGAGGAAAATGAGAAATCAGCATAGAGAGAGTTATCCCCAACCTCAGATCACACAGTCCTTGCAACCTCAAAGCCAGACAAAATCTGAGAAATCATCTTGTACTTACTTCTAAAGCAAAATCCTTTCCATGACGTCTCTAAGAGCTGGTGCTCCGGCCTCATCCAGACTCTGCTTGCATGCTTCCATTCATAGAGATCATCATATTTCTCGGTTCAGTCACTGACAGCCTACCTTGTGCCAGGAGCTGTGTCAGTTACTTTCTCATATGTAATTTAATCCTCACAACACACCTGTGAGAGTGCCATGCCATAGCCATATCACATTCTTCTCCATTTGACAGACCAAAAAACCGATCATTCACGAGTGTGGTGATGTTAGATCATGTGGCTTTGAGCTAGAAGGGATGGGAAGCAGAATTAGGGCTCCAGCCCCAGCATCTTTTCCTCCAGGGCACCACTTAGGAATATAGTCTTAAAGTCCTTTGAAATAATCCTCTTTTAAATGTCTAAAAGAGCAGAGGTTTAGAGGTCAGGCAGACCTGGTGTTGAATCCCCTGGCAGCTTGTAAGCACCTGAATGTCTGGATTCTGTCGTCTCTGTATCCTTCCCTGCTGGGCCTGGCATTGCTCCTGGCAGTAGTTGATGCTTTTTGATTAATAATGAAGGTATGAATAATGCTGTATACATGTGTGGTACATAAACTTTCCCAAGTTATTCTTTTGACAAATAACCCACTTATTAATGCATTCGAAGTATTGGACACTGTGCAGAGGGCTATAGGAGGCATAAATATGACTTATAGAAGACTTGCCCTTAGGAGCTTTATATCTAGAAGGTAAGCTATAAATAAGATGTAGATAAGATACGTATCACAGTGTGATCTTCGCAGTAACCTCATTAGATTGACAAAGTCAGAATTATTATCCCCATCTTATTACTGGAGAAACTGAGCCCCAGCGAAGTACAGTGACTGCCATGAGTGGAGTGGCTGAGAGGCAGGGCCAAACCAGAGCCCAGGGAACCTGCCTCCGAGCTCAGCTGTTCATCTGGAGGTTGTAACTACATAGCATTGTTAGTGAAAGGAAAGAATAGGTTTTGCAAACCCTCACTGTTCTATATGTTATGGTCTGAAAATCTACCTGATACTGCTTTTCCCTTCTTCAAACCCCGTCCTCATCTTCCTGTCCTCTCAAGGATACAGTATACTTGCCCCATCGCAGCACCCTCCAGCTCACTTACATTTTATTTATTTATACGTATTTCTCTCTCCTTTCTCCTCCAGGTTGTGATCAATTATTCAATCGTGAAAGGGCTGAAGTACAATCAGGCCACGCCAACCTTCCACCAGTGGCGAGATGCCCGCCAGGTCTACGGCTTAAACTTTGCAAGTAAAGAAGAGGCAACCACGTTCTCCAATGCAATGCTGTTTGCCCTGAACATCATGAATTCCCAAGAAGGAGGTAAGTAGGACTTTGTCTTGGCCTGATGCCGAGACCCTCTCTTGTTCTACCTCTGCCCTCCCACAGCTCTGGCTCTCCGGGTGTCCTAGCACTGTCACTGCATTGAGCCGAGGTTGCATGTGTTCTCAGAGAAAGCTGCTGCCTGCCTCTAGATTTAGAGATATAACAGTTCAGAGGAGGAAAGAATGGAGTTTGTATCTCTTTGCCACTTGTGAGATGTAGATTTGTACAGATGTGTCCCTGAAGCTACATATCCAGATCTGTTTTAAACTTGCCATCCTGTTTCCCGTATTCCAGAACAATCATTTGAGAGAGATGGGAGAAAACAATCAAGACTTTATTTTTGAATTTAATTATTCATTCATATGTTTAACAAAAGTTTATTAAATACTTAGGGCAAGAAACTGTGTTGGCAAAATAGATAAGAAGTGAACAGCGGCCTTCCCCTCAAGGCTCTTAGTTTTTCAGGGTAGACAGGTTCTCAAACAGCTAAGTGGAATGTATTGCAGTAAGTGTTTTAATAAAGGTACATGTAAGGTACTTAGGGACCACAGAATAGGATGTAAGTAACTACCCGTCAGAGCCGCCAAGGGAGACTTCCACAGTGGTGGTGCCATCTGAGCCGGAGTTCTGGGTGAGCAGGTCACAGGCAGAGGCTGGAGTGGGCATCGCAGGCAGGAAAAGCAGCAAAGGCACAAGGGCCTGAGTGAGCCCACGTGTGCTGGGAAGAGGGTGATGCAGCATTTCTCGGGCCTGGAGTGCCGATAGGAAAGAGATTGGAAATGAAATTGGAACAGCGCTGGGGCTTGCACAGTGAAAGGCCCCAAATACTGGAAGACGTTGGGCTGGCTTGATACTTAGGGTAGACCATGGGAGAGGGGCTAGCAAAAAGTTTTTCAGCAGGGCACTTAAAGCAAAGAAGCAAAATTACGTGTGGCTTTTATTGGACGTTTGCAGTGGTAGCTTTGGAGGGAGAAACAAGGCTTTCCCAGGATGGGTGTCTTGATTGCCTGGGTTAATGGTCCTGCCGTTGGCTGGAGAGCCTACCTTGGGAGAACTTGGTGGTTAAGAACCAGGCATGGAGTCACACTGGTCAGTTCGAGTCCTGGTTCTGACATATGCTAGCAGAGGAATTCCTGAGCAAGTTACTGAATGTTTTTGTGCCTCAATTTCCTTACCTATAAAATGGGAGGACATAGGGTTGTTTTTACATTTAAATGAACTAGAATGTAAAATGTTTCTTAGGTTGCCTGGCCTACAACTCTGTTAGCATTTGTGAGTATTATTACGATCATTATTGTTGCTGCTGCTGTTACTGCTACCAGAATTGAGGTGGGAAATGAAGAGACACAGTACTCAGAACCTGGAGGGCTGTGGCGTTTAAATATGTCCTGGGACCAGGCGTGCTGGCTCAGGCCTATAATCCTAACACTTTGAGAGACCAAGGCAGAAGGATCACTTGAGGTCCAGAGTTCAAGACCAACCTGGGCAACATAGCAAGACCTTGTCTCTACCAAAAAAAAAAAAAAAAAAGGTGTGTACAGGGCCTGATATGTTGGAGCTTTAGGACCCGCTTTAAGCTCTAGGAGATCTAGGCATGGTGGTGCATTATGCCTGCAGATCGTGAGGCTGAGGTAGAAGAATCACTTGAGTCCAAGAGTTTGAGTCCAGCCTGGACAGCATTGTGAGAGCCTGTCTCTTACACACACGCACACACACACACACACACACACGCTCTCTCTCTCTCTAGGAGAGTTTTGTGGGTTTTTTAAGTAAATAAAGAACATGTTTTGAACATGCTTCCCACGGGTCGTGCATAGAGCAGGTACTTGCAGCTTTCCCTTCTTGACAATGCTCCAAAGTTTGTGGACTTTCTGCTTAGTACTTGGATAGCATCGTAAGGAAACATCTTAACCGTGGCAGTGTTGAGTGATGATTACAGGGCCTGAGGCATCGTAAGCGCCCGGCAAATGTTTACAAAACTGTTTCCACCCAAGAACGGTGAGCTGAGTTTAACATTTCCACCTGAACTTACCTCGCCTGCCTCCAGGATGTGGGAGTTAAGCTTTATTTTACTTGTACATGCAGTTACCTTGAGGGCAAAAAAAAAAGGCCCTTTCAGAGCTAGTGCTTAAATTAAGTAAAAACTACTAGTTATTTTATTAAATTCACCAGGCATGGAGTCACACTGGTCAGTTCGAGTCCTGGTTCTGACATATGCTAGCAGAGGAACTCCTGAGCAAGTTACTGAATGTTTTCAGTTAATCCTGCCCTCATTTTCAGATAAGAAAGCCATGCCCCATTATGAGGAAATAACTTCTCGGTGTCAGATGGTAAGATCCAGAACCCGACCTCCTACATCCCCTGGGATTGAATGAGTGTCTTATTGAGGCAGGGGTGGGAGACATCAGCTAGTTTGGATGTGTGCATACAATGTGAGAGTACCCTGGTTTGAAGCTTTCATGAGGGGGAACAGTTAGTTATCCATTCTGGTTCAGCTGGCAGTGGCCTCCTTTGCATGGACTGGAGGTCCTACAGCCCACTGACGAATAAGCTTTTGCTTCAGCCGAGGTCCAAGTCTACTGACAGTACCATGCGCAGATGCGCAGATGCAGCTTGATGAGCTGTTACACACGTGCGTGCGCGGTTCCCAGTGCCAGATCGAGAAAGAAAATGTGGTCAGCACCGAAAGGCCCCTCCCCGCAGTCCCTGAACTTAAGAATAGATAGGAAGTCCACTTTTGTTTTTGAACGTCATGTAAATGAAATCATACAGTGTGCATGATTAGCTTGGCTTGTTGGCATGTGTCTGTAGTCTCAACTACTTGGGAGGCTGAGGCTTTGAACCCAGGAGGCAGAGGTTGCAGTGAGCCAAGATTGCACCACTGCACTCCAGCCTGTGTGACAGAGCAAGAGTCTGTCTCAGAAAAAAAAAATGGAAGTATGAACCTTCCAATATTTATGTGGCTAAGGTAGTCTGCTGAGGACCATGCAAAGATAATGCCATGATGTAAGCACCATCTACTTGGAAACATGTTGATTGTCCCATTTTCCACAATTACCCTCATGTGGTGGAGGGCATTCTTGTATTTTTATGTGTATGTGTACTTTGTATCTCATGTGTCCATATTTGTATGCTTGTCCAGTTATTTTCCTTGGGCATGTTTCTGTGTCAAACAATATATGTGCTTTTCAAGTTTTGGGTCCAGGCATGGTGGCTCATGCCTGTAATCCCAGCACTTTGGGAGGCCAAGGTGGGCAGATCACCTGAGGTCAGGAGTTCGAGACCAGCCCGGCCAACCTTGTCTCTACTAAAAAGACAAAATTAGGCCGGGTGTGGTGGCTCACACCTGTAATCCCAGTACTTTGGGAAGCTGAGGCAGGCGGATCACCTGAGGTTGGGAGTTCAAGACCAGCCTGACAAACATAGAGAAACCCCGTCTCTACTAAAAATATAAAATTAGACGGGCATGGTGGCGCATACCTGTAATCCCAGTTACTCGGGAGGCTGAAGCAGGAATCGCTTGAGCCCAGGAGGCGGAGGTTGCGGTGAGCTGAGATTGCGCGATTGCACTCCACTCTGGGCAACGAGAGGGAAACTCCATCTCAAAAAAAAAAAAAAAAAAAGACGCCGGGCGCGGTGGCTCAAGCCTGTAATCCCAGCACTTTGGGAGGCCGAGGCGGGTGGATCACGAGGTCAGGAGATCGAGACCATCCTGGCTAACATGGTGAAACCCCGTCTCTACTAAAAATACAAAAAACTAGCTGGGCGTTGTGGCGGGCGCCTGTAGTCCCAGCTACTCGGAGGCTGAGGCGGGAGAATGGCGTGAACCCGGGAGGCGGAGCTTGCAGTGAGCCGAGATCGCGCCACTGCACTCCAGCCTGGGTGACACAGCGAGACTCCGTCTCAAAAAAAAAAAAAAAAAAAAAAAGACAAAATTAGCTGGGCGTGGTGACACATGCCTATAATCCCAGCTACTTGGGAGGCTGAGGCAGGAGAATCACTTGAACCCAGGTGGCAGAGGTTGCAGTAAGCCGAGATGTACACCATTATGCTCCAGCCTGGGCAACAAGAGTAAAACTCCGTCTCAATAAATAAATAAATAAAAATTAGAAAATAAAGTTTTGGGAAGTCTCGCCAAATGCCTTCTAGCATGAACATCCTGGTTTACACGCTGTCCAGCAAGAGACAGTTGCCCACCCCTCAGACTTCATAAGCACTAGGCATTAATACTCTCATTAATCTTTGTAAACACAAGAGAAGGGAAAACATTTTGATTTGCATTTTTCTTTTTTGGGGAGGATGGAGTCTTGCTCTGTCACTCAGGCTGGAGTGCAGTGGCACTGTCTCGGCTCACTGCAACCTCTGCCTCCTGGATTCGAGCGATTACCTTGCCTCAGCCTCCTGAGTAGCTGTGACTACAGGCGCCCACCACCATGCCTGGCTAATTTTTGTATTTTTAGTAGAGACAAGGTTTCGCCATGTTGGCTAGGCCTGTCTGGAACTCCTGACCTCAAGTCATCCGCCCGCCTCAGCCTCCCAAATGCTGGGATTGCAGGTGTGAGCCACCACGCCTGGTCTGACTTGCATTTTTCTTTACTGGTAAGGATGAACATTTTTCATACATTAGTAGGCAATTTCATCTTTTCCATTATTTTCATCAGTACCTTTGACAAATGCGGCACAGCATGGAGGAACACAGCCTCCTTGCACCTTTTGTTATATCTGCATGATTTCCCACTCCCCAGGTGCGTGCATCCTCTAATGACAAAGCAATCTTGTATTTCCTTCCGCAAATGAATGGAGGCAGCCTAATGTCATGTGGTATGTTCCAGGCTCATGATAGAGGATAAGTACACCTCTTTGACTGTCAGGTGATGTCTACATTGTCTACATTTTAGGAGTTACTGTTATTTGTGTTTGTCGTTCCTTGGACCTTTCCTTCTGCTGGAGAAACTTCTTGTTTAGCGCCTAGAGTCATGTTGGTGGGTCACAGATTCCTTGGCTCTTCCTCGTCTGGCTTCTGAAAGAGACGCCATCTGGTGTAATGGTGGGGAAGGGCGAGCTAGCAGCTAGGAGACCTAGATTCCTCCAGAAGTGCCAGAGGGAGGATTGGCATTTTCTTTCTCCCGTGCCGGCCCACACCCACCCGTTCCTCTTCTCTCCTTAAAGGGCACTTCCGACCAGAGTATTTCTCTGCTGCCTGCTGATCTTGGCACCCACCATTGTACTGTCACCTACTTTTAAGAAAGGCTGGGCACGGTGGCTCATGCCTGTAATCCCACCACTTTGGGAGGCTGAGGCGGGCGGATCACGAGGTCAAGACATCAAGACCATCCTGGCCAACATGGTGAAACTCCATCTCTACTAAAAGAAAAAATACAAAAATTAGCTGGGCGTGGTGGCGTGCACCTCTAGTCCCAGCTACTTGGGAGGCTGAGGCAGGAGAATCGCTTGAACCCAGGAGGCAGAGGTTGCAGTGAGCTGAGATCGTCTCACTGCACTCCAGCATGGTGACAGAGCAAGACTCCGTCCCAAAAAAAAAAAAAAAAGGACAGAAACCAGAGGCAAGATTTCGTGGCTCTGGGGCTTGAGAGGTTGTCATTTTACATTGTCCCAGAGATTTTTTTTTTTTTTTAAGGAAAAGGATACCAAAAATGACAAGAGCACACAGGGAGCTTTCAGATGAGCTTGTGTTTTTCTTTTCTAAAAATATACAAACAGTAGAAAGGCACACAGCCAAGGACAGATGTAGAAAAGGCAGCGTCCTGTAGGGATTGGATGCCAAGCTTTTCAAATATTGTTCCCTCCCTGGAATGTTTTCTTAGCATCTCTGCTTATCAACATCCTCCCCAGCCCTCTGGATCCAGCCTAATGCTCCCTCAGCAAAGCTTTCCTCCTCCCTCAACTTCTGTGTCCCCGCTTGGCCTCCCGGGACACTTGGTTTCTACCTCTCTTTATCCATTTCCTCTTCATTTTGCCTGCTCATGTACTGATCTTTCCTCTCCTACTGGGTGTCCCTTTCTCTGGGACGACTTCTGTGGCCCCCCTCATGCCCACCCCAGGTCAGGGTGAGGCGCCCCTTCTGTGTGCTCCCCATGCTCCCCATTGCCATTTACAACTTTGTAACATTAAGATCCGGTTGCTGTTTGGTCTCCCACAAGGCTGTTGTGAGAGGCAGAGACACAACAGCTCCTGTTCCCCATTGGATCCCAGCACCCATCACAGTGCATGATGCATCTACAGACCCTAAAGAGCTGTTGAGTGTTGAGTACATAGATACAAGCTCCTGAGGGCAGGTGGTATGTGCCACCTGTCTGTGTTTTTCACATCTCTGCGCCCAGGGCCCTGTGTGCTATGGGTATATGCATGCACGTGCTGCAGGAGGGTGCGTGTGAGCGGGTGTGTATACATGTGGGGGTGTGTGTGTGTGTGTGTGTATGTACTGATCTTGAGCAAGTTACTTGATCTCCCTGTACCCCAGTCGCCTGACCTGTACCTGCCCATTGGTTGTTCTGAGGATTAACTGTAATCATCCCTTTAGAGTGCTCAGGACAGTTCCTAACACCCAGTAAGTATTTGGCAAATAGTTGCTGTCTTTTTAAAACCCACTGTGACCTTTTCAGGTGGCACTGGGCTGGGAACAAGTGCAGAGTCTGCCTCTGCATTCAGCAGCCCCAGGGGACTTGACTTTTGAGTTCTTCTATTTATTATGACAGTAGTGGTTTAAATCTTCTTCCTCTCAGGCAGACCTTCAGCCATTACTTTTCTTTTTCTTTATTGTAATATCTGGTCCTGAAAGCTGAAAGTCATTACTTTTCATGGTTTATCAGATCTCTGGCTTTGGCTGCTGCTTTCCTCATACTGGATCAATTGGTTATTCATGTGGATAATATTGTCTCAAAGCATGAGTTATTTTATGGGTTGTGCCTCCTAACTAGTGAAGGTGGCCACTTGGTTTATTTGAGACAATTCTAAGGAATAAGGAGCTCTCCACACTAGCGTGAGGGTCCCAGGGCCAAGATGTTTCCCTGCTCCTCAGAAAGTTCTCAGAGAATTTTGCAAGGTTTTTATAAACCTTACAAAGCTCCCATTATGTTGGGGATGAGGTAGTTATGCATTAAAAATAGTCATAACAGTTAATGGTCCTAATAATAATCTTTATTTGGAACTATAAGAAGTCTGAGTGCCTATTTGAGAAAGAGTTTCCCTGGATGAATCACTGCAGGAACGTGAGAAAGAAGCATGGCAGCTCCACTGTGAGATCAAATGTGTAGATAAAGAATCCCCTCACTGAGCTGCAGTCACAAGTGAATTTAAAGATAGGAAGGGTTTTAGGGATGTATAATCCAGTTTCTCCTCCCTTTACCTTTTTTTTTTTTAAAAAAAAAAACCTTTGGAGCTACTGCTGTAGCTGAAGGAAAAGAAGGGATGGGAGCTGGCCTCACAGAGGGCTTTGTAGAGCCACTGGGCCCCAGAGTCACACCTTGCACCGGTCATGCCAACATCCAGGGCCACACCCTTGCTGCTCCACCTACTGCCTCCTGTTGGGCAGCTGCAGCCAGTGCCCTTGGCCCTGCATGTTTACTCCTTCGTGGTACTTAGCATGTTTTATTCAGGATGCCTCTTTGGTACCAGCATCCCTACCAGCACGCTAGTCTTATGGGGAGCAGAACCTGTGTTGTCTCAGTCATCCCTGCCTCTCTAGAACAAGTACAGAGGGGACCCACCACGGGGACTCAGGATATGTGTGATAACTGCACGAACCTTTTCACCTTTTGAATCTCAGCAACCCTCTAAGAACAGGGACTGCAGTTCTAGCCTTCCAGACTGAGACTCAGGAGGCCTGGCTCTTGCCCTAGTCCCACCATCTGCTTACTATGTGACCTCATCAGGTCTAGTGACATTTGCAAGCCTCAGTATCCTCATTTGGAACACAGAGTACTGATTGTCCTCCGCAGTCTTTTACCAGGCAAGAGGCCCTCTTCTTCAGGGTGCTGGGTAGGCTGTCATCTGCTTGGTAAGAGATCATGGTATTGAGGGAACCAAGAGACCTGGGTGCTAGACCTGGCCGTGCTCTTCCTTTGCATGTGACTTGGGCAACTCACTTCCCTTTCTTGGGCCTTGGTTTCTTTGTCTATGAAATGTAGGTGGTTATCCGTGGCATGTCTGTCTTGCAGCATGAGAGTCCAAGGGGACGATGGCTGTAGAAGTATTCTGAGACAGACAGCCTAGCACAGGCAGGAAGGTCTGTGATGGTGACTAGCAGTAAGTAGTAGTGGTTGTAGCAGCAGCAGCCGCTTGGCCACGTCCCAGCTGAATAAGGAACATGCCTCCCCTGCCACAGTGTCTGAAACTCTGCAGAAAGTTTGACTCTCCATGAGCTTCCTTGAGTCAGGGGGAGAACCTGCCCTGGAAGCCAGGAGGAGGCTCTTGCCCCCACTCAGCCATTGCCTCGCATGTGGCTTCAGTTACGTTTTGTCTTCTTTGTAGGTGTTGATGTTCTAGACTCTGAAATGGCAACGTCAGACTAGACAAGAAGCTCTCACCAGAGACAAAGTGGAAACAGAGAAGGTGTTGGTGATTGAGGGGCAGCGGGGCCAGGGGCGCTAGACACATTGCAATGTGCAGGATCATCGTGCACAGTGAAGTCTTGTTTTGCATGTCCCACCAAAACATGCCGTTGAAAAACTCATTCATTATCTGAGCCAGAGCTTGCTCTGTTTTAAGAAAAAGCACTTTTTTTTTAACCAGGTTTAGTATGTGCTGAATTTTCTAGGAGTTCAGCTACTGCATACGTCAAAAGAAAATCATACTTAATTTTGTTTGTAACTTTACCAAGAGTTGTTTTCTGTTTTGGAAAGTCCTGTCTCCAGCATCGTCACTGTGACGTTTCAGTCATCCATAGACCTCCCCTTCGTCACATCCATTTGCGGCAGCAGCACTCCCAGTGGGTCTGTGGGTGGGTGCAGGTGTGGACCACCTCCGTCTCCTAGTGTAGCTGGATCTGGTTCTTTATGTGTTGTAATGCACATGTTATTATAGACTACTTCTCTTTTCTCTCTCCTTTGCAGTACATGTAAAGCATTATACTGATCTTTTCCTAATTTATGTAGGTAGGCTATGTAATCTATGAATTTCACTTCAGGATAATACAAGCATCATTACAAAATATTATAATAAAAAGGGGACCATTAGGCCTGAGAGAGTTGAAGTTCTGTGAAACTCGGGCTGCTTCCTTCCTACATTGTATCCGTGTCTTGCCTGGTCGTTGCTTAACAGTGCTGTGTAGATAGCACAGTGTCTGTCTCATCTCACAGCCAGGAAAACTGAGCCCCAGAGGGAGGAAGTGAGTACTTGGCCCAAACCATTTCCTGATATGACCCAGTCAGGAAGAGAAGCTGGGATGAGAACACGCTCCTCTTCTTCTCCAGTGCCAGGAAGTGTAGTGGGAGCAGCTTGGTCTAGTGGGAAGAGTGCATGTCCTGGAGCCAGGCTACGTTGGGTCTCTGTGACCCTGAGCAAGTCACCTCCCCCATCAGCAGATGGAATGACACCAGAGGCCGGTGGCAGTTCACATGACACGAAGATGCCCGGTGCCTGATATGTGGCCTTCAGGGCTGTGCCCCATGCTGCTCCTCTTTTTGTCCCCACATCCAGCAGTTTTCCATTAAACCACTGTAGGTCCTCTCAGAACTTACCAGAGTCATCCTGTCATCGTCTCCCATTACTCCAGGAGAGCAGGGCCCTGGTGGCACTTGAAGCAAGACCGCAAGCTGATGGCACTCGACCACATAGTGGGAGTGAATTTTAAAGAAAATCCCCCTCAAAGCCTCTGCTGGTGTAGAAGGCAGATAGTAGGGCCAGTGAGTGGGAGCCAGGGGAGGAGGCTTGGGTGTCATGAGACTGGATTTACATTTACAGGTGACAAAACAAAGACCCAGTGAGGGGGAGGGTGTGTGCAGGCCACAGGACAAGTCTGGGCAGAACTGTGGCCACACCCAGCATTCCTCCGCTAGCCTTCCCTCATGAAAGATCACTTTTTCCAGGCCAAGGACCAGAAAAGGAGCACGCTTTAGGAAGAGGGCCGAGGTGCACGGAAAACAGTGCTGGTACGGAGAGGGTTGAGTAGATTTTGACTGTTTCTTCCCATTTGGTTCTCACTAATGAAATCTTGTCAGATGTGCCCCTGCTCCTGGATTGGGTGGGGTTGGGACAGAAGCATGTGTGGTCAAAGGCAAGTTTATTGCAGTTTGGGGGTTGAATGCAGTGGATTTCAAACTGGCTATTTTGAGGAGTTCCAGGGGTCCACCAAGGTATACCAGGGCCCTCACCCTGATGCAGCCAGAGTAGTTCTTCATTGATTTTATGCAGTGGGACTCTGAAGAAAAGAAAAAGAAAAACCCCATAGCTTAGTGGGAATCCAGGCGAATTAAAACACAGATGAAGTGCTTATTATCTTTGGCTCTTGGAGCATAATGTACATCCTTTTCCTACTTGGTTTGCGTGTAATAACATCATTGGTATATTTCAAAATATGAAGCTCCTGGTGCTGGATAATAAATGTTTTCCCAATTTTTCAACCTCTTACGCCCTTCATCGATGCCCAGTGGCCCAATGGCTGCAACCTCAGCACAGTGTTGAGAAAGAGCCCAGGAAAGGGACTTACAGACAGGCCTTCCCGGGAAGAATCAGGCCCAGCTCCATGTGCTCTTTGGAGGGGAGTGGAAGGTTGTTAAACCTCATAGCTCTTGGAGGTGGGGCTGAATTTTGCTTCTCATGAACCTCTTTCCATTGGAAATTACCTCTCTTTCTCTCCTAAAGAGAAGGAAGTACTGTACTGTCTTCATCTCCCTGGCCGCCGAGGCCATTTGACACCTTGTGCCACCTGAGAGAAAGCAGGCCTAGCTTGGCCCTGCCTGAAGGGAACAGGACGGCAAGCCCCTGGCCTCCTGCCTGCTCCCAGCTGCCCTCTGGCGGCCACTTTCTGAAAGCTGGATGTGTCTATTTACTTACCCACCCCTGTTCTCACTCCGGGGCTCCAGATGTTGGATGAGGCAGGGCCTTCGTACACCTCCATGCCAGCAGCTACCCAAGTCACACCGTCAGTCACACTCTTACTCAGGCTCTCCTGTGCCCCTGGCCCTTCTTCCCCTCTCACTTTTCCCCACACTTCTAAAATCTCACTCGTCCTGTCAGAATGTGGCTCCACAGATGGAGCCTTTTCCAGCCACCGCCCGCCCGCACCGTGACTTTGCACTCCCTCCTGCGCTCCCGCAGGGCTTACTTTTGCCTCTGTCCTAACAGTCAGCTGCCACTTGGCATGTCCTGCTATTCCCACTGCATGAATCCAGTCAGGTTGGAAATTTGGAAAGTTACATCTTAGTCTCTGGACCCCAAAATCCCACACACTGTCTGCCTTATAAGCTCTCAGTATATCCATCCCTGGTTGTAGGCGCACACCAGGACCCAGAGGCTGCCATGCCCGGAGTCCTGTCTCCTGACTCAGCTCAGGCCCCAGCTCAGCATGGAAGTCCTGTGGGACCATGTCCAGCAGTGAAGGCTGTGCACTGGCCTGAGCCCTGGGTCCCTCTGACTCACTCGCTCCCATTGTCACCTGAAGTGTCATAATGGGGTTGTAACCCATCCACCTTCTCTTGTCTTTCTTCAGTCTGTCCTCCCTGGGCTGCATCTAAAGGGCCCTGCGCCTGCCCTCATGCACATTCTCTCCATACTCCTGGTCTCCTTCTGCTCAGCCTTTGCCCTGCTGTTGTGAAGCCTTCCCAGTGCCCCAGGAGACCTCAGGCACCCCTTCCCACTCCGCGTACACTGCTGCTGTCTCATTTGTTTGGACCCTGGGTTTGTTTGTCTAGACTGTGAGCTCCTCGAGGGCAGGTGTCTGTTTCTGTGTCTCGGGAGCCCCGAAGAGAGATTGATACATCAGAGGTGTCTGGTGACTGAATGAGCGCCCAGCTTGCGCCCACGTCATATTGTGTGCCTTGCGTAGCCTGACACTTCCTGCCATCGCGCCCTTCTTTGCAGACTAAGACGGAGTTCCTGAACCAAGACCGCCTGCTGGCCAGCCTGTGAAACTGGGCTCAAGGTGAGGGGTGCTATCTGTGATTGAGGGACATGGTTAATGGAATTGTCTCACACAGAAATCGCACCCGTCACCTTGGCCTACTTATCACCACCCCAAACAGAGGAGCACGCCTTCTCCAGCCACAGCCTATGGAAGGGCCTTCAGCTGCTGTGGCCCTGAGGTGTACGTACTGTGGAAGGAACTTCGGACGTGAACTCGGATCTGGTTCCAGTACCAGCTGTGCCAGGAGTGTGCCCTTGGGCATGTGACTGACTTTTCTAAGATTCAGTTTCCCCATCTGTGAAATGGCTGAATCAGACCCACCTCACAGGGTTGTTGTGAGGGAACCATGAGATGATGTTTGTAAACATTCTTTGTCACCTTTAAATTACTGTAACAGTTTGAAGTTACTCTTTTTAAAAAAAATTACTTGCAAAGGTAACTAACAATATCAGCCGTGCACAGTGGCTCATGCCTGTAATCCCAGCACTTTAGGAGGTCAGGGGTCACTTCAGTGTAAGAGTTCGAGACCTGCCTGGTCAACATAGCAAGACCCTGGTCTCTAGAAAAGAATTAAAAATTAGCCAGTTTTGGTGGCGTGTGCCTGTGGTCCCAGCTACTCAGGAGGCTGAGGTAGGAGGATTGTTTAAGCCCTGGAGTCTGAGGCTGCAGTGAGCCGTGATTACACCACTGCACTCCAACCTGGGCAACAGAGCAAGACCCTGTCTCAGGAAAAAAAAAAAAAGTGACTAACAATATCAACTCCTGTGTAGTACCAGCAGCCATCACATTGGGACACAGAGGGAAGCCAGGCTGCTTGGATCCTGATGGCCAGGGAACGCTTTCTGAGGGAAGCGGGGCTTGAACCTGGGCCCTGCAGGGCTGGGGGTGGATGGGGGGATCTGATGAGGAGGAGGACCACGGCACCAGCAGATCTCAGTGGTTTGGAAATTCAAATCAAGGTCTGAGAAGAGGCTCTGCCATACCCTGGGGATCTCCCTCTGTGCATTGGCGGTACTGCGCATGCCTCACGGGGCCCCTAATTTCAGAGCATCCCGCCCACATCCTGCTGCTGCATTATCCTCAAAAGAGCTGCTGGCTTATTGCAGTTTACATCCCAGAGAAGAGAGGTCTCCTCCTTCCACCAGTCCCAGGATTATCTCCCTAACACTACTGGCGAGATTCCTTTGGAGTTTTAGTCTTCCGTAGTTACAGCCCAGGCGCCATGTGCCCAGTCAGGGTTCGAGATAGGTGGTGGTTCATTCCCCAGCCTTGCCTCACCAGCACCTTCCTGATGCCTCCTGGTGGGGCTCAGGAAGCAGCCAGCTGAGGTGTGCCTGCCATGGTCAGCACAGAGGTTGACAGAAGTGGCACAGATTCTGGGGGCAGGTGACAGAATAGTACCATGCCCTAGCTCCAGGCGCCCGCTCCACCCTGTCACACGGAGCAGCTGTGAAACCTTGAGCAAGCTATTTCACCATTGTAAGCCTTAGTGTCCTCACCTTTTTTTTTTTTTTTTTTTTTTTTTGAGATAGAGTCTTGCTCTGTCGCCCAGGCTGGAGTGCAGTGGCGCGAACTCAGCTCACTGTAACCTGTGCCTCCTGGGTTCAAGCGATTCTCCTGCCGCAGCCTCCCGAGTAGCTGGGACTACAGGTGTGCACCACCACGCTTGGCTAATTTTTGTATTTTTAGTAGAGACAGGGTTTCACCATGTTGGCCAGGCTGGTCTCGAACTCCTGACCTCTGGTGATCCACCCACCTTGGCCTCCCAAAGTGCTGGGATTACAGGTGTGAACCACCGTGCCCGGCCAGTTTCCTCATCTTTAAAATGGGTGTAACAACCACCTCACAGGGTTGTCATGAGGCTCAAATGATAAAATAGATAGGACTGTGATTTGTAAGCATATGACACCATGAATGCAAGTTGTTCCTGGAGTGCCCAGGCCCTAGACACTGGGATCTCACCCTTCAGTTGTAGCCAGGGTCATTTCATTCTGGTGTGCCACCCCCCAGAGCTAAGCCATACAGTCCTTACGGAAAGGAACAAACCCCTTCCTGGATGCTCTTGTGCCTGGATCTCGGCTCCCTGGGCCTTCACAACACCCCCCTGAGATTGCAGGGAGACAGCAGGAATTACTTTCTCCATTTTAAGAAGGAAGAAACAAAGGCTCACAGTGCTAAGAAACTTGCCCCAGGCCACTCTGGTGAATGCAGAGCTCAAGGCCCAGAGCCCAGATGTCCTAATTTCCAGTCCAGGTCTCTGCCCAGTGGAGCAGACTGCCTCGCAAAAGACCCTGCTCAGCTGGCAGCCCTCCACCTTTCTAAACCATAACCCAGCTTGGTCAGAGGTTGATTGTTACAAACATTTAACCTGCCCCATCTTTCTAGCCACATACCCACATCTTGGAAAGTGAGGGAAGAATTCATTCATAGCTGTTTTCTTTTTTCCTCACGTAGCATGTATCATTTCTTTCCTAAGGAATGAGTTTTACAAATAGCCTGCCAGCTTCAGGTCATATAGGATAAGAGCCAGCTCAAATATTTTGGTAGATAACCTGAAGACTTAGAAAGCCAAGTGCTGAACTTGAGATACAGTTTCCAGTGTGAGAGTGGACAGGCTGTGAGTGTTTGAGGCCCTGCCCGCTGCCTGTCGGCTGCCTGCCATCACTCATCCAGGGTGTTCACACAGCGGGGGTTCACGGCAGCCACTGCCTGACTGGCCTGCTCCTGCGCTTAGCCCACTTTGGTCCATTCCCTGCACAGTAAGCAGACTGCGTTTCACCTCTCAGTCAGGTCATCAGCCCTTGCCCAGAACTCTTTAGGATTTTAGCTTAACTCAGAATATAGTCCACATCCTTACCGTGGCCTGCGTAGCCCGGCACGCTATCTTTCTGAACTCACTTCCTCTCCTACTCTCTACCTCTTCTCCTTCATTCCAGTTACACCATGCCCCAGATGTGCCAAGCACGCTCCTAACTCAGGGCCTCTACACCCAAGGCCCCTTCTGCCCAGAATGTTTTCTCCCCAAAACCTCAGGGCTCCTTCCCTCACTTCATCCGGGCCTCTGCTTACACCACCTAATCGCAGTTTGTCTGAAGAACGACCCACACACGTTCCTTTAATTCTCATTCTCTGCTGTGTTTTTCTTCCTACATGTTGTATCTTTATTTGTTACCTGTCTCTCCTCTCTAGATTGTAAGTTCCAGGGGAGCATTTGTATCCACAGCTATGACCCCATCTGTGAATTACTGAGCATCTGTTCTGGGTCATGCACCAGAACACAAAGATGAATAAGACATGGTGCCTGTGTTCACAGAGCTCACAGCCGGGTGGAGAGAGAGCCTTGTCAATACAGTGTATGTTATGCTATGATGGAGAGAACACAGGGCTTCTTGCGGGGGCGGCTGTGGTGAAGGGGAGAGCTACTGGGAGAGGCCCGAGGGCGGGCATGCCTGATCTGAGTCTTAAAGGGGCTGGACAGACGTTCACCAGTTACAAGAGTAGCCCAAAAAGAAGCAAAATAGGCAACGACGCAGAGGCATGTGAACCTAGTGCTGCCATCTTGGATGCATGTGGGAGAAGAGAAAGGGAGGGCTGAGGAACAAGCAGGACCAGGCCTAGAAGGGCAGGCTTTGAGCATAACATCCCAGGGCTTAGCCTCATGCCTGAAGCTGCGAGGAAGGTCAAAGAGCAAGTGAGAGCCAGGACTCAGATTTAACTCTAAATGGCTTCCAGTCTGTGTGCTCAGAACAGTGCCCGGCAGGTAGTGAGCACTCAGCGGTGGGTGCTGCTATCATCATCCTCCTCATGCTTCCTCTCTAGCCCCTCAGGTGTGGAAATTAAGTCCCAGTGAGAGGAAGTGAGTAGCCGGCCCAGGGTCACAAGGCCCGCTAGAATCAGTCTGTTCATCGTGTGGGGGAAGGATTTGGGCCGGGAGGAGGGAAATCAAGGAAGGAATGAGGTCCCAAGCTCCAGATGCCCCCGACAAGGCAGCAAGTGTGAGGGGTGGAGGGGGGATTCCTTTGAAGTCCGGTGTTGTGCTCTTAAAATCCATGTGTATTTTGCCTATTTGAACTGGATTCCAGGGAAGCAAAGAGGAAATGATGGGTATTCCTGAGAGAGGGCGCTAAGGGAGTTGGGACATTTAGGGAGGGGAGAGATTTGGTGGCATTGGCTGGGAGCAGCAGTCAGGACACTAGGACAGGCAAGTTGGAGCCTGAGAGGCCTCCAATCCCAAAGTAAGGATGAACCCAATCCCAAGGTTCCCATGTGGACCAGTGGAGAACCACAGTAGTTTCCTGGCCCAGGAATGGCCTGGAAGACCTGTGCTTTCTGAAATTGACTCCGTAAGCAGACTCAATGGGATAAACGGAGGCAGAGGGGCCAGTTGGAGACTCTTGGAAAGCTCTCCAAGTGAGAGCATGAGGCTTGGATCTAGACAGGCCAGAGAGGATGCTCCTAAGAGACAGTTTGCAGGAGAGGAAGCATTTCATGGAGTCCAGCAGGGGGCCGAGCGAAGGAAGGCCGGGGGGAATCAAATGGGCCTTACTTCTGTGAGAGGGTGCCAACTTGGGTTTCCCATACCAAAGTTTGGGGTTGTGCCAAATTTAGGCATGCCTCACAGGCATTCTCTGCACACTTGCTCCCTTCTGACGCCACACCTACCCTGTTCCATCCCATTGCCCACAGGGTTAAGAGGAGTGCCGCCTAGGGAGTGTCTCCTGGCAGACACCTGGTGTCACCGAGGCCTGTGAGCCGGGCCCCACGAGGGGTCTGGACAGTCCTCCAGGGCCAGGGCCCTGGGAGCTTGCTGGAGTCAGGTGGGCAGGAAGGTTCTGATAGGTTAGCTGAGCAGCCTCATTAAAGATTGAGGGGGGAAGCCCACTTGGTGGCTGGATGGCGTATCAGTTTCCCACTGCGCCAGCCAGGCGACAGGGAAGAGGTAAGTGGCCCGGTGTGAGAGGTGCCCCTGGCCTGTGCCGCGGAGCCCTGCCCGTGATGGTCAGCAGGGAGTGGGCCTTCCACTGCTTTTGCTTCTGCCATTGGGACTGCACCGTGCTTTGCAGAGTGAGCTGTAGGTGACGGGAGCCCCTCTCTCTCCTCCCTGCTCCTCATGGGCCTCTTCTTTCACTCCCACCTGCTCCGGGGGTGGGGGTGGGAGTGCTGGATCTTGGGGCGAGTATCTGTCACTGACCAACTACGGGGTTTGCAATGACATCCTTGCGGAAGCGGCAGGGTGGAACCAGCAGCTGGGTACTGGGAGACTTGAGCTTCTGTTCCAGCAGCACCGTTCACTGGAGGCGCATGACCTTGGGTAGCTTTTCCGAGCCTCAGTTTCCCCACCTATAAAATGGGGTTAATAGGCCCAGCCATGGATGATTGGGCAGATTAGTCACAAAAAAAAAAAAAAAAAAAAATGCAGTGATGCTCTGTGAACCATTAAGCTTAAGATGTGGCAGATTTTTATTGCAACTTGTTCTGTTTGAGGTTCATTTTAAGGTTAGTTTTGTGTGCCGAAATAAGCATATTAGGAAGAGAGAAAAAGTATTCTACAGGGAAAATAACTCCCCTAAGGAACACAGCCTAGTGGGCCCAAGCCGTGGGAGTGGGGTGTCCTGGCCTGGAAGCTGGAGACTGGGTCTAGCCCTGCTTTCCCCAGTGTGAATGTGAGCTTGGGCAAGCCCCTGCCCTTTCCCTGGGACTCGGGACCCCTCTACACAAGGGGTGCTGCTCACCGGTACATGGGCAGCACCAGGCCCCCTGTTGTCCTTTGTCAGAATTCAAACGCTTTTCCTCTCCGGTGTCTCCTTTTTGGTGCATGACTGCAAGGGCTGGTGGTGCTTCCCACTGTGGCCCTGGTCAGTCCCCCACTTTCTGAAGTGCCATCCCCACATCTGTAAGTGATGACCTTCCAGCCTGACAGGTCTTTCAGACCCTGAGCTCCTAGACACAGCTTTACCTGTTGGTCACCATGGAGCTGAGCTGTCTCTGCTAAGCCCAGGGCCAGGGCTTAGGCAGGAGGGTCTGTTGCAGGATTTCAGTGGGTCATTGGCTGTGGTAATCTGAGTAAGACACGTCAGCCTTTTTGAGCCTAAATTCATGTGGTAAGGACTCAGCCGGAAAGACTGGAAAATTCACTCCGGGTTCCTTTAAGCAAGCAACTAAGCTGTCTAAGCTCGTGTTAGAATAGGGAGGGTGACAGTCGGGTATTTGTCTCCTCCTGAGCTGAGCTCGGAGGATAGGGTTAAACACTAGCTGCCTTTGTTTCCCAAAGACAAATGCAGAGCTGTCTGTTTATTAACCAGGGCTGAGCATCAGTGCACTGGGGTGGACAGAGCCCTGGGCCGGGAGACATTTGTTATGGGCTCTGGTCCCAGCTCTGCCACCAATTCCTGTATGGCCTTGGCCAGGTGACAGTAAAGGCAGTGGCCAGACCAAGCTTAGCCCAGTTCACAGACTCCATCCTTGCTTGGACACTTGTTCGCTTGGTGATAGGAATGGCACCTGTGAGGAAAGCAGGGCCTTGTGACAAGAGGGAGACGTGTGCCGGGGATGGCCCAATCTCACTGTAAAATGAGGGGACCCTCTGGAAAGAGGGAAAGGAGCCAGCCAGAAAGATGGCAGAGCAGGGAGGAGGCCTTAGAAGGACTTGGGACTCTGCCCAGCTCACACCAGGTGGCTGTCGTTTGTTGGCCAGAAATTCCATCAAGCATCACTGAGCAAGTGCTGGATCCTTTGTCTCTGGCACTCCTAGCATCTCAGGTTCTATCTTTTCAGGAGCCCCAGGGGATGCCTTTCCCATAGAGACTAACTGGAAACTGAGCCCATCCCTTCCATCCCAGAGGAGCTGGGGGCTGGTGTCCCAGAGCCTCATAAATGTTCAGGGGTGGGCAAGAGGAAGGCCTTCGTCAGGAGGAGGGGTCAGTAGTGCCTCACCTCGTCTGCCTGCCTTTGGCTGTATAAATTAATGCATTACCTCAGACAGGAGCCACACCGCTCCCTGCCTACCCCGCACCTGCCACAGCTCGTGGGGGATGGATCGCAGAGCAGGGATTCTCTGTAGGGACTCTTAGACATTTATTTGTTTAGAGGTAGTGCATGATTTGGAAATCCAAAAAAAGGAATATAAGTCCACAATCCCGAGATACCACTGTTAACATTTTAGTATATTTCCTCCTTTGTCCTTTAGAGTTGTAGAAATTTGGAGCTGATGATCCTTGGTTCCACCCTTCTCACTTTATAGAAAACGGAAGCCCAGAGAGGAGAGGGACTCCCACACACCTAACTTACTGGCAGAACTCCAGCAGAGTTCACTCTGAAGGGGATTAGTACAAACCAGAACTGTCCGGAAGAGCACAGCCAAGGCGGGAAGGGACTGGAAGACAGAAGACAGGACGGGGACCAAGAGAGGCCTGGAGGGGAGCGCACCAGGGCCGCCAGGCCGGCACAGAGAGACAGCCTTTGTGGTCCTGACAGACCACTGGGGGCAGTCCTGGCAAGACAGATTTCACCCTTTGGGAAGAAGACTTTGCCAGTGAGAACCACCCACCCCGGCTAGGGCCTCGCACTCGAGGTCAGACCGGGTGGCTCCCAAGGCTCGCTGTACAGCCCTGAGAACCTGTCCAGCTCCTGGGATACCTCTCCTGGTGCCATGTGGATGGGCATTGAGGCAGCAAGGCCATTGGGTGCTGAGAGGCTGCAGTGTGCCACACTCCTGCCCAAGAAGGGGCTCCACCAGGGGGCTCTGAGCTGCAGCTTCTCACCTCGCGCCACGGCTGGACTCCCCTTCTTGCTCTCCCTGCCTCTGTGCCCCGCTTGACCCTTCTTCCTCCATGTGTCCTATCCCCCTGCAGTCTTGGTGACTCTGTGGAGGGCTTTAGAGTCCTCTGTTTTAGGGTTGAAGCCTGGCTTAACTGATGACTGTTCAGAGGCCACAAAGATGCTACTTCAGTTCTCCAACTCTCCAGCTTTCTTATGGGTAAAGTGGAGCTCACAGCAGGATTCCTAGGACGAGGGAGGCTAAACAAGATGGCATCTGAGTCTCTGGCACAGGATCTAGTACATAGTGTAATAGACACTCAATAAACTTGAGTTCTTTCCTTACCCCAACTCATTGTATTTTCTAAGTGGCACTGCCATTGGTAGCCTGTGGTATCTCACTCACTGATAGCTCGTGAGACCCAGTCCTCGGCTCAGCCACTGTTTCCCGCTCTGGGAGCTTATGAACCATTAGACTTCTGCTATTTTCTCTAAGACTGTGTCACTCACTCTAGTCTCGCCCAGTGGCTGAAGATGCTCAGACAGTGTGCCCAGGGCCAGTCATCCACGTACTTAACAAGTATGTATTGCATTGACTATAGGTCAAAAACTATGGTAAGTACTGGGAATACAGAGGTGAGCAAAGCAGTTATGTCTGTGGAGTTAAAGTCAGGCTGTTCTGTTGGCCATGCTCTTCCTCCTGCCCTTCCTGCTGTGTGCAAGCATGTGTCATGGATCCTGGTGAACTCAGGGACTCACATTCAGAGTCCCTCGAGCAGGTGCTCTCCTACACTTGGGCCACGCCTGACCTGGTTCTGTCCTGTGACCCGCCTGAGTCTCAGCACCTCAGTCAGGCTATGAGGAAGTGGGAGGGGAGGAGTGTCACCTGCATCTGGCTCATTCTCTGTGAATCCCATAATGTGCGCCCAGATTTTTTTTTTTTTTTTGAGATGGAGTCTTGCTCTGTCACCCAGTGCAGTGGCGCGATATCGGCTCACTGCAAGCTCTGCCTCCTGGGTTCACACCAGGAGGTTCACATTCTCCTGCCTCAACCTCCCAAGTAACTGGGACTACAGGTGCCTGCCACCACACCCGGCTAATTTTTTTTATTTTTAGTAGAGACGGGGTTTCACCATGTTAGCCAGGATGGTCTCGATCTCCTGACCTCATGATCTGCCCTCCTCGGCCTCCCAAAGTGCTGGGATTATAGGCGTGAGCCACCGTACCCGGCTGTGCCCAGATTTTTCCTCTCTTCTGTGCCCTCCCTACCCCTTTCCACTACACCAGGACAGCTTTCTTGAAGATGGCAGTACCTTTCTTTGGAATCTTTTGTCAAATCCTTATGTCAGCGACAGATGCTATAAAAGCCTTTTGAAAAGGTACAATACAAAGACCAGGTATAAGCTCATCTCCTCCTCGGAGTAGCCTGTGAAGGGCACATGGCAATTCTTCATGTCCCTGCTTGCAGAATAGCAACAAAGGGGAGTGACCTGCCAAACGCCTGCAGTGTGTCCCAGGTAGAGATGCCACCAGACGGGAGCCGGCCTCTTCCAGTGCTCACTCTCCCCAGTGAGAAGGGACTCAGACCTCCTGGCCCCACTCCCCGTCAGTCATATAGACTGCCCTGGGTCTATCAGCTCCTGTCCCTTGTGACTGGCCCCCTCACCCCATCTCACCTCAGGAGGGCGCATGACTGAGTCTGGCCCAGCCTTCCCTCCCCTCTTGTGTGTTTCTCCCCACCTCATGGCTCCTAAGAGTGAAAGGGTTCCTCTGAGTCACTGCTGTGTTTGGGAGGAGTGGGTGTTTGATGGAAATTAGACTTGAAGCTGGAAAGTGGGCCTCCAGGACAGCAGGAAGTCACCTCCTTCCTGAGAGTCATCATAGTCCAGCGGGCCCTGGAGCAGGCCAGCCTGGACTTGAGCCTTGGCTGGGTCTCAGCCTCTGTCCTCCTGCAGCTCTTTGTGTTCAGAGAAGAGGTCAGCCAGGGAACCTATGGCCTGGCCTGCTACCAGGTGTGAGCCCTGCCACCAAGGGCTGGACCCACATGACACCAGGAATGCCCAGCCACCCTGCTCTTGTTTGATGTTGGACCTAAAATTTCCCTTTCTGATTTTCATTTGTCTGTAGCGTGATGGGTCCTTTTATTTTTCCTTTTTTAATTTTTGAATTTCTCTCATGCTTGTTTCCTATCTCATCCTCTTTATTTTGACTCGACAAAATTTATCTGAGATGAGTGAGAAGAGGATGAGAGTTTTCTTAGTTGGAGTCCCAAGTCAATGGGCCAGGCCCCTGCCTCGGCAAGATCAGCTCCTAGACTCTACAAGCTTGGGATACTGGGGCCAGCGTCACAAACCCTGTGGCTCTGGGCAAGTCCCCTCACCCCTGAGAACCACCACCACTCGTCCTGTGTACTTCAGGGGGCCATGGTGGGACCAGCTGGGCAGTGAGTGCATGCAGCCCGTAGAGAAGAAGGTGCTCCGCCGAGGGGACCTCACCAGCAAGGCCGCGGGGGCAGAGGGCCACTTAAGCCAGCACACAGGCAGCTTCCTATCCGACTCAGCAGAAAGATCAACAGTGTACTTTCAACAGTAATGCAAACAAATATTTCCAGCACTTTATGGCTTACCATATACTTTTTACTCCTAGAGTTTGTTTATTCCTCACAGCAGCTTGGTGAGGTACCACTATTAGCATTAGTGCATTAGGACTCCCATTTCATAGATGAGGGCACAGTAGCCTGCCTAGGGGTGCATGGCTAGGCAGGTATGAGGCAGAACGCAGGCCAGGTCCTCTCGTGCCCACTGCCTGCCCAGGTTAGTACCTCATGGGAACGAGACAATTAAGATGTGATCCACAGACCGTCATTGCTGTACATTTACTGTACAGAGGAGCGCACCTCATGACCACAGAGGTGACTCCACGCTCTGCCACTGTGTGCAGAGCCACAGGGCCTCTAGCAGAAAGGTGTCTGAAACTCACAGCCCTGCGACAAAGGCTGGGTCAGCAGCCCCATGGCTTTAATTTGTCCTTAATGCCTCTGGTCAACCGAGGGTACCTGGTGCTGGCAGGGCATCATTACACTGCTGCCTCTTCTCTGGACAAGCATGAACTTGGGGGACCCCTTCTAAGCCCTGTATCTCTGTGGCTTACCTCCTAGGTTTTTGTTTTCACTCAGGTCAGTTCAGCATGACTCCTTCACCTGAACCTTTCCCCCAGGGTAAGTGAGCTTGAGCCCCCTCTCCCTTTCCCGACTCAGTTCAGTAGAATATACGGAGTGTCTGATGCGAGCCAGGCTGTGAGAGTGGAGTGCGGAGTGAGACGTGCTCTCTGCCCGCGAGAAGCCCGGGGTCTAGTACAGAAGAGAAGGCAGCTCCCAAATTACTAGAATATGGGTGAGAAAGCTGTGAGTTTTTAAGAGAGGCGCATGGGCACCGGTTGGTGAGAAGGAGCATGAGGACCTGCGGAGGGCTTCATGGAAGAGGTGACCACCAAGCTGGGCCTGGAAGCCTTGCTTGGTGGAGACGGCAGAAAAAGGTGACCCACATGGGTTGAGTAGCGCACAAAACAGAGACGGGAAGCATAGTGCGGCCAGGCCCAGTGTGCAGGTGCAGGAGGTCAGCTATGGAGGGCTGTCGGGGAGGCGCAGCCACAAGGTGGGCTGGAGCCTAGCCTGAAAGCCTTGAATCTTATTCAGTGGAGCCTGGGCCCAACCTAGTGCAGGTCATGTCTGTGTTTTCCAGACGTCATTTAGGCCGCACTGTCAGAATGAGAGTGGAGGTGAGGGTCCAAGAGAGAGAGACACCAAGGCTGCCAGGTGGCGGCAGAGAAGCGGGGCATTCTGTGGGGCAGCCAACACAGCACCAATGAGACTCCATTACCTAACAAGCTGTGGGAGGCAGAGAGGGAAGAACTGGGACCCCCACCATCTCCATCACCCTGGCTCCTGTGGGATCCAAGCTCAGCTCGGGCGGCAAGAAGTGGCTCTAAGGTACTCATCTGCAGCATGGGACAGGTGCCACATCCTCCGCCTTGGCTTCTGTGTGCATCACCCAGGGAAGTCATGTGTAGTGCCTCACCACTAGACACGAGGGAGTCTGGTTACCAGCAGCCAGGAGCCTTCCTTAGCTACTCCTCCCACTGAAGAATCACTTGCCGAGGGGCTGCTGATGGAGCTTCCCAAGGGCCACCAGCAGTCTGCAGCAATGACCTTCGTCCCTGTCCCTCCCGCTGACGGCCACGGGGAAGCTGTGCTGGGGGCGGAGGAGGCCAGGAGTAAGGAGGCGATGGGAACCTCAGGTCTGTCACAGTTACCCTGGGTGACATTGGACAGACCCCTGTGCCTTAGCTCTTACCCCTAAAACAAAGGGACTGTACTTCATGATGTTCAGGGCCATGATGGCTCAAAACAATTGAACATTTTCTTAGTTTAAGAAGAATGGCAAGCTTTATGCAATCAATGCAATCAAGTGTTATCCTTTCCTGCTCCGTCGTGTCTAAAACTCCAGCCAATTTTTAATTAGGTCTTAGATGCAGGGGCCAGAGCCCCCTCGAAGGGCCAGGGCTCCTGTTGGACTTCCCCACCCTCTGGAGAAACAGGTTGGGAGGGTGCTGGGAGGACACCAGCCCAGCAGGCAAAATGGGGAATCCAAAGCACAAAACCACACAAGCCTCTCTGCGGGCAGCTGGCGGCCATCTTGGGTCCTGACAAAGGTGGAAGACAGTTACGGTGACCTGGGCAAGGCCAGCCCACAGACACAGAAGGATCTTGCGGCAGCTGGTGGAGCCCAAGCGTGGAAAGGCCTCCATCCTAGGGCAGGGCCAACCCTCAGACCAAATGCTAGACAGGGTCGCTGGGACAGGGACTCAGCCCCCAGAAGGATGAAATCCAGATCCAGGAGTGAACTCAGCCCTTGAGACCCAGTCTTAGAACAAGGTGGATGTCCAGTTGTCCAAGCCAGAGCCCAAGGCCTGTGCCAAACTCACAGCAGAGCAGCTCAGGCACAAGCCGGACATGGAGCGGAAATGCCAGGAATTCCTCCCGCCTCAGCCAGGATGAGTGGCAGTCGGCGGGTGGCGGGGACACATGTCCACAGCACCTTGCACACCGTCCGAGGACAGCTTGCAGCTCTTTTGGCAGCATATGAGTCTGCCACCTTCATCCTTCGTTCTTCAAGCTGGTCTCAATCTGACACCACTGTCTGATTGAGTTTAAGAAAGAAAGTGGCATTTGCACGTGGTTTGCATCTGCCACTTGCTGTATATAAGACCTTGGGCAAGCCATTTAGCCTTTCTGAGCCTGGCTTCCCAGCTGTTACAAGTCCTTATGGGAGCCTTCTTATAGGGTTGTGAGAATTAGAGTTAGATTTAACGTTAAATTAAGAAAAGTGCCTGGACATTGCTCTCGTAATATTCACATATTCATTCCTTCTGTTTCTTGAGAACAAGGAGGGAAGAACCACTAAGACCTTGGTCCTCTATGAAGTAGGAGGGAACAGGGGTGTGTGGGGACATCCTGGGGCAGAAACAAAGCCACTTCCCCATCTAGTCAGGGAAGTATGAGAGCAGCCTGCCCAGAGTACCTCCCCCAGTCACTGTGACTCTGCAGTCCCCTAGTGACACCTGAGCTGGCAGAGAAGGAACAGTCAGCTTTTTCTTAGGTGGGGGCGGAAGCTTAGCTGTGGCACAGCCCAGGAAGCCCTGCACAGACGCCAGCTCCAGCCTCCTCTGAACAGGAGTTCTGCACAGCAGGAGGTCCCTCCTTCAGGGTCCAGGGCAGGGGTGTGGCCAGAAAGTTCCGCACCAGTCCAGAACAAGGGGAGCAAGGGCAGGGCCTGGCTGCTTCCCACCTGCAGCTCCAGACACCCTTTTCAGACAGCAGGGGTCACCCCAGGGCTAGAAGCATGGGCCTCAGCTCAGACACACCCAGGTTTTAACTCTAACCGCGACATCCGCCAGCTGTCAGTGTCTGTCCTTTGCTCAGAAAGTGGAATCAGCCGGGCACAGTGGTTCACGCCTGTAATCCCAGCACTTTGGGAGGCCAAGGCAGGTGGATCACAAGGTCAGGAGATCGAGACCATCCTAGCTAACACAGTGAAACCCCGTCTCTACTAAAAATACAAAAAAAAAAAAAATTACCTGGGCGTGGTGGCGGGCACCTGTAGTCCCAGATTCTTGGGAGGCTGAGGCAGGAGAATGGTGTGAACCCAGGAGGCGGAGCTTGCAGTGAGCCGAGATAGCGCCACTGCAGTCCAGTCTGGGCGTCAGAGCGAGACTCCGTCTCAAAAAAAAAAAAAAAAAGTGGAATCAAGTGGATTTGTTAGGTTTGGCAATCCCCAGTTCCCTGGTGATTTTAATTAGAACATCCTGGTGGGATGTAAAGAGGCCAGATTCAGTGTTAAAGGGTTGAGGGGATGGTGGCCAGCAAGAAGGCTGAAGCAGCAAGAAGATAGTTTGAGAGAGAAGGCAAGCAGGGTCAGTAACTGAAAGGGGTAATTTTTAACCATGTGAAAGTTTGGGTCTCATTTATTGGTTCAGAATGAAGAGCCATGAGTGAGAGAGAGGGTGATTGAGAGAGTGAGGTGGGGTGAGTGGTGCGCAGGTGTGAGTGAGGCCAACATTTAAAAAGATTCTTAAAGCTGTCTCTTCTGCAGCCAGGAGGTGGGCACAAATAGAGAGCACTCCAGGTGGGTTTGCTGGGGCCTTTCTTCCTCTAACCACTCTGTTTCTGTGCTTCTCTGCCCACAGGCCCCTCCAGCCAGCGTCAGGTGCAGAATGGCCCCTCTCCTGATGAGATGGACATCCAGAGAAGGTAACCCAGCACCCACAGGGGCCAGGCTGGGTGGCCAGGGGTGCCTTCAATGGGTGAGGATGTACCGGCAGCCAGGGCCAGGACTCCTAGAGGCATACGCTGCAGGAGGGTGCAGGGTGCAGGCCAGACCAGGAAGAAAGAGGGGGCCAGTGCACAGCTGCTAGTCCCGGACACCAAGACCAGGAATGACCGTGGGAGTCTGGCATTCTATAGAGAGTGCTACTGACCTCCAGCGGGATGGCTCTCAGGGTGACCCAGCAGAGCCCAAGTGCTCTCCATTGTCGCCTCACTTCCTCTTCCCCAACGTAGCTGGAGACAGTCCAGGCATGAGGGATTCAGCCTGGGGGGCAGTCGCTCCCATGGGATGGGGCTAGGGACCATAGGAATGAACCCTCTCACCCCGTGACACTCTCACCCCATGGAGCTTCTAAAGTGTTAGCATGAGGGGAAGAGGAAGGGCCAAGGCTGTTGTCCTGAAATTACAGTCATGGTGGGTCCCCATGGAGCAGCCTCCCAAGGTCACATTGAACCTAGGTCTGCCCTCTCAGCGATGGGTCCTCTGCCTCTTCTGTGTCAAGGGCGGTAGGGCCCGGCCCAGGCCTTCCTCACTCAGCTTTGTCAGACAGGGAGTCAAGCTGCAACTCTCTGTGGCTGCGCTCGAGTCCAGTCCTGGACCAGGAGTCAGGAAAGCCGGCGTCTGCCCCCACCTCCCCCTCTCACCAAATGGCATGGGGCTTATCCCAAGACCTCCTCTCCTCTGGCCTTTTCCTGAGACTGAGAAATGAATGCCTTGCAGCCTTGGGCAAGTTCCTCTCCAAGCCTCAGTTTCCCGATTTGAAGATGGTGTTGGCTTTGCTCTGCCTGTCTCATCCACTCACCCTCAGGGCTTTTCTTACTGTTGTCCCCATGAGCCAGCTGAAGCCCAGAGAATGGAAGTGACTTGCCCAGAGTAACCAGGGAGTCAGGCAGAACCCAGACTGGCTGTCAGGTCTCACTCCAGCTGCAGCTCCCTGGCAGGACCCAAGGCCAGCCCTACCCACAAAAAGGCGTGAAGGAATGAGCCACCAGATGCCAGGTGTAAGCGTACAGGAGTGGATGGCCGCTAAATGGGTCCTTCATTTCTCTCGAAACTGCTTCAACACCCACAGTGCTGAATTCTGTACCCCAGGGCCCAAACCAAGCTGTGTGGGGTCACTGGCCGGCTGGGAATGGGAGCACCGCCTGGCGGTCGGGGTGTGAACAGCAGGGGACAGCAGCCGGGTGTGGTGGCTCAAGCCTGTAATCCCAGCACTTTGGGAGGCCGAGATGGGTGGATCACAAGGTCAGGAGATCGAGACCATCCTGGCTAACACGGTGAAACCCTGTCTCTACTAAAAATACAAAAAATTAGCCGGGCATGGTGGCGGGTGCCTGTAGTCCCAGCTACTCGGGAGGCTGAGGCAGGAGAATGGCGTGAACCTGGGTGGCAGAGCTTGCAGTGAGCTGAGATCAGGCCACTGCACTCCAGCCTGGGCGACAGAGCAAGACTCCGTTTCAAAAAACAAAACAAAACAAAACAAAAAAACAGCAGGGGACATACCCACAAACACATATACTTGCCCCAAGGCAGGACCAGAGACAGACACACACACACACACACACACACACCTGCCCCAAGACGAGACCACACACAAGCACACACCTGCCCCAAGGCAGGACAACACACACATACCTGCTCAAGGTGGGACCACACACACACACACACACACACACACACACCTGCCCCAAGACGGAATCACACACAAAGACACACCCACACACACCTGCCTCAAGGCAGGAACACACACACGGCAGGGGAGACTCTCGCTTGTCCCACGCCACTTTATTGGAGGCGGACAGGGGCAAGACTTAGTGAGGCAGAGACTCCAAGCATCCAAACAGTATCATAGGTTCAGACGGAATGAATATTTTTCACACATCGTCATTTTACCATGGTTTTCTAGGTGTGTGGCTCCTGCTGGGGAGGTTTCAGCAGTTTGAGACACTAATATAGATGCTGCTGGGAGCTTTTCAGACCTTAATGCTAAAAGGGGCTTTTCTTTTTTTTTTTTTTTTTTTTTTTGAGATGGAGTCTTGCTCTGTCACCTAGGCTGGAGTGCAGTGGCGTGATCTTGGCTCACTGCAACCTCTGCCTCCTGGGTTCAAGAGATTCTCCTGCCTCAGCCCCCTGAGTATCTGGGATTACAGGCGCCCGCCACCACACCCAGCTCATTTTTGTATTTTTAGTAGAGACGGGGATTCACCATGTTGGTCAGGCTGGTCTCAAACTCCTGACCTCCTGATCCGCCCGCCTCACCCTCCCAAAGTGCTGTGATTATAGGTGTGAGCCACTGCACCCGGGCATTCCATAATGTTTTAGTTAAGGCATATACCCTACAAGAACCCCATGAAATAGATGTTTCTGGCACTCCCACCAAGCCCAGAGCTGCCTTCAGAGCAGTCCTTAACCCTGTGTTTCCATAGCAGGTGTTCAGTTTGCACCACACCGGCTGAGCTCTTGATGCTGTCTGTGGCCTGCATGATTTCTTAAGGTGCTCTCACTCCAGAAGTCGGTCCCTGGATTCTGTGGATGTATCTGGGGCTCAGTGTCCTCATTCATCTTGCCTTTAAGAGCACCCTGAGGCCACTCTGCCATAAGGAACTGGGATGTGAGTTCCCACTGTGGTGCACGTAGCAGTGTGCCACAGCATACCAAACGGCCCCCTAGACGAAGGCGGGCTGTGGCCGGTCTGTGGTAAAGAAAATGAGAAGTGTAGCCTTTGTGTCCATTTCTGCTGGCAACTAACACACCTGAGAACTGTGCCAGGAAGCTTGGCCAGGTCCTAAGAACAGGCGTTCCTGAGACTGGGTCTTTTGAGGCCACAGGCCCCCAAAAGCCAGATGTGCCCATCTAGCCCAGGGAAGAGCTTGGTCACTCTGGGGAGTGGAATCACGTTGGCCTTCCATGAGGAGCTCTGTGTTCAGTGTGCCTGAGACTCAGGAGAGAGCCGGTGCTCCCATTTCGGGAGCTGGACCCAGCCACATCCCCCTCCTGTTCAGTAGAGGCAGCTGTGGCACACCATGGTGCTTGTGGAGCACTGGCGAAACGTGACTCTGAAGCCGGGGCCTGTGGGCGCAGCGCAGGCACCAAGTGTGCTCTCCAGTGTGGAGAAGTCAGACTGCCCCGCTGTGGTTGCTTTTCAGACAAGTGATGGAGCAGCACCAGCAGCAGCGTCAGGAATCTCTAGAAAGAAGAACCTCGGCCACAGGTGAGAGCCCTCCTCCCCTAGGGCTGACTCCCATGCTGGTGCCGGGTGGTAGCCCCTCCACGTAGATGAGGCCCAGGGACACATGGGGCGCTGTGTGAGTAGCTATGGGGAGCCTAGGTCTCAAAGTGCGACTGCCACTTCAGATGGTGAGGGTAGCAAAGAGAGCAGAGCAGAGGCTTGGGGAGTCTGCTCAGCTGGGTCTGGCCACTGCCCACCAACCTCCTCCGGAGTGGACATTCAGCCAGCACTTCCCGTGTCTCAGGCACCGTGCTAAGGGCTGGGGACATGACTACGACTGCAGATGCAGTTCCTGCCCTCAGGGAGCCCACTGTCCAGTCAAGGAGACAGCAAACCCACCCTTGCCGTGTCACGTAGCGCACACTGTGGCAAGTGACGAGCAGGTGCTGAAGGCCCACCCTGGGTCAGGGAAGACTTCCCACAGGAGGTGCTGCCACGCGTCCGTCTGGGACGTTTGGTGGAGCTTAGCACATTAAAGGAGAAGGACAAGGGTTTTCCAGAAATTGTCGTGTTCACTGATAGGCAAAGGACTAGATAATTTACCAAGTGCTTTCATGTTCTTTGTCTTGTTTCATTTTCTCAAACACCTTATGAAGTGAGCAGGTGACTATTATCCTGTTTACTGATGAGAAACTCGAGCCCTTACTGGTTACAGGAGCGCCCTGCTCATGAGATGCTGACTGACCCCATCACCCCCACCTAACTGCTGCAGGTTTCCTGCCCCCCCACCAGCCACTCTGCATTTCTGATGCAGGTCTGACACTGTCATCATGTCGTGCCTTCCCCATCACTCTTGGAACAGCCTGTGCCCGCCCTCTCTCCCTCTAGTGCCTCAAGCACTTTCCATCCTTTTCCTCCTTCCTCACATTTTGCCTCCGCCTCTTCACCTAACTGAACCCCTGCTCTCCAGTCATGTCCCAGCTGCACAGTTACTTCTGTGAGGAAGTCCTCCGTGAACTTCTGGCCAGGCTGGAGCGCCTCTTTGTATACCAACATGGCGCCATGTGCCTGCCCTTGGTAACACTTGTCAGCTCGCCACAGTCCTCCATCTGCATTTACCCGTGCAATTTGTTGACTGTTCCTCACAAGCTGTGAGCACCCTGAGCAGAGAGCTTGTGGCTGGTTTTCCCCGGCACCATACCCAGCACCTAGCACATTGCCTGGCACAAAACAGGCTCAGGCAGCACTGGCGGAGGGGGCTGGATGGATGATGCTGGAGCCCAGCACTCAGCATTGCGCCCTGACCCACGCCCCCAGTTGGCCCTGGGACCCACAGTACCTGCCACGGCCTCCAAAGACCAAGTGTCAGTCACAGTTGGCTCTTGGTGACTAGCTTCTGCCTAGGGGATGCTAGGTGCTTAGAAGGAGCAGAGAAGAGAAGAGGCACAAACTGTAACCAGCCAGCTTCCTCTCCCCCTGGAAAAACATGATTGGAGCAAGAGGAAATTGCCTGGGCTCAAGGAATGTTAAGCAAATAGAGGACACCGTGGGTCCAGCCAGGCCCCGGAGTACTGAGGACACCAGAATAGGGAATAATTGTGCCAGAGCCAAGTTCATCCCATGGGGGCTTCCTGGATGAAGCAGGCCTGGAGCTGTTCCTCATCCCTCTGAGGAGCAGCCTGCCCTCTGTCCTTCCTCTGGGAAACCTGAGCTGAGAGCAGCAGGCTTAGCCCCCAGCTGGGTGCTGGAGCTGGCTGAGCCTCACTGTTGCGTTTCAGGGCCCATCCTCCCACCAGGGCATCCCTCATCTGCAGCCAGCGCCCCCATCTCATGTAGTGGGCCTCCACCGCCACCCCCACCCCCAGTCCCACCTCCACCCACAGGGGCTACCCCACCTCCCCCACCCCCACTGCCAGCTGGAGGAGCCCAGGGGTCCAGCCACGACGAGAGCTCCATGTCAGGACTGGCCGCTGCCATAGCTGGGGCCAAGCTGAGAAGAGTCCAACGGGTAAGACCTCCTGTGCGCGGGGCGGGAATGGGACCGAGGGACGCTTATGCCGTCTGCAAAGTGATTGTATTCCTTCCCCCGTCTGTGAGACGCTGAGCAAACTGCCTCCCTGCCCAAAGCTAGCTGGCCCTTGGCCCCTTTTTCTCAAATAAGAAATCGCATGGGACAGCAATTTGAAATTTTGAGGTGCTTTAGTTAGCCATTGAGCCTCACATTGACCTTCATACGTGGGGCCAGAAATACGTCCCGCTTTAGAGATGAGGAAGTGGAAGCACAAAAGCTGAAGAATTTGCGCAAGTCACACCGTTTATAAATAGCAGATTTTGGACTCAAGCCTGGGTCTCCTGAATCTAAGTCCATTGCCCTTTCCACTGTACGAAGCTGTATCCTGGCAACTAGGTCCACCTGGCTGTTTCTTCCCTAACCCTTGCTCATATGTTCTGGAACTGTGCTTGTAAGAATAGCTCTGATACAGACCTTTGGCTTACATTGCATTTCCTTCCCACAGAACAGTCTCTTCTCCCCTCCCTCCCTCCCGCCATGTGTCATGGCTGGTCTTGGCAAAGACACTGACAATGAGCCTGCAGGCTGGGGCGTGTCTGCGACCTGTGTGACCTGGGCTGGTCCTTGTCCCTCCGTTGATTCTGGTTTTCTCCCCTGTGGGGTTGGGGAATAATGGACTAGATGGCCCCTGAGGCCCCTTGCAGTGCTGCTGCCATAGGATTCACACGCACATAGTCGCCTGCATCCCCTCACGTAGTTGCTGCTCCCTGTTCTGCCATCAGCAGCAGAATCTAAAACGTGGCCTCCTTTTTCCTCAGCCAGAAGATGCATCTGGAGGCTCCAGTCCCAGTGGGACCTCGAAGTCCGATGCCAACCGGGCAAGCAGTGGGGGTGGCGGAGGAGGCCTCATGGAGGAAATGAACAAACTGCTGGCCAAGAGGTAGGTCTCTACACCTCCCGAGACTTGTTGTGCCTAGTGGGAAGCTCCTGGCCCCCAGTGCTGCACACAGAATCCTTGCTTGACCCCAGAATCTTTGTTCCCTGGGTTTAGCCAAGCAGGGGAAACTGTTACTTAAGTTTACCCTTCCCAAGGGCTTAGTGTGAAGCAGCAAGCCCACAGGAGTCCTCTAAACTCCAAATCCTTCATTTTAGCTCAGCAAGTATTTCCTGAAGCATCTATCATGTACTAGCCCTGTCCTGAGCAGAGACAAGTTTGGAGACAATTTCAAAGATAAACGCAGGAAAAAGAACAGTCCTTGCTCTTAAGATCCTAACAGAAATAAGATGTGGCTGCAGTGGATGAGTTTGCAGAGGACACTCTGGTGAATGTGTGGTAAAGGCGCCCCATCCTCCAGGGTTCATTATGGAGGACTCAGGAGGGGTTACGAAGGGTGGGAGCCCAGAGGCCATTGCCCTGAGTGACGGAGAGAGAGCAGTTCCATCTACATCCCGGCCGGACTCTAGGGCCTGAGACCTGGCCATGTGTGGCTGCAGCCTGCCATTGTGGCTCTCTGCTGTTCCCCAGATGAAACCCGAGCAGGTGGGGAGATCATCCAGGTGTTTCTCAAAAGGGATGCAAAGCTTGGATTTTATTTTAAAATATGACTTGGCATCAGGAATGTGCTCACCTTGGACTACCAATATCGTGGCTCACCTAGGCACCAGAGGGCACAGGAGCAGGCCTCTCCTGCCAGAATAGAGGAAGCTGCAGCAGGGACCCTGTTCCCTTGGTAACCCAACCTCCACCCCCTGCCACTTTGTCACCTTCTCCTGGCCCTCCCAGCTGCCTTCCAATTGGCTGACCCAAGTGAGAACTCTGTGTGTGCCCAGGGTCTTCACACTGCAGTCCTAGTTCCTCTCATTACCTTCACGTGGCTCCATGAGGATGACGCGAGATGACAGAGGCCCACAGATGCAGGCAGCTGGTGTGGCACTTCATGGCGGGGACACAGCCTGGGTTTCCTGCCAAGGGCCTCTTTGCGTGCATCACAGATGGCAGGGAGGGGAGGCTCCGCATGTGTCAGGGAACAGCAAGGTGGATCCACAGCACGGGCCTCAGCGTGTGTAAATCGCCAAGACAGGAGGCAGGCTTCTGAGCAGTTTCCTGTGAGTGAGTCCAGGTGTGCGGGGCTGACAGCGGTCACACAGAGGTGAAGGGTTCCGCAGGGGAGAGGCCGGGAGGGCTCGCGGAAGGATGAGAATGTCCTGTGCTGTAAGAGGGACAGTGGGCAGAGTTAAGGTAAAGCTGGGAAGGCCGACGCCCCCTGTGCCTGGAGAGCTAGGTGTGCAGGAAATGGACCAAAGGTCCGGCTGGAAGAGGGAGCCTCCTGGTGCAGGGCATCGGGTTCCACCTCAGAGCACTCAGAGGGGAGGATGGGCCACAGAGAAATAGAAATCGTTTTGGAAAAGAAAATATGAATGCTCTCCCTGAGTCCCAGACCACGCTGAGGGAAGCACCCTTCTGTCTGAGAACAGGAAAAGGCCAGTATTGCCAGGAGCCAGTGAGATGCCAGATGCTGGTGGGAGAGCCAAGGCCCTCCCGAGAACACACATGCTTTGCATAGCTCAGCAGGGATCAATCAGGTTGCTCTTTGAAATCCACCTTAGTGATGGCTCCTGGGTGGAGCTGACCATGACAATGCCCTTGCCAGGTTTCTTTTCATGTCGGTTGTCTCCTGCCTCTGAGGGCATGCAGTTGAGTCTCTCTGCCAGTAGTGGAGGACAGGAGGGAAATAAACGTGGACGGAAAGCCCCTGTTTAGCAGCACTTTCACAGACACTCCTCCTGCCGACACCCCCTGCGAGCGGGTGGCTTGGTCAGCGTTCTGTTTCTAGGAGATGGGACGCTGGCTGCTGGGGGCAGCTGGTGAGGTGAAAATGATCGTGGCTAGGCCAGTTAGGAGACTCTGACAGTCCAGGAAGAGATGATGGGGGCATGCAGGAAGGTGTCAAAAGTAAAGACAAAAAAGACAGGCGGGTACCCAGATTTAGAGGTAGAACTGACCAGGGTGACTGTTATAAAAAGCTGGTGTCAGGGGTGGTTCCCTGGTTTCTGAGCTGAGGGACGAGGTGGGCAGACGTGTCCTGAGATGAGAGCTAAAGAAGGGGAGCCAGTTGGGCCCATCACAGACAGGCCCCAGACAGGCCACGGCCCCTCGCCACACCTCAGACCAGTTCCATGCTTGATGGGCAGCTCATCTCAAGTTGAAGAGCCACAGAAGCCTATCTCTGGGGAACACTGAGGGTCTGCCTGTGTAGACCTGGGAGGTCAGCAGATACCACTGAGGCCAAAAAATGTGGGTGAGGTTTTAGAGTACATGAAACGGGGATTCATACTGGGGAGGTGCGCGAACCGACTCAAGGGCGTCACGTGGACCTTTGCCAGGGCTCCTCTTCTGAGCATTTCCAGGCTCTGAGTGGCATTCTAGATTGGGGAGGGCATGGCTGGGTTAACTGAGTTCCGAGACACGAGGGCCTTAGGGTGAAAGTGTCCAATGTCCTGACCTGTGTGACAGACTGTGCCTCTCTGTCCCATGTGGCCAGGTCTTCGGTGTCCTGGGAACAGAGCACGCCCGCCTCCCCTCCACCCCTCGGACACTACAGCTGCCACCAGTAGAGCTAAACAGACACAGAGGCATCTCGCCCTCTCTATCTAAACCAGTTTCATGTCCCAGGCCATGAGCACACAGAGGTCCTGGACATTTGCCTGGGCCTGGCTCCTCACCAGATGGGGCCTGGACAAGCCGCCTCCTTCACACCGTCATTTTCCCCCACAGGTTTATCTGAGTGCTGGGGTGGGTCTGGCAGGGAGGAAGCAGAAGAGTTCTGGGACAGTGTGAGAACGTGAGGAGCTGATCCGTATCTTCCCCTTCTTTGTGCCTAGGAGAAAAGCAGCCTCCCAGTCAGACAAGCCAGCTGAGAAGAAGGAAGATGAAAGCCAAATGGTGAGCAAGCAGCCTGCCCCGCCCTCAGGCTTCCCACTGAGATCAGTGCGTCGGCAGGGAGGCTCTCTGATCTCAGGCGAGGCCTTTGGGACCTGCATGGGGCGGGCACTTCTTCAGGTGATTCACAGCAGGGGCGGAGGGGCTCTGCAGCGCTTGGCCCTGCACCACCCTGGCCCAGCGACAGGCCTGCCCTCACTGAGCACCACCGACCAGACACTGCTCCACCCTTGGAGCTGCAGCCCAACAGGGGAGAAACCTGGGGCCCTGGCACTGCACCGCAGGGCTACTTCTCCTGCCCAGGAGCCCCAGGGAGCACAGACCAGCCAGGGTCTCGTCGGGACTGGGACTCCAAGAGTACACTGCAGTGGGGCACGTCTGCCAGAAGCCCAGAGAGGTTTTTATTTTCAAATTATTTCTGTTCCTAAAGACCTCTCTTCCAGCAGGAGCTTCAGGTGAGCTGTGGCGAAGGAGCCCTGGACCCCTAGCTCTTGTCC
Source organism: Macaca mulatta (assembly GCF_049350105.2). Classification (NCBI taxonomy): domain Eukaryota; kingdom Metazoa; phylum Chordata; class Mammalia; order Primates; family Cercopithecidae; genus Macaca; species Macaca mulatta. The sequence goes on from NC_133412.1 coordinate 173,472,230, forward strand.
TTAGCAGGCAGCCCAGAGCCAGCCTGGCTGCCGGAACTCCCAACATCTGCTTCCACTTAGGGCAGCTAATTCTCTTTTCCTCTGTGTTAAGCTTTTCCTATAAAAAGACTGCTACTGACAGGGCTAAGTTTAGCCTTAACTACAAATGCCTTAAAGGTTCCACCTCAGTGCAGAATGAGAGAGGAAATACAACTGCCAGGGACCAGAGTAGGCTTCCTGCCCTGTCCTCCCATTAGTCAGGGTCATGCTGGTGTTACCCTGAGGCTATAGCCCTCCCAGCTGATCCGCACCTCTCAGCCCCGTCCTGGGCACATAAGGGTCCCTTTGCCCCACTAGCCAGCTCCCATTCAGCCTGCACTTCTCTGCATAAACCTTACTCCTTAAAAAACAGCCTCCCGGCTGGCGCAGCACTTCACATCTATAATCCCAGCACTTTGGGAGGCTGAGGCAGATGGATCACCTGAGATCAGGAGTTTGAGACCAGCCTGGCCAACATAGTGAAACGCCATCTCTGCTAAAAATATAGAATTAGCTGGGTGTGGTGGCACATGCCTGTAATCCCAGCTACTCAGGAGACTGAAGCAGGAGAATTCCTTGAACCTGGGAGGCAGAGGTTGCAGTGAGCGGAGATCGCACCATTGCACTCCAGCCTGGGCAACAAGAGTAAGACTCCGTCTCAAAAACAAAACAACAACAACAACAAAAAACAGCCTCCTGACCCCCAGGCCTCACAAGCTCTTCACTACTTGATCCCAGCCCTGGTCTTCTCCCCAGACCCTCAGCACAGGCACGATTGCTTGTGCAGACTCACTGTCTCCTGCCAGATCTTAGGCCCTTGGAGGGCCAGGCCTGGGCTTCTCTCACGTCCACCATTTCCGTACCTTGCACATGCTGTGGAGTTTAGCCAACTGACTTGCCATTAATTTCTGAAATTGCAGGCCACAGCATAATCACAGACATCAAAATACTGTGGCCTGGTTCCAGCCACAGGCCTGGGGCTCCGAAGACATTGCTGGGCTTTCTTAATCAGGTGCCAATATGTTGCAGTCCCAGCCCCTGAAAACTGAAACTCACTCCTCGAGCTCTAAGAATGGATTTCAGGCCGGGCGCGGTGGCTCAAGCCTGTAATCCCAGCACTTTGAGAGGCCGAGGCGGGTGGATCACAAGGTCAGGAGATCGAGACCATCCTGGCTAACATGGTGAAACCCCGTCTCTACTAAAAATATAAAAAACTAGCCGGGCGTGGTGGCGGGCGCCTGTAGTCCCAGCTACTCAGAGGCTGAGGCGGGAGAATAGCGTGAACCCGGGAGGCGGAGCTTGCAGTGAGCCGAGATCGCGCCACTGCACTCCAGCCTGGGCCACACAGCAAGACTCCGTCTCAAAAAAAAAAAAAAAAAAAAAGAATGGATTTCAAAGCCCAGGGGCTTCTAGAAGAGGAACATTCTTGAAACCTTCAACCCCAAGGATGGCACTCTCCTCCTCAGACCCCTATCTTTTCTCTCTTGTTGATGGGCCCCTGGCTACAGCTGGTTCTTGTTTGCCATGGTCCCTTCTCACACTCGGGACTAGCCTCTAAAGAGAGCAGGGCCTTCAGAAGATCCACGCACCAAACAAGTACAGTGGGAGGGAGAGAGGCTGATGGCCGGCGCTCATTTTCTTGTTTATGCTTCCCGGTATTTCACCGATTCTCTGCAGTGAACATGCACTATGTTTATCATTAACAGAGAAGAAAGAAGGCTTCTCTGAAAGATGAAAAGAGCCCCAAATGTGGAGTCCGGTGACTTGGGCAGGCACTCTGCCATGGCAGAGCTGGCCGTGGGCCAATGGAGTTACTGCTCCGAGGACCAGTTCTACCACCTGAAAACCTGCACCCAGGCACGCCAGGCACGGCTGCCTCACAGACTGCGACTGCCAGAGGAGGGATGCGAGCCTCTGTGCCCAGGGCCGGGGAGTGCTGCGGCCACCTCTTTGCCAGCCTGGAGTCGAAGCATAACTTCCCTTTTAAGCAGGGAGGGTTTAAAAAAAAACATACGAGAAAAGATGATAATTTTTTAGTGACTCTGATGTCACCCTATATAGCTTGCATCGTGGCCCCCACACGTGTGTGTTGATTGACATAATCTGTTATTCAGCTGTCTTTAAAATGAGGAGGCCTAAGGACCTCATCCCAACACCTGCAGCCTGGCACCTGCTTTTGCCTCTCGACCAGAGCCCCCCAGGACTTATTCATTCACCACACAGATACGCAGGGTGTTCCTGATAGGTGCGAGGCCTCTTCTCGTGTGGGGACGTAGTGAGCAGAGGAGACGAAGCAAAGACCTCTGCCACGGTGACAGAGGTTCTTTGCTTCGGAGTGGATGACACTTCAGGTTGGGAGGCCGCCTGTCAGCAGCTTGAATGTTGTGCATCCTGCTCCGTCAAGTGGAAGGGTTACTCTTAATACTTAATCAGTGGCGCGCACTTGATACTGAAAAATCGTCCTGACGCACATGCCGTGCATGATGAGTGTTAGGTGTTCCACTGCTGGGTGAACATGTCCACTATTCGAGCATTGCCACAGACCTATTACACGGGCAGGTGTGTGTGCTGCACAGGGGGAGCAGGCCACTCCACGGGGTGCTCACGAGAAGTCAGCGAGATGACACACGGGAGGCATCCGGCCCACGGCGGGCTCAGGGCTTGGGGGTGTTGAGGGGCAGAAGGAAGTTCTGCATCACCCTGCAGAGAACCTGTAGCTCCCTGCAGCCTTCCCTTCCCCAGGTTTGTCCACTGGCTCGAGTCACTCCCCACTGAGATTTTGAGTTTTCACTTTTAAATATTTAATGTTTTGCTAATTATAAAAGTCATGTGTGTTCATTGGGGACATTTGGAAAACAGGTTTAATGAAGTGTCCAGTGATGTCCTGTCCTAGCCCCAGGTGGCCTTCCTAAACAGACTTCCTTCTTCTCCATTTTAGGAAGATCCTAGTACCTCCCCCTCTCCGGGGACCCGAGCAGCCAGCCAGCCGCCTAACTCCTCAGGTGAGAGGGCGCCCCCCGCTGACCCCACTGAGGCATGAGGTCTCAGAGTGGGAGGGGGGACCCTTCTGAGAGGACCCTCCGATCCAGCCTCTTTAGTATGCCTGAGCAGAGGGCCAGGCCGCTGGGAGGCCCAGTTCTTAAGGGTCCTCCAGAGCCTCCCCGAGGAGCCCGTGCGGGAGCACAGGAAGTGCTAGAGCAGACCCACTGAGGGGGCTCCTGAGGCTGGCCGGGGCCAGTGCTCTTAAGCAGTGTCATTGTCAGCACTTATGTCTCCCGGTGAAACACCAGCTGATGACTGACATTACAGAGATGGCAGTAGATCCTGCTCCACCCGAAACGCAGCCCCTTCCCTGGCTCAGGTTTCTCTGTCTAAGCTGTGGCAGATGGGAGGGAGGTAGGAGAGTATGATGAGGCTTCGCAGTGGGAGGAAGACCCCAGGGTTGTTCACTCCACAGCCATTTTTGCAGCACCTGCTCTGTGCCAGGCCTGTGCTCGTCAGCATAGCGAGGAGAGGCAGGGGCATCAGGCTGCCCTAGCTGGGCAGAGGAGGCTCTTGCCAGCTGTTCGTGTGTGTCTCTCGGGCATGCTCGGGTTGGGTGTCGCCTCCCTGTGAGACTGCACCCCATGTCCTCTCCTCCAAAGACTTTGCCTGGCATGTTGGTCTGCCTCCTCTGGTTGATGAACATGATCAATGCCCCGCCCTGTTTGCTGCTTCCAACAGTCCAGTGAGTGGGCTCCCTGGTTCCCATCTGTGTGGAAAGTGGTTTGCTCAAGGCCACACACCTGGGACATGTCTGTAGCCCCAGGTCTAGTGCCTGCAGGCCCAGCGCCTGTCCCAGAAGGTGGCTTTGTGGAAAACTGCCTCAGTCCCACAGTTGGTCTGCAGGGTGCCAAGGCTCAGCTCGGGGCCAGGCAACTGCCCCACTACCCCTAGAGATTTTGTCTTCTGCCTCTGCTCATCCTGCAAAGTCAACAAATCTTTTTAATGCAACAAATGCAACAAATCTTTTGGAGTAGAACAAAATATAACCCAATACCACTTACCTTAAAAAAGAAAAGACAAGCCAGCCAGCATGGGACAGAGCCAGGCGCAGCACTGGGGGCAGACTAAGGAGCCCCTCAGTAGCAGGTGCCAGGCTAAGGGGCCTGGCCGCCGCACCACATGTGGGAGCAAGGCTGTGCTGGGATGTCCGGGGAGGTCCTGCTTGCTCACCCTGTGGCTCTGGTCACTGGGTCCCTTACCAGCAGGCTCACGTTCCAGAGAGACCTGGCACAGTGAAGGCCTCAGAACCAGGTGACAGGTCAGGGTCAACCTGACCTAGGCCATGGGGGACTGAGCCAGGTTTTGGCTCGACTCACATCAGACCTTTGTGCCACGGGGCTCTGCACCCTCGGCATGGGTGAGGGCTTCCTGTTGGGATATTTAGGGGGATGTTTAGGGGATTGGGGTGGCTACTGAGTCCTCTCAGCTGTGAGGTTCTTCATCCATGAAATGAATTAACAGAGGCTGGCCGGAAGCCCTGGGAGCGGAGCAACTCGGTGGAGAAACCTGTGTCCTCGATTCTGTCCAGGTGAGCTGCCCCGGGAAGGCCTGAGTGGTGAGGCTGGTGGGGCAGAGGTGGGCGCTGGCGCCGATTCACATGTCTGTTTCATTCCATTGCCGTAGAACCCCGTCTGTGGCAAAGAGCCCCGAAGCTAAGAGCCCCCTTCAGTCGCAGCCTCACTCTAGGTACCGAACAACCCTCCTGCTCACATGTTCCCCAGGGTTTGGGGCTCCTCTGTCCCCCATCCCGTGACTAACACCCTTGCACCTTGTCTCACGTCCTGGCATTTAACAGCTTGCTCTGGGAAGGTGATCTGTTATTTCAGACCCAGGACCTTGGGGTCCTGACAGCTCCTTCTCCTCCCTCTGAGGGCAGTGACCAAGGAGGGCAGTGACCTGTCCACAGAGGTAGTGCAGGGGGCCAACCTGGAGTCCCAGCTCTGGACTCACTACGTGTGACAGTGGGCAAGTTAGGTGGCTTCTCCAAGCCTCTCTTTCCCCCCCCACAAAGTGAGGTGTGTTAACCCCTGCTGCACAGGGCAGTGGTGGGGACAGCTGTGCAAACAACAGCTGGACATGGAGTGTGGTCACTAGCCAGGGCCGCACACTGCAGTTCAACTAGTCCTATCTCTGGCCCTGAGCCCCACCCCTTTCCTGCAGCCCAGAGTCCTTCCTCTGCGTCCAGCACACAGAGCCAGTTTCCCCACAGACATGCTGACCGTATTTCCCGAGTCAAAAGCTGGCATGACAACATGATAGAACATTTGGAACTGAGGTTGCCCAAAAAGGCAGAGGCAGCCAGCCACATAGTATCTGGAGGCACATTTGGCCTGAATTTGAAGGCCTCTAGAACCTGCATCAAGAATGTCTCCATTGCCACCACAAGTTGAAGGGAAACCACCCTTGTCACAGAGCAGGAGGCATTGAAACTGGCCTTGCAGAGCTAAACAGGTGGCGAGCAGAGCAGAGCGTGGCCTGGCCCTGGCAGCAATGCCAAGACCAGTGCGGGTGGACAGAGATGAGGCGGCCTTAGCGGTCAGCTGGGCTTTGTCGAAGGCTTATGGTCAGCCGGGCCGTGTGCTGGGGACACTCCCTGCCTGCAAAGAGCACCGCGTGATCAAGGCCACTGTGGTCCTGAGGGGTGCTCTGGAGAGGGTGCGGGGCCACATGGTGGAAGGGACAGGGTGCTTTGGGGAGTGGGGTGGGGCAGGCCTCTGCCGGGAGCTGGCATTTTCGTTGACCCGGACGAGGAGGAGTCTGCTGTACGGAGATCATGGGGACAGCCTTCCAAGCAGAAGGAAGGGTAAGTGCCAGGGCCCTGAGCCTGCAGCCACCCGCGAGCTCTCCCACACCTCGGAGTAGACAGCAGGCCATGGGGCGGGGGAACGGGAAGGGTGAGGAAGAGGGTGTGAGGGAGCGCTGAGCTAGAAGTTTAGATTGTATTCATGTGCAGGGTGTGAGGGAGCAACGAGTTAGAAGTTTACATTGTATTCATGTGCAGGGCCGTCAGGGAGCTTGAGGCACAGGGTGCCATGATGATGGCTGGGGAGGGGAAGGCAACCAGAGTGGGCAAAGCGAGGGCCCTGGAGCAGATACAGCAGCAGGGGGAGCCTGCAGCGCTCCCAGTGGACCCCGCCCTGTCCTGCTGGTGCAGCAAAGGCAGGCTGCCATGTTGTGAGTGGCCAAGGGTCGCTCACTGGGCAGGAACATTGTCAAGGCCATTCATGCTTGAAATAGGGTCTCTTTTCAGCTCTGAGACAAATCTGTTCTCTGATTTCCAGATGGCTCCAAGGGGAGCATGTACCACCACCCCTCTGGTGTGTTGCATTGCTTAGGAAGCCTGCTGTGTTTCTCGCTGGGTGGCTATTAGGGCTGCAGATGGAGAGGGCCAGGGCCTGGCGAGGTGGAGCAGTCGGCCCAGGTGTCCCAGCAGTTGTTGCTGGAATAGGGTCTGGAACCCACAGGAGAGGCCTGAAGGACCCAGGGACCTCTGGCTGGATGCGTTTGACTCTCAGGACCCAGAATTACAGACCTATTTAGGGCTACGCTTGGCCAACTCTTTCTTGAGCTCATCTGGAGAGTGTGGGAACACGCATTCTTCATCCTTATTCTCCCTGGCTGTGGGCAACAGTGGTCCTCAGAGTCACCAGATGGTCCTCATCTGTGCCCGTAACCCCTCAGCAGCCAAGGCTGGCCCTGCCAGATAAATGTGTTGTGCCCATGGTCACACCCAGGGGCTCAGGCCACATACATTTCCCTGAAACCATGGGCTCCAGCCTCCATCCTGTCCATGTGGGAGGGAACTTGGGTCCCAGCAGTGTGTCTTGCAGCACCAAGTCACGTTGAAAAGACCAGATAGACAAGCATTTTGCCAAGATCTTCCAGGGAAAGTGCATATGTGACACATTAACATTCAAATCAGGCCGGCACGGCGCTCATGCCTGTCATCCTAGCAGTTTGGGAGGCCGAGGCAGGAGGATCACTTGAGCCGAGGACTTCGAGACCAGCTTGGGCAATACAGTGAGACCTCATCTCTACAGATAAAATTTTTAAAAAGTAGGGCACATGTCTGTAGTCCCAGCTACTTGGGAGGCTAAGGTGGGAGGATCACTTGAGCCTGGGAGGTTGAGGCTGCAGTGAGGCATGATATGCCTCTACACTCCATCCTGGGTGATACAGTGAGACCCTGTCTCAGATCAATAAAAATAAAATTCAAATCAGTTATCTTAGTTCAGAAACTTTTCAAAGAAGTGGTCCATGCAAACTACCCCGAAAGAGCAAAACCAGCCAGGTGCAGTGGCTCACGCCCATAATCCCAGCACTTTGGGAGGCCCACCCAGGTGGGTGGATCACGTAAGGTCAGGAGTTCGAGACCAGCCTGGCCAACATGGTGAAACCCCGTCTCTACTAAAAATACAAAAGTTAGCTGGGCTTGATGGCACATGTCTGTAATCCCAGCTACTTGGGAGGCTGAGGTAGGAGAATCGCTTGAACTTGGGAGGCAGAGGTTGCAGTGAGCCAAGATCGAACGCTGGCTCCAGCACCGGGGGTGCTGGTGTGTGTCAGGAGCGCGCCTCCAGGCTGGTGTCAACTCTGCAACTTCACATTGTACCTCCTGCTGCCGCTGCTGCTTCCCCGAGCCCCAGCTCAACCTGGAGCATGAGCTCCCAGCCTGAGGAGGAGGCTGTCGATACTGTTTTTCTTTCCAGGGAGGCAGCGGGTGGGTGCGATGTTGTCACTTAAGTTGCCACCTCTGTGTAAGAGCTCTCTGATCAGAAAGCAGTTTCTTTGTTGACCCCAGCCAGCCTTGGCTCTCGGGTTGGGAAATATGGTCACGGTATCCTTGGAGACCTCTCCAGGTAGAGACTGGGTCTGAGGTGGCCAGAGTCCGAAGCAAGCAGCCTCTGTGGAGCGAGGGGAGCAGGTGGGCCCGACCTGAGCGCGGCCTCTGCACAACCAGCTTTCCCCCACACCCATCTCCAGCCAGGGCACCCACAGGCCCTGCTCCCACTTACCGCACCCGCCCTTCCCAGGATGAAGCCTGCTGGGAGCGTGAATGACATGGCCCTGGATGCCTTCGACTTGGACCGGATGAAGCAGGTGAGCGTGCCCTGTGCCCTTCCCTCAGAGGCCGAGGGCAGCCAGTAGGCTGGGGACCGTCTCTGACCAGCACGGCCAGGCAGGCCCTGGGGGCCCACACGTGGCTGCCAAAAGGCCAGTCAAGGAACAGCCTTGGAGGAAAGGGGGTGCCCAAGCCTGTCCTTCGTCCCCAGCCCCTGCCATCACCAGAATTAGGATGTCCCTCAACCTTTCTGGGCACCTCCCTCAGGCCTGCCTCTGGGGCTTTCTGCCCCGAGGCAGCCCTTAGTTTCAGTGGTGTCTACCTGAGGGAGGTGGTGGCAGGATTTTCCCAGGCCTCCCACACCGTTCCCCCTCAGCGTGGGAAGGGGCCACGAGGAGACGAGGGTGACAGATGCAACTCTGGAGAGGCCCAGGAGGCCCCGAACCCTTTGGACATAGCCCAGCCCCGGCCGGCTTTTCTGTCTCCACTGCCTGTCCCTTCACCTGGACGCTCCTCTCCCAACAGGAGATCCTAGAGGAGGTGGTCAGAGAGCTCCACAAGGTGAAGGAAGAGATCATTGACGGTGAGTGGAGCCCCAGGCGGGGCCACAGGACGAGGGTCCCTGTCACCCAGGGTGGGGACCTGCCGTTTTGAGCTGAAGCCCATGCTGTACTGGGCCCTGTGAGAGATTTCATTCTTCTTACAATCTCTACTTGAGGAAACAGGCTCAGGAAAGCTAAGTGGCTTGCCTAAGAATTTGTAGCCCCCTGGTAGTATGACACCTGAATGTGACCTTCCACACCCTTGCACCTTCCTGGAAGACCCACGTGGGAAGTGCATGGAGGGGAGACCCCAGCATCGTTCCAGAGCCAGGTCTGGAGGAAGCCACCTGAGCTTCTGTCATTTCACCCCCTGGTGGTTTATGTTGCCTTCTTGATACTGCCACCTCGAGTCACCGGTGTTGGGGTTCTGGGGGGACCATTCTGCCTTCCTGGAGGTACAGGGAGACCAAGCACTACAGAAGCACCTTCCAGGCCTGAGCTCGTTCACAATCTGCCTGGTCCTGGACTGGGGCGCAGGCGGGGAGCAGCCTCTGGCTGCAGAGCAGGGCGGGCCTCAATGCATCACATCCGTCCTTCTGGTTTCCACCAGAGCCTTTGAGCGCACTGGCTCAGATCTGCAGCCAGAGGAAAAGGGGGAGTCTGGGCAGGGCAGACTCAGGGGACAGAGCTGTGCAGCACAGCCTGTGCCAGCTCCCCCACCTGCCTCCCCACCCAGGGTGACGAAGGCTGACACCTAGGTGTGTAGCTGGGTCTGGCCCCCAGGGCATCACAGTGACCTGGGCAAAAGGGTCCCACAAGCACACAGGGGTGGAGGCTGATGGCAGAGGTGAGAGGCAGGTGGGAGTCCGAAGACCCAGGCCTCCTCCCGCCGCCGGCCCACCCTTGTTTGAGCAGAGAGCACTCAGTTCCTGTTTGTCCAGTTCCCCCAAAGGCCTGGGCTGGGGAGATAAGGAGTTAACAAACGAGGGGAAAGAGGCAGCCTGGGCGATAGGCAGGCACCCAGCCAACTGGTCACACCACCTTACTGCCAGGCGCCATCCGGCCCCAGGCACAGCTGGGTCAGAAACTCAGGGCCCACCACAGCCTCTCCACCTGCCGTGGTGCAGCCCCAGGTGGAGGCCACCCTGGCTGAGAGCCAGGGGAGGGGGAGGCATGGGCTATGCCAGGGGCCCTGAGAAGCAGCTCCCTGTTGCTGGGGGATGCCTGCCCCCACCACCCCTCACCTTCTCCTAGCTGTTGGCTCTTGGCCCAACAAGGTCCATCCAGGGAGAGGCCTGAGCTGACATAGAGGAGGGGGAGTCTGGGAGGGGATGGATACCAGAGGAAGGAGGGAAAGGCCCAAATTTGGGAGGCAGGGGGTTGGTGCACTAGCTTGGGGTGGTGAGGAAGCGGGGAGGAGGCAAGAAGACAAGAGAGGCCCCGCCTCTCCTGAGGAGTGAGCAGAGCCAGGGTGGTCCCTGGGGTCCAGGGCCAAGATTTCCTGCTGACCCCTGCAGGAGCTGGAAGGGCAGAGCCTCGGCCTCCACTATGTTGGGGGAAGGGGTCCTGGGCCCCCGGCACCTGGACACCCACCTGTCCAGAGCCTACAAAGACCCTGTGTCCCCACACAAAGCAGCTCCTCACACCAGGGTTCCAGTGCCCACCACTCCTCAGCAGCAATGAGGCCACAGGCAGGGCATCAGCCTCTGTCTCCATGCCAGGTCCTCCCCTAAAAGGGCAGTGACAGCAGGGGCCACCGCAGGAGGAATGGCAGATGAGACCCAAAGCCTTTTGTCGTCACCCCAGAGGTCTGCGCCATAGCCTGGGTGGGGCTCCCTGGAGATGGAGCGGGGCAGATACCAGGCAGGTCCACACCAGGGGTGCAGGGCCCTGATGAGCCAGGCTGCACGGTCCTGGCTGCACCTGAGCTGCTGCCCCCTGTCCCGCAGCCATCAGGCAGGAGCTGAGCGGGATCAGCACCACGTAAGGGGCCTGCCTCGCAGCGCTGAGATGTCGAGCCCATCCGGCGACAGAGGACAGCCAGGAGCCCAGCCAGCCCCAGACTCCAGTGCACCGGAGCACGCACAGGAGCCTGGGCGCGCTGCCGTGAAACGTCCTGACCTGTGACCACACGTTACAGTGAGGAAACCAAGTGCAACTCCTGGGTTTTTTAGATTCTACCTGACACAGAACACCAGGTCTGCTCATCTTTTTTGTGTTTTATATTTGCTTATTTAAGGTACATTTCTTTGGGTTTCTAGAGAGATGCCCCTAAGTCACCTGCTTCATTAGACGGTTTCCAGGTTTTCTCCCAGGTGACGCTGTTAACGCCTCAGCTGGCAGTGACCGCCGGCCCGGCGTGGCGCCACTGCACACCGCAGAGCTGTCCAGGCGCAGCTCTGTCCCCAGCGCTCATGGTGTTGAAACTGTCTGTCATGCACCACGGTGTCTGTGTCCACACAGTAATAAACAGTTTACTGTCTGCACCCTCGGGCTCAGGCCCTCGCATTGATCCTTCACGCTGCAGGCTGGGGGTGCCCCTTTTCAGGGAAGCGCCCGGGACCACGGTGACCAGGATCGTAGGTAGGAGCAAGGTGGTAGTCTTCAACAGGAGCCTGGGCTCAGACATTCCCAAGCCCCGGCAGGGTGGGCTGGTGTCCTGGGGCTGGGCTTCAGGTCCTGTCTGTAGGGAACTCCCTATGGGACCCCCAGAAAGATGGCTCTTAAGTGCAGCCCACACCCCAAACCTCACAGGCCTCTGTGTGCATTCTGACGGGCAGGGCCCCGCGAGCAGCCTGTTCGGGGCAGGGACGGACGTGGGGCTCCGCAGGCACCAGGCAGATGCAAGGCAGCTTTGCCTTCTCAGCCCCACAGTCTCCTGGGAGGACCACCTGGCCTGCAATGGGCTGTCCCAGGCCCCTGCCCTGAGGCAGCAGCCAGAGACAGAGGCTCTGACCCTCAGCTTCAAGGACCCAGGGTCACCAACAGGCAGGCCTTGAGATCCTGTGAGCATTCATGCCCCTAGTTCTCCCACATGACCTCCCGCGGCCACAGAGCAGTGTGCCCAGCAGTTCCCGAGGGCCATGGCACGGGACGGAGCCAGGACTGGCCTGCTGGGACCCAGTGGCTGATCTCAAGGGCCAGCTCCTAGCACACTGCATGTCTTTGGGCTTCCTGGCAGCCCTAGCAACAGGAATAGGACTGCTCTGCCCCTTAGGAGGCTCAGCCCTCTGAGTGGCTTCGCTTAGGTCTGGTGGCACTTTTAACCCAGGGCCTGCAGACCACAGCTCAGAGCTGCTCTCTCCTGCTTCCCTGCTGCCCCCCAGGCCAGGAGTCCTGTAGTCTCCCCAGGAGAGCTCTAAGGACTGTCTTCAGAGCCACCCTCCGACCCTGGGCCCGGCCTCCAGCTTGTGGGTGAGGCCGGGACATGTCCCTTTGCGCTGTCTGCAGGAGTGTGCTGGACGAGGCGCCTCTCAGGCACAGCAGGAGGAGTGGGTGCTCTGGGGCTCCCCTTGGCCTGTGGGTGTGCCTGTGTGCACAGGGAGGGGCTGCCCGGCTCAAAGTCCTGGTGCTGGGGCCAGCGGCACTTCCTTCGCCGAACAAGTCCTGGGCTCAGGCCCCTTCCCTGCGCCACTCAGCAAGCTGCCCACTCAGGGACACAGGAGCCCAGTACCATGTGGGGCCACTCCCAGGTATAGGGGGAGGCCTGTATCTCCCAGGTCAGCAGGGACGGCCCCTGGCACCCCACTCATGGAGAGGCCTTCAAGCCCTGACTATAGCTTCAGTCTCCCTTCCTAAGTCGTGGAGGCTGACGCCGCCTTTCCCCAGGGCTGTGGTGGGAGCTGCAGGGCTGGGCCCACTCCATCCCTCTCTGGCAGGGAGGGCCTCACCCAGGGACCCCTCCTGCTGCCTGCCCACCTCTGGGACATCAGGACCCACCCCACGCCAGCCCCTTTTCCTAGCTGGTATGGGGTACAGACCCTCTCTGGGCTCAGGGATGCTCCCCGCTGCAGGAGGGGATAGGGAGAGCAGGAGGTGAACAGGCCTGAGGGGGTGTGGGCGAGGCAGGTGGTATGGGCTCAGGGGGATGGGGGAGCCAGCCTCTGCAGGGCTTAGCCAGGCAAGGGAGCAGTGGGGTCCCCGGGCTGCTAGGAGGGGATTCTGGGCCACACAGATGACCAAAGTGAGCTTTCTGCTGTCCACACCTCAGTGTGTGTGCACATCACAGTGGCAGGCCCTCAGGGAGCACCACCCAGCAGCAGCCACCATCCCACAAAGAGCCAGGAGTGCATGGCAGGACCTGGGCCTGGCCTGGAGGAAGCGGCACTCAGGCCTCAAGCTCCACCCATTGGGGTGGCCTAGCGCCCCATTCCCTGTGGCCAGGCTCAAGCCCAGACCACCCCCTCAGAGCACAGTCCACGGGCTGTGAAACAAACGCTGGGTTTAATGTAGGGCACAGGCACCTCAGAGAAGTCAGCTCCGTGGGGACCGTGGGCTCAGAGCACGCAGGTCACAGTGGGGCAGGGCCAGGTCTCACCTGGTGAGGCCCAGACAGGGAGGGCCACGCTGAAGGTCCAGGGCAACTCCACGTGCAGGTGGAGCCCTGAAGCCCACACTGCTGTCTCCAGGCGTGGCTGCCCAGGACACTCCTCGGGGACAAGGGCAGCAGTCCAGGGTACAGGAAGGAAATGCAGCCCCTCGGTGCTGGGGCGTGAGGCCAAGGGGCCGGTGGGGGACGATGACCGCCACCAGGAGGCAGTCCGGGCTCAGAGGCCGTCCTTTGCCAGCCTGTACACCCGCTTCACCCTGGCGTAGGGCCCCAGGGAGTCCTCAAACACGAAATCCCAGAGCACCTTCACCCACGAGTGGTGCTGCGGCAGGTGGTCGTAGTACTCGGGCGCCATCTTCCGCACCTGTAGAGAGGAGGCCGGGGCTGAGGGGCTGGTTCTCCTCGGGGCCGCACCTGTGAGCACACTCAGACACCCATGTACAGACATGTTTGCGTGCACACACACACACACACGGGTGTACATAATGCACACACATTGTCGCCTCTGGGGTGCCCACGTCCAGCTCAGCCAAACACAAGGCCACCCTTCTGGCCCTCCCTGCCACCCACCACTCCCTGGGTGCCCAGAAGGCTGGTGCTGGCTGCTGGAGGGCCTGGTGGCCTGAGCTGAGCCCAGGACGCTATGGCAGAGGCACCCACAGGCTCGGCTCGGAGCGCCTGCCCCAGGTGGTAGTTGCAGAATTCAGTGCCCAACTCCACTTGGCCCCACCCCACCTTCTGGTCTGGCAGACCCCACCGCTGGGGGGGGTTCTCCCCGCGGTTCCTGCACAGTGCTGAGTGCCTACCTGAGTCCTGCCAAGCCACGGTGTCATGCCCATGCATCTCAGCCCTGTGACCCGCCAACCTCGGCCTCAGCCAGCCTCACTGCTTGTCACATTCCAAGGGCCTCTTGAGCACCTGCTGTCCCCTCCAGCCTTTGTTCTACACACACACCCCCACCCACCTCCTCCAGGAAGTGCTCCCAGCTTCAGCACCTGCAATTGCACCACCACCACGCCACCCCATTGCTCAACAGCATGCAGCCTTGGCCCAGCTTCCACCACAGGGATGCCCTTCCTGCCCCTTCTGCGCCCCGTCACCTCCTAAGGATGCTCTCAGGACGCAGGGAGCCCGGCCGCAAAGCCAGGGCAGCAGGGCCACAGGAGGCGGGGCCAGCACCAGGTACCCAGAGCCTCTCACTTTGCTCAGGAGAGGTAAAGGCTCGTGGCTAACAGCAGGCACTCGCGCCAACTTGGGTCCAGATTCTTGCTCTGCCACCTCCTGAGATGGGCACCTCTCCCCTCTGCACCCTGTCACCTCCTGAGATGGGCACCTCTCTCCCTGTGCCTCATCACCTCCTGAGGCAGGCACCTCTCCCCTCCGCCCCGTCACCTCCTGAGGCAGGCACCTCTCTCCCTGCACCTCTGCCTTATGTATACAACAGGGACAATGGATGAGGAGGCAGCTGCTTCCTGGGCTGTGGTGAGGTTCAAGTGAGATGATGCCTGGTGCAGAGCACCGCCTTGGTACTGCCAGCCGGAATGGAGGGCACAGGCCATGGCCCAGGCTTGGAATTCGGTCTGAGGGATTCCAGAGTCACACAAGCCAGGGTGCACACACACATGCACAAACACCTGCATACCCAGGTAAGCGCTCACACATAACCACACACACAGAGACGGGCGCGCACGCTCCAGCACACATACAAATGCCTGCACACGTGGGCAGGCATCCACACACCGTCACAGGGCAGACCTGCTCACACACAGACACAGGCACACACTCAGGCGCTCGAACACCTCCCCAGTGCCACCTCCTCCTGCCCCCTTTGCCTGCAGGTCACTCCAGCTCTTTCCAGACAGCCAGAGGCTACCAAGGCGCAGGCTGGCAATGGCTGAGGGACGGCTCCTCCTCCCCCTTCCCCTTCCTCCTTTCTCATTCAGAAATTCTCCAGCTCCCCGTCTCCAGAGGCAGAGGTGCCCATACCTGGGACTTCCACTCCCCATCAGCTCTGGCCAAGCCCCTTGGGCTGCAAAGAGCGGGGCCCACCCTGTCCTCTCTGGCCCCTGGAGGGTCACAGGGCAATGGCAAGGAATGACAGGGAAAGAGCCTGCAGATGGGAAGGGTACTGCTCCCCATGCAGTGTTGCTATGCGCCCCGCTTCAAGGAAGACACCCCGTCAGTGTCATGGCGGCTTCAGGCAGCCTGAACTGTGAAATGCCTCTCAGACCCTACTTCCCTGAATTTGCTTCAGCCTCCAGCAGAGGCCTCACCTGTGTTGTGTGGCCTTTCCTCCTGCCCTGGGGACAAGTGCAGGTGGCCATGCCATGACCAGCACAAAAAGGGAGAGGCTGCTGGGTATGACCCAAGGCCCTTCCAGGGCCTCCACCTCCTCAGATGGCCGTGCAGTCCTGCCCTGCCACAGCCCTGCCGCCCCAGCCACATACCAGGGGCAGGCTGTAGCCCGGGATGCTGGGGAAGTCGTGGTGCTCCACGTGGTAGCCCACGTTGAAGGTGATCCAGTTGAGGGGCCCATAGTAGGAGTAGGTCTCGTGGCCCTTGAGGAACATGTAGTGCTCAGCCACGAAGTGGCCCGAGATGGGGTGCAGGCCCAGGCCCAGGAGGGAGCTGGCCAGCAGGTAGACCATGGGCTTGAGCCCCCAGAGGGCAAAGATGGCCACATCGGCCGCCAGCTGCACCAGCGTGTTGAGCACCTCCATGCGGGTCACGGCCTTGGGGTGGACGCAGAGCGGCCGCAGCGAGTAGAAGAAGGGCTGCAGCACCAGCCAGAGCAGCTTGCGGGCGGGCGTGCAGAAGAACCAGCCCTCCAGACGCGTGGGCACGTCCACATCCAGCCCATCACCACCCAGGTAGCGGTGGTGGTCCACATGGTACTTCTTGAAGGAGGCGGCATAGGGCACACCCACAGGCAAATTGGCAAACACGGCCAGCCAGCGGTTGCGCGCCGCGCAGCCCGTGCCAAAGGCCGCATTGTGTGAGATGTCGTGGATGGCCAGCGTCAGCGAGTGGTTCACGCAGCCCCCGAAGGCGTAGGCCCAGAAGAGCAGCCACCGCCAGGCCAGCCTGCGCACCAGCCAGCAGGCCAGTAGCTGCATCAGCACCAGCGCCAGCACCGCCCACTTGAGGCGCGGGTCCGGCCGCATCAGGGCCTTGATGGCCGGGTACTTGGCTGCAAGGAAGACAGGGAGGTGTGAGGCCCTGCTCAGTGGGGTTGCACCCCACCCTCCTCCGCACGCTCCTTCCCACTGTGGTGGCCAAGGGGTGAGAAGGCAGGAGTGGCCAGCAAACCTCGCTGGTCCCTTTGCCCCTGCACACAGGCCCTGTCCCTTGAGGGCCTGCTGCCCCCCTCCCCCGACCGAGCCTCATCCCGCCAGACTCAGAAGTCAGGACTCCAGCAGAGGTACATACAGCCCACGCTGGCAGCCAGGCCCTGCTGCTCCCTGAGCCAGGCCTCATCCCAGCTTGTTCCCACCTAGTAGGTCCAGGCCAGTGGGGACGATTCAGAGGCTATGCCTCAGTTCAGGCACACTGGGGGCCTCAGCCCAGAGGTTCGGGGCCCAGCGCCCGCAGCAAAGTGGTCCCAGGCAGGGAAGCAATGTCTCCTGTCAGGCAAAGCAAGGAGGACCTACTGGCAGCTCCCACTCAGGAAGGCTCTGGCCCAGGCACAGGGCTAAGGAGTCGCATGCGAAGTCCCCTTTGTGTGCCTGGATGTAGGCTGAGACCGCAGGTCCAAGGGCACCACTGCCCACTGCCTCCCTCTTACCCAGGGATGCCCCTGCCCCCAGGGCAGTAGCCAACCTACCTGGGGGCCGGCCAGCTCCAGCCCCACTCCCACCCTAAGCCCGGCCCCGCTCCCAGTCCCCGTTCCACAGGCAACCAGCTGCTGCTTCCCCTTGGAAGGAGGCCAAGCCTTGGGGCAAGAGGGAGGGGCAGGCCACACCTGTGCCAGGTGAGCCACAAGCAAGCAGCTCTGGGGAGGGCCAGCCCAGGCCTCCAGCTCTTGGGTGCAGACAAGCATCAGCCACTCCTGCACCCTTCAGAAGCGAGAGCCACGACAGAGCCTGGCAGCCCTGACCTTGGAGAGTGGGCCTCACTTTCCTCATCTGCTAAACGGAGATACTAAGTTCTCCCTGTGTGGTGCGGCCTCAGGGTCCCTCCCCACGCCCTGTGCAGCCCACCTTCAGGGAGCCCCGTGCCCTTCCTGCTTTCCTCGGCACCTCCTAGGACTCAGCTGCCCTCCAAGCCCCAGCCTGCCTTCAGGGACTCCACTTTGGACCACCAGAGAGGAGAAACCTGCACACAGAAGGACACCAATGCCCACCCTGCCAGCCCCTCACCCGGCCCCAGTTATGGGCTGGTCCTGTCTCCTGTGGGTGTGCTGGGGCCTCCAGAGCCGCTGGGAGCCCAGAAACAGCCACTGGGCTGGCCCATCCCACAAGCATGCCCCTAAGTCCCCTCTGCGTGAACTCTGGGCTGTTTCTAACTTGGCGCATCTGGCAGGAGGCCTAGTGCAGGCAGGTCCCAACAAGCCTCAGGGGCCCATCCCCAGCCATGACCTGGCCAACAGCAGGGGCCCCCCCAGCCTACGTCTTCCCATCTGGGAAATGGGGATGCCGTTCCTCTATGTCCATCAGGCTGTGGGGAGGCCAGCACGATAGTCTGAGCCCGGGGGGGTGCCAGCGCTCAGTAGGCACGAGCTGGTGCTGTTGTCATTAAAGGTGCTCTGAGAGTAAGAGCTGGTCTTGGGGCAATGACCCGGCCCTGGCTTGTTTTAACAAGAGCAGGCCCAAAGCTTACAGGCCCGGGAGCCGCCAGCTGGAAGTAACTAAAAACTGGGCAGTGCATGAGGTAGCTGAGCACGGGCAGCACAGGCGTGACTCAAGGAGGAAACAGATGCAGGGAGCCCCAGGTCACCTCACCTGCCTGCAGGCACCTGCTGGACTGCAGCGCGGGGCTGAGGGACCCCCAAGGAGCTGAAAGAGCAGAGAATGGCACTCGGAGCCCGAGACGCCCACACCGCTGGTACAGGGGCTCCTGCCAAAGGCCCGGGGCCCAGAGAAGCTTTGCTAGAGCAGGAGCCCCGTGACAGTTCTGAAAACAGTAGCTTCTGGAGCTTTGCACCCAAGGAGTTCCAGAGGTGGCATAGGCTGGGAGTCCCAACCCACTGAGGCAGAGAGGCCTCACTGAATACCCCAGCCTCCAGTGGGCCCCCCAGAAGCCTTGTCTTAGGAATGGGTCTACTCTGCACCCACCCAAGAAGGTCAGTTGACTAACTCCTTGCCAGGAGAAAACAACCCACGCTCTTTGCAAAGATCGCAAAGATCTACCATCTTCAGCTTCAGAGCGCCCAGGTCCCTGGGGGAGTGGGAGTGGGGACATGCCAGGAACACTCGCGACCACGCCGTGCAGATTGGATGTGCAGGAGAGGGCCGTGGCTGAGATCACCCTGGGTGCAGTCAGGATGGGGTAGTAACTGAAGCCAGGGCTTGGAAGTGGTTAGCTGCTAGGGGTCACAGAGGTTCAGGGACAAGAAGAGAGTGCAGGCGTCCCTGGACTTCGCCAGGTCATGGCGTCTCAGCAGGAGCCGTTCCGGTGCAGCCCAAGGCAAGGCAAGGGTGAGATGAGGTGGCGAGGATGGGTCCGTCGAGGGCATCGGGCAGGGAGGGCAACAGGAAGGCACCAGAGGATGGCAGGATGGGAAGGAGATGTCAGGGTGGGCGTCATGGAGATGCCAGGGTGGGCATCATGGAGAAGGCAAAGGGCGCCAGAGCTGAGTGCCAAGGGGACTCAGGAACTCCTCAAGAGCTATGGAGTGTGTCTGTCAAGGTGTTTCCAGACTGGCAGAGGGTAAGTGGACTGAGTAGGGAAGGCCTGCCCACAATGTGGACCAGCACCATCCAGTCAGCTGGGGCCCCGATAGAACAAAAAGGCAGAGGCAAGGGTCTCCCTCCTGTCTTTCCCTCCCTCTCTCCCTCCTCCCATCCCTCTCTCCTTCTCCCCCTGCTTCCCTCTCTTGGAGCTGTACACATGCTTCTCTAGTCCTTGGATATCAAAACTCCAGCCTTTGGACTCCAGGAACCACACCAGCACCCCCTACCCTCCATCTGCTTTCAGACCTTCAATACCATACTGAGGGTTCCACCATCGAGTTCCCTGGTTCTGAGGCCCTCAGACTCAGACTGAACCATGCTACCCCTACTGCCACCCCTGGGTCTCCAGCTTGCAGACAGTCTGTCATGGGACTTTACAGCCTCCATAATCACATGAGCCAATTCCCCTAATAAATCCCCTCTTTGAATGGATAGATGATAGGTAGATAGGTAGGTAGGTAGGCAGGTAGGTAGACAGACAGACAGACAGACAGACAGACAGATAGATAGATAGATAGATAGATAGATAGATAGATAGATAGATAGATAGATGATAGATTGATAGATCCAGGCATGGTGGCTTACACTGTAATCCCAGCACTTTGGGAGGCTGAGGCAGGAGGTTTGCTTGAGCCCAGGAGGTCAGGATGAGCCTGGGCAATACAGCAAGACCTTATTATGCAAAAAGTTTAAAAATTAGCCAGGTGTGGTGGTGTGTGCCTATGGTCCCAGTTACTTGGGAGGCTGAGGTGGGAAGATCGCTTGAGCCCAGGAGTTCGGGGCTGCAGTAAGCCGTGATTACACCACTGCACTCCAGCCTGGGTGACAGTAATTGCAAAAATAGATAGATAGCTAGATAGCTAGCTAGCTAGATAGATAGATAGATAGATAGATAGATAGATAGATAGATAGATGATAGATAATAGATGAGAGAGAGAGAGAGATACACACACACATATATAGATACATAGATCCTATCAGTTCTGTCTCTGGAGAACACTGACCAATTCGGGGCCTCTTCCAGGGGCTCAAGGAAAGGGGGACAGGGAGAATGGGTGGGACTGGGGAGTGGGAGTCAATGGGTTCCATGGCCTTGGGCTCCATCTTCTCTGGGTCACAAGAGAGGGGAAAGCCCAAGGCAGAGAAGGACAGGGAGAAACACAGCTCCCTGGCAGCCCCGCGAGGAACTGCAGACCTGCAACTGCAGACCTGCAATTCCTGGCTAGACACCCAAACCTCGCCCAGCCGGGGAGCTCTGTCCTGCTGTGGGCACTCAGCTGACCTCCGGAGTGACTCTGCCCTCCCAGACCTCCAGCCTGGATGGCAGGAGTAGCTGGGTGACACATGTGCCTTGAGGCCTCTCTGCTCCGTGGGGTAGCACAGAGCCCGACGTGCACAGCCACCTGGAACCAAGATACACAGATCCACACAGACAGTTTCCAGCAGTGGCCCCAGGTGAGGCACGAGGCATCTGGGCAGGTGGCCATGAACAACAGCTGTTGCTAGAAGTCACCCTGTCCAGGCAGGACACAGAAATGAAGGGTCTGAGGTCCAGGGAGGTGCAAAGAAGGGCCCATGAACGTGCAGCAAGGCTGACAGAGCCAAGACTTGAACTCACGACCCCCGACTCCAGGCCTGCACAATGCTGAGCAGGGCCCTGATATGGACTCGGACTCCATCAGCAGTGATGCAGTGCTTGGCTACACTGCCACAAAGCACCCAGAGAAAATCCTGGATCAGGGCTGGGCGCAGTGGCTCACACCTGTAATCCCAGCTCTTTGGGAGGCCAAGATGGGCAGATCACCTGAGGTCAGGAGTTCAAGACCAGCCTGGCCAACATGGCGAAACCCCATCTCTACTAAAAATACAAAAATTAGCTGGACAAGGTGGCATGCGCCTGTAGTCCCAGCTACTTGGGAGGCTGAGGCAGGAAAATTGCTTGAACCCAAGAGGCAAAGGTTGCGGTGAGCCAAGATCCCACCACTGGACTCCAGTCTGGCAACAAAACGTCTCAAAAAAAAAACAAGTCATGGATCAGGCTCAATCAGACTCCTGTGCGCCCTTGGGCAAGCCCCTGTCCTTCTCTGGACCTGTCTCCTCAGTCTCCATCTGTAAGGCATCTGCTCTGACAGCCTCTGTGGCTGTGAGCATATGGACATGGGGTCTTCCCTAGGGGCCCATGGGGAAGAAGGGGCCGCCGGTGCCAAGGTGTGAAACGTCTGGCACCAGCAGATCTGCACACTTACATCAGTTAGCAGGCTCGCTCAGAAAATTCCAGAGGGCAGAGTCGGAGGCAGGGCCTGCTGAAGGGAGGCCAGCCCAAAGCTCCCTGCACCCGCAGGACAGTTGCATCACCCTGGTGCGACTCTGATGAGTTACAGCTTTTGCCCAGAAATTCTCCTGACAAATCCACTGAGCCACTGAGCAGAGGGACTGCATCAGAAACAGACAGCCAGGCCAGAGAGGCTGCTGTGCCCTTGCCTCCAAGAGTGGCAGAGACAGGGCCCACCCCATGTCAGACTCCTCTCAGTCGCAGGCCACTCCACCCCTGCCCCTCCTGACTGGCTGGCAATAAAGTCACTTTTGTCTTGTCCCCAGCAGGGTTACCAAAAGCTAAGGGGCCTCTTACTACCTCCACACTGGACCCCTCTGAGCCCCCAAGCCCTGGCTCTGGCAACATCTAGGGAGACCTGTTCTACCACCTTCCCAGGGAGGCCAAATGCCATCGCATGACAGTCACTGGCCATATGGGAGGTGCCCCTTGTCACTGCCTGTCATCACTCCATCATTCCACCTCTGCTGCCACCTGCTTCCCAGCTCCCTGTTCCACCACAAAGCTGCTCAGGGTTGACAATGTCACCTGGTGGCCGCAGCAGGAAGTGCTTCCATACAGCGTGGCCTTTCCCCCACCCATCCGCGGCTGAGTAACCCGACCTGGGACAAGCCTCTCCTCACAAAGGCAGCAAAGTCCTCCTAATCCCCTCCCTCCTAAACGTCTTCCTCCCTAGCCCTGGCCTAATGCTCCGGGAAGCCACCTACCCACAGCTTCCATCCCTGCCACCTGAGGTTTTGTGCCAAGAGACAAGCCTGACCCTGTCCATTGTGGAAGGCACCCTGGGACCTAATTGGATCTGGCAATTGTGGAAAGTGCTCACCTTCTCACCGGCCGCTCACTAAACCTGCCTTTCATTTCCAGTGACAAATATATTCTGAAGGTCTGGGAGCAGCCAGGCCCCTGTACATTACAGAGATGGGGCTGCCCTGCAGCCATGCAGCTCCGTGGCTGGGAGATGGAGTCCCAAGTTCCTCTCGTGGCTCTGGCAGTTTGGTTCTGGATTTTACCAGTTACCACTGACAGAGCCCCAGTCCCGGCCTTTCTGAAGCAATCTAGCAACGGCCAGCAGTCTCGCTTCCGGGTTTTCCTCTTTTGTTTTTCTTTATTTGAATTTTTGTATTACCATGTGTGCCGTGCTTTCATAATTTAAAAACAAACAAAATTACAAAGCTATTCATTTTCCAAAAAAAACAAACAAACCCAGAGCTTGCCTTTTACTCCACCGGCCACGCCTGGCTGGATCTCTGATGGGACCAGTTTTGCTGGCTCCGGTCCTGCCCTTTCAGGCCAGGGAGCCTCAGCCCTGGCCTAGGAGACCCCACTTTCGTAGGAAGTTATGTGCTGGGGAGCATGTCTCCCTCCCAGGCAGGAGCTGGAGACGGACTTTGGCCCCAACCCACAGAGCTCCTGGAGCCAGCTCTTTGCAAGGACTTCCTGGATTCTGACTCTGAGATTATGATCTTTATTGAACATCCCTGAGCACCCAGGAGCTTGGCATGGGCTGCAGGAGCCAACTGGGTGGGGCAGGAGGCTGCCTGAGCACCAGCCTGGCCCGTGTGTTCCCAGGCAAGTTGCTACCCCTCTCGGAGCCTCACTCCTGCCTCTTCTATAGAGAGATGCTGGCAGTTCACAGCATTTCTGCGAGGACTGGGAATAGCACAGGCATGGAGACTATTCCCTGCCCTTAGGGAAACAACAGGCCTTGCCAGGTCTATCTCTGAGACATTAACTATTATCACAGCTGATACTCACGAGTCCGGGAATAAGCACTTCACGTATCACCTCATTTCATCTGCACAACAGCCCCATTAGGAAGGTATGACTTATTAACCCCTTTTAATTCGCCCAGGCCTCAACTCCTTCCTCTGTTTACAGACTCATCCGTGGCTAATGAGTGGGTGTCAGGGTCCTTGCCAGGAGTTCAGCTCCACATCCAAGCTCCTGAACTGTGCCCCCAAAGAGCCCAGAGCCCAGAGGGCTTGTAGCCATGGAGGGGAACCCAGAGGAGGGGTCCCCATCCAGCTGGACCAGGCCTGGGAGCAGTGGAGGCCTTTCTGCAGGAGGTGGGACTGAACTAAGCGAGCAAAGCTAACCAAGAGAGAGCCTGGCAGAACAGGGAGGAGGGACATTCACCCGGGAAACAGCTTGTGCCAGTGCCAGGGAGGGAGGGAATGGCACGTTCCAAGCATATTAGCTGAAAACAACAGGTGGAAAGGAAGCCCCTGCTTCCTCCACGCAGGAAAAGGAGCGTGGGTCAAGCTGGAGAGCCGGCCCTGAGCAGACTTGTGATCCCCAAGCCCTGGCCCCAGGTGCTTCTCCCTCTTCCAAGTCTTTCAGCCTTCCTAGTCACCCACTCCAGAAAGCCTCCTGGATTGGTTCCAGGGCCTGTGGCTTCCCTCTTTAGAGAGAGCTCCTTCCCATGTCCCGGAGGCCCAGGTACCATCCCGGGCACCTTCCCAGCTGAGGTCTCATCTCGTCCTCACACCTACTCTGCCTGGTAGGACGACTGCCCGTTTTGCAGATTGGGAAAGTGAGGCCACAGCCCAGAGTGTCTGGGTCCCTCCAGGTGGCCCTGGGTAGGCCCAGCTCCTATTCTACGGATATGAGTTCCTAGGGACCAGGACACTGGCTGCCATGTGCCTCTTGCCTTTTCCACATGGGGCCAGATACCCAGTGAGTCCTGTGAGGGGAAGCTGGGGACAACCAGGGGAGGGGACAGAAACGCAAACAGGGCCAAGCAGGCCTCTGCTTCAACCTCAGCCCCACCTCAGACCTGCTGAGGGGCAGTAGCCAGGACACCTGCCCTGTTCACATCATGAGCAGGGAGGGAGGGTCAGATGACCCCCAAGGTTTGTCCTGGCCCTCCCCAGGAGCTCCACCGCATAGGGGAGGCAGCTACCGCTGCTGGGACCAGACGATGCTGGGCTGCAGCTCACCTCCCAGGAGAAACCACAGCAGTCACAAACCCACACAGAGGCTTCCAGCTCCTGAGTCCCCAGCTACCTCGGGATGCAGTCACAGGCTAGCCACCCAATATATCTTGGGTTTCAAACATTTAAAAGTCATGGTATCTCAGTATGCTGCCATGGGATTAAAAAAAGAGGAAGAAAGAAAAAGTTGGCTGGGCACAGTGGCTCATGCCTATAATCTCAACACTTTGGGAGGCAGAGGCGGGTGGATCACCTGAGGTCAGGAGTTCGAGACCAGCCTGGCCAACATGGTGAAACCCCATCTCTACTAAATACAAAAATTAGCTGGGTGTGGTGGCATACACCTGTAATCCGGCTACTCGGGAGGCTAAAGCAGGAGAATCGCTTGAACCTGGGAGGCGGAGGTCGTAGTGAGCCGAGATCGGGAGACTCTGTCTCTAAATAAATAAATTAATAAAATAAAATAAAATAAAATAAAACAAAACACCCAATTAAAATGTGAAACCATCCATCAAATAAGTGCAAATTAAAGCCACAATGTAATAGTATTGTTTCCCCGATCTGATTGAAGATCACAAGGTGTGCCAACGCGCGGTGCTGACTTAGGCAGGGGTGTCTCCCGCGTGGGAGCGGGCCTGTCTCAGCCTGCGGCGATTTGGTGGCATCTGGCCAAAGCCACTCTCCAGACGCTGACCTTTTGACCCCGTAAGCCCTGGCCAAGGACGACTCACTGCGGCCACCTTGCTTGTGGGCTGGATGGGGCCTCTGACATGAACGAGAGTGACTCCGAGTGGGTAAAGATGCCCTCCTCGCAGAGGACACGAAGCGACAAGGAAAACAGCCGCCACGTAATAAGCGACATGCCAGAATAGACGGATTCCTTAGTACAATCTTTGCTTTTTTTCAAAGAAAAACACGCGCGCCTCTCATTCGCGTTTGCTCCCTTCCTGGCGATCATCCGCCCTGAACTCCAGGCTGGGGCGCCCGTGGCCGCGGGACCCAAGGGCTCTGAGCGCAGCAGGCGCCCAGTGACTGCGGGTGGAGGCGCCGCAGCGCGCAAGCTGCCTCCGCGCCAGGGAGCGCGTACGCTCGTAGCGCGTCCCGGGGCCGTTCCTGCGCCCTCGCGTCCCAGCATCCCAGTGCCCCGGCCCCGGGAGTGGCTCGTGTCCCGCGACCCGCGAGGAGCAATTGAGACGCGCTCCCTGGCGCACGGACCCGTACTCGGGTCTTCGGAATCCTCAGGTCCCGGGGAGTTTCAGAGCCGGCCAGGGTGGGGGACCCTCGGGGAGCCGGCCGGGGACTCCGGGGAGGGGAGCGGCAATGGCGGAGCGCCCGCCGGCATTTGGGCCAGAGCTGGAGCGGCCCATCTGGGCTCGACTCCCCGATGCGACTCTAGACAGGCCAACGGGGTGGTCACCACCCGGCGGGAGCCCCGCGCCGCGCTCACCCAGTATCTCCTTGCGCCGCTGCGTGTGCGGCTGGTCGGTGTAGACCCACTCGAAGTCGCTGCGACTCGCGCTGTTGCCCATGGTGGGGCGGGAGGTGCCGTTCGGAGCGCGGCCGGCTCGGCTCTGCTGCACCTGTAGCTGCAGCCGCGGCGCGGAATCGACTCTGATCCGGGCGGGGGCGGGGGCGGGGGCGGGGTCCCGGCGAGGCGGGGCCAGGTGCGCCAGGCTTGGGGCGGGGCACCTCTGGCTGGGCTGGGCGGCCGGGCCCCGGCGCCCTCCAGACCCCGACAGGTAGCTGGGGTTTTGGGAACCTCAGCTGTCTCGGTTGGAAATAAAGCTCCCCGGCAGGACCAAGGTGGCCGCGCGCGATCTGCGCGAGTCCCTGGGTCCCTCGATGCGCCGGGGCCACTGCTGCCGTCGCGGCCGCCCACCGGCTCTGCGCGCCCCGCTCACCCGCAGGCAGCCGTCGGGTTCCCCCCCTCCCCCGGCCCCGTTCTCTCCGCAGCCCCGACCCGCTCTCGGGCACGCCCCTGTGACTCCCGCCGCCCCTGCCCCACGGAGGAGTCGCTGGCAGGATAGAGGGACTGCGGAGGATCGGCGTGGAATGGATGCGCCAGTAAACAGGAGCTTAGGAAAGGTTCGTGCAGCAATCCTCCCTTCCTCCACCCGCCCGGTTAACCAGTAATGCGAAGGGGAGATAATGCGTATGCAGCAACCTCACAGTGAGTCAGACCCACTCCTGCCTTCAGGGAACTTGAGGTCTGGATGGGGACACAGGTACAGAAGTGGCTGTTACGATTCAGGGTGATACGTGCCATGACACAGGTAGGCCCTGAAGCAGCTAGGATCCAGTAGAAGGGACTTTTGCATTGGGCCTTGAGGGGTGGGTAGGAGTTAAACAACTAGAAAAGGGAAAGACATTGATGGTAGAGGGAACAGCAGATGCAAAGGCTTCAAAAGAAGGAAGAACCTGAATGTTCTCAAATGGAAAGTCTGGTTTTTGGGGGGTGAGGGCACAGGGCCCCTCATCTTCACCTTCTCAGTGATGCCTCTATTCCTTCGGACCTGCTGTGCCAGAGCCTGGCCTCCGCTGGCAGCTGCCTGGGAGCTGACTGACACAGCAGCCAGAGCTGCCACAGGCTCACACATGGTGAGGGTGCGCTTCTGTGCATCCCGTGGAAGTCCATGGCCCAGGATTTGGTACACTTGGCAGGCCTCCTTTAATTCAGGGCCAAAGGCAGTCTGGAACGGGCCAAGAAGGAGGGCATGGGTGTCTTGCAGCCGCCAGCCACCATCCCCTGAAATAGCCATGGGAAAGGTGGGCACAGAGGCCAGATTTTCCATCAGCAGGAGGACCCACAGTGCCATCATGGCCATCACCCCTTGCCACACCCAGCAGGCCCCCCAGCCCAGTTTGCACACTTGGGAGAAGACTCATTGTTCCCAGGGCAGCCTGCTCTGTTCCCAGCCAGAAGGGTCCTCAGAAGCCGTCCCACCAGCCATCACTTTACAGATCAGGAGACTGAGGCCCAGAGATGAGGAGCGCCTTGCCTGAGGCACAGAGGAATTAACAGCAAGGCTGGGGCAGGACTCTGGCCCCTGACCTTTGAGTTAAAAAGCTTCCAAAATCAGAGCCTCCGCCCCTGTGTTGAACTCCGTGAGACCTACCGCCCTGAGCCCCAGCTCCACCCTCAGGACAACACCAAGCCTGCCAGTTCCCTCGGCCCCAGGCCACCGCCTATCCAGAGGAAACTCACCCAGGCCCTCATTTTCCAGATGAGGAAACCAATGCCAGAGAGGGGACGAGTCAGAGGACACACTGAAGGAGACCTGGGTGTGGAACAGACACTCAGGATGCATGAAATCAAACCTGATGCCCTTGCCAAGTGCTCCCCAAGTCCCTGGGGAGCCAGAAACCCAGCTTCACGGTGTTGCCTCCTCAACCTGTCCCTGGTCCCAGAAATGACAGAAAATACATTTTCATTTGTAATGTGGTGTCTTGAATGGGATCCTGGAGCAGAAAAAGGACATTAGGTAAAACTAAGGAAAGCCTAGTAAAGCTGGACCATTGTTAATCATAGTGTATCAACATTGGTCCATCAAAGGAAACAAACGCACCCTATTATCATATTAAAATAAAGGACACTGGGTGTGGCATATAGGTGAACTTTCTAAACTATCATCACAGTTTTTCTGTAAATATAAAGTTGTTCTTAAAAATAAAGTTTATGGCTGGGCGCGGTGGCTCACGCCTGTAATCCCAGCACTTTGGGAGGCCAAGGCGGGCGGATCACCTGAGCTCAGGAGTTCAAGACCAGCCTGGCCAACATAGTGAAACCCCATCTCTACTAAAAATACAAAAATTAGCTGGGCGTGGTGGCGGGCACCTGTAATCCCAGCTAGTCAGGAGGCTGAGGCTGGAGAATTGCTTGAACCCGGGAGGCAGAGGTTGCAGTGAGCTGAGATTGCACCATTGCACTCCTGCCTAGGCAACAGAGCAAGACTGCATCTCAACAAAATAAATAAATAAATAAAATAAAATAAAGTTTATTAGGCCAGGTGCAGTGGCTCACGCCTGTAATCCCAGCACTTTGGGAAGTCGAGGCAGGCAGATCACCAGGCTGGTCTTGAACTCCTGGAATTAAGGAATCCACCCACCTTGGCCTCCCAAAGTGCTGGGATTACAGGCATGAGCTACCCCACTGGGCCAAAATACAGTTTATTTTAAATATAAAGTTTGGGAGTGTATACACACACACACGCACACACACACAGCATTGGAAAGCAGGGACTCTTGTGGACTGGAAACTGAGAGGAAGGCTGCCATGGCCAGCTACTCTTCAGTGGCCCCTTGGCCTCCCTCCACACCCCCATTGCCCCTGGGCGAGGCAGCAGCAGGGGTGGGGTGTTGGTTACCTCTCGAGAGGGCCCCGACTGTAAATCCCCGGCCAGAGTGCTTTGCCAGGACAGGGTGGGCCTCCATCCAACAGCCTCCACCACAGTGTTGGCTGCCCCTGCAGAAAGGCCTCCACTGCCCTGTGTTTGCAGAACACATTCCACACTGCCCTCCCACACCTCCCAAGAGCCAGCAAGGAGTCAGACAGCCCGTGACCCGGAGACGGCACACACAGCATGAAAGGGGCAATGGACCCAAGAAGGAGCAGAGCCTGACAAACAGACGTTGAGGAAAGCAGACCCGATGGAGGACTGGGAGCAGGGCTCCCAAGACTAAACTAGAGACAGACATTTAAAAAATGCTTGTTTAAAAACCACATCCGAGCCGGGTGAGGTGGCTCACGCCTGTAATCCCAGCACTTTGGAATGCCGAGGCGGGTGGATCATCTGAAGTCAGGACTTCGAAACCAGCCTGGCCATCATGATGAAACCCCGTCTCTACTGAAAATACAAAAATTAGCCAGGCGTGTTGGCACACACCTGTAATCCCAGCTAGTCAGGAGGCTGAGGCAGGAGAATTGCTTGAACCCGGGAGGCAGAGGTTGCAGTGAGCTGAGATTTCACCACTGCACTCCAGCCTGGGCGACAAGAGCCAAACTCCATCTCAAAAAAATAAAATAAAAATAAAAAAATAAAAACCATACCCCTCTATTGAAATGGAGCCCATGGAGGAATCGAGATTTGAGGACAGTTTCAGGATCCAAGCAGCCTCATAGCCAGACAGAATTCTAGGAGAGGATGGAGGAGAGGCAACGTTGGTCCCCACTCAGCCTTGTTTCCTTCATAGAAGTCATCTTACTGAAATTATAACTATAATTATATGTAATTAGGGGTTATCCCTATCGGAAGTAAATTATTATAGCATGTACTTATTTACTTGTTTACTTTATTATTACTTTTTTGAAATAGGATCTCACTCTGTCATCCAGGCTGAAGTGCAGTGGTGCAGTCTCAGCCCACTGCAACCTCTGCCTTCTGGGCTCGGGTGATCCTCCTACCTCAGCCTCCTGAGTAGCTGAGACTATAGGTGCACCCACCACACCCAGTTTATTTTTGTTCTTTTGGGGTTTTTGGGTTTTTTGTTTTTGTTTTTGTTTGTAGAGACCGGGTTTTGTGGCCCAGCGAGGTGGCTCATGCCTGTAATCCCAACACTTTGGAAGGCAGAGGTGGGCAGATTAACTTGAACCCAAGGGTTTGAGACCATCCTGGGCAACATGGCAAAACCCTGTCTTCACGAAAAATACAAAAATTAGCCAGGTGTGGTGGCTTGTGCCTGTAGTCCCAGGCGCAATGTGGGAGGATGGCTTAAGCCTCCATGTTCCCCAGGCTGGTCTGGAACTCCTGGCTCAAGCACTCTTCCTCCCTTGACCTCCCAAAGTGCTGGGATTCCAGGTGTGAGCCCCTGCGCCCAACTGTCCTTGTCTATTATAATAGGGCCTCCTCTAGAATGCCCTGTTTTCTGGGGATCACCCCTGGTATCACCAATGCCTAGAACATTTTCTGGCAAAGGAGTTGCTCTTAATAATGATTTGCTGGACGGGGCGTGGTGGCTAATCCCTGTAATCCTAGCACATTGGGAGACCGAGGTGGATGGATTGCTTGAGGCCAGGAGTTCAAAACCAGCCTGGCCAACACAGTGAAACCCTGTCTCTACTAAAAATACAAAAAATTAGGGGCCGGGCGCGGTGGCTCAAGCCTGTAATCCCAGCACTTTGGGAGGCCAAAACGGGTGGATCACGAGGTCAGGAGATCGAGACCATCCTGGCTAACATGGTGAAACCCCATCTCTACTAAAAAATACAAAAAACTAGCCGGGCAAGGTGGCGGGCGCCTGTAGTCCCAGCTACTCGGAAGGCTGAGGCAGGAGAATGGCGTGAATCCGGGAGGCGGAGCTTGCAGTGAGCTGAGATCCGGCCACTGCACTCCAGCCTGGGCCACAGAGTGAGACTCCGTCTCAAAAAAGAAAAAAAAATACAAAAAATTAGCTGGGCATGGTGCTGGGCACCTGTAATCCCACCTACTCAGGAGACTGAGGCAGGAGAATCACTTGTACCCGGGAGGCAGAGGTTGCAGTGAGCCAAGATGGCGCCACTGCACTCCAGCCTGGGCAACAAGAGCGGAACTCCGTCTCAAAAACTAATAATAATAATAAAATAATAATGATTTGCTGAATGAATGACAGCAGGCAGGCATGAGTCTTCAGACCAAAAGGCTTAAGGGTGCCAACAACATTAAAATTTGGCTTAATCACTTTGAAAAACTCTTCAGTAATATCTATGAAAGCTGCGCATGCCAAGGTCTATACCAAGAGTAGTGAACATGTGTGGCCACCAAATATATGTGCGAGAATAATCCTGGCAGCTTTATTGGTAAAAGCCAAAGCTGGAGGTAACTCCAATGTCCAACAACAACAACAACAACAAAAGGAATAATAGATAACCCGCATATGCTATCTCCTTATACTGCAATGGTGGGTGGTAATAAAAAATGAATTACTGCTACCCACAGCAACATTTTTATTTTCTGTGTCTGATGCTTTGATGTCCTGGGGCCTAGCTGACCATAGAGAGGCTGCCCCTCCCAGGACTAGAGATTCCTTCTCAGATGCCAATGGCCACCCCAGAGCCCACAGCCCACCACCTCCTCTGTCTCTCACACTCAGGGCCAATATTTCCCTGCCCTGATCATACCAGGGCCAGGTACCAGACAACTCCGGACAGCTCCTCTGTCCCAGAGCCCTGAAATTACTCAAACCAGCCAGTCCAAAGCCTGCTCACCCTGCCTTGACTGTTTCTTCCCACAGAAACCCCAATAAAGGCTCTTGCTCACGTTTCCCTCTCCTCCCCCTGACTCCAGCAGACCCCAGCGCTCTCCCGTGTGTCCCCGACCCGCGCCGTGTGGTGCTGCCCCTGCTCTTGGGAACTGTAACAAACCATCTTCTCAAGGGCAACATCCCCTGATTTATGGGCCTCACTACACCTGATAATAAAACCCGCATTTCAAGCAGCCGGCGCAGCAAGCAGGGTGGAGTGAGGCGCCACTGCTCTGCTCTCAGTAACTGGTTCCACTGGGCGGCCAGGGACGTGCGGTGCCGCCGCCTGCGCCGCCTGGTGCTGCTGCTGTGGGCGCCTCTCCGCTCCGAACTCAGGACTTGGGTCCTCTGAGCTCTGATCTGAACTGTGCCTGCCTCGCTTCCTGGCTGGCTGGCCAGGTTCCCCAAGGCTCCTCCAAAGGGAGCCACGGGAGGGACTTCCTCCTAGTGTTTGGGGGTGCCCCGCAGGCGGCCCTGCTAAGTGGGAGCAAACAGAGCTGCTGTTTGGGGGGCTTTTCAGGCTGCCTGGGGGAATTGGGGGAGACTGCCTCAAAGAGTAGGGGGAGGCTGCCTGGCATAATGGGGGGACGCTGCGGGACGGAGGAGGCCCCCCGAAGTGGGGCGGGGGGGAGGCTGCCCCGGAGGGGAATCGGGGAGCCTGCCCGGGGAGTCGGGGGAGCCTGTCTGGGAGAGTGGGGGGAGCCTGCCCGGGAGAGTGGGGGGAGCCTGCCCGGGAGAGTGGGGGGAGCCTGTCTAGGGGAGTGGGGGAGCCTGTCTGGGGGAGTGGGGGGAGCCTGTCTGGGGGAGTGGGGGAGCCTCTCTGGGGGAGTGGGAGGAGCCTGTCTGGGGGAGTGGGGGGAGCCTGTCTGGGGGAGTGGGGGGGCCTCTCTGGGGGAGTGGGGGGAGCCTGTCTGGGGGAGTGGGGGAGCCTGTCTGGGGGAGTGGGGGAGCCTCTCTGGGAGAGTGGGGGAGCCTCTCTGGGGGAGTGGGGGGAGCCTGTCTGGGGGAGTGGGGGGAGCCCGCCCCGGGGAGTGGGGGAGGCTGCCCTTCACTCTCAGGAGCTCAGTGTGAGGACCCCGGCCCCCACGGGGACCTAGTGGCAGGAGGCTCCCTACCCTCAGGACCAGGGGCACAGTGTTGAATAGAAGAAGGACAAAACACTCTCTCCCTGCCCTGCCTGAGGCCCCGGGGGAGGCCGCCAGTGGATTCGGGAGCGTGAAATGCTTCGGTGATGCCGCGTGGGTCTCCCTGAGCGCCAGAGCTTACCACGGGGGCCGCACTCAACACAGCCTCAAAAATACCGACAGGGTCATTCTCCCGCAGTAGCTCCAGAGCCCTCGGAGGTCAGGTAAGACGCCTCCTAAGGACAGGGCCATGAGGGGTCAGCAGGACTTTATCTGATAAACACTGAAAAGATAAGAGTGGGGAACAAAAATCAAAAGGAAAAATGTTACCCACCTCGAGATCCAAGCCATTCTAACAGACTTTGCTTAAAAAAGAAGGAAGGCCGGGCGCGGTGGCTCACGCCTATAATCCCAGCACTTTGAGAGGCCAAGGCGGGCAGGCGGATCACGAGGTCAGGAGATCGAGACCATCCT
Source organism: Macaca mulatta (assembly GCF_049350105.2). NCBI lineage: Eukaryota > Metazoa > Chordata > Mammalia > Primates > Cercopithecidae > Macaca > Macaca mulatta. Next base: position 173,505,415 of record NC_133412.1, read on the forward strand.
GGCTAACACGGTGAAATCCCGTCTCTACTAAAAATACACAAAATCAGCCGGGGGTGGCCGTGGGCGCCTGTACCCAGCTGTTCGGGAGTCTGAGGCAGGAGAATGGCCTGAACCCGGGAGGCAGAGGTTGCGGTGAGCCGAGATCGCGCCACTGCACTCCAGCCTGGGCGACAGAGCAAGACTCCGTCTCAAAAAAAAAAAAAAAAAAAAAAAGGAAGAAAAAGAAGAAAAAGAAAAAGGAAAGGGGAAGGCAAACACTGGCTGCAGACAGGGCAGTCTCCCCCCTACACACACACCTGCCCCCAACACACACACACCCCAACACATACACCCCCAACACACACCCCACCCCACACATGCCCCCAACACACACACACCCCCAACACACACACCCCGCCCCCACACATGCCCCCAACACACACACCCGCCCCTACACACACACCCGCCCCAACACACACACACCCGCCAACACACACACACCCGCCCACACACACAACCGCCCCCAACACACCCGCCCACACAAACACACCTGCCCCCAATGCACACACACCCCCAACACATAACCCCCAACACACCCCGCCCCCACACATGCCCCCAACACACACACCCGCCCCTACACACACACCCGCGCCCAACACACACACCCACCCCAACACATACACACACCCGCCCCCAACACACACACACACCCGCCCCCAACACACACCCGCCCCCAACACACACACACCCGCCCACACACACACCCGCCCACACACACACCCGTCCCCAACACACACACACCCGCCCACACACACACCCGCCCCAACACACACCTGCCCCCAACACACACACACCCCAACACACACACCCCCAACACACAACCCGCCCCCACACATGCCCTCAACACACACACCCGCCCACACACACACCCGCCAACACACACACCCGCCAACACACACACCCGCCCCCAACACACACACCTGCCCCCAACACACACACACCCGCCCACACACACACCCGCCCCCAACACACACACCCCCAACACACACACCCCCAACACACACCCCACCCCCACACATGCCCCCAACACACACACGCGCTCCTACACACACACCCGCCCCCAACACACACCCCAACACACAACCCGCCCCAACACACATGCCCCCACCCCAACACACACGCCCCTGCCCCAACACACACACAATCCCGCTCCAACACATACACCAGCCCCAACACTCACCCCAACACACACACACCCACCCCAACACACACACCCTCCCCAACACACACACCCCAACACACAACCCGCCCCAACACACACGCCCCCACCCCAACACACCCCCGCCCCAACACATACACCAGCCCCAACACTCACCCCAACACACACACACACCCGCCCAACACTCACATGCACCCACCCCAACACACACCCCAACACACAACCCGCCCCAACACACACACCCCAACACACAACCCACTCCAACACACACACACCCGCCCCAACACACACACCTGCCCCAACACACACCCACCCCAACACTCACGCATCCCAACACACACACACCCCAACACACAACCTGCCCCAACACACACACCCGCCCCAACACACACCTGCCCCAACACTCACACACCCCAACACACACACCCAAACACACAACCCGCCCCAACACACACACCCCAACACACAACCCGCTCAACACACACATACCCCAACACACACACACCCCAACACACAACTCGCCCCAACACACACCCACCCAGCCCAACACACACACCCGCCCCAAAACACACACCTGCCCCAACACTCACACAATCCCACCCCAACACACACCCCAACACACACACCCGCCCTGACACACACACACCTGCCCCAACACACCTGCCCCAACACACAAACACACCCGCCCCAACACACACCCCAACACACACACCCCCGCCCCAACACTCACACAACCCCACCCCAACACACACAGCTGCCCCAACACACATACACCAGCCCCAACACACACACACCCAACACACAACCTGCCCCAACACACACACCAGCCCCAACACACACACCCCCACCCCAACATACACACACACCCGCCCCAACACACACACACCTGCCCCAACACACACACCACAACACACACACACATGCCAACACACACACCTCCACCCCAACACACACACCCCCACCACAACACAAATACACATGCTCCCAACACACACACCCGCCTCAACACACAAACACACCCGCCCCAACACACACACCTGCCCCAACACACCCCCACCCCAACACACACACCTGCCCCAACACACACACACACTCACCCCAACACACACATGCCCACCCCAACACACACACCTGCCTGAACACACACACACCCACCCCAATACACACCCCCACTCCAACACACACCCCCAACCCAACACACACATACCAACACACACACCCCCACCTCAACACACATACACATGCCCACAACACACACACACCCATCCCAACACACCCACCCCCAACACACACCCCGCTCCAACACACACTCCCCCAGCCCCAACACACGCCCCCGCCCCCAACACACACCAAACCCCAACACACACACCGCTGCCCCCAACACACACACGTCCCCCAACACAGACATACCTCCACCCCCAACACACACTCTTGCCCCAACACATACACACCCCAACACACACACAACACACACACCCCCCACACAGCCCCGTCCCCACACATATCCCCAACACACACACCCCCACCCCAACACACACAGCCCCGCCCACACACACACCCCCCAACACACACACTCCTGCCCTCAACACACACACACTCGAACACACATACACACCCCAACACATACACAGCCCTGCCCCAACACACACACACCCCAACACACACCCCCAACCCTCAACACACACACACACCCTTGCCTCCAACACACACACACACCCCTGCCACCACCACTTTCCTCTTATCAGCCTGAGACAAAACCCAAAAACTTTAGGTGGCCAAAAGCCTAAAATGGAACAAAAGGGGGAGAAGAAGAAGAAGGAAAAAAACACCCTAGATATAGGAAGGGGAGAAAAGAGGAACCAATAAAATATATATAAATAAATACATTTATAAAATATACAATAAATAAATTATATATTATATAAATTAAAACAAGTGTCCATAATTCAACCCAATTAGAAATCCAAAATGTATATCTAAAAATGTATATGACAAATGATATATATAACAATATATGACAAAATGCATATACCAAAAGGATTCACATAAAAGGATTAAAAGGGCATTGACTGGCTTTTGTGTCTCTAAACAAAACAGGCTCTAAATTAACTTTAGCATTTGCTAAAATGCACCAATTAACAAATCTTCATGGACTTAATCCATACTGTGGTTCAAATTATAGTTATGCCTGAGGGTCCTACTAAATTTATTTTATTTATTTATTTGTTAGTGTTTTAATTCTTCTGAGATGAAGCCTCATTCTGTTGCCCAGGCTACAATGTAGTGGCATGATCATAGCTTACTGCAGCCTTGAACTCTTGGGCTCAAGTGATGCTTCCACTCAGTCTCCCAAGCAGCTAGGACTACCGGTGTGCACCACCACAGCTAGGCAAATTTTATTTATTTATTTTATTTATGTATTTATTTAGTAGACATAGGATCTCATTATGTCATCCAGGCTGGTCTCAAACTCCTGGCCTCAAGCAATCCTCCTGCCTCAGCCTCCCAAGCACCGAGATTATATGATACCTTTAAAGCCCTGATACTATATGAGCCAGTGCACCTAGCCCCCAACTCAATTTAAACATTGGACCCCCAGCCAGGCACGGTGGTTCATGCCTGTAATCCCAGCACTTTGGGAGGCCGAGGTGGGCAGATCACGAGGTCAGGAGATGGAGACCATCCTGGCTAACACAGTGAAACCCCATCTCTACTAAAAATACAAAACATTAGCCAGACGTGGTATCAGGCGCCTGTAGTCTCAGCTACTCCTGAGGCAGGAGAATGGCGTGAACCTGGGAGGCGGAGCTTGCAGTGAGCTGAGATCGTGCCATTGCACTCCAGCCTGGGGGACACAGCGAGACTCCGTCTCAAAATAAATAAATAAATAAATAAATAACAAATAATTAAAATACATAAACATTGTACCCCCTTATAATCTTAAGGAGGTAACTTAATATAAAATAGAGGGAAAATAGATATGCTTAACTGTAACGGCAGCCCTGCCTCACCTTCCTGTAGTTACAGTACCCATCGTCTTAAAATATCACGCACTGGGTATAGATGCTTACAGTAATTAAAGTAAGTGCTTACAGATTGGCTCAATAAATGGGACCCCATGCACCTCCAGCTGAAATGTAATTTGGTCCGGGTGAGGTGGCTTACACCTGTAATCCCAGCACTTTGAGAGGCCGAGGTGGGAGGATTGCTTGAGCCCAGGAGTTCAAGACCAGCCTGGGCAACATAGTAAGACCTCGTCTCTATAAAAAAAAATTTAAAAAATTAGCCAAGCATGGTGGTACACACCTGTGGTCCCAGCTGCTTGGAAGCTGAGAAGGGAAAATCACTTGCGCCTAGGAGGTTGAGGCTGCAGTAAGCCAAGATCACGCCACTGCACTCAACATGGGAGACAGAGCAAGGTCTTTTCTCAAAAAATAAGTTAATTAAATTAAATAGTTAATTTGGTTCAATATAAGTTAAAATAGGCCCTCAGGGAATCATGCTTATTATATAAAGCCTAACTAATAAGGCCGTGATTGTTCCTATTGCTGCTCTGTTTAACGGTCCAGTTTTACCTGTTCTTAAACCCAGGAAAAACAAAGGGCTCCCGATGGTAGATTTCTACAGTCTTCATGCTGTGGTCCCACCCGCTGAGGCCCCCACACCCAACAGCCAAAAGCATTAAAATTAAAATTATTATTATTATTATTATTTTGAGATGGAGTCTTGCTCTGTCGCCCAGGCTGGAGTGCAGTGGCACAATCTCGGCTCACTGCAAGCTCTGCCTCCCAGGTTCACACCATTCTCCTGTCTCAGCCTCCCAAGTAGCTGGGACTACAGGCACCCACCACCACACCTGGCTAATTTTTTGTACATTTAGTAGAGACAGGGTTTCACCGTGTTAGCCAGGATGGTCTCGATCTCCTGACCTCATGATCTGCCCACCTCAGCCTCCCAAAGTTCTGGGGTTACAGGCGGGAGGCACCACGCCCAGCCCAAATGCACTAAAATTATTAATTCCGCCCCAATCAACAACCATGAAGTATTCTGCGCTGACAGATTTGGCTACTACATTGTATTTGATACCTATTTCAACAGGCTTTCAGCCACAGTTTGCCTCTGCCTCCAAAGGGACACACTGCAGCTGGACCAAGCTGCCCTGGGGGAACCCCACAGCTCTGCCAGGGCACACTGTTATGCAGACAATACCTTCCCTACATCCACCTGCTCCAGGGGCACTGGCCTGGCATGACACTGATAGCAAAAGATGTTGGACATGGCAAAAAATGTTGGCATGACACTGATGGGAAGAGATGTTGGCATGACACTGTTGGGAAGAAGATGTTGGCATGACATTGATGGGAAGAAGATGTTGGCATGACATTGATGGGAAGAGATGTTGGCATGACATTGATGGGAAAAGATGTTGGCATGACACTGACGGGAAGAAGATGTTGGCATGACATTGATGGCAAAACACGTTGGACATCCAAGTCCAACATCTTTTAGTTCTCTTTGGGTTCTGATGGCAATATATTCATCATTTACAAAATTTTACTTATGCTACTGATGCTGTTACTTACACAGTGGCCCACCTGAAGCAGGACTTTCTCCCACAAAAGGCTCTAAATCTGTTCAAGTTAAAATCAGCAGGTACCCCTGTGAGAGCCCTCGGAGACTCCTGCACTGTGGATGGGCTTTGGCAACCCCTCGCAGGCCCCCTGCAGTCTCTGGACCACCTAGCACGGCCATTAGTTGCTCAAGGATTGATGATGCAAGACACAGCTTCTCTTAACAAAATTGCTGGGCTAAGCACTATGGCACGTGCCTGCAGTACCAGCTGCTGGGGAAGCTGAGGTGGGAGGATCGCTTGAGCCCGAGAGGTCGAGACTGCAGTGAGCCGTGGTCACACTACTGCACTATACCCAGCTCCCCATTTTGCTTTGGGTCATGCCAGCAGTACCCCATAAACTTGGTGTGGCTACCAAGGCCTTTATAAGACGCAAACGAACCAAACCTGGGCCCTCTGGTGTATTCCACCTGCAGGAGGAAATCCTCCCAACTCCCTTGCAGGTATTGAAGGAGCTCACCCGCTCTCAGACCTCGAAGCTACCTGGAGAGCACCTGGGATTAGCTGAGTGAACACAGACGGTAAGAACCGCACTGCCAACCATTATAAGAATGAGGGAGCTCAGTGGATGGTGGCTGCTTTCCATCTCTCAGTCAGAATGTCCCTAATGAAGGACAGGACCCAAGGGTCAACACAATTGGCCAGACTCCAGACAGTCACCTTAGTACCGGCTGCCTGACTGACACAGGCTGCCCCATCTTCACGTCTGTTACAAACTACGGTGCCACTGGCTGAGTTGTCCCTTTCAGGGTCAAGGACTCCTGTACTCTTGCCTCGCAGAGACCCAAACTTACATCAAAAGCAAAGGGCCGGGCGCGGTGCTCACGCCTGTAATTCCAGCATTTTGGGAGGCCGAGGTGGGTGGATCACCTAAGGTCAAGAGTTCAAGACCAGCCTGGGCAACATGGTGAAACCCTGTCTCTACTAAAACACAAAAATTTAGCCAGGTGTGGCAGCATGTGCCTGTAGTCCCAGCTACTCAGGAGGCTGAGGCAGAAGAATTGCTTGAACCCGGGAGGCAGAGGTTGCAGTGAGCTGAGATCATGCCACTGCATTCCAGCCTGGGTGACAGAGCGAGACTCCGTCTGCAAAAAAAAAAAAAAAAAATACAAAAAATTAGCCAGGCATGGTGGCAGGCACCTGTAATTTAAGCTATTTGGGAGGCTGAGGCAGGAAAACTGCTTGAACCCAGGAGGCAGAGGTTGCAGTAAGTGGAAATCGCACCATTGCACTCCAGCCTGGGTGACAGAGCAAGACTGTCAAAAAAAAAAAAAAAAAAACTCAGAGCGGCTCTACATAGCCTGAGGCCTCACCCCAGGACACTCCCTATCCCTTCCAGAGTTACAGATATTACTCATAGACCAAGGCACACATTTCACGCCTCAGAATACACAACACAGAGCTCAGGGAAAAGGCATTCAATGGACCATTCATCTCCCTGAGAGGATCCCAGCACTTTGGGAAGCTGAAACAGGAGGATCACTAGAGCTCAGGAGTTTGAGACCAGCCACGGCAACAAAGCAAGACCCCATTCCCACAAAATAAAAAAATTAGAGGGGCATGGTGGCGCATGATTGCAGTCTCAGCTACTTAGGAGGGAGATGAAGGGGGAGGATCGCTTAAGCCTAGGAAGTCAAGGCTGCAGGGAGCCCTGATCATGGGCCAACTCTCACCTCCCATCAACTTTTTTAAACTGGCTGGGCACAGCTTACCCCTGCAATCCCAACACTTTGGGAGGCTGAAGTAGGAGGATCCCTTGAGCCCAGGAATTCAAGACCAGCCAGGACAACATAGTGAGACCCCATCTCTATAAAAAAAAAAAATTTTTTTTAATTTTTTAAAAACTTTCCCGGCCGGGCGCGGTGGCTCAAGCCTGTAATCCCAGCACTTTGGGAGGCCGAGACGGGTGGATCACGAGGTCAGGAGATCGAGACTATCCTGGCTAACACGGTGAAACCCCGTCTCTACTAAAAAATACAAGAAACTAGCCGGGCGAGGTGTCGGGCGCCTGTAGTCCCAGCTACTCGGGAGGCTGAGGCAGGAGAATGGCGTGAACCCGGGAGGCGGAGCTTGCAGTGAGCTGAGATCCGGCCACTGCACTCCAGCCTGGGCGACAGAGCGAAACTCCGTCTCAAAAAAAACAAAAAAACAAACAAAAAAACAAACAAACAAACAAAAAACTTTCCCATTACCGGCCGGGCGCAGTGGCTCGCGCCTGTAATCCTAGCACTTTGGGAGGCTGAGGCAGGTAGATTGCCTGAGCTCAACATGACGAAATTCTGTCTCTACTAAATACAAAAAATTGTCCAGGCATGGTGGCATATGCCTGTAGTCACAGCTACTCGGGAGGCTGAGGCAGAATTGCTTGAACCTGGGAGGCAGAGGCTGCAGTGAGCCGAGATCATGCCACTGCACTCCAGTCTGGGCAACAGAGCTAGACTCCATCAAAAAAAATAATAACTTTCCCATTACCCTTTCCTATGTTTAAAGGGGGATTTGTCTAATCTCTAAGATACATTGTTGAAACAAAATATCTTATGCTTTTAACACACTTTACAACTCCACCAAGATACTGTTAGAGACCTTGGAAATTCCAGATATCTCTTCTTGGGTTATGCTATGTAAATGGGAAACTTGTTAAGAGCCAGACCACGAGGACACCTCATACGTCTCCTTGCGCCACCCCTTCCTACTCTTACAATGAAATGTTCCACGTTGTTGAGGCCAACCTACGCCTTACTCGCTACCAGTCTCCGCTATCATCACCCCACGGTTTCCTTAATACGATGTCAGCGCTTCACAGGGCCGGTTGTACTCGCCATGCCTTTTTCTTTTCTGTAATTCTGATGCTGTGACATCTTGGGGCTTTGCTGGCCCTGGAGGGACTGCCCCTCCCAGGACTAGCCAATTCCTAGAGATTACAAATCACCAGCTTAGGAGCGAGCCTTTCAGATGCAAGCTAGCCAATCCTAGCCCATACCCCACTACCCCCTACATTGGGCTATCACACTCAGGTCCGGTATTCCCCTGCCCTAATCACTGGAGGGTCATTACCAGGAAGTCTAGACCGCTCCACACCCCCAGCCTCCTGAAATGATTCAAACCCACCAATCCCAAGCCTGCTAACCCTGCCTTGCCCGTTCCTTCCCATGGAAACCACAGGAAGGGCTTTCCCACATTTCCCCTCACTCCCCTGCCCCCCAGCCTGCCCTGGTGCGCCCCCAGGTGGCCGTGTGTGGCAAGGTGTGCCCTCTCCTCTTGGGAACTGTAAGTAACAAATTCTTTCCCATGGCAGTCGAGTCCTGCTCTGTCGGCTGCACCATGCCAGAATCATAATAAGGCCCATTTAAAAACATGATGGATCTCATAGCTCCTATACTTGTTAAACAGGTATAATCTTAAAATGTGTGCAGTTTAATTGAAAAGTGAGCATAGGCTGGGCACAGTGGCTCACACCTGTAATCCCAGCACTTTGGGAGGCCCAGACAGTTGGATTGCTTGAGGTCAGGAGTTCGAGAACAGCCTGGCCAACATGGTGAAAATGTAAAAACTAGCTGGGCAAGATGGCAGGAGCCTGTAATCCCAGCTACTTGGGAGGCTGAGGCAGGAGAATCGTTTGAACCCAGGAGGCGGAGGTTGCAGTGAGCTGAGATTGCACACTGCACTCCAGCCTGGGTGAGACAGCAAGACTCTGTCTCCAAAAAAAAAAAAAAAAAAAAGGCTGGGCGCGCAGTGACCCATGCCTGTAATCCCAGCACTTTGGGAGGCTGAGGTGGGTGGATCACGAGGTCAGAAGATCGAGACCATCCTAGCTAACACGGTGAAACCCTGTCTCTACTAAAAACACAAAAAATCAGCCAGGCGTGGTGGCGGCGCCTGTGGTCCCAGCTACTCCTGAGGCTGAGGCAGGAGAATGGTGTGAACCTGGGAGGCGGAGCTTGCAGTGAGCCAAGATCCCGCCACTGCACTCCAGCCTGGGCTACAAAGCCAGACTCTGTCTCAAAAAAAAAAAAAGAAGAAGAAGAAGAAAGAAAGAAAAGTGAGCACAACTTGCAAAACTCAAAGTTACCATCTAGAAACACTGTAGAGAAATTTTTGAGCAGGGAGATGAAGACAAAAATCCCAAAAGCCGTAGAGCACAGTGGCTCATGCCTGTGATCCCAGCACTTTGGGAGGCCGAGGTGGGAGAATCACTTGAACTCAGGAGTTTGAGACCAACATGGGCAACATAGAGAAACCCTGTCTCTACAAAAAAATAAAAATAAAATAGTTGCCCTGGTGGCGCATGCCTGTAGTCCCAGCTAACTAGGAGGCTGAGGTAGGAGGATCACCTGAGCCTGGGAGGCCAAGGCTTCAGTGAGTCGTGATCGTGCCACTGCACTCCAGCCTGGGCAACAGAGTGAGATCCTGTCTCAAAAAAAGAAAAGGAGGGAAGGAAGAGAGGGAGTGAGAGAGGGAGGGAAAGGAAATCCCTAGATCTTCCAAGAAGAAACAGGTATAAACTGCCTGCAGATGAACAAGAGTGAGACTGTCCACAGACTTAGGGAAGCTGTGCACAGGAAGGCCATGCCGCAGCCTTGTCCATGTCCACCTCACTGTGGCCTCTCCTGTCTCCCACTATAGCCCATTATAGCCTGCCCCCATAAGGCATGGCCCAGACCAGCCCTCCGTGCCCTGCACGGCTGCATGTGGCCGGTCCACCTGAATGCACTCCTCCACCCCTGACCCCACGCTGGTCTCCACTCCCTCCCTGCATCCCCAGGCCTCTCATCCTGCAGGCCTGCCCCATCTCTTTCCAAACCTTCATGTCGAGACCAAGTGCCCCCTGCTCCCAGAAGCCTCCCTGATTTGTCAACCTGAACAGACAACTTGTCCTTCTTTCCCCCTCTCCCCAACACTGGTCACTACCTCAGTGGTCTTGTCTAATTCTCTGTCTTTCCTTTTGGGCCAAGGGGCAGCACAGCCCCTGGACACAGACCCAGCTGACATGGCATCTCAGTCTCTTACCCACAGCTGAGCTTGGGCAAACCACTTCGCCTCTGTGCCTCAGTGTCTTCCCCTGTAAAGTGGAGATAGCTACCCTACTTCCTGGAGTTCTCAGGAGCAGGAGCCTATGTGTGAAGCACCCACAGCCTTGCCTGGCACACAGTGGGCCTTCAGGCCACAGCAGTTGCCAGCTGGGAGAACCAGGTGTCGGGGTCCATGGGCTGCTGGGTGATCTCCATGGGGTTTCTGGGAACCTCCTTCTTGGGGCCCTCAGCCTTGTGCCATCCCCTGAGCACTCTTGTCACTATTTCATTTATGACACCTCGTTGATTAGGTCACTTTCAAATATGTGTCTTAAAGATAAAACAAAAACTGGTGGGAGGGGCTGGGGGTGCGGAATTCCAATTGCACACCACACACAAACACACCCAAGCAGGTGTGGGCATTCGGAGCAGGGGACGTAGTGCCAGCCCCACAGGCAAGAGCCAACACCAAGGCAGAACCAGCCTCTACTCTGAATTGTGCCACCTTCATCCCTGGGATGAAGTGCTTCCCATCCCATCTGCTGGGAGCCCAGGCTACCACATTTTAGCAATTTACAGTGGAGGGCAAAGGGACTCCTCAGGAGTGGAGGTGCGCTCTGGCCCTGGCATGTTTGGCTCGGGCGCTCCATGGGGTATCCATGTGCCAAACCACAGCTCTGAAATAGTCTTGGTTTCCCCAGTCAGGCCCCCAGCCCAGGCCCAAGAAAGACTGAGCAGGGCAGCCAGGCACAGAGGCAGCCCAGCTCCCGGCCCCACCGGCGTACAGAGACGCATCTGAAGCTCGGCTAGTGTGTGAGGTGTGAGGCTGCTTCTGCTGCCGGTGCCACCCAGTGGGAACCCCCTCCATACCGGTGCAGCCCATGGACACAGGATGCTGGGGATGAAATGCCGACAGACAGGCAGGAGCCCACTCAGCTGCCCCCACTGACCTAAGGGTCCTCCAAGGGGCTATTTCCAGTTGAACGTGATTGCATTTTCAGTGGATAATCAATGTTTGTTGTGGACACAAATCTGGAGAGCCCCAAAGACCTCAAACACGTCCCTCGAGAATGTTAAGGACGCAAAAGATAAATGCTTGAATTGGCTGGGCGCGGTGACTCACGTCTGTAATCCCAGCACTTTGGGAAGCTGAGGCGGGTGGATCACTTTGAGGTCAGGAATTTGAGACCAGCCTGGCCAGCATGGTGAAACCCTTTCTCTACTAAAAATACAAAAATTGGCTGGGTGTGGTGGCACACGCCTATAATCCCAGCTACTTGGGAGGCTGAGGCAGAAGAATCACTTGAACCCAGGAGGCAGAGGTTGCAGTGAGCATAGACTGCACCATTGCACTCCAGCCTGGGCAACAGAAAAAGACTCCATCTTAAAAAAAAAAACAAAAACAAAGCTTGAGCTGCTGGGTACCCTATTTACCCTGTGATTATTACACATTGCACGCCTGTGTCAAGATATCTCATGTAATCTCATGTATACCATAAATATATATACCTACTATGGGCCAGGCGCGGTGGCTCAAGCCTGTAATCCCAGCACTTTGGGAGGCCGAGACGGGCGGATCACGAGGACAGGAGATCGAGACCATCCTGGCTAACACGGTGAAACCCGGTCTCTACTAAAAAATACAAAGAACTAGCCGGGCGAGGTAGCGGGTGCCTGTAGTCCCAGCTACTCGGGAGGCTGAGGCAGGAGAATGGCGTGAACCCAGGAGGCGGAGCTTGCAATAAGCTGAGATCCGGCCACTGTACTCCAGCCTGGGTGACAGAGCAAGACTCCATCTCAAAAAAAAAAAAAATATATATATATATATATATATATGTATATACCTACTATGTACCCACAAAAATTTTTTTTTTCTTTTTTTTTTTTTGAGACGAAATCTCGCTCTGTTGCCCAGGTTGGACTACAGTGGCCAGGTCTCAGCTCACTGCAAGCTCCGTCTTCCGGGTTTACACCATTCTCCTGCCTCAGCCTCCCAAGTAGCTGGGACTACAGGCACCCGCCACCACGCCCGGCTAGTTTTTTGTATTTTTCAGTAGAGACGGGGTTTCACCATGTTAGCCAGGATGGTCTCGATCTCCTAACCTCGTGATCCACCCGTCTCGGCCTCCCAAAGTGCTGGGATTACAGGCTTGAGCCACCGGTACCCACAAAAATTAAATTTAAAAAAAAATGTCAAGGAGGGCCAGGTAGGGTGGCTCAGGCCTGTAATCCTAAAATTTGGGAGGCTATCACTTGAGCTCAGGAATTCAAGGCCAGCCTGGAGGCCTGAGCAACATAGCAAGACCCAGTCTCTGTAAAACACAATACAACAAGAAGAAAGTCGAGTCTGTCCCCAGTCCAGCTGCTTGCCTCTGACTTCTCATCTCCCACTATATCTCTCCCACTCCCACTATATCTACCCTCATGCCCAGGGTACCTTCCTGAATCCCAGAGGTGAGTGAAACTCCACGTCCACAACCCCAGGGCACCCCATTGCCACCATCCCTCAGCCTTGGCAATGGAGTCATCAGGCATGAAGTTTAGATGTGCACAACCTGGCACCGAGCCCCTACAGTGGGACCACACCCACAGCGGCAGTGTGGAAGGCGGGACAGACACAGTGAAACGTCTCCAGGGCTTGGTGGGAGGGGCCGGAACAGGGAGGTGGCCTGTGTGTAGCATCTGCTCTTACAGCAAGACCTGTAAAAATAAAATATACATAGCTTTGTCACTAGAGATGTGTCTGCATAAATACACTCACGCCGAAAACTGTTCTGACCCACTTTGTAATATAATTACCGTGTGTCCTTGTGTCTGTGTGGGTGGCTGGGTGTGTCTGTGCACAGGTGTGCCTGTGTGCATCTGTCTCTCTGCAGGGGTATCTGTGTGTGTTTGTGTGTGAGCGGAGGTTCTGGAGAAGGTCTGGAAGGATCCTCTCAAACTGGAGGGGGGCTGCGGGATGAGGATTTTTCTTTTAACGCATCTGCCCAGTTTGAGTTTTACAAATGTCAGTCATTTAAAGGCAAAAAAGATATCTTTGGGGGTTCTGGGGTTTTCTATTTTGTTTGGGTACAGGGTCTTGCTCTGTTGCCCAGGCTGGATTGCAGTGGTGTGATCATAGCTCACTATAGCCTTCTAAGCCCTGGGTTCAACTAATCCTCCCTCCTCAGCCTTCCCAGTAGCTAGGAATACAGGTATATGCCACCAAGAACAGCTAATTAAAAAAAAAAAAAAAAGAAAGAAATCTATCTTTTTTCTTTTTTAGAGATGGGGTCTTGAGGTCTTGCTGTGTTGCCCAGGCTGGTCTCAAACTCCTGAGCTCAAGAGATCCTCCCAACTTAGCCTCCCAAAGTGCCAGGATTACAGGTGTGAGCCACCTGGCCGGTATAAAAAGATATCTAATTTAATTTTTTTAAATTAGTGGACTCCTCCTAGGCTCATCCTCCTTCACCACCCATTCCCCGCGCATTGCCCCCGCCGGCCAGGTCCCCAGGCCTCCCAATCCCGCGCCGTCTGCAGCGGCGTGGGGGGGTGGTGGTGGGGGTTGGGCTTTGCACTCGTGGTTCCCGCCCCTGGGAGCATTGATCCCCCTGCCCACCGCACCCCGGAGCCCGGACCAGCCCTGGCTGCTCCCACTGCGGCCCGGCCCAACCCAGTGCCGCGCCTGTCCGCTCGCCCGGAGCAGAGACACACGTGCTACTGTGGAACCGAGGCGCAGGCTGCGGGATCCCGCCCTACCTCCCATAGACCAGGGCCCAAGATAAGGGGGTCCCAGAGGGCCAGGGGAGTCGCGGGCCTAGCGTCTCAGGGGGCACGACGTTCTTACTTTAACCTCTTTTCTGTCACCCATCTGTCCCCACCTGGGAGGAGGGAGAGCGACAGGCCCCTTCCCGGTTGAGCTCAGGACTCGGTGCAAAGGCTGCATGATGCCACAGAGTTCGATGGCCTGGTGCCAAGGCTGGGAGTGCCCAGACAGAAGGGCCACAGGGCATCCAGGAGGTGTGAGTTCAGGCCTTGAGGGCCTTGAAGGGCGGAGAGAGTTCCTGACCAGGGAGAGGAGAGATTCCCAGCAGCAGGCATGGCTGGGACACAGGCCTGGTGGTGGGAAGGAGCAAGGGCCACTGTAGCTGGGGAAGGGGAGTAGAGCAGGGCTCAGAGGCTTAGTGCCATGGGGAGCCTGGGAGTGTTGAGGCCTGGGAGGGCCTCAGGGAGTTGGGAGGTGGGGTGGGGAGGATGTGGATGAGGTGTCCACACAAGGGAGAACCTTTTAAGCAGAATCCTTGGGTCCCTGGCAGGGTCCCAGCTCTGAAGAGGCTGGGGCAGGACAAAGAGCAAGGGTGTGTGGGGGTGAGGCCTTGAAAGAGACAAGTGAACAAATCCATCACTGGCTGAGCCAAGCCTCTCGAAGGTCCCACCAGGGAAACTGAGGTTGGGCCCCTGGAGAGTGGGGTGCAGGAATGATCTGCTCCAGGAGGTGAGAACAAAGCGCATGACTAATGCCACCAGGACTACTCACGGCACTGACTTCATCGCCCAGCGTGCAGACGTAGGGGCCTGGCTCAATTCACCCAACTGCCTTTCTGGCCCTGACCCATAGCCTTCAAACCCCACTCCTGACTCACTGTATCCCACCTCCCTGCGACAGGGAGAAACATACTGAGTGCCTAGGCCCAGCGCTGCTGTGGGGAGACCAGTGTGGAGTCACACAGGGTGGAGGGGAGGGTCTAGAGCCAGGGTCCTGCCCCTGCCCAGTGCTAGGACCCAGCTTAGACCTGGCCTCTCCTGAATCCCCTCCTCAGTTTAGGCAGCCTGGTCCCTGGTCCTTGACCACATTCACGCCGCAGGATTTCATTTATACAAAGTACAAATCAAAGGTAAAATTAACCTATGGTGGTAAAAGTGTGAATAGTAGTTGCCTTTGGAGGCTGCTGAGAGCTAGAAATTTGCTGTAACGCAATCTGGAAGGAGCCATAGCATGGACATAGAAAAAAAATCATCTGGTTGCTCAGTTAAGATTTTGCACTTTACTATAAATACACCAATAAATGCATATAATAATAACACCACACTCTTACTAATTATTGTTCCCCCATGTCCAAGCCCTTCATGCAGGTAGGCCAGGTATTTCTGATGCTGTGTCCCCAGCGCCCAGCCCAAGGCAGCCATCTATCCTCACAGTGGTGAACAACTATCAATAGCCCCATTTTATGACGATGGAAATTGCAGTTCAGGGGAACCAAGAAACCAATGTCTTGTCTGACTCCAAAACTTATCCCAGAAAGCTCTGTGGCTGTTCTAGCTCTGTCCAGGGATGCTCATGTCTTGGAGAGGAAGCAAAGACAAGAGTCAGAGGATGGAGGGAAGCCAGGGCTTCTAGGAGTGGCACCATGGCCAGTTACCATTGTCAGGATGTGATAGGGCCTTGGGAGGAGGACGGGTGCTCTCTAGAAGGAAGTGATGTTAGGCTGAGTCTCAGAGAATGGGTGAGGTCTAGAGCTGCAAAAACTGGACACACTTGTAGTCCTAGCACTTTGGGAGGCCGAGGCAGGTGGATCACCTGAGCTCAGGAGTTCCAGACCAGCCTGACCAACATGGCAAAATCCCGTTTCTACTAAAAATACAAAATTAGCTGGGTGTGGTGGTAGGTGCCTATAATCCTAGCCACTTGGGAGGCTGAGGCAAGAGAATTGCTTGAACCTGGGAGGTGGAGGTTGCAATGAGCCAAGATGGTGCCACTGCACTCCAGCCTGAGCAACAGAGTGAGACTCTGTCTCAAAAAAATAAATAAATAAAATATAAAGTCCCATCTTCAGTTTTTTCAGGCTGATCAGAGGCTTTTTGTGGGAGGGGAGGTATGGGGAAACCATGAGCAGGGCTTGGGATCAGGAGGTGTTGGAGGACCACAGACATCTGGGAGCCAGCGAGGGTCTGAGGAGGTTGGGAACTTCTTTGTCCTTAGTCAAGGGTCACGATGCTCCTATAAATCCTTAACAAAACATAGTTCCTGGCTTACTTACTTCCCCTCTAATCCCAGAGTTAATTTTACATGATTAGCTGGTCATGGTGGTACATGCCTGTAATTCCAGCTACTCGGGAGGCTAAGGCAGGAGAATCGCTTGAACCTTGGAAGTGGAGGTTGCAGTGAGCCGAGTTGTAAAGGCCTTTTAAAAAAAAAAAAGACTGTCCGGACACAGTGGCTCATGTCTGTAATCCCAGCACTTTGGGAGGCCAAGGCGGGTGGATCACGAGGTCAGGAGATCGAGACCATCCTGGCTAACACGGTGAAACCTCGTCTCTATTAAAAATACAAAAAATTAGCCAGGCATGGTGGCGGACACCTGTAGTCCCAGCTACTCAGGAGGCTGAGGCAGGAGAATGGTGTGAACCCAGGAGGCAGAGCTTGCAGTGAGCTGAGATTGCGCCACTGCACTCCAGCCTAGGGGACAGAGCGAGACTCTGTCTCAAAAAAAAAAAAAGAGGACTGGGCGCAGTGGCTCACGCCTGTATTCCCAGCACTTTGGGAGGCTGAGGCGGGTGGATCACTTGAGGTCAGGAGTTCGAGAACAGCCTGGCCAACATGGTGAAACCCCGTCTCTACTAAAAATACAAAAATTACCTGGCCGTGGTGGTGTGAACCTGTAATCCCAGTTACTTGGGAGGCTGAGACAAGAGAATCACTTGAACTTGGGAGATAGAGGTTGCAGTGAGCCGAGATCGTGCCACTGCACTCCAACCTGGGAGACAGAGTGAGACTCCATCTCAAAAACAAAACAAACAAACAAACAAAAATGGAGTTAGTTGTGTCCATTCTTTTCCACTGTTACAGTATGACCACTGGTGAACCTCTGCAGAGATTGTTTGAGGGACAGAGTTTCATTTTCATTTAAAAGGTTGTTCAGGGCCTGGATTGGTGGCTCATGCCTGTAATCCCAGCACTTTGGGAGGCCGAGGTGGGCGGATCATGAGATCAAGAGATCGAGACCATCCTGGCCGACAAGGTGAAGCCCCGTTTCTACTAAAAATACAAAAATTAGCTGGGCGTGGCGCCTGTAGTCACAGCTACTCGGGAGGCTGAGGCAGGAGAATCGCTTGAACCTGGGAAGCGGAGGTTGCAGTGAGCCAAGATCGCACCACTGCACTCCAGCCTGGGCGACAGAGTGAGACTTCGTCTCAAAAAAAGAAAAAAGTTGTTCAGGCCAGGCATGGTGGCTCATGCCTGTAGTCCCAGCACTTTGGGAGGCTGAGATGGGTGGATCCCTTGAGCTTAGAAGTTTGAGACCAGCCTGGGCAAAATGGCACGACCCTGTCTCTAGTAAAAGTACAAAAAAATAGCTGGGCATAGTGGTACACACCTGTAGTCTCAACTACTCAGGAGGCTGAGGCAGGAGGATCAGTTGAGCCCAGGGGGCAGAGGTTGCAGTGAGCTGAGATCACGCCACTGCACTCCAGCCTGGGTGACAGAACGAAATCCTGTGTCAAAAAAAAAAGAGATGATCTAGTAACTAGGACCACAGGCATATGTTACCTGGTTTATTCTTTTTTTTGAAGCAGAGTCGCGCTCTGTCGCCCAGGCTGGAGTGCAATGGCGTGATCTCAGCTCACTGCAAGCTCCACCTCCCGGGTTCACGCCATTCTCCTGCCTCAGCCTCCCAAGTAGCTGGGACTACAGGCGCCTGCCACCACACCCAGCTAATTTTTTGTATTTTTAGTAGAGACAGGGTTTCACCGTGTTAGCCAGGATGGTCTCGATCTCCTGACCTGGTTATCTGCCCACCTCGGCCTCCCAAAGTGCTAGGATTACAGGCGTGAGCCACCGCGCCTGGCCTGCATCCTGTTTTATCAGCTGGGCCTTTGTGACCTGTCTCTCTTATGATCTCTTATCTCACCCTGTGACTTAGAATGCCTAACCTCCTGGGATGAGGCCAGCAGGTGTCAGTCTCGTTTTACCCGGCTCCTATTCAAGATGGAATCACTCTAGTTCAAACACCTCTGACACAAGGATATTATATATATATATAAAATATGTGATGTCTTAGTCTTCTTTCTGTTGCTTACAACAGAACATCTAAAACTGGCTAAATTATTTTATTTTATTATTTGAGACAGAGTCTCGCTCTGTCGCCCAGGCTGGAATGCAGTGCTGCTATCTTGACTCACTGCAACCTCTGCCTCCCTGGTTCAAGCAATTCTCGTGCCTCAGCCTCCCAAGTAGCTGGGACCATAGCCCCACGCCACCACACCTGGCTAATTTTTTTTTTTTTTTTTTTTTTTTTGAGACGGAGTCTCGCTCTGTCACCCAGGCTGGAGTGCAGTGGCCAGATCTCAGCTCACTGCAAGCTCCGCCTCCCGGGTTCACGCCATTCTCCGGCCTCAGCCTCCCGAGTAGCTGGGACTACAGGCACCCACCACCTCGCCCGGCTAGTTTTTTGTATTTCTTAATAGAGACGGGGTTTCACCGTGTTAGCCAGGATGGTCTCGATCTCCTGACCTCGTGATCCGCCCGTCTCGGCCTCCCAAAGTGCTGGGATTACAGGCTTGAGCCACCGCGCCCAGCCTATTTTTGTATTTTTAGTAGAGATGGGGTCTTGCCATGGGTAGCCAGGCTGGTCTCGAACTCCTGGGCTCAAGTGATTCACCCACCTCAGCTTCACAAAGTGCTGGGATTACAGATGTGAGTCACCGCGCCCGGGCACTAATTATTCTTAGTATAAGATTCAGGAGGCCAGGTGCAGTGGCTCATGCCTGTAATCCCAGCACTTTGGGAGGCTGAGGTGGGTGGATCACGAGGTCAGGAGTTCGAGGCCAGCCTGGCCAATATGGTAAAACCCCGTCTCTACTAAAAATACAAAAATTAGCCGGGCGTGGTGGCATGTGCCTGTAGTTGCAGCTACTCAGGAGGCTGAGATAGAAGAATACCTTGAACCTGGGAGGCGGAGGTTGCAGGAGCCAAGATTGCGCCACTGTACTCCAGCCTGGGCGACAGAGGGAGACTCTGTCTCAAAAAAAAAAAAAAGATTCAGGAGCAGAGGAATAATCTAAAGACAGAATTTAATCATTAAAAGGAAAGCAGAGGCAGGGCCTGGTGGCTCACACCTGTAATCCCAACACTTTGGGAGGGGGAGGTGGGTGGAATCCTTGAATCTAGGAGTTTGAGACCAGCCTGGGCAACATGACAAAACCTCATCTCTACTAAAAATACAAAAAATTAGCCGGGTGCAGTGGTGTGCACCTATATAGTCTCAGCTATTCTGGAGGCTGAGGTGGGAGGATCGCTTGAGCCCAGAAGGTTGAGCCTGTAGTGGCCTGAGATCACGCCACTGCACGCCAGCCTGGGACAACAGAGTGAGATCCTGTCTCAAAAAAAAAAAAAAAAAAAAAAGGGCAAGCGGAGCAGGAGGATTTGGAGTACTCTCAGCCTGGCCATATAGAGGGTAGAAAAGTACGTTCAGGAGAGGAAACCATGGGTGTAGCCCAGTGAATATTTGCTAAAGAGATTAGCACGTAGAAGGAAGCCAGGTGTCATGCCTCAAGACGACAAAAGAAAGACACTGCCAAAGGCACGCAGAGAGCCCTGGAGCACGGAGGCTGCCCCTCCCGTCACAGGCCCAGAGACCTAGGAGGCAGAGTGGTGTCAGGGGATAAGCCTGGGGGTGGGGGTGGCTCTCCATGGGCTTGCTGCCCAGGGTTGCCTTGGGACTCTGTTCCCCACACCCCTGCACAGCGCTCCATGCTTGGTTCACCTGTGGCTCCAGAGGGCCCCAGGTGCGGCTCCTGTTGCAGTATCAGAAGGTACAGGTCGTAAACCTTGGCAGAAGTTCACACGGCGCTCATTCTGCAGACTTTTTTTTTTTTTTTGGAGATGGAGTTCAGCTCTTGTTGCCCAGGTTGGAGTGCAATGATGTGATCTCGGCTCACTGCAACCTCTGCCTCCCAGGTTCAAGCGAGTCTCCTGTTTTACTGCTTCAGCCTCCCAAGTAGCTGGGACTTCATGTGCCCACCACCACGCTCAGCTAATTTTTCTTTCCTGTGCCTACCACCACGCTCAGCTAATTTTTCTTTCCTTTTTTTGAGATGGAGTCTTGCTCTGTCACCCAGGCTGGAGTACAGTGGCGCAATCTTGGCTCACAGCAACCTCTTCTGCCCGGGTTCACACCATTATCCTGCCTCAGCCTCCCAAGTAGCTGGGACTACAGGCGCCTGCCACCACACCTGGCTAATTTTTTTGTATTTTTAGTAGAGACGGGATTTCACTGTGTTAGCCAGGATGGTCTCGATCTCCTGACCTCATGATCCTCCCACTTTGGCCTCCCAAAGTACTGGGATTACAGGCATGAGCCACCGTGCCCAGCTTCATTCTGCAGACTTGCAAAACACAAGAGCTGTGAAGCTTGGCAGCCTCCACCCAGATTGCAAAAGAAAGCCTGGGGACCCAGGAAGAGACTTGTCACAAAGGCAGAGCCACCACAGACAGCCCCCCGTAGAGCAATGCCCAGAGGAAATGTGGGGTCTGAGCTGCAGCACAGAGTCCCCACCAGGCTAATGGCTAGTGTGGCCATGGGAGTGGGACCACTGTAGGCCCCCAGAACTACAGAGCCCCAGCAGCATGCCACATCCACCTGGGAAAACCTCAGGCACTGCACTCCAACCCAGACAGCCAGACATGCTTCCAGCAAAGCCATAGGAGTGGGCTGCCTGGGCCTTGGGGCCCAACCTGTCCTAGTGTGTCCAGGATGCAGGACATGGAGTCAAAAGAGATCATTCTCCAGCTTTAACCCTTAATGCCTGCCCAGCTGAGTTGCAGAGCTGCGTGGAACCTGTTCCTCCTTTCATGTAGCCTCTTCCTACCTTTGGAATGGGAGTGTCTGCCTTATGCCCATGCCACCATTATATCTGGGGAGTAGATAACTTGTTTTGATTTCATGGGATTACAGATGAGACTCTGGACTTTGGACTTTTGAGTTGGTGCTGGAATTAGTTACAGCATTGGGGCTACAAGGATGGAATAACTATATTTGTATGTGAGAAAGACATGAGTTTTGGGGAACTTACGGGCAGAATGCTATGGTTTGAATATTTGTCCCCTCCAAAATGCATGTTCAGACTGGGCGTGATGGCTCACGCCTATAATCCCAGCACTTTGGGAGCCTGAGGCCGGTGGATCATTTGAGGTCAGAAGTTCAAAACCAGCCTGGCGAACACGGTGAAACCCCATCTCTACTAAAAATACAAAAATTAACCAGGAGTGGTGGTGGGCACCTGTAATCCCAGCTACTTGGGAGCCTGAGGCAGGAGAATCACTTGAGCCAGGGAGGTGGAGGTTCCAGTGAGCCAAGATCATGCCACTGCACTCCAGCCTGAGTGACAGAATGAGACTTTGTCTCAAAACAAACAAAACAAACAAACAAAATGCATGTTCGAATTTAATTCCCAATGTAGCAATAGTGAGAGGTAGGGCATTTAGGGTGTGACTGGGTCATGAGGGCTTAGTGTGCTCTTGGATTGACGGGTTATCATGAGAGTGGGCTAGCATGCTCAGCCCTCACCATGTGATGCCCTGCACTGCCTCAGGACTCTGCAGAGAGCCCCCACTAACACGAAGGTCCTCAACAGATGTGGCCCCTCGACCTGGGACTTCTCAGCCTCTGTAACTGTAAGAAATAAATTCCTTTTTAAAATAAATTAGGCAGGGCTGGGCATGGTGGCCCAGCCTATAGTCCCAGCATTTTGAGAGGCTGAGGCAGGTGGATCACTTGAGCCTAGGAGTTCAAGACCAGCCTGACAACCATGGTGAGGCCCTATCTCTACTAAAAACACAAAAATTAGCCAGGTGTGGTGGCACTGGCTGAATTCACGACACTGCGCTCCAGCCTGGGTGACAAGTGCGAAACTTCATCTCAAACAAAAAAAAAAGAATAATTAGTATAAGTCACCATGCAGCTCCGTCTCCATTTTGCTAATGTGAAAGTTGATCATACAATCAGGTTACTGTTGCCAGATCCAACTAAAACAGAGTTGAGAGGCCAGGAGGAAAAAGCATTGGGGTCACATAACATTGCTCCAAGAACGTCATTCTCTGCAAACCTGGCTGCTGAAACTGCCTGTTGTAACCTGACACCGGTTTACCTACAGGTTACTGGAACAACTTGGTGCAACTCTAAGACTAGTTTTACCCATGGCATCCTCATTGCTCACCAAAGCTTGTCAGCTCCCCAAAACTTTACTAATAGCCATGAACTTCCTTTTAAAACAACGTATAACATTTCTCTTTTATAAAACCTCCAACCTTCTCTTTGTTCTTCAGACATACTGAAAACTACCTGGTCTGTTTATATGCCCCAAATTGCCATTCTTGCTTCTCAAATAAAATGCTTTCAATTTAGAGATTCGTCTCTGCATTTTATTTCACTTCACACTTAGAAATTTCTTCTGGCCAAGCAAGGTGGCTCAAGCCTATAATCCCAGTACTTTGGGAGGCCGAGGTGGGAAGAACACTTGAACCCAGGAGTTCCATAACAGCCTGGGCAACATGGCAAGACCCCGTCTCTACTAAAAATACAAAAAATTAGCCAGCCATGGTGGCGTGGACCTGTAATCCCAGCTACTGGGAGGCTGAAGTGGGAGGATCACTTGAGCCCAGGAGGTGGAGGTTGCAGTGAGCTGAGATTGTGCCACTGCACTCCACCTGGGCAACAGAGCTAGACCCTGTCTCAAAAAAAAAAAAAAAAGGCCGGGCGCAGTGGCTCACGCCTGTAATCCCAGCACTTTGGGAGGCCGAGGCGGGCAGATCACAAGGTCAGGAGATCGAGACCACAGTGAAACCCTGTCTCTACTAAAAATACAAAAAATTAGCTGGGCGTGGTGGCGGGCGCCTGTAGTCCCAGCTACTCAGGAGGCTGAGGCAGGAGAATGGCGTGAACCCGGGAGGCGGAGCTTGCAGTGAGCTGAGATCGCGCCACTGCACTCCAGCCTGGGCGACAGAGCGAGACTCCCTCTCAAAAAAAAAAAAAAAAAAAAGAAAAAGAAAAAAAGAAAAGAAGAGAAATAAATTTCTTCTGCCAGATACCTAAATTAATTACTCTCAAGGTTAGCCTTCCATCAAGCCCTCAGGCATCTATGTAGTTCTACTCACATGCTAACCCATTAATTTATTAATCCACGAATGGATTAATCTATTCTTTTATTTATTTATTTATTTATTTGAGAGGGAGTCTGGCTCTGTCGCCCAAGCTGGAGTGCAGTGGCACGATCTTGGCTCACTGCAACCTCCACCTTCCAGGTTAAAGTAATTCTTCTGCCTCAGCCTCCCAAGTAGCTGGGACTACAGGTGTGCGCCACCACACCTGGCTAATTTTTTGTATTTTCAGTAGAGACAGGGTTTCACCATGTTAGCCAGGATGGTCTCAATCTCCTGACCTCGTGAGCCACCCGCCTCGGCCTCCCAAAGTGCTGGGATTACAGGCGTGAGCCACCGTGCCTGACCTTTTTTTTTTTTTTTTTTTTTTTTTGGAGATGGAG
The DNA here is from genome assembly GCF_049350105.2 of Macaca mulatta. Lineage (NCBI taxonomy): Eukaryota > Metazoa > Chordata > Mammalia > Primates > Cercopithecidae > Macaca > Macaca mulatta. The sequence goes on from NC_133412.1 coordinate 173,529,767, forward strand.
TCTCATTCTGTTGCCCAGGCTGGAGTGCAGTGGCATGACTGTGGCTTACCAAAACCTCCACCTCCTGGATTCAAGCAATTGTCCTGCCTTAGCCTCCTGAGTAGCTGGGACTACAGGCACGTGTCACCATGCCCAGCTAATTTTTAGTAGAGATGGGGTTTCACTATGTTGACCAGGCTGGTCTCGAACTCCTGACCTCAGGTGATCTGCCTACCTCAGCCTACCAAAGTGTTGGGATTACAGGCATCAGCCACCGTGCCCAGTTGGATTAAACTCATCTTTAAAGGGAAATGCCTGCTGACATTCAACCCTAAGCAGGAAGCAAAAGACACTCCCCAAACAAGTCAACTCAGAAAGAATGCAAATAAAAAGATGGTACAAGAGGTAATAGGCAAATGTGCACAAACAGAAAGCAGGGATCAAATTCAGGACAAAACATGAGACCAAGAAGAGCACTTTATAATAATAATGAATGTAAGTCACAATTACTTGCATTCATCATCTACTATATACCATCATCTACTATATTCCAAACAACATGCACTAATATGCACCAATAACACAGTATCTGCATTTATACACCAAAAGAAATACAAAGAGAAAGAATAAAAACACCAGTGGTAAGAAATTTTAACTCGGCCGGGCGCGGTGGCTCAAGCCTGTAATCCCAGCACTTTGGGAGGCCGAGACGGGCGGATCACGAGGTCAGGAGATCGAGACCATCCTGGCTAACACGGTGAAACCCCGTCTCTACTTAAAAACACAAAAAAAAAACTAGCCGGGCGAGGTGGCGGGCGCCTGTAGTCCCAGCTACTCGGGAGGCTGAGGCAGGAGAATGGCGTAAACCCGGGAGGCGGAGCTTGCAGTGAGCTGAGATCCGGCCACTGCACTCCAGCCTGGGCGACAGAGCGAGACTCCGTCTCAAAAAAAAAAAAAAAAAAAAGAAATTTTAACTCACCTCTCACAGAGTATGTGTACAAAAAGTTAAGTAAGTTTAGGGAAGACCTAATAATATAATTATTGAGATAGATTTATTTATATCAAACCCTCTACTCTAAAAACAGACTACACCTTTGCAGATGGACAGTTCAACATTCAGAAAGATCAACTACATATTAAATTATTGTTTAAAAATCAATATATTCTAAATATATGTAGAACAGACTGCATTAATCACAATGCAAATCAAACTGGAAATTAATAATGAAACTAGAAAACAAAATGACCTAACTACCTGTAAGTTTAAGAACTCTTAAGTTGCTCTTGGATCAGAAAGGCTATCGAGTTGAAACTTCAGAACATCTAGAAAACAACATCTGAAACACTGCATATCAGAATCTAAGATAAACAGCTAAAGCAATACACAGAGGGAAACTCATAGCTTTAAATACTCATGTTAATAAGGATGAATGAAAATTAATGAACGAAGCATCTAACTCAACAAGTTAGGGGTAAAAAAAAACAAACAAAAAAAATCAATGGAGCCGGGCGCGGTGGCTCAAGCCTGTAATCCCAGCACTTTGGGAGGCCGAGACGGGCGGATCACAAGGTCAGGAGATCGAGGCCATCCTGGCTAACACGGTGAAACCCCGTCTCTACTAAAAAATACAAAAAACTAGCCGGGCGAGGTGGCGGGCGCCTGTGGTCCCAGCTACTCGGGAGGCTGAGGCAGGAGAATGGCGTAAACCCGGGAGGCGGAGCTTGCAGTGAGCTGAGATCCGGCCACTGCACTCCAGCCTGGGCGACAGAGCCAGACTCAGTCTCAAAAAAAAAAAAAAATCAATGGAGACAAAAGGAAAGAAATAATAAAAAGTGTAAAATGATGACTTAGAAAAGAGGTAAACAATATAACTTCCCCCCCGCCACCACGAGACGGAGTTTTGCTCTTATTACCCAGGCTGGAGTGCAGTGGCGTAAACTCGGCTCACTGCAACCTCCGCCTCCCGGGTTCATGCCATTCTCCTGCCTCAGCCTCCCGAGTAGCTGGGACTACAGGCGCCCGCCACCTCACCTGGCTAATTTTTTTGTATTTTTAGTAGAGACGGGGTTTCATCGTGTTAGCCAGGATGGTCTCAATCTCCTGACCTGGTTATCCGCCCGCCTCAGCCTCCCAAAGTGCTGGGATTACAGACTTGAGCCACTGCGCCCGGCCATTTTTTTTTTTTTTTTTTAAATTTGAGACGGAGTCTTGCTTTCTTGCCAAGGCTGGAGTGCAATGGTGCGATCTCTGCTCACTGCAACCACTGCCTCCTGGGTTCAAGAGATTCTCCTGCCCCAGCTTCCTGACTAGCTAAGACTACAGGCGCCCACCACCACGCCCAGCTAATTTTTGTATTTTTAGTAGAGATAGGGTTTCACCATCTCTACTGTTGGCCAGGCTGGTCTCGGACTTCTGACCTCAGGTGATCCGGCCACCTCGACCTCTCAAAGTGCTGGGATTGGGCGCGGCGGAGCCGCCTGTAATCCCAGCATTTTGGGAGGCTGAGGTGGGTGGATTACCTAAGGTCGGGAGTTAGAGACCAGCCTGACCAACATAGAGAAACCACGTCTCTACTAAAAATACAAAAAATTAGCCGGAAGTGGTGGCACATGCCTGTAATCCCAGCTACTCAGGAGGGTGAGGCAGGAGAATCACTTGAACCCGGGCACAGGAGGTTGCAGTGAGCCGAGATTGCGCCATTGCACTCCTGCCTGGGCAATAAGAGCAAAATTCCGTCTCGGAAAAAAAAAAAAAAAGTGCTGGGATTACAGGTGTGAGCCACCACGCCTGGCCAACAGAACTATTCATGCAAAATATGTGTGTGTGTGTGTGTGTGTATAAATCAATAGTTAATGTAACTAGTCAAGAAAAAAAAAATGAGTAAAATATAAAATAGGCCAGGCGCGGTGGCTCAAGCCTGTAATCCCAGCACTTTGAGAGGCCGAGACCGGCGGATCATGAGGTCAGGAGATCGAGACCATCCTGGCTAACACGGTGAAACCCCGTCTCTACTAAAATACAAAAAAAATTAGCCGGGCGAGGTGGCGGGCGCCTGTACTCCCAGCTACTCGGGAGGCTGAGGCAGGAGAATGGCGTAAACCCGGGAGGCGGGGCTTGCAGTGAGCTGAGATCCGGCCACTGCACTCCAGCCTGGGCAACAGAGCCAGACTCCGTCTCAAAAAAAAAAAAAAAAAAGGCCGGGCGCGGTGGCTCAAGCCTGTAATCCCAGCACTTTGGGAGGCCGAGACCGGCGGATCACGAGGTCAGGAGATCGAGACCATCCTGGCTAACCCAGTGAAACCCCGTCTCTACTAAAAAATACAAAAAACTAGCCGGGCGAGGCGGCAGGCGTCTGTAGTCCCAGCTACTCGGGAGGCTGAGGCAGGAGAATGGCGTGAACCCGGGAGGCGGAGCTTGCAGTGAGCTGAGATCCAGCCACTGCACTCCAGCCTGGGCGACAGATCGAGACTCCGTCTCAAAAAAAAAAAAAAAAAAAAAAAAATATATATATATATATATATATATATACATATAAAATACGACACTCGATAAAATGGTAACAGGCCGGGCGTGGTGGCTCATGCCTCTAATCCCAGCACTTTGGGAGGCTGAAGTGGGCGGATCACCTGAGGTCAGGAGTTTGAGACCAGCCTGACCAACATGGTGAAACACCATGTGTACTAAAAATACAAAAAAATTAGCTGGGCATGGTGGCCATTACCTGTAATCCCAGCTGCTCGGAAGGCTGAGGCAGGAGAATCGCTTGAACCCGGAAGGCGGAGCTTGCTGTGAGCCGAGACTGCGCCACTGTACTCGAGCCTGAGCAACCAGTGAGATTCTGTCTCAAAAAAAAAAAAAAAAAGTATATATATATATATATATATGTGTGTGTGTGTGTGTGTGTGTGTGTGTGTGTGTTTATTTATTTATTTATAACAGGGGATAGACTTTTTTTCCCTTTTAGAGCTGACCTCTGGGAGAGGCTATCACCAAGATAAACAGGTAAGGCTTAATTTCATGTCCCGTATTTTTGGCAAAACCGTTGCTGCACCCGCGGGGGTGAGTGGCCTTCCCAGCAGGCTCTGCTGAATTCTGGAAGAGCCTGTTTCCAGAAGCTTTGTTCTGTGCATGTCTTGGCAAATTATCACCCCCCACCCGCCCACTTCTGAAGTGGTCGAGAGCTTAAGTCCAGATGGGGACAGGCTCAGGGCGGGGTGGGAGAGGTCAGGGGACACATCTCGGCTCCCCAACTCCCGCGCCTCGTGGGGACCCCAGGCCTCGGCAGGGGCCTCTCCCTTTGCATCTCCTCCTAGTCGACTGTGGATGGCGATGGCCCATGCCACGTTCATGGCCTCAGCCTGACGAAAGGCGGCCTTTACCAGCCTCAGGACCCCCAACGAACCTGGGGCCTTGGCTGGGGAGGGGGCTCTGCCCAGGCTCTGCATTCTGGGACAGGCGTCCCCAGATGACCATGCGTCAAGGCCCAGGGGCTTGTTTGTGGGCCCAAGAGCACGGGGGTCAGGGGTGGGGCTCGAGTGAGACAAGCTTCCTGGAGGAAGCAGCGTGAGCTCTGGGAGGTGGAGGTCAAGACCTCAAATAACACGGGGGGACATGGGCAGAGGACGCGTTTTGTAACTCCTACGTCCCTGCAGAAGCCCAGACCCTCAAGAGACTAGGAACTGAGGCCTGGCAGAGCGGGGTGGGCCAGCAACCAAGCGCCAGGCCACAGAAGGAGGGCCCACTGCCCCGGGGATGTCAGACGCGGGGCAGCCTCGGCGACCACACACGCCATAAAAAGGTCACTTAACTTGGTCGCCCGGCCGTCCTGGAAATCGCTACTGCCCGGCAGCCGTGAGGCCTCCACAACCGCGTCCCGGCGGCTCAAGTTGCCCTTTGTCGCCCCCTGCCGGCCAGTCTTCCGAAGGCTCCCGCGCGGGACAATCAGGCGGGCCGGGCTCCCGAATAGTGGGCATGGGTCCCTGAGGCGCGAGGATTGGCCGCTCTGGGTCATGTGTCCTCTGCTCGGGCCAACCAGCGAGGGGGGCAAAGTCTGAACCCACGCGTCCCGTAGCCCTTCAGCGAGCTGTGGGCGGGGCGTCAGGCCTGACACCTCGGCCAGAGAGCGGGGCCGGAGACCTGAGCGGCGCTGCTTCCGCTCTTCCGGGCCCTCGGACCTGCGCTCAGGTGCTCTGGAGCCGCTGCTGTTGCCTCCCTTCCCCACCTAGCGGCGGTGCTTCACACCCCGGAGTGGCTTTTTGGGGATAAAGACACAAATCCTTGCCAGGCCTCCCGCCAGACCCCCGCGGCGTGCCACGTGCTCCTTGCCGGCCTAGACTCACCCAGACTGTGCCCTCTGCTCAGAACGCCCTTTCCCTCTTCCCCTCCCCCTCGCTTGCTCCGACTGTTCTTTGCAGCCCCCGCTGGGGTTGGGTTAAGGGCCTTCTGGGGCTTCTTCATACCCTGTGCATCTTCCTCCCACTGGCACCGACCACCCCACCCTGTGCTGCCATCTGCTTGTCTACACCCACTGACTTCATCTCTGTATCTCCCCAGTAAGCAGAGAGTGGCTCACAGAAGGCACGTTAATACCTGTGTGTTGATATAAACCAAGGAGCGGGACGATGGCTAAGGAACTAACATCCCTGGGCATCATCTGAGTACCAGACCCCCTGCCAGGCACTTTAGAGGCTACTTGATGTTCAGGCCCATGGCAGCCCTGGGAGGGAGTCAGTGGAGGCCCCAGAGGCTGAATGACTGCCTGGGTCCCCCAGCTGGACTTTCTGGGGACAGGCCTGGGGAGCTGAGGGCACCCTCATACCAGGCAGCCTGGGGCCTGAAGCTCTGCTGGTGAAAACTGATGGGCAGCCTCTGGAAGGGAGAGTCAGGGCCTGTGGGGGTGGGGGTGGGGGTGGGAAGGAAAGCGGAGAGGAGAGGTGAGCATAGACAGGCATTTGTGATGGCCACGAGCCTTCACTGCTACCCTGATATCAGGGCCAAAGGGACCAATGGCAACCTGCAAGGCCCTTCAAAGCCCTGCTTCCATCTCTGCCCATCTCTCGCTGCAACCCCCTGGTTCTCCCACCCTGTGCTCTATTCTCCAGCTACACTGTCCCATGTCAGCTCCCAGGCCATGCACCTGGGCCTTTCACATGCTGCTCTCTCCAGGGTCCATCCAGCCCCACCTCCACCACATTGCCAAGACCAGGCCGTACTTTCCAGACTCCGTGTACTTCTCAGTACTGGCCCCACCACTGTGCTGAGGATCATCAGGTACTGAGACCTGAATTCAAACCCAGACCCTGGGTTTGAATTCTGACACATTTGTGGCTGACCTTGGAGAACAGCTCATCCATGGGCTCGCAAAACAATGCTGCCAACTTAGAGAACGCTCTACTGATTTGATGGCACTGGGCTGGGGCTTTGGTGGACACTGAATCCCCACAAATCAGCCTGCAAGGTCAGACAAGTGAAAAGGCCTTTCTGTTTCATAAAGGCTCATCAGGTTAATGTCTCCAACAGGCTTGCACATCAGCAACATCTCATAGCAGAAGGTGATCTGTCTTCAAGGTTGGAGGCTGGTCCCGTAGACCCCAACTCCAGCAACAGGCCAAGGGCTGGGCAAGGCTGCAGGGTTGTGGCTATCCCAAGTATGAACTCAGACACACTTAGCTCTGAATCCTGTGTTACCTTGGGGAAATCACTTCACCTCTTTGATCCTTCATTTTCTTCCTTTTTTCTTTTTTACTTTAGCTTTTTCTTTTCTTTTTTTTTTTTTTTTTTTTTGAGACGGAGTCTCGCTCTGTCGCCCAGGCTGGAGTGCAGTGGCGCGATCTCGGCTCACTGCAAGCTCCGCCTCCCGGGTTCACGCCATTCTCCTGCCTCAGCCTCCCGAGTAGCTGGGACTACAGGCGCCCACAACCGCGCCCGGCTAATTTTTTGTATTTTTAGTAGAGACGGGGTTTCACCGTGGTCTCGATCTCCTGACCTTGTGATCCGCCCGCCTCGGCCTCCCAAAGTGCTGGGATTACAGGCGTGAGCCACCGCGCCCGGCTAGCTTTTTCTTTTCAATAAAATTAATAACAGGTACATATTTTTAACAGACAAATAGAACTATAAGGCTTACAATGATAAAAGGCAGTCCCTTGCCTTGCTTTGCCCACCCTGGGTCCTCCCCGAAGAGGCAGCCATTTTGTACTCTTCTAGATGTTTCTTCTGGTTCTCCCCTCCATACGTGGAAGTGACAGGTTTACACAGTATTAATGGTTACTGATTTTTTCACATTGAGGTATTATCGAATGACTGCCTACCACTGAGAGGTGAGGGCTTAGATAAACCTTCACATAGACCGGGCGCGGTGGCTCACACCTGTAATCCTAGCACTTTGGGAGGCCGAGGCAGGTGGATCACCTGAGGTTGGGAGTTCGAGACCACCCTGACCAACATGCAGAAACCCCATCTCTACTTAAAATACAAAAAAACTAGCCGGGTATGGTGGCACATGCCTGTAATCCCAGCTAATCGGGAAGCTGAGGCAGGAGAATGGTTTGAACCCAGGAGGCGGAGGTTGCGGTTAGCTGGAGAACGCGCAGTTTCTCCAGCCTGGGCAACAAGAGCGAAACTCCGTCTCAAAAAAATTAAAAAATTTTAAAAATTAGCTGGGCGTGGTGGCGGGCTCCTGTAATCCCAGCTACTTGGGAGGCTGAGGCAAGAGAATCACTTGAACCCAGGAAGCGGAGGTTGCAGTGAGCCGAGATCGTGCCACTGCACTCCAGCCTGGGCAACAGAGCAAGACTCCGTCTCAAAAAAAAACCAAAACAAACAAACAAAAAAAACCTTCAAATACCTACACGTTTCCTTGCTGCATCTACCACCTCTTGGACTCTCATCTGTAACCTATATTCTCTCCTTGGGCCGGCGTGAGGATGAAATGACCTCCTGGATACTTGGAGCTTGTGGCACAGTGCCCAGCACCCAGCAGGCGCTCAATCAATGCAGCTGCTCAGTCATAAACATCTGCTGAATTGCGTAAGTAAATTTTTTAAATTTTGGGCCAGGCACAGTGGCTCATGCTTATAATCCCAGCACTTTGGGAGGCCAGGGCGGGCAGATCACTTGAGGTCAGGAGTTCGATACCAGTCTGGCCAACATGGTGAAACCCCGTCTCTACTAAAAATACAAAAATTAGCCGGGCGTGGTGACCCACATCTGTAATCCCAGCTACTCAGGAGGGTGTGGCAGGAGAATTGCTTGAATCCGGGAGACAGATGCTGCAGTGAGCTGAGATTGCGCCACTGCACTCCAGCCTGGGTGTCAGAGCAAGACTCTATCTCAAAAATTATATTCAAAAAATATATATATACAAACAAAACAAAACAAAAATAGCCGGACGTGGTGGTGTGCACCCATAATCTCAGCTGTTTGGGAGGCTGAGGCAGGAGAAATCCATCTACCCGGGAGGTGGAGGTCACAGTGAGCGGAGATTGCACCACTGCACTCAAGCCTGGGTGAAAGAATGAGAATCTGTCTCAAAAAAAACCAAAAAGGTAAGTTTTACCAAAAAAAAATTTATTTGTTTCTTCATAGGGAGAGGAGAGGGAGATAGGAGGTTCAAGTCTTTATTTTTTAAATTAATTAATTAATTAATATTATTTTTACTAATTCCTAACTCAGAATGCAAAAAATAACTTTAAAAATATATATATATTGTTAGTCTGGGCAACATAGTGAAAACCTGTCTCTACCAAAACAAAAAAAAAGAAAAAAGAAAAATCTAAAAAGAGGGCCGAGCATGGTGCCACACACCTGTAATCCCAGCTACTTGGGATACTGATGGGGGAGGATAGCTTGAGCCCTGGAGTTCGAGGCTGCAGTAAGCTACAATTGTCACATTGCACTCCAGCCTGGGTGACAGATTGAGACCCAGTTTCAAAAAACAAACAAACCCATAGTAGGAAGGTGACATGCATATGTTATTGCAGGCAGTACTCCCTGCAATGTGAGCCCAGGGAAGTGGGACCTTTGTTTTGTTCCGTGCTGTGTCTCCAGAACCTGCCCAGCACAGTGTCAGGCACATAGTATCTGCTCAATGATGACCTGTCGCATGCATGAAAGTTAGAAAACAAAAGCAACAAACGAAAACCCCTCCCAAATAGAATCACCATTAATACTTTCTGGTACATCTTTTCAATCTTTTTTTTTTTTTGAGATGGAGTCTTGCTCTTGTTGCTGGGGCTGGAGTGTAATGGCGTGATTTCAGCTCACTGCAACCTCCGCCTCCTGGGTTCTCCTGCCTCCCGAGTGGCTGGGATTACAGGTGCCTGCCACCACATCAGGCTCATTTTTTTTGTACTTTTAATAAAGGTGGGGTTTCACCATGTTGACCCGGCTGATCTCGAACTGCTGACCTCAGGTGATCCGCCCGCCTTGGCCTCCCAAAGTGCTGGGATTACAGGCATGAGCCACTGCACCCAGCCTCGATCTGTTCTTTTCTATGAGTACTGTGGGGAAAAGAAAGAGAGATCAGACTGTTACTGTGTCTGTGCAGAAAGAAGTAGACATAAGAGACTCCATTTTGTTCTGTACTTGAGATGCTGTTAATCTGTGACCCTACCCCCAATCTTGTCCTTGCAAGAGACATGTGCTGTGGTGACTCAAGGTTTAAAGGATTTTGGGCTGTGCGGGGTGTGCTTTGTTAAACAAGTGCCTGAAGGCAGCTTGCTGGTTAAAAGTCATCCCCATTCTCTTAATCTCAAGTACCCAGGGACACGTACACTGCCAAAGGTCGCACGGACCTCTGCCTACGAAAGCTAGGTATTGTCCAAGGTTTCTCCCCATGTGATAGTCTGAAATATGGCCTCGTGGGAAGGGAAAGACCTAATCATCCCCCAGCCTGACACCCGTGAAGGGTCTGTGCTGAGGAGGACTAGTATAAGAGGAAAGAAGGCCTCTTGGCAGTTGAGATAGAGAAAAACATCTGTCTCCTGCCTGTCCCTGGGCAATGGAACATCTTGGTGTAAAACCTGAGTATGTTCTGTTTGTATGTCGTATGTTGTATGTTCTGTTTGCTGAGAAAGGAGAAAACCGCCTTAGGGCTGAAGGTGGGACGTGCTAGTGCAATGCTGCTCTTTATACACTAAAAAGGTTTACGGAGATGTTTGCATATGCGTATCAAGCACAGCACTTTTCCTTAAACTCATTCATGTCACAGAGATCTTTATTCATGTGTCTTACTGCTGACCTCCCTACGATGATCCTATTATCCTGCCACTTCCTTTTTTCTAAGATGGTAAAGATAATGATCAATAAATACTGAGGGAACTCAGAGACCGGTGCCGGCGTGGGTCCTCTATATGCTGAGCGCTGGTCCCCTGGGCCCACTTTTTCTTTCTCTATACTTTGTCTCTGTCTCATTTCTTTTCTTTTCTCAAGTCTCTCGTTCCACCTAACGAGAAACGCCCACAGGTGTGGAGGGACAGGCCACCCCTTCAGAGTACTTGTTATCTTACATTAGAACCACATTGTAGGCTGGGTGCAGTAGCACATGCTTGTAATCCCAGCACTTTGGGAGGCCGAGGTGGGTGAATCACTTGAGGTCAGGAGTTCGAGACCAGCCTGGCCAACATGGTGAAACCCCGTATCTACTAAAAATACAAAAATTAACCGGGTATGGTGGCGCATCCCTGTGGTCCCAGCTACTCGGGAGGCTGAGGCAGGAGAATCGCTTGAACCCGGGAGGTGGAGGTTGCAGTGAGCCGGGATCACACCACTATACTCCAGCCCAGGTGACAGAGACTCCTCAAAAAAAAAAAAAAAAAAAAAAACGAACAAAAAAAAAACACATTGCATATACTATTTCGTAACCAGCCTTCTCTCTGGGGACTTAAAACTTGATTATCTTTCTATTTATCCATTTCCTGCTCATGTTTCCCTCGGCCTAGGGGACCCAGTCCCAGGGCTACATCTCCATTTACTTAACCACAACCCCACTGCCCCAGTTCTGTGCCCCCCTTCTGTGGACACTGAGTTTTTTTCCAATTTGAGTGGAAACCACCCTGGGGGAGTATCTGAGTCTCTGGTTTATGACCCTGGGAAAGTCCTAGAAGTGGAATTGCTGGGCCGAAAAGTGCATGTGTTTTTAAGGTTTTGGACTCAAGAGTTCTTAAAATGAGCTTCACTTTATTCTGGGTTTTCTCTGCAGTTTGGGTGTCCTATCTACCAACTCCCAGCGGAGCTGCTCCATTTAGAATCAGGCTGTTTTTCTCCTGAGTTTTTACTACGGGAAGTTGAAAGGATGAATCGTAGACTGCAGTATCGCGGATTTCAGAGCATGAATTCAACATGGCCATTGTTCAGTCACAAGTCAATCACCAATCAGCGTCCGATACCTAAATTCTGTGCCAAGGAAGCTCTATAAATGAAAGACACCCATGGGTGATGAAGTTTCAGAAGCATCCCTGGGTCACGAATTGTGAAAACAGTTGGTCTACACTCACACAGAGTACTTCTGATACCACGTGTGTGAATTTTCCCCACTCTGACCAACACTGAGTGTCCTAGAATTCAATTCAATTCTGACACTATCTACCTGGAATTAACATGAGATTCCACAAGTTAAGGATTCAGTCCCACAAAACTGCCCGCATTTCAGAAGCCAAATGTAAATCCATCCTCATGTATTTCTGACTGAGCGACTGTAAGCTGGAGGTTTCCAAGACCACCTCCTCTGGTTCAATTATTGGCTAGAATGACTCATAGAACTTAAGGAAATAGGACCAGGTGCGGTGGCTCATGCCTATAATCTCAGCACTTTGGGAGGCTGAGGCAGGAGGACCACTTGAGGTCAAGAGTTCAAGACCAGCCTGGCCAACGTGGCAAAACCCCGTCTCTACAAAAAATACAAAAATTATCCAGGCATGGTGGTGCACACCTGTAATCCCAGCTACTTGAGGGGCTGAGGCACGAGAATCGCTTGAACCCAGGAGGTGGAAGCCGCAGTAGCTGAGATTGCAGCACTGCACTCCAGCCTGGGTGACAGAGCAAGACTCCTTCTCAAAAAAAAAAAAAAAAAACTTAAGGAAATAGAGCCAGGCAGGCATGGGGGCACATGCCTGTAGTCACAGGTAACAGAGAAGCTGTGGGAGGATCACTGGAGCCCAGGAGTTTGAGACTGCAGTCATTGTGCATGACCATGCCTGTGAATAGCCACTGTACTCCAACCTGGGCAACATAGTGAGACCCCATCTCTAAAACAAACAAACTCAAGGAAACACTTTATTTATTTTTTATTTTATTTTATTTTATTTTTTGAGACAGAGTCTCGCTCTGTGCCCCAGGCTGGAGTGCAGTGGCGCGATCTCGGCTCACTGCAAGCTCCACCTCCCAGGTTCACGCCATTCTCCTGCCTCAGCCTCCTGAGTAGCTGGGACTACAGGCGCCTGCCACCGCGCCCGGCTAATTTTTTGTATTTTTAGTAGAGACGGGGTTTCACCGTGTTAGCCAGGATGGTCTCGATCTCCTGACCTCATGATCTGCCCGTCTCGGCCTCCCAAAGTGCTGGGATTACAGGCGTGAGCCACCGCGCCCGGCTTAAGGAAACACTTTATATATGCTGATTTATTATTATGAAATTAAATAATTCAAACCTAAAGCTATTGGAACTTTAAGTTATTATTATTATAGAGACAGGGTCTCACTCTGTTGCCCAGGCTGGAGTGCAGAGGTGTGATCATAGTCACTGTGACCTTGAACTCCTGGGCTCAAGCTATCCTCCTGCCTTGGCCGCCAAAAGCATTGGGATTACAGGGTGAGGCACGGCACCCAGCCAAAACGATTTTGAGCCGTGAAAGGAATGTGGCTATGTGGCCTGAGTCAGGTAGCAGCTTCTACAGCTTCTGCCTTTTCCTATAAATGATTAGAAAAAGCACTGTGGCTCCAGAAATAGATCCCCTCAAATCAGCACCCTTCCTCACGGAATATTAAAGCAATCTTCCTTGGAATGTGACAAGCTATAACCAATCAAATTGCCATAACATATGTACTGACCTTGCATGGAAAATGCTGCAATCCTGTTAACTGCCTACATAAACAAAACCTTCCCTTCTCCGCTTTGGAAGCTGACCTGACTCATTCATTCTTCTGAAGTCAGTGTTCCCCAGGTGGACAGCCTCAAGCTTTGAGCTGGAGTAAACTCTTTTTTTTTTTTTCTTTTGAGACAGTATCTCACTCTGTCGCCCAGGCTGGAGTGCAGTGGTGTGATCTTGGCTTACTGCAACCACCACCTCCTGGGTTCAAGCAATGCTTCTGCCTCAGGCTCCCGAGGAGCTGGGACTACAGACGCACGCCACCATGTCTGGCTAATGTTTGTATTTTTAGTAAAGACAGGGTTTCACCATGTTGGCCAGGCTGGTCTCGAACTCCTGAACTCATGATCCGCCTGCCTTGGTCTCCCAAAGTGCTGGAATTACAGGTGTGAGCCACCATGCCTAGCCTGAAGTAAAGTCTTAATTCAATCATATATATATATATATATATATATTTTTTTTTTTTTTTTTTTTTTTTGAGACAGAGTCTCATTCAATCATCCAGGCTGGAGTGCAATGGTGTAATATCAGCTTACTGCAACCTCCACCTCCCAGGTTCAAGCGATTCTCATGCCTCAGCCTCCCCAGTAGCTGGAATTACAGGCATGTGCGACCACACCTGGCTAATTTTTGTATTTTTAATAGAGGCGAGGTTTCACTATGTTGGTCAGGCTAGTCTCGAACTCCTGACCTCAGGTGATCTGCCTGCCTCAGCCTCTCAAAGTGCTGGGATTACAGGCATGAGCCACCGCACCTGGCCCAATCATAATTTCTGAATGTCATTATTTACGGTTGAGATTATAAAGGTGAACACCCTATGAAGAGGTGCATAGGGCAAGGTCTGGAAAGGTCCCAAGTGCAAGAGCTTCTGTCCCTTGGAGTTGGGGTGCACCACCCTCCCAGCACCCTAGTGTCCCCCAATAGCCAATGACACAGCCAGGAAAAGTGAGGAAGCTCTGTGCTGTAATATGGGAAGATCTCCACTCCAGTGTTATGTGAAAAGCAAAGTGTAGAATATTACGTATGTTTCATATATTTGTGAGGACTGTCTCCGGAGGGGACACCCAAGAAACTGCTAGGAGTCGTCCCTTCTGGAGAGGTGAGCTGGGGGAAAGAGTTGGGGGAAGACTGGCTTTTCACTGACTAGCTATGGTGTGATGAGAATACGTTTTGTTTTGTTTTTTTGAGACAGAATCTTACTCCCATGCCCAGGTTGGAGTGCAGTGGTGCAATCTTGGCCCACTGCAGCCCCGACCTCCAGGGCTCAGGCGATTCTCCCACCTCAGCTGCCCAAGTAGCTGGGACTACAGGTGCACCACCACACCCAGCTAATTTTTTTTTTTGTAGGCATGGGGTTTAGCCATGTTACCCATGGCTATGTTTATGTGTGTGTGTGTGTGTGTGTGTGTGTGAGATCCATGGTTCCTATCTCATAACTCCCAGAGCCCTTGTTAGTCTTTTGTTAGAATGTTGGGAGTGTCAGCACCACTGAAAAGGTAAAAAATAAGGAAATAAAAAGAATAATTAAAAAAAGAATGTTGGGAGTGTTAGGCCTCAGGAAACTGAATCTCTTCAGTCTTCTGCCTCTTTTCATCTGCCCAAGGCAGGACCCTAATCTTTGTCCTCCTTTCTGATCTTGGGTCCTAAGACCCTCATTCCAGAGAAGGCTCCACCCCATACCCTGGGGGAAGAAATGCTGACATTAGGAAACCTCCATAGAGACCCAAGAGGACAGGCTTGGGAGCGCCCCTGGAGGGTGGTGTGCCCAGCAAGGCCCTACCCCAATACCGCGCCAATGCGTCTCTTCATTGTATCCTTCACAACATCCTTTATAGTAAACTGGCAAATGTACAGGTTTCTCTGAGTTCTGTGAGCCACACCAGTAAATTAAACCCAGAGCAGAGGTTGTGGGAACCCCAACTTGAAGCCAGAAGCTCTGGAGGCCCAGATTTGGCAACTGATGTGAGAAGGGGGGTGGCTACCTGTGGGATCTGAGGCCAGCTCCAGATAGATGGTGTCGGAATTGAATTGGAGGACACCCAGCTGGCATCTGCTGCAGAACTGATTGCTTGCTTGCTGGTGGGGAGAAATCCCCATATATTTTGGGGTCACAGAAATCTTTCGTGTTGATGGTTGCTGTGTTGGTGTGAGAGCAGAGGAAAGACGTGGCTTGACAGTCTTTCTGAAACACTAGCCTTTTGTGCCTTCAAATTGTTGTCTCATGTGAATACATTACCTACCTTTTTCATTTTATTTATGTATTTATTTAGAGACAGGGTCTGGTTCTGTCGCCCACGCTGAAGTGCAGTGGCGTGATCTCGGCTGACTGAAACCCACACCTCCTGGCCTCAAGCATCCTCCCACCTCAGCCTTCTGAGTAGCTGGGACTACCGGTACATGCCACCACGCCTAGCTCATTTTTGTATTTTTTGTAGAGACAGGGTCTCATTATGTTGCCCAGGCTGGTTTTGAACTCCTGGGCTCAAGCAATTCATCTGCCTCAGCCTCCCAAAACATATTATTATTATCATTATTATTATTTTTTGAGATGGAGTCCTGCCCTGTTGCCCAGGCTGGAGTGCAGCGGCACAATCTCGGCTCGCTGCAACCTCTGCCTCCAGGTTTAAGTGATTCTCCTGCCTCAGCCTCCTGAGTAGCTGGGATTACAGGTGCCTGTCACCATGCCTGGCTGCTTTTTTGTATTTTTAATAGAGAAGGGGTTTCGCCATGTTGGCCAGGCTGGTCTTGAACTCCTGACCTCAGGTGATCCACCTGCCTTGGCCTCCCAAAGTGCTGAGATTACAGGCGTGAGCCAACATATCTGGCCTTCTTTTTTCTTTTTTAGAGACAGGGTCTCATTCTGTCACTCAGATTTTAGTACCATGGTGCAATTGTGGCTCACTGTAACCTCAAATTCCTGGGCTCAAGCATTCCTCCCACCTCAGCCTCCTAAGCTGCTGGACTGCAGGTTTGCTCCACCATGCCCAACTAATTTAATGTTCTGTAGAGATGAAGTCTCACTATGTTGCCCAGGCTGGTTTCAAACTCCCAGTCTTAAGGGATCCTCTCACCTCGGCTCCCCAAATGCTTGGATTACAGTGTGAGTCACTGCACCCAGCAAATGTGCTTGCCCTCTTTTAGTTAGGTTTTTTTTCCCTTTCAGTTCCTTTTCTATGGTTTTTAAGGAAAAAAATGTACCGGCCAGATATGGTGGCTCCTGTATGGTGGCCGGGTATTAAAAAATACAAAAATTAGGTGTGGTGGTGTGCGCCTGTGGTCCCAGCTACTCAGGAGGCTGAGATGGGAGGGTTGCCTGAATCGGGGAGTTGGAGGCTGAAGCCCACTGCACTCCAGCCTGGAGGATGGAGTGAGACTTCGTTTCAAAAGGAAAAAAAAAGTATCAACTTGTGTCCTGTCTCATTCCAAAAGGAAGAGGCAGCTTCAGTAAAAATGAATATAAAGTAAAATAAAGGTAGAGGAGTCAGACAAAGGAGTATAGTTAGTATGCAAAATGGATGGCAGGCCGGGCTCGGTCAAGGCGCACACCTGGAATCCCAGCACTTTGGGTGACTGAGGTAGGTGAATCCCTGGAGCCCAGGAGTTTGAGACCAGCTTGGACAACATAGTAACCTTGTCTCTAAAAACAAATAACAAAAGTACATGGCAGAAGGTCCTGCACAAATGCCAAGTGCAGAAGGAGGGGAAATTCACATTTGACATCCTGCTTCCTCGTGGCCAGTACAAAAGAGAAACAGGGATAGGGATCCTAAGGTTAAGAATCTTATCAATTACTGAGACCTCAGGGCAACCTCTGCTGTGAGTCTCCATGAAGGGGCCTGTGTGAATGAAGAGGGTGTGCATTGTGATATTTGGACATTTGGAAAATCCAGCTAATCTGGGAGAGAGTCAATTTTGTATCCTAGTCCTGAATTTGTTGTTGTTGTTGTTGTTTTTTTTTTTTTTTTTTTTTTTTTTTTGAGAGTCTTGGTGTGTTGCTCAGGCTGGAGTGCAGTGGTGCAATCCTGACTCACTGCAACCTCTACCTCTTGGGTTCAAGTGATTCTCCCACCTCAACCTCTAGAGTAGCTGGGATTTGATTACAGGCGCATGCCACCATGCCCAGCTAATTTTTGTGTTTTCAGTAGAGATGGGGTTTCACCATGTTGGCCAGGCTGGTCTCCAACTCCTGACCTCAAGTGATTCGCCCACCTCGGCCTTCCAAAGTGCTGGGAATACAGGCGTGAGCCACCACATCTGGCCTGGATCATTATTATTATTATTATTTGAGCAGAGTCTCGCTCTGTCACCCACGCTACAGTGCAGTGGCACGATCTCTGTTCACTGCAAGCTCCACCTCCTGGGTTCATGCCATTCTCCTGCCTCAGCCTCCCAAGTAGCTGGGACTACAGGTGCATGCCACCACGCCCAGCTAATATTTTGTATTTTTAGTAGAGACGGGGTTTCACTATGTTAGCTAGGATGGTCTCGATCTCCTGACCTTGTGATCCACCCGCCTCAGCCTCCCAAAGTGCTGGGATTACAGGCTTAAGCCACTGTGCCCGGTCTGGATCATTATTTTTAAAAAGTCTTTATTGTCTTTTTTCAAAGGTAATATATGCTCATTATCAAATTTTACAATAATTCAGAAATATATAATACAGAATGTGAAAGTTCTCTGTCCATCCTGGGCAACATGGCAAGACCCTGTCACTACAAAAATACAAAAATTAGCTGGGTGTGGTGTGCACACCTGTAGTCCCAGCTACTAAGGAGGCTCAGGTGGGAGCATCACTTGAGCTCAGGAAGTTGAGGTTTCAGCAATCCCTGATTGTGCTACTGCACTCCAGTCTGGGTGACAGAATGAGACCCTGTCAAAAAAGAAAGGAAAGAGAGAAGGAAGGGAGGGAAGGAGGAAGGGAGGGAAAAGTAAAAAGAAAAAGAAAATTCTGTTATTCCAGCTCAGATCTAAACGCATCATGTTTTTTGGAAAAATGAATAAATTTTTCTGCCTTCTTCATAAGATGTTGGGTGAATCCAATGAGATAAAAGGTCTGTACCCATTGGGTAGGTGGGTGGGTGTGGTTATTACCCAGGATCCCCATGCTGGGCTCTGGGGGCAGCGGGAGCTCTTCTCCACCATCCTCCACACAGTGCTAGAGTATCCAAAGGCCTCCGCGGCTCTCCCTGTACACGTGCCCTCCTGCCCGCCAGCCCCAGGTGTCCTGCCTCAGCCCAGCTGTCTGGTCTCAGTTGTCATTCTTCCTCCAGCTCTGAGGCACCAGGCAGCCTCACTCCTTTACTCCCAATCCAGTCTCCACTCCTGTGTCCAGGTTGTGTCCTCTACCTGAGGTGCCCTTCCCTCTCCCATCACTACCTTTCACACCTGAGGTCTGGAGGCTCACAGCCATGGACTCTGCTCCAGGATCCTCTCTGCAGGAAATCACCTCACCGGTTCTCCAACTTTACCTGCATGGGTAGAAGCAGCTTAACACCCACTTCCTGGTTTTGTGGCTGACTGGTTTTGTGTGCTGTGCTGGAGGCTCCTGAGGGCCAAGCTCCCCAAGCTGAGCTCAGTTGTCCGAATGGGACTTACAGGTTCACCCCTCTGGCCTTTGGACCACTGTGTCGTCCTCCTCCCTTCCATCCTCTCTTGCATACAGGTAATTCCTACTGACCTTTAGGCCTCACCCAAGCAGCACCTCCTCTGTGAAGCCCTTTCAGCCTGCCCCAGTGAACCCTGCCCTCCCCTTCCCCACTCCAGCTCACACCCCTGACGCCCCCACCATGCTGGGAGCATCGAGACAGTGGCTGCTTCTCAATCCCCTGCATCACTGAGTCTCCCTTGGCTGGGGTGACCACGAGTGCACAGGGTGAATGAAATCAGAAGTGTATTTGGTTTTTGTCTTAATGATGACTTAACCATTTTAAGAAGTGTTATCACTCAAAGTAGAGTCCCCTCCAGAGGGCATGGGCTTATTCTCACATGTGGCCAACTCTCCCATCACCTTGGCCTCTGCAGAGGCCCTTTGAGCTGATGTACCGAATCGCAGTGTGGCCAGGGCGGGCTGGGTGGAATTCCTCATGCACCACTTGCCAGCTCCCAGACCAAGGGAGCCAGCCTCGACCTTTCCCAGGGTCAGGTTCCCCACTGGTGAAATGGGCTCTTGGGACACGACCTGTGAGAAAGTATGCAAGACCCCCCTCGGGAGCATGGTTAGAGGCGTTGGTGACACAGCCTTTGCTGTTGCCAGGGGAGGGAGCCCAAAGATAAGTCAGGCGGCTGCTGACTGCAAGGAGCTTAGAGAACATGGTGGGCATGACCTTTTGCATCCGTTCAATAAACATGCATTGAGCACCAGTACTGAAATGGGCCCTAGCGATGGAGCAGCCCCAGCCCAGGCCTTGCCTCGCTCAGCCCAGCAGGAGGCCAGGCGTGAACACAAACCCCTGATGTCAACACACAGGCTCTGAGTGGAGCTGGGAAGATACTAGACAGCAAGAGAAGAGAGGAAACCCCATGCTGGGGGTGGTGTAAGGTAGGGTATTTTCAAGGAGACAGGAGGTTGGGGTAGCAGAGGGGGCAGGGGGCTGGGAAGGCCCAGCAGAGGAACAGCATGTGCAAAGGCCCAGAGTATGAAAACTGGCTCTGTGCTTGTCTTTAGGCAAACACCGGGGTCAGGGAGGCTCTTCCTCTCTGCCCCTCCCACTGAGCTCTTCACACCCTGTCACCTGGGTGGAGGTTCTTAACCTGGGATCCACAGAGAGAGGGGAGGGGAAGAGAGGTCAGAGGATAGAAGCCAGGGGGGTTCTGAAGTTGGGCTGAAGGAATGTATGCGATCTCATTTTCACCCACCTCTAACTGATATTAAATTCCCACCGTAGTAGGTGTTAGCTGTCCCTGTGACTTTGTCACCAAGAGAAACCCAGATATATTCATATCACATTTCAGCTGTTGCAGAAATCTCTAAATATCATTTATACTCACTGGTATTTCAAAATCATGGTGAATATTAGACTTGCAACTTTAGTCTTGTTATTTAATGTGTGAATAAAATACATTATTACATGTGTGTTAAGACTTTTGTTAACTGTGTTACTGTATTTCTTTTCTCTCTTTCTTTCTGCAAATCTCACTCTGTCTCTTAGGCTGGAGTGAAGTGGCACCGATCTCGGCTCACTGCAGCCTTGACCTCTCTGGCTTAAGGGATCTTCCTGCCTCAGCTCCCCACTAGCTGGGCCCACAGTTGTGCTCCACCACGCCCGGCGAATTAAACAAAAAAAAAAAAGTTCTTGTAGAGATGGTCTCACTGTGTTGGCCAGGCTGCTCTCCAACTCCTAGTCTCAAGCGATCCTCCAGCCTCGGCCTCCCAAAGTGTTCGGACTACGGGCCTGAGCCTCGCGCCTGGTCAACTATTTACCATAGTAGCCTTCCTTCCTTATTTTATTCACTTAAAAATATTTTGAGAAGGGCTTTGTAGGCTTCCCCAAACTGCATCAGGGTCGAGATCTAGAGCGACCAGGCTGGGGCGGGGCGCGGCGTGTTTTTTTTTTTTTTTTTTTTTTTTGAGACAGTCTTGCTCTGTCGCCCAGGCTGGAGTGCAGTGGCCGGATCTCAGCTCACTGCAAGCTCCGCCTCCCGGGTTTACGCCATTCTCCTGCCTCAGCCTCCCGAGTAGCTGGGACTACAGGCGCCCGCCACCTCGCCCGGCTAGTTTTTTGTATTTTTTAGTAGAGACGGGGTTTCACCGTGTTGGCCAGGATGGTCTCGATCTCCTGACCTCGTGATCCACCCGTCTCGGCCTCCCAAAGTACTGGGATTACAGGCTTGAGCCACAGCGCCCGGCCGGGCGGCGTGTTCTTCTTAACCGCAGGGCCTGAAGCGGGGCGAGACGGCAACGGCGCACACTACCCAGGCAGGGACGGGGACCCCGCAGGGCCTGCCAAGGGGCGGCCAAGCAGCCCACGGAGCCGGAGAGGAGGGAGGAGCCTGGCCCGCGCCCGGCCCCCGCTCGGGTCGGTGTGGCCCAGCCCCAGACTCCCAGTTGCCGACGATGAGAACAGCGCCGCGGCCTTCGCTCGGAGCAGCGCTTGCGTTCCCGCCGCCCTTCCCCGTGCCCACGAGGAAGCCGCGGCAGGAAGAAGGGCGGAGGTGCCCCGAGCGCCTGAGACGGCCCGGCAATGGCCCGCTACTCCCGCCGCGCACACGCAAAGCCCCTTCCCAGGCAGTTGCGGAGTTCGGGGCCCGCTTCCTCTCTGGCCGGGCCTTCGCCGACCGCCTGCCTGTACGGGTGTCCCCAGCTCCGTGACTACGACTCTCCCAGCGGAGAGGGTCTCCCAGGAAGCAGGGGCGAGAAGCCCTCGAAGGCCCCGGGCGGCGGCGGCTCTCGGCGCTGAGGGCGGAGGGTACAACCGGGACAGAGGCTTAGCGGCGACGAGCTCGCAGGGTGCACCCGGCACAGGCCGCGCCCCGCTCTTCCGGCTCTCAAGACCCCCGTGCCGTGCCCCGCCCGGCCCTCCTCCCCGGGGCCCCTCGCTCCCCGCCCCCCGCGCCCGCCCAGCCCTGCCCCCGCTGTGCCGGATCCTCGACGCCCATCGCGGGGGACGGAATCCCAGACCCGCCTAACACAGGTGGAAACAGGCGCAGAGAGGCCGAGTGACGAGCTGGGACCGCAGGGAGTTGGTGGCAGCGCCGGGAGAGCCCAGGCTCCGGACTCCCGGGCTGGGTTCTGCCCCCACAACCCGAAAAGGCGGCAAGGGAGCCGGTGAGGGTGACACCCAGATAGGGGCGAGATGCACATTTCGTGTTCCCAAGGTGGTGTCTGTAGTAAGATAAGTGAAACTCGGGGCCCCAAACGAGGACACAGCTCAACACATATTTTTTCAAGAAGGCAGGGAGGCTCCGAGTCAGGCTGCTGAGTCAAAATCCAGACCCCAAGCATTCCTAAGTCGGGCCGGCTTCAGCCTCAGTGCCCCACGCCTCGGTTTCCTTATCAGTAAATTAGGGTAGTGTGTAGCTTGTACCTACTCAGGTAGATAATTATATGCCTTTTTAAAAGCAGAGAAGAAATGCTGTGATCCGTTAGCAGTGGGATTCTGGGTGATTAAAACTCGTTTTTCAGTGCTTACCTGTCGAGTGAAAGCTGTCTTATTTCCACTCACTGGAGAGCTCTGGAGACTGGAAGCTGGGAGTCTTGGTTATTGATGTATTCCAGCTCCACATGGTGCCTGGAGCTTCGCATGTTTTGTTGACAGAATAAGCAAATGATTGGAAGCATATACCCATCCTCTCGGATCACTTACTTGAGTACTCAGGGAGTGATTCTAACTCTACTTCACAGCGGTTTTGATCATACGTGGAAACTGGGAACTATAGGAGACAGGGCCCTGCAGTTAAAGGGAAGGGGGCAGGCTTCCCGGAAGAGGTGGCCCTAGAGACAGGAGGAGTCTGGATGGGCCACACGTGGGCGGAGGCTCCAGCACAGGAGGCCCAGGCCTGCCTCCAGTTCAGCAGGACACAGCAGAAGGGTGGGATAGGCAAGTGGTTTGGCCACAGGTGAGGGCCCTGAGTCTGACGGTAAATCTAGATTTTTATCAGGGGACAGTGGGGACCGGTAGAGAGCTAGGATCAGGAGGACTGGCTGGGGAGGAGGCCTGGGGCAGTGCCCCTTAGGGTGCCACCATGGTCCACTGGTGAGGTGGTCTGGTCTGGGAGGATGGGAGGTTCATGAAAGAACAAGCTCATCAGGAGTTGACCTTCCTGCAGAGCAAACTCCAGGCCCAGACGGCATCCCCCGTGAGTTTTAACATACATGTATGGAACAAAGAGTTCCACTTTTACACAAACTCAGAACAAGAAAAAAAGGGGACTGCCCAACTGGTTCTGTGAGGCAATTATAACTTTGACACCAACACCTGATAAGGGAAATATGAAAAAAAAAAAAAAAAAGAGCAATCTCATTCATGAAAAATAGACACAAAAATCCTACATAAGTAACAAACTGAATCTGGCAGCTTCTAAAAAAGACAATACAACACAGTCAAGCCTGTTTTCTCCCAGGAGCACAGGGTCCGTTCAGCATTGGAAAACTCAGCATCATCTATCACTTTAATGGAAAAAAGGAAGTCACACCATCCTGTCTAGGCTCGTAGAGAAAACTAAAAGATCCACTCTTGAGAAAAACTCTTAGCAACCTAAGAATGGAAGGGACTCCCTTGCCCTGACAAAGGGTAGCTGTAAAACCCCATAACAAACATCCTAGATAGTGGAGGAACAATGATAGCTTTCCCTGTGAGAATGGAAACATGACAACGATGCCCATTGTCACCACTTCCAGTAGGGTGCAAATTGTACTGGAAGTCCAGGCCAGGGAAGAAAGGCAAGGAAAAAAAAAAGGATATAAAGATATGAAAGGAAAAAAAAAAAGCTGTCATTATTTAGAGATGATATAAAAGCCAAAGAATCACAAGGTAAGTTACCATGAGAGTTTAGTGAGCTTGCTAGATATAAAAATATACACAAATCCACTGCATTTTCATTTTAAAATTTTTATCTTTTGAGATGGGGTCTTGCTGTATTGCCCAGGCTAGAGTGCAGCCTCCTGGGCCCAAGCAATACTCCCACCTCAGCCTCCTGAGTACCTGGGACTATAGGCACTCTCAGCTGCATTTTTAAGTTCTAGCTGTAACAGTTAAAACATCCAGCAAGAAAAATCATTTATAGGCCTGGTGCAGTGTCTCACACTCCAGCACTTTGGGAGGCCGAGGTGGGCGGATCACAAGATCAGGAGATCAAGACCATCTGGCTAACATGACGAAACCCCGTCTCCTCTAAAAAATACAAAAAATTAGCAGGGCGTGGTGACGGGCGCCTGCAGTCCCAGCTACTCAGGAGGCTGAGGCATGAGAATCGCTTGAACCCGGGAGGCAGAGGTTGCAGTGAGCCGAGACTGCGCCACTGCACTCCAGGCTGGTCGACAGGTGAGACTCCGTCTCAAAAAAAAAAAATCATTTATAATAACATCACAGACCTCTTAATGAAACAAGTACATGCAAAGATCTCAGGAAAGAAATAAAACAATTTTTTTTTTCTTTTTTGAGACAGAGTCTCGCTCTGTCACCCAGGCTGGAGTGCAATGGCACGATCTTGGCTCAGTGTAACCTCTGCCTCCCGGGTTCAAGTAATTCTCCTGCCTCAGCCTCCCAAGTAGCTGGGATTACAGGCATCCGCCATGATGCCCAGCCAATTTTTGTATTTTTCTAGAGACGGGGTTTTACCATGTTGGCCAGGCTGGTCTCAAACTCCTGACCACAAGTAATCCACCCACGTTGGCCTCCCAAAGTGCTGGGATTATGGGCGTAAGCCACCACACCTAGCCAAGAAAACAATTTTTGTTAAAGTACAAGATCTCTATGGAGAAAATCTGAAACCTTGATTGTGAGATAAAGAGGACATTGTAACTAGAGAGATATACTACCGCGTCCATGGATTAACATTAAAAGAAGTCCACTTTCTCCATGTGATTTATAAGATCAATGCAATCCCAATTAAAACTCCAATGGTGCAAAGCTATAAAGAAATGCAAGGCTGTGAGTATCACAAAACTGCACTAGGACCTGTAGGGAGAAGAAAAGGTCATGGTCAGGCTGGGGCACAGCCTCTGGGATGTTGGCTGTGTTTATATCTTTACCTGGGTGCTGGTTCATGATACAATTATTCTCTAACTTCTTTGCACAGTTTATGTATACACTTCTGTATGTATACCTTTCTCACCAAATTGAAAGCAAAGGAATAAAACGTAGGGACGATCAAAAAAAGAACAGCATTTGGTGACTCAATGTGAAAGCAAGAGGGACTTGAGGAGTCAAAGATAACTGTGTAATAAAGGGCCATTTTATTTCTGGACTTAGAACTAAGGTTGAATCCCCCCTGCTTGCCCATGCTTCCAGGAGTGCACTCTCCTGACTTGATATAGCCAGCAGGGCTCTGGCCACCAGCCTTAGTGCTTTGGAAACAGGTCCCCCTACTTCTGCCCTTCTCAGTGACTCATCTCTGCTTCTTGCCTCCTGCACCCCAGCGCTGTTCTACTGGCCAGCCCATGACCCTTCTGCTTGCCAAGTGCCAACCTCTGAGCCCCATCCTGAACACCCGTTGCAGGCCAGCAAAGTCCCCTGTGCCAGCTTCGATGCCTCATTGGAACGGGAATGGTCAGGCTGGTCTTGAACTCCTGACCTCACGTGATCTGTCCACCTTGGCCTCCCAAAGTGTTGGGATTATAGGCGTGAGCTGCCACACCCAGCCCAGTTGTGACTTTTTAGGGCACTTTTCATACATATAAATCTATTTC
The DNA here is from genome assembly GCF_049350105.2 of Macaca mulatta. Taxonomy (NCBI): domain Eukaryota; kingdom Metazoa; phylum Chordata; class Mammalia; order Primates; family Cercopithecidae; genus Macaca; species Macaca mulatta. Next base: position 173,555,170 of record NC_133412.1, read on the forward strand.
AACCCAGAGGGGACGTACCCAAGGTCACACTGCATTGGCAGCAGTGGTGAGTAGAATTCAGGTCTCCTGATTGTTGGCCAGTGCTCACCCCTCCTCTGCTCTGCTCTGTGCTTCCATAGCAACATCCCACTGCTTTTCATGGAAACACACTTAGGATATACCAGGAAGAAGGCACCAAGCTAAGGTGCTTTATATGTACCATCTAACTTAATTCTCACAATCGCCTTGAAAGCCAGGCCTGCTTCTCTGCTGGGGCTGAGAGGTTAGGTCAATTGTCCTAGTCACACAGCTAGTAAGAGTGAGGACTGAAGCAGGAGCAGTTCTGTGTTCCTTCTATTTATTTCCAGCTCGGACATCATTTCAGATGCAGCAATAGAAGCAAGGAATTTGAGCTGAAGGGGGCAAGTGCTGGGAAGACACAAGGGGCACCAATGTTATGTTGCCAGTTTGTTAAAATGTCAAAGCACCACCAGACTCGGAGCTCTCACTCCCCAAAAGGTGAAGCCATCTCAGGCTCTAGGCACAAGGCCCAATGTTATGCAAGGCCACGAGCTAATACAAGCCTAGACTGCCGGGCCTTGTGCTCTTTTTTCCTTGTGGTGTCAGTTTCCTTTTCTTCATACCTCTTTGTCCCAGTTAACTCCTGTGTTTTTGTTGCAAAGTCTAAGGTCATTTTAAAGGCAGACACAGAGCTGGGTGTGATAGCTCACTCCTGTTATCCAAGCACTTTGGGAGGCCTAAGTGGGAGGATCCCTTGAGCCCAGGAGTTTGAGACTAGACTGGGCAACATAGCAGGATCCTGCCTTTTTTTTTTTTTTTTTTGAGATGGGAGTCTTGCTCTGTCGCCCAGGCTGGTGTGCAGCGGTGTGATCTCAGCTCACTGCAACCTCAGCCTCCCGGGTTCAAGCGATTCCCCTGCTTCAGCCTCTGGAGTAGCTGGGACTACAGGCGCCCATCACCATGCCCAGTTAATTTTTGTATTTTTTTTTTTTTTTTTTTTTGAGACGGAGTCTAGCTCTGTCGCCCAGGCTGGAGTACAGTGACCTGATCTCGGCTCACTGCAAGCTCCGCCTCCCGGGTTTATGCCATTCTCCTGCCTCAGCCTCCCGAGTAGCTGGGACTATAGGCGCCCGCCACCTCGCCCGGCTAGGTTTTTTTTGTATTTTTTAGTAGAGACGGGGTTTCACCGTGTTAACCAGGATGGTCTCGATCTCCTGACCTTGTGATCCGCCCGTCTCGGCCTCCCAAAGTGCTGGGATTACAGGCTTGAGCCACCGCGCCCGGCAATTTTTGTATTTTTAATAGAGACGGGGTTTCACCATGTTGGCCAGGCTGGTCTCAAACTCCTGACCTTGTGATTCACCCGCCTCGGCCTCCCAAAGTGCTGGGATTACAGGCATGAGCCACCGTATCTGGCCAGGATCCTGCTTCTTTAAAAAAAAAAAAAAGTGTGTATATATATATATGTGTATGTGTGTATATATATATGTATATATATGTGTGTATGTGTGTGTGTGTATATTCAAGTCATGGTCTCACTCTGATACCCAGGCTGGAGAGCAATGGCACGATCATGGCATATCTTTATTTATTTATTTGGAGAAAGAGTCTTGCTCTGTTGCCCAGGCTGGAGTGGTGGCGTAATCTCGGCTGACTGCAACCTCCACCTCCCAGGTTCAAGTAATTCTCATGCCTCAGCCTCCCGAGTAGCTGGAATCACAGGCATGTGCCACCACTCCTGGCTAATTTTTGTACTTTTAATAGAGAAGAGTTTTCACTGTGTTGGCCAGGATAGTCTCAAACTCCTGACCTCAAGTGATCCAGCCACCTCGGCTTCCCAAAGTGCTGGGATTACAGATGTGAGCCACCATGCCCAGCCTACAAAAATATATATATTTTTAAAATTAGCCAGGCATAGTGGTGGTGTGCACCTGTTGTCCCAGCTGCTAAAGGCTAAGGTGGGAGGATCACTTGAACCCAGGAGTGCCAGGCTGCAGTAAGCCACGACTGTGCCACTGCACTCCAGCCTGGAAGACAGAGTGACACCATGACTGTTGGAAAATAAAAAATAAAATACAGGCAGACACAGAATAGCTGACACCGGAGGCAGCTGCCCAGTAGGTGCCCCAGGAAGTGGGCTCCCCCACATCTGCCCTGACCTCTTCCAGCTCGTGCAGGCGGCTCTCCATCACCACGGAGCTTCCGGGACAGTTGCCCACTCCAGAAGCAGCCTTACTGCTTTCATAACTTTTATGATTTAAGGCTGAGTTGTTACTTTGCCCCCAAGGTAGGCCCATAAATCTGCCCTTAGGACAGAGTTACATCCATGACCCAGGCCCCACTCTGCTAAGGAGTTCTTTTGGTTGTTTGTAGGATCTGACCCTTGTAACTTGGTTTAAAGCAGGCCGGACAGTTTAAACTAAGCCCAAGCATATGCAATGTGTACAATACAGGCTGAATTTACAGCAGGAAGTTGGTTCTCCTCCTGGGAGAACCAGGGCCCTTGAGTTTTGGGAACTGGAAAAACAGAGGCTCCCAGAGGGGAAGTAACTTTCAATCCAGTTCAGATATTGAGCACCTCTCTGTGCAAGGCTTGCGATACTAGCTGTTTGCTAACAACCACAGCCCCAAAGGCTGCTCTTAACTGGGCGTGGCCTCACCGCCTCGGCAGGCTTTCACTTCAGGAGCATTGATTGAGCCGCTCTTTGTAAGCAACAGTGGAATCAAGTAGCAACCGACACAACCAACAGGGAGAGATAACCAAGCACCCAAACCAGCATAGAACTGCAAACTGTGCTGCTATGAAAACACAGATGGGGTGAGGGAGAAGGAATATTGGTGAGGGTGGAGCTGCCCGGCTCGCGGTAAGCAGAGGCTCTTTCCAACGGAGATATTTAAGCTGAGACCTGGAGAAGAGGAACTAGCAGAGCAAAGAAACAGGAGAGCAAGGGAAGAGCATTCCAGGCAGAGAGAACCACATGTGCTAAAGCAATGAGGAAGGAGAGTGTGGCGTGTTCGAGGAATCTGGCCTGTGTGAGGGGCATACGACAGGACTTGAAGCAGGCAGGGGAGGAGCTACACCTTAAGCCTTGGTCAGGGGGTTCCATTTCCTTTTCAGTAAAACTGTCTTTTGAAGGGTTCTCAGCAAGGGAATTCCAAGATTAGATTTGTCTTTAAAATGCCATGGGCTGAGGGGGTAAGTGATGAGCGGAAGCTGGGAGGCCACAGGGGAGCTCCGGGGGTGGGGCTTGGGGTGCAGATCTGATGTGGGAAATGTAGGAAATTACTCTCAGTATTTAAACTGACAAAGGTTAATACAGGGAATTAGGAGCTTATGGGATAGGCTGAAAACAATGGGCTGGGGATCCAGGAATAGCTGACCTACCAAAAAGAGCCCAAGTCAGGAAGGTGGGATCAGGGGCCCTCCACGGGCATTACTGAGTTCAAGGGTGTGCAGCTGTGGGGTGACCAGGGGGTCAGAAAACAATGTGACCACTCCTGCAACAACTTCCTCCTGGCGCCCACAAAACCGAGGCACAGACACGGAATGAGCTCCATGTCTCCATGAACTTGCCAGAAAACAAGATAGGTGGAAGACTATTAATCCAGCTGACTTCAGCCTTCCAAAATTGGACATCTGATTGAAGGAGCCCAGTTTTCTCCCGGGACCCCAGTTCCCAGAGAGTTTGGGAAACAGTTTTTACCTTGCCAGTCTGCAGACCCAGAGGAAATGCTGAAGAGGAGGTCCAGCCCATCCCATTCCCAGCACCCAAGAGGGGAGAAGGAGAAACACCGCAGGGACCTGGCTTGTCCGTGGAGTAGGTGTGGAGATGCAGTCCGGCCCCCAAGGCACTGATTTGTACAGTGGGTGGATGGGGGGAGGGAAGGAAGGAAAGATGACAGAGTGCGAGGGCAGGCTAGGGGTTCAGCTGTGGGGTCCCATGCAGAGCTTCAGAGGCTCTGGCCTTTTCCAGCCCTGTGGTTCAAGGGGACCGGAACGCAGTGCTTCTCTATAGATCACTGACCCACGGGGAGAGACATCAATTAAAGCCTGTTTACTCACTGAAAAATAACTTAAGCTGGAATTTTTCAAGGGGGAAAAGAAAGCCCCAAAGCACAATGCATCTACTGGCCACTGGCTCTATTAATAACACATAAAGGCACCGCCAATAAACAGAGTAAGTGTGAAATACACACAGTGCCTCTATTAAAAGGGAGGAGGGGGTGAAGCAGGGTGGGAAGACAGACATACCAGGGACAGGAAAAGAAAAAACTGACACACCATGAGGAGGACAGGAAGAGATTGCGAGAGACCTACAGGGGAAGACGGGAGAGCTGGGTCACAGACAGGATGAGAACTAGTGAATAGGCAGCTGCAGTCAAAGACACAGAGATTCAAGGAGGTGCGAGGAGTGATTTTGCTCTTTGTCCCCTAAGTAGGAGCTCTGTTTGATTCACTGTAAAGGCTATCCCATGCTTCTGGAAGCAGTCTAAATCCTCAGCTGAGTTGCTGACGTGACCTGTACTAGCTGGAATAGCCTAGATGCACTTCTCAATCCGCTTCCCAGTGACCCAAATGTGGCCACGTCTCCTAGCTTTGAAGGGTGAGCTCTTATTGCACACACTTGCTGGGAGGTCAGTGGATGAGTTTCATCTTTAATTCTTTATTCTCTCCCCTGCCTTGCCTAAGGTAACCATTATTAACTAATGAGTGTGTATCTCCCATTCCTTTCTTTCTTTGTGCTCACGTAACGTATCAACACAGCTAGCTGGACTGATAGGAGTGGCAGGTTTCAACAGAGACGTACAAGTACAGTTCAAAGCCCAAAGCCATGTGTAACACACATACCATGCTGATCAGGGGAATACGGTCGCTCAAGAGGGAGGGCCTATGTTGGGCTGGAATGCTAGGAAAGTGGCATCTCAGGCGGAAGCTGAAGGATTAAGTGTCCAGAGGCAGAGCGTGGGGAAGAAGATATTCCAGGTAGAAGGCAAGGCAAGGAGACAGCTGGGACATGGCAGATAACATGGTGTAACTGCCAGGAAGAGATATACAGAAGGGTGGTAGCTTTTTTTTTTTTTTTTGAGACGGAGTCTCGCTCTGTCACCCAGGGTGGAGTGCAGTGGCCGGATCTCAGCTCACTGCAAGCTCCGCCTCCTGGGTTCACGCCATTCTCCTGCCTCAGCCTCCCAAGGAGCTGGGACTACAGGCGCCCGCCACCTCGCCCGGCTAATTTTTTGTATTTTTTTTTAGGAGAGACGGGGTTTCACCGTGTTAGCCAGCATGGTCTCGATCTCCTGACCTCGTGATGCTCCCGTCTCGGTCTCCCAAAGTGCTGGGATTACAGGCTTGCGCCACCGCGCCCGGCCAGGGTGGTAGCTTTTGAGTAGAGGAAGATCAGGGCCAGAGAGCCAACTTAAGAAAACCAGCATTCATTACGGCACACTGAGCAACCAGGATGAAAGCAGAAAAAGCCCTTGCAGTTCAACAGTCGATCTCAAGACCGTGCTTACAGATCAAGTAACTGCACTAAATCAGCTCCAGGGTCTCTTTTCTTTTCTTTTCTTTTTTTGAGACGGAGTCTCGCTCTGTCGCCCAGGCTGGAGTGCAGTGGCCGGATCTCAGCTCACTGCAAGCTCCGCCTCCCGGGTTTACGCCATTCTCCTGCCTCCGCCTCCCGAGTAGCTGGGACTACAGGCGCCCGTCACCTCGCCCGGCTAGGTTTTTGTATTTTTTAGTAGAGGCGGGGTTTCACCGTGTTAGCCAGGATGGTCTCGATCTCCTGACTTCGTGATCCGCCCGTCTCGGCCTCCCAAAGTGCTGGGATTACAGGCTTGAGCCACCGCACCCGGCCCAGGGTCTCTTTTCACTCAAATTCTATGATGCCCAGCAAATCAGTAAATCTAAATACCACCTCTTCCCACCTTAAAAAAGAGAGGTTCCATTAAGAGTGTCTTGGTACCCAGTTGGCTCATCATCACTGAGCTCTGGGTGCCCAGTGGTGGCTGCCACATGGGAGCACTTGATATTTAGTGAACTGAACTGGTTGCTTTTTTGGTCTCCTATATAGTTCACTGGGGAAACAGACTGATGATTCCGTTACAACATAGTCAGTACAATGAAGGAATGCCCAGACTATGGGCACACAGTGACTCTCCGGGGAAGTTTCAGAGACAAAGAAGCAAAGAAGGCCAACATTTTTTAGAGAATTATAAAGGCGGTGAGAAGTTAAACTTTTTAGCTATGAGGGAGGGAGGGAGGGAGGGAAGGAAGTAGGAAGCAGGTAGAGCTCTTGAATTCAGTTAACCACAAAATACAGTTAACCATGTCACTACACTATTAGGTTTCAAACAGGGAGACCAGCTTTCTGCTGTAATTTTTCCTTCTGGCAGGGAAATGTTACAGTTGGCTAAAGTAGCTGAAAGATCAGCTCCAAAATGAGAAATCAGGGAAAAAGCATAAACTCAAAATAGATGATTTGGCTTCAACAGCTTTTATTATTATTTTTATTTTTTTATTTTTTTTTTGAGACGGAGTCTCGCTCTGTCACCCAGGCTGGAGTGCAGTGGCTGGATCTCAGCTCACTGCAAGCTCTGCCTCCCAGGTTCATGGCATTCTCCTGCCTCAGCCTCCCGAGTAGCTGGGACTACAGGCGCCCGCCACCACGCCTGGCTAATTTTTTGTATTTTTTAGTAGAGACGGGGTTTCACCATGCTAGCCAGGATGGTCTCGATCTCCTGACCTCGTGATCCGCCCATCTCGGCCTCCCAAAGTGCTGGGATTACAGGCTTGAGCCACCGTGCCCGGCTGCTTTTATTTTAAAAATTTTTTTTTTTTTGAGAGACAGGGTCTCACTCTGCCCGCTAGACTAGAGTGCAGTAGCGCAATCACAGCTCACTGCAACCTTGACCTCTTGGGCTCAAGGGATCCCTACCTCAGCCTCCCAAGTAGCTGGGACCATAGGCACATGCTACCGTGTCTGTCCGATTTTTGTGTTTTTTGGAGACATGGGGTCTCATTATGTTGCCCAGGCTGGTCTTGAACTCCTAGACTTAAATGATTCTCTTGCCTCAGCCTCCCAAAGTGCTGTGATTACAGGCATGAACCACTGTGCACAGCTGGCTTTCAGAGCTTAATTTTTTTTCTGAACATAAAACATATAAAAACTGTATACGTATAGACCCACATTCGTAACAGCATGATTCACAATAGCTAAAACATATAAGCAACCCAAGTGTCCAATGACAGATGAATAAGCAAAATGTGGTATATACATACAATGAAATATTAAAAAGGAAGGAAATTCTGATACATGCTACAACATGGATGATCTTTAGGACATGAGGCTAAGTCCTAATAAGACAGTCGCCAAAAAAAAAAAAAAAAAAAAAAAAGTCGCAAAAACACAGATACTGTATGAGTTTACCAATATAAATGAGGTACCCAGGGTAGTACAAATCATACAGATAAAAGTTAGAATGGTGGTTACCAGGGCTGGGAGAAGGAGGGAATGGGGAGTTATTATCTAATGGGTATACAGTTTCAGTTTTGCAAGATGAAGAGAGTTCTGGAGATGGATGGTGGTGATGGCTGCACAACAATATGAATGTACTCAATTCATGTTGTACTGAACTGTACATTTTAAAAATGGTTAAGATGGCCAGGCCTGGTGGATCACGCCTGTAATCTCCCAGCACTTTGGGAGGCCAAGGTGGGCAGATCACTTGAGGTCAGGAGTTCGAGACCAGCCTGGCCAACATGGTGAAACCCCATCTCTACTAAAAATACAAAAATTAGTTGGGCATGATGGTGTATGCTGTCCCAGCTACTTGGGAGGCTGAGGCACAAGAATTGCTTGAACCCAGGAGGTGGCGGTTGCGGTGAGCCGAGATTGTGCCACTGCACTGCAGCTTGGGCGACAGAGACTCTGTATAAAAAAAAAAAATAGGTTGGGCACAACAGCTCATGCCTGTAGTCCCAGCACTTTGGGAGGCCGAAGCAGGTGGACCACCTGACGTCAGGAGTTTGAGACCAGCCTGGCCAACATAGTGAAACCCCATCTCTACTAAAAATACAAAATGAGCTGGGTGTGGTGGTGAGTGCCTGTCCCAGCTACTTGGGAAGCTGAGGCAGGAGAATCGTTTGAGTGAGCCAAGATTGTGCCACTGCACTCCAGCCTGGGCAACAGAGCAAGACTTTGTCTCAAAAAAAAAAAAAACATAAAATGGTTAAGATGGTAAACTTTGTTATGTTCATTTTATAATAAAATTTTTCAAATGCATGTTTGATTACTGCACACATATGAAGTAAAAAATAAACCAATAGGTGCAGTGTCTCATATCTGTAATCTTAGCACTTTGGGAGGCTGAGGCAGGAGGACTGCTTGAGCCCACCAGCCTGGGCAACATAGGGAGACCCTGTTTCTACAAAAGAAATTTAAAAATTGGCTGGGCATGGTGGCTCATGCCTTGAATCCCAGGACTCTGGGAGGGTGAGGCGTGAGGATCTCTCTAGCCCAGGAGTCCAAGACCAGCCCTGGCAACATAGCGAGACCCTGTCTCTAGAAAAAATACAAAAAATTAGCCGGGCATGGTGGTGTGTACCTGTGGTTCCAGCAACTCAGGGGGCTGAGGTGGGAGGATCGCTTGAGCAAGGAAGGTCAATGCCACAGTGAGTTATGAAAATGTGACTGCGGCCAGGCACGGTGGCTCACACCTGTAATCCCAGCACTTTGGGAGGCTGAGGTGGGCGGATCACGAGGTCAGGAGATCAAGACCATCCTGGCTAACACGGTGAAACCACATCTCCACTAAAAATACAAAAAAAAAAAATTAGCTGGGCATGGTGGCGGGCTGCTGTAGTCCCAGCTACTCGGGAGGCTGAGGCAGGAGAATGGTGTGAACCCGGGAGGTAGAGTTTGCAGTGAGCTGAGATTGTGCCACTGCATTCCAGCCTGGATGACAGAGCGAGACTCCATCTCTAAATAAATAAATAAATAAATAAATAAATAAATAAATAAAACAAAACATAACAAAAAAACATGACTGCATTCCAGCTTGGCTGACAGAGTGATACCCCAATCTCAAAAAAAAAAAAAAAAAAAAATAGCTGGGCATGGTAGTGTGTACCTGTGGTTCCAGCTACTCAGGAGGCTGCATTGCTTGAGGCAGGAGGATCACATGAGCCTGGGAAGTCAAGGCTGCAGAGAGCTATGTTCAAGCCAGCCTGGGCAACCGTGCGAGACCCTATCTCAAAAAAATAAAAATAACAAATAAACCCAATTACCAAAATCCTAGTTTGCAGAAGCAAACTACGTTACATTTTTGCTCATTTTATCATAGTCCCTTTTCATGTTAAAACCATTTATAAAATCTGTGGTTATTTATATCCGGTGGATTGCACATAGGTAGCCCATAAAACTCCCAAGAGGACACTCTTTTGCCATACAGCAGAGTTAGCTTCCCTTACAATGCCCTACCCCCCATTTCCACAGTAGTTCCACAGGGAACTACTGACAGTCTGATGTGCATCACTATCAGTTAGGAATAGGTCCATTTCGAGTTTCCAACACCTCTGTACAGTGGCTCACATGTGCAGCCCAGTGGTAGTGAGTTCATGATTGACAGTGCCTGACCAATGACTGTAATTTTCTTAGCCTTTTCTTTAGGTGGCGGCCGTCACCCTGGCCATCACACAGCTTTTCAGGTAGGCAAAAAGAGGACTGTATTCTGAAGTTCTATCTTTTTATTAGGGAAGAGAAGCTTCTCTAATAACACATTTCCCTTTACATTTCACTGGCCAGAATTGGGTCACATTCTCCCCTACTCTGCAGATCCACCACTGGCCGAAGGGAGTAAGATTGCCTTGGTTGTTTAACCAATCAGGATTCATCTCTCAAGCTAAGGTAGATTCTTTCCCTCTCAAGGGATCAGAAGACTTCTACTCCATATCTGAAAAGAAAAAAACTGAGGCTCTGTAAGGAAGGAACATTGGTTGTTGAAAGAGTAGTTGGGGTTGGGCGCGGTGGCTCATGCCTGTAATCCCAGCACTTTGGGAGGCCGAGGCGGGTGGATCACTTGAGGTCAGGAGTTAGAGATCAGCCTGGCCAACACGGTGAAACCCTGTTTCTACTAAAAATACAAAATTAGCCAGGTGTGGTGGCACATGCCTCTAGTCCCAGCTCCTTGGGGGGCTGAGGCAGGAGAATCACTTGAACCCAGCGGTGTAGGTTGCAGTAAGCAGAGATCTTGCCACTGCACTCCAGCCTGGGCGACAGAGCGAGACTCCATCTCAAAAAAAAAAAAAAAGAAAAAATAGTAGTTGGGTAGGCAATGAAGTGACTGCCACAGGGAAGGCACACACACGCACATGATACAGTGTATCCAACCATCTCCCCTAGGTGGCTTCTAGAAGGTATTTATGACACATAACCCAGGTTTTACTAAGTTTAATGTTGAAAAAGCATCCCATAAACTGTGTATTGATCACACATCTGAATATCTCTAAACCATATAATGGAGTTAACAGTACCTATACCTCACGGTTGTGCCAACTGAATGAGTTAATATGTGTGCTTAGGACAATGCCTGGCACATGGTCAGGGCTACATGAGAGTTAGTTGCTATTACTAATATCAAGCTGGCAGGTAACAAATATGTTGAATAAGAGTCAAGACACCTCCCCCCAACATCAATAAGTTCATATGACAGATATATCCAATAAGATGAAAATATACACATTACATTTATTATGTAATACGAAAGCTACTAAATTTGGACCCTAAAAGAACAATAGTCCAAATACAGGATGAGGAAATGTGATTTAAGAGTTATACATGTGTGAGGGTAAGCGTGGCTAGTTTGTGACTCTGAAGACTGGAAGAGATGGTACTAATGAATCTTGACAGCATGAACTCACTGCTGGACACGGCTACTTACTCCAGGTAGAAGCCAGAAGTGGAACAGTTCTATTCTCCATCTAGGAAGCTTTGCATCTAGAGTTTAAAGGTTTGAAGAAAAAAAGGGATGAGCAGAGTCCAAGGGAAATTACTACTTAATGGCTAGAAGAGGTATGTGTGAGCAGATCTATAAAACATCCCTAACTACCTGTAACACAAACTGCACACTGTTCCCTACTAACAACTGTCTTAATACATCAGTCAGTAAGACTGGAAATCGTTGTTTTCTATGGACTCCCTCTTTGTTGTGGTACTTGTAATACCATTTGCTTTCATGGGGCTGTACGGAAGGTTGCGCCAGCTGAATCTGAGCAGGTTGAAATGATTTTCCCAAAACACAATCTGCTTCACGGATTTCCGTAGCACTAACTCCTTTTGGAATATCCCTTTGAGAATGTTATTAGAAATATGTATCACTTTCATGTAGTTTGGGGCAAGCAATTTTCTTTACCTTCATCACATTATAAACGAATTCCAAGACTGATTTTTCATTGTGTTTGCAATAACAGATTTTCTAGAATTATGTCTAATTTCCAGATATTGTAGAGATTAATACCACTCAAAAAGTCTTAAGGACAAGTAAGCTAAAATTGAGTTCCCAGAGAGTCTGATTCCTTTAAGACTCTGAAGACACTGTTTAGCCAGGTTGAGAAGCATTTTCCTATCATCCCCCAACTCCCCGGCCTTAAGTGAACAACCGTTTATGTAACACTTCACATGTTCCAGGCCCAGAGTGCTCAGAACCACAGTGAGCTACAAAAATGCAGAAGAAATATCCTTTTCCCCCAGAACCTTCCAGCCCAGTTAACTATCAAGTGATTAAAATAAGATAGCTGACTAATAAATTAGAAATATTACATGCTCTAGGGAAATAGACCAGGAAAGGAAGGAGAAGAAATTCCTTTTAACTGCAGGATCTGGGCAAGCCTTTAGTTCAGGCAGGATCTGAACAGAGTAGAGGTAGGTGGATGTGAAGAAGGCATCCCTTAATGGAGGGATGAAAAATGGAGGGATATATTTACCAACAACGGAGTGTCTGTGACTTCAGTGCACGTGTGTGTGTGTGTGTGTGTGTGTGTGTGTGTGTGTGTGTGTGTGTGTGTGTGTGGCAGGGGGTGGAGACTGCTCGGAATAGTGCAGGAGGGAGGGAGAAAAAGAGTAAGAGATGAGGAAATGTATTTAGCACCTATTACATGTCAGGAGTGTTGTACATGTTATTTCAATCACACTTTATAACAATATTGAACAGTAATATTCCTTTTTTACAGATGAAGAAATTGGCCCAGAGAGATTCAGAAACTCCTCTAAGATCATTTAGCTAGTCAATGGACTAAATAGTCAACAAATATTCAAATCAGGCCTTTTTTTTTTTTTTTTTTTTTTGCCATACCATGTTTGCTTAAAGCCCAGCTAAGGATTCTGGACTACCCTACAGGCAATAGGTGGTGAAGGAGGGCAGAGGCAGTAGCATCAGCAGGTATCTCTGTTCAGGTAGGGCCTACCGTGTGTGTCCAGACTGGGCTGACTCTTTTCCCTCTGGAAATAAGAGGCAAATGAGACACCATCCCTGCCCTTGAAGAACCTGAAGAACCTCGTGTGCTTTTGTGGGAAAACAGAAACATTAATGGACACATGTATTACAATGTAAGTACACACGTATTATAATGTACAACAATTTGGGGAGAGTGCTATGGAAACACCCTTTCAAGGAAGGTGTCCTACAGAGGTCATCCGGGCTGTCTTGGAAGTTGAAGAAGGTGGGAAAGGATATTTTAGGCAGAGGAAAAGATCAGTCTGAAAACAAAGATAGGAACTGTAATGGTCCACACACCTTGAGGTAATAGGAAGGATGGGGAATAAGGCTGGAAGGCTTGGGAATGCCTTGCTAAGAAGCTGAAGCCCTGGGAAGCCCCTGAAGATTTTGACCAGGGCAGTGATATGGTTACATGTTAATGCTAGGAAAAGCCAGGGGTGCCTTGGGGAAGGAAGACTGGAGGCAGGTAGAGCAGCTGGTCAGCAGAGGTGAAGGGAGACAGCCAGAGCCCGTGTGAGGACAGCAGTCACAGGCATGGAGAAGAGTTGGGTTTGAGAGATACCTAGGAGGTAAATACATCAGGATTTGGTGGCTACATATGGAGAATTAGTGAGCAAAAGGAGTCAAGATGATTTCCAGAGTTCAGTCCTGAGCAACTGGATGTGACTGGCGAGAGCAAGTGCTGCAGCATGATTTCCAGAGTTCAGTCCTGAGCAACTGGATGTGACTGGTGAGAGCAAGTGCTGGAGCGGAAGCAGGTCTACTGCAGAGGGGACGGGAAAGCTCAGGTCAGCTAGATCGAGCAAGTGTGAGATGCCTGTGGGACACTGAGTCTGGTGAACTAGAACAGTGGGACATGGATTGAGAGCTCTGGGAATACTCCAGACTAGACAGAGAGGTTTAAGAACGGTCAGCATGACCAGACACGGAGGCTCACACCTGTAATCCCAGCACTCTGGGAGGCTGAGGTGGGAGGATTGCTTGAGCTTAGGAGTTGGAGACCAACCTGGGCAACATAGTGAGACCTCATCAATACAAACAAAACATAAGTTAAAAAAGTAAAAAAAAAAAAAGGTCAGCATGTAAGTGGCAGTTAATGCCACAAAAATGGATCAGACAACCCAGGAGATCATGCAGAACAAGGTGAGTGGCAAGAGGAGGAAAAGCTAGAAGCGAGAAAATGGAGAAAAATGAAAAAGCAGTTAAAATAGCCAAGGCAGGAGCCCCAGGGATGAAGCAACAGATAATATGAAGTGCAAAGAAAGGAATGCAGTTTGCTGGAATGTAGAAAAGACTGAGGTGTTTCCTCTTTCCTTGTCTCACCACTTCTAGGCTGCTCTGTGCCTGAGGGCAGCTGATGAACCCCCATCATGAAAATGCCCTTGTGAAGTCTTCTTGGGTTTACCCTCTCTGGCCAAAGCACCTCTGCGTCACAAAGTAAAAAATACCCATCAGACCCCAACAGCTGGATCATAGACATAAACACTTCCAAAAGGAACTCCAACGTTGAGAAATTGACTGTCACAGAACACACTAAAACAGATCATTTGTTCCATTTTTAATAGTAATTCACCTTGCTCAGACATAAAAAACTTATCACTAATACAGCAAATCTCTTAAAAAAAAACAAAGGGGTCTGGCTAGCAGTGTGTCCTCATCTACCTTAAGAAACTAAGTGAACACTGGGTCCTGTCTACAAGCATTAGTCTTGAAGTCAGCAGTGCCTGAATGCAAAGAACAAACACAGATGCTGAGATGTGAGTGGCCAGGCCAGTTCACCTAAGAACAACAAGGGTAAGGAAACAGAACCAGTCCTGGGGAGTACAAACACTGTGCCTTCTTCCTTAATTTGCACACCTGATTCAGGTATTTTACTTACCCTTACAGATTTCTATAACCCCTGAAGACTGGTATTATTATTCCTGTTTTATTTGCTTATTTATTTTTTGAGACAGGGTCTCATTCTGTCACCCAGGCTGGAATGTGGGGGCGTGATTTTGGCTCACCGCAACCTCTGTCTCTTGGGTATGAGGGATTCTCCTGCCTCAGCCTCCCAAGTAGCTGGGACTACGGGCATGTGCCACCATGCCCAGCTAATTTTTTTGTATTTTTAGTAGAGACGGCGTTTCGCCATGTTGGCCAGACTTGTCTCAATCTCCTGGCCTCAAGTGATCTGCCCACCTCGGTCTCCTAAAGAGCTGGGATTACAGGTGTGAGCCACTGCACACAGCTTATTCCTCTTTTACAGCTGAAAAAATGATGAGTTGATTAGTTATAAGTTTTTCTGATAGTTATACAGATAATAAATGGCAGAACCAGGACCTGAACCCAAATTGGTATGACTCCACATTCTGTTCTTCCCATTTACCAGTTTTGCAGCTAAGTACCTTTCTAATTTCCTTGGCAGCTGGTCTACCTTCCAAGGCCCAGAACTCCAAAACAATTTCCACTATCGACCCCCAAGTTCAATGGGAACTTGGAAGAAGAAATGGCTTATAAAAAACAAGTAAAAATTAAAAAGTAGGACCTAATGTTAATAAAGTGCTGAGGAAAACCTCAGCCATCCTCAGTAGCAGTTTCACTGAACTAATTTGTTGATTTTCCAAGGCTAAATATAGCCCTTTTATACTGAGCGCTCTGGGTTTATTCCAAATATTTACAGATCTATCACCTGATTTATTTTATCTACTCCTGTTTCACACAGATATTAACACTAAAAAAAAAGCCAAACATTGGGATGGGCACTTCATGTTCTGTTCAACTTTCAAGTCACAGTTGAAATGTCCCTTTCTCATAAAGGCCTTTACCTTGCTAGGCTAGGCTAGATTCTCTGTCCCTAAACTCTCACTTCTTTGTAGGACTTCTATAAATGAATATTAGGTATGGGCTGGGCGTGGTGGATCATGCCTGTAATCCCAGCACTTTGGGAGGCCGAGGCAGGCGGATCACTTGAGGTCAGGAGTTCGAGACCGGCCTGGCCAACATGGTAAAACCCCGTCTCCACTAAAAACACAAAAAAATCAGTCGGGTATGATGGCGTGTGACTGTAGTTCCAGCTACTCAGGAGGCTGAGGCAGAAGAATTGAACCCGGGAGGCAGAGGTTGCAGTGAGCTGAGATTGTGCCACAGCACTCCAGCATGGGCAACAGAGTGAGACTCTGTCTCAAAAACTAAATAAATAAAAAATAAAAAATTGTAGATATGTATTTGTGAACTACCTGTTCACAGCTGAACTCCCTCTGGCCTGTAGACTTGAAGACAGGCGTGCTTGCCTTGTTCTTGTTCACAGTTCTATCTATCCTTCGGACCTTGCACTGCAAGTGCGAGGTAAATGGTAACCGAACAGCTGGTCTCACCTAACTCCCTGTGGGGCGTCACTCCTTTCTGACAAACAGAAAAAAATTCCTATCAGAAAGGTTACTGCCCAGTTTCATAGAGAGGACAAGTTAACTCCCAAATCACATAAGCTCTTCCCACTCCACCATGCTCACCTGCCTGCCTCACACACACAAATACCTGAATCAACTTCCTGCATTTTCCACACTGCAATAAATCTGCTTCTGTGAAAACAAGTGTGGCTATCAAAGCTACCATGGATTAAAGATTGGCCAGGCTCACACCTGTAATCCCAGCACTCTGGGAGGCTCATACGAGCAGATCCCTTGAGCTCAGGAGTTCAAGACCAGCCTGGGCAATTTGGCAAAACCCTGTCTCTACAAAAAATAGCCCGGCGTGATGGTGCATGCCTATAGTCCAAGCTATAGGGGGGCTGAGGAGGGAGGATCGCTTAAGCTGGGGAGGTCAAGGCTACAGTGAACTGAGATCCTGCCACTGCACTCCAGCCTGGGCGATGAGTGAGACTGTCTCCAAAAAAAAAAAAAAAAAAAAGTTCAACTCATTATTCTGTTTAATTGTGTATTCCATATTTGTTGGGATGGGCAGGCAGTAGGAGCAACTGCAGTACAAGTAAGTTGATTTAGCTTCTTTTCTGGAGGGACGTTATACTAGCAAAGCAGAGAAAAGCAGAGGCTAATCTGTTACTAAAGATGTCAACTTTCTTTACATTTATGGGCAATAATCAGGTTCAATCATTGTAATTAAACCACTTGGCCTAAGAAAAAGAATTTGGCTAAGATCTTATAAAAGAACATAAAATACTACATGAAAGGTATCAGCTTTATAGACGTGAGAGTTCACCTATTAACATATAGTTAGTTAGGAGGCTGGGTGTGGTGGCTGGCGCCTGTAATCCCAGCACTTTGGGAGGCCAAGGCCAGTGGATCATTTGATGTCAGGAGTTCAAGACCAGTCTGGCCAACATGATGAAACCCTGTCTCTACTAAAAATAAAAACGAAAATAGCAGGGCGTGGTGGTGCGTGCCTGTAATCCCAGCTACTTGGGAGGCTGAGGCAGGAGAATTGCTTGAACCCAGGAGGCAGAGGTTGCAGTGAACCAAGATTGCGCCACTGTACTCCAGCCTGGGTGGCAGAGCGAGACTTCATCTCAAAAAAACAAACCAAAAAACCCCCATATAAACATACATAAGTATATAGTCAGGGGTCGGGCACAGTGGCTCATGCCTGTAATCCCAGCACTTTGGGAGGCCAAGGCAGGTGGATTGCTTGAGTTTAGGAGTTCGAGACCAGCCTGGGCAACATGGTGAAACCCCAACTCTACTAAAAATAAAAGAATTATCAGGGCATGGTGATATGCACCTATAATCCCAGCTGCTCAGGAGGCTGAGCTGGGAGAATCACTTGAGCCCAGAAGACAGAGGTTGCAGAAAGCAGAGATCATACCACTGCATTCCAGCATGGGTGACACAGCGAGACCCTGTCTAAAAAAAGAACAACAAACACAGGATATTTCACCATAATTTAAACTCCAAATCTAATACATGAATTGATTTGGTGGGAAAAGTATCCCTTTAATAGCTCAGGTTTCAAAGATTCCACAACCAAGAAGGATATCTGTAGTTCAGACAGTTAAGAACATGTACATACCTAGTTTTTCATTTAATTTGGATCCAAACTAGGGGTAACTAATTTAGATGCATGCACAAAAATTTTCATTCTGATTTTTGTAAACATTTCATTGGAAACTGGGCGTGGATGTGAATTGGAACAGGATCACACTTCTGAAACTTACATAGGTTTTGCAGTCTCACAAAAGGCAGGAAAGTCAAGCTCTCGCTTTTCACCTCAATCACTACCTTTTTACCACACTGCCATGTGACCTTGAGCACGTCTCCTCTATTAGGTGGTTTCCTTGTCTGCAAAATGAAGTCTGGACTAGATGCTCCATCTGGCTCTAACAGTCTCAATACTGTAACTGATGCAGAGCACCTATTTCCTTCCCACTTGAAGGAACTGCAAAAGAACTAAACATTAGAACCAAAAAGCAATTTCATGAGGCAGCCAAATTAGTTGTATTAAGGAAAATTATTTAGCATGAGTTCATGACTTGAATCAATCCCAATCTGTTAGAGATATAGCTGAATCAGAATTAATAGCCTCCCTGTAATCAATAAAGGAGAAGACACTGTCTGGAGTAGGCAAGGAAGGAGCGGTATCAGCATTTCTTAATAGCCTTTATTATTCTCGTTACTCTCAACCCTCACCCTCCTTCCTTGAACCCAAGTTTGAGTATTTAATGAAAGTTTAGAAAATGAATGAATGGGAAATGAGGGAGGTGAGGAGATGGCAAAGGAGTTGTCAGCTAACAGTCCACATCTTTGTCCTGCTGCTGTGCTGAGAAGGTAGTCAACAGACTATTCCTTGTAGAGTATTTGTCACTGCATCTCCTCAGCCATTAGTGAGCTCTGATTTCTTGGAGATTCTAGAAAGCTTTGCACAACTGTTGTGATATATCTAATATTATTTCTTCCATAGTTCTTGATGTTCAATTTCTTTTTCTTTTTTTTTGAGATGGAGTTTTGCTCTTGTTGCCCAGGCTGGAGTGCAGTGCAATGGCGTGATCTCGGCTCACCGCACTGAGAATCGCTTGAGCCCAGAAGATGCAGGTTGCAGTGACCAAGAAATGGTCAAGCAGGCCGGGCGCGGTGGCTCACACCTGTAATCCCAGCACTTTGGGAGGCCGAGACGGGCGGATCATGAGGTCAGGAGATCGATACCATCCTGGCTAACACGGTGAAACCCTGTCTCTACTAAAAATACAAAAAATTAGCCAGGCGTGGTGGCAGGCGCCTGTAGTCCCAGCTACTCGGGAGGCTGAGGCAGCAGAATGGCGTGAACCTGGGAGGCGGAGCTTGCAGTGAGCTGAGATCACACCACTGCACTCCAGCCTGGGTGACAGAGCAAGACTCCGTCTGGGGGGTGGGGTGAAGGTCAAGCAGTACCACACAGAATTTCCCTCTGACGTGGTGCTTTAAACTTCATCTTCTTGCATGAATCAAAAAGCAGGCGATCACCAGGCGTGGTGGCTTACTCCCGTAATCCCAGCATTTTTGGGAGGCTGAGGTGGGCAGATCATTTGAGGTCAGGAGTTCAAGACCAGTCTGGCCACCCATGGCAAGACCGCGTCTCCAATAAAAATACAAAAATTAGCCAGGTATGGTGGCGCGGGCCTATGGTCCCGGCTACTTGGGAGACTGAGGCAAGAGAATCGCTTCAACCCTGGAGGTGGAGGTTGCAATGAGCCGAGATCGCACCACTGCACTCCAGTCTGGGCGACAGAGCGAAGCTCCAGCTCCAAAAAAAAAAAAGCAAGCTTCATATACACGGCATCACTTCATGTACAAGGCATTGAGCTGACAGACACAACCATGGCCTTTGCTCAAATAGGTGTTGAGAGACAATAATTATTACCAAAATAAAAGGACTCTAGGAGTTCAGAGGGAATCCCAATGCATTTTGTACAAACAGAACAGAATAAAAGTAGGGAGGCTAGGTACACTCCAGCAATTTGAGAGGCCAAGGCAGGAGACCAGCCTGGGCAACAGAGCCCTTAAGACCTGATATCCAAAAAAAATTAATAATTAAAAAATATTTTTTTAATTAGCTGGGCATGCGGTGGTGCACCTGTAGTCCTTAGTTCTTTGGGAGGCTGAAGTGGGAGGATTGTTTGAATCCAGGAATTCAAGGCTGCAGTAAGCTATGACTGTGCCACTGTACTCTAGCCTGGGAGACACAGCTAGACCCTGCCTCAGAAAAACAAAAACAAAAAAACATAGCAGTTAAATTATCCTCACTTTTATTACCTTTTTTTTTTTTTTTTTTTGAGGCAGAGTCTCGCTCTGTTGCCCAGGCTGGAGTGCAGTGGCAGGATCTCGGCTCACTGCAAGCTCCGCCTCCCAGTTTGACGCCATTCTCCTGCCTC